>NC_140988.1:216824858-217439163 GCF_052327205.1 Somniosus microcephalus | reverse complement strand
CCACCCTCTCTCTCCCCCACCCTCTCTCTCCCCCCTCCCCCACCCCTCTCTCTCACCCCCTCCCCCCACCCTCTCTCTCCCCCCTCCCCCACCCTCTCTCTCCCCCCTCCCCCCACCCTCTCTCTCCCCCCTCCCCCCACCCTCTCTCTCCCCCCTCCCCCACCCTCTCTCTCCCCCTCCCCCCACCCTCTCTCTCCCCCTCCCCCCACCCTCTCTCTCTTCCCCCCACCCTCTCTCTCTTCCCTCTCCCTCCCTGCCCCTCTCCCTCCCTGCCCCTCTCCCTCCCTGCCCCTTTCCCTCTCCTCCCTCCCTATTTCTCTGTCTCTCTGACGTCTGTTCCCCTCTGTCGCTCTCAGTTTTTCTTCTGCCGTGGTGCCCGATTTTGCTACTCCAGGCCCCGCTGTCCGCCCGCTCTCCGGGGCAAGGTAAGAGCTGGGCTCCAGACGCACACCGCCAGGGATCAGCACCCGAGGAACCCGCCCGCCGCCCAACGTGAACAAAGACCCTCCTCACCTGTCACGGAGTTGAAGTCTCCGAAAGCGGCCATGGTGCGCCGGGCCTCTTCCCCTGCGCATTCAGGAGGTGCGGGGAAGAGAGAGACAGACTGGGGTGGGGCGAGTTAGAAGCCGCCGCGCACCTGCTCCGCGGAGCTCCGTGCCGCCACCGCCGCACCAGCCTTTACTAAGATGGCGGCGGTAGCGGCGCTCGGCTGAGGCCCGCCCCTCCAGCCTTCACAAAGATGGCGGCGATCGGGGGCCGCTTGTTGACTGGGGACGGGAGGTGCCTAGCTCGGGCGTGGCTGTGGAGGAGAGGCCGAGGCTTCGAGGCCTACCTGGAAAAACGGGGAAAGGTAGGAAAATTAATGAGATTAGATAAAAGATTTAGAAAGTAATTAACTTTTTTAAAAAACAATATGCGTTTTAAAAGCAACGTTTTTTTTAAAGACGCAGAAAGCGGGAAAAAGAAAGGAAAAGTTTGGAATCAAGATGGCGGCGACTCACCTCGGTTCAGAACGATAAGGCCCGCCCACACAGGCACCGATTGGTGGACCATCAGGTCACCGAAGTGTAGGATTGGTCAATCGTCCCATCACTCGACCGTAGGAGGGCCTGGCCGCATGCGCCAGGAACCCGCCGTACGATTGGTCGATCTCGACGTCACTCGATGCTAATGAGCGGATAATGAGCGGAATGTTGAACGTTTTTTGGATACCGCGGGCGCAATTTTTGTCCGACCGAAATGTAAATATGCTTAGGACGGTTCTGGAATTGTCAGCTTTCTTTCGACGTAACGCACGTGTAGGTACGCTCTATAACTTTCGAGTTAATTCAAGACAGACAGACGGAATGACAGACAGAAGTATCCTTTTATATATATAGATAGATAGAAGATAAGCTGCCTTGCTCATCTTTTGAGTGCATTTATAGTGGTAGCTCTTTTTTTAGGGCAATATTGGGAAGAATGAGCTCAAGGAAAGGAGCTGGCTTTGCCAAAGTGATTATTGGTGTCTTCTCATCCCATCTATTTATGATTCCCCTGTTACTCTTTTTGTTGACCTTGCATTCTTCTTATAATAACAGATTGTGATTGATGAGAAAATAAAATTCATTAAGTTTGTGCAAAGGGCCCATTGCCATGGTAACTAGCTAGCTTGGCTAAGCATGTATAGCATGTGCCTCACCTGTCAAACAAGTCACCAGCTGCAACTGATCCTTGGGCCCTTCCTCTTCTTCATCTACTCTGCTGTCCCTCAACGACATCATCCATAGGCACGGGCTCAGCTTCCACATCTATGTCGATGATATACAGCTCCATCTCTCCAGCATCTTGCTTGACTGCTCCACTGCCTCTGTGCCATCAGACTGCTTGTTTGACATTCAGACTTGGATGTGTCTAAACTTTATCTAACTCAACATTGGAAATCCCAAAGCCATTATCTACTGCAACCACCACAAGCTTCACTCCCTTGCCACTGACTCCATTCTCTTTGCTGGCCACTGTCTCACGTTGGGCCAATCGATGCACAATTTTGGTGTCCTGTTTGATCTAAACGATGGTCATTTTCAACTTCACCACCTGGCGGCCATGTGGCGGAGCAGATCGCCCACTTGTAATAGAACTCATCCAATTTTTATCTGATTGATCTGCTCCATCACAAATAGTACAGTGGAATTTCAAAGTCCAAGTGATGTGTTGGAAAAGTTAAGGTACAGTTTTAACCCTTCTGGTGCCAATCAGACAGTAATTTGTCTTAACACATGCGTCTTTTAGAATGACATTTTAATGCCAGTCTTCAGAGGTAGTAAATGGTGCAGCTAACATTTCTTTATTCTTCTATTCTTAACTGAATAGCTATGTTTACTTTCCTTCACTGATGAGCTGGAAGAAGGAGTAGATACTTGTCAAAAGAATGGAAAATACTTATTAAATTCTGCTTCCAAAAGCGAGTCTATTTTTATACACATCAAAATCCATTACAGGAGTGAATAAGCACCCGTAATGCACAAATGAAGAATGCACAAGTACAGGTGCATTGATGTTTTCATGGAAGTACTAAAAGTGCTAACCTCAGAATTAGCTATTAGGCCATCTGATTGGCCATAATTAACAAGTACATTTTTGGCTGTTATGAAATCCAATTTAATTCCATCTAAATTAATATAATCTCTTCCTTTGGCTCCATGATAGCACTCTTGTCACTGAGTCGGAAGGTTGTAGGTTCAAGCCCAACTCTAGGATTTGAGCATATAATCTAGCTTGACACTTTAGTGCAGTACTGAGGGAGTCAGAGATGCCGTCTTTCAGATAAGATGTTAAACCGATGCGCCGACTGATTGTTCAGATGGGCATAAAAGATCTCATTGCAATTTTTTGAAGATGAGCAATGAGTTCTTCCAATGTTCTGACCAATATTCATGTCTCAAACATTTCCACCAAGAAGAGATTAACTGTTAATTCATCTTATCTGTTGTTAGTGGGATTTTGCTCTGTCCAAATTGGCTGTTGCATTTGCCTCTGTAATAACAGTGCCTGGATTTCAAAAGTAACTCATTGGCTGTGAAGTGCTTTAGAAGGTACTGAGTGTAGGGGGGTGGCGGGTGTGGCGCGTGCGCCCAGTCAGTTATGCCCCTGACTGTTTGTGAGCGGTTCAAATCGCACCCACACCCCTGGGTTCTGGACACCGGACTCAGGTACAGGCAGCGATACAGAAAACTCGAGTAGACAGGTGGTTTGGATGCAAGCAAAAACCAAGATTTTATTGAACAGGAAAAATTAATACAGTCTTAAAAGAAGTTACCACTATAACATTACAGGCAAATGCACTTATACAGGGAATGGGGAACACATGGCACATCGAGGGAAAACAACTATCTTAACAATCCCCTTATCCTTATCCCACCCCCTATACCTAACTAGATTAAGCTATGAGGGGTCAGAATCTATGCTCACCAATCAAAAACGGGGTTTGCTCAATTCAAAACAGCAGTGGGGTTTGGGGTTCGCTCTTCGTGCTCTCTGGAGCCTGCCGTCATCACGTGGTCTCCGGGTGCTGCAAGGGCATTGTCCAGGTTCGAGTACCCCAAAGTCAAAGTCTCTGTTTGGGTACTTTACCTTGCAGGGAGGACTCTTCGTCAACAGCTGCCAGTTTGAGTTAGTGTGCAGATATTCGAAGGTCGGCCGAGGCAGAAGGCCCGATGATTCGAAGCCTCCCCTCGTTTGGTCTCCTCCAGCCGGTCTGTCCCTCAGTGGTTTTCCCTTCTTCCCTTGTCGCGTCCCGCCTCGCCTGGCCTGAATCTGTCCATGTCCGCCCGACCCGGTGCCAGGGCAGTTCCAGATGGAGTGGGAAAAGGGCACGGGCAAAGGCCAGGAGGTAAGCGCGGGATGGGGAAAGAGCGGCAGCCACGAGGGCAAGGGGCCCGAGGAGCAGCACCAGCACACCAACCAATGAACTCTACGGACCTCCGAACGAACGAACGAACTAGCTGCCCTAACTCAATGCTACCCGGGGCCATCAGTTATACCTTCGTCAAAAACCCTTATCTTCGCGCCAAATCAGGTTAGCTCTTTGTCTTATACTTGGTGGGCTAGTTTAAAATAATGGTAGTAATTCATACTAATGGTTTTTAGATGGCCGGTAATCGCATCTACCGGCCCGATAATTGACTTGTATTGTCCTGAAAGTTCCTTGATGGGCTTGTCCAATCTCGATGGCTGTGTTAATCTGTTTCCGATAATGTATGCAGACTGTTTGATGGCCTTAACTATAGGCCTAAACTGCAATTAGATCCATCTCCATATTTAGTCTAATGCATAATTCAAAGTCCTGTCTCGTTCTAAAACACAAAGTTTCTCTTCACAGAAAACCTGCAGCCTTAGTTTTGATTACTCACAAGCTGTCTGTGCTGCAGAATCCATTTTGGAATCCCACAGGCTCTCTGCCACAAGGCACGGACGCCATCTTGGGTACCCTTTTTTATTTAAAATGTCCATGCAGGGTCCCTTTTATTAATAATAACCTTCGGGGAGATGCCGAAATTTTGCAAATCTAACAGTCCCCCCTGTGATACTAAAACTTGCTTGAAGTATCATACTTTAAAGTGAGCAAAATTTTTCTGACGCTCCATAGTTAACCTTCCCCTGTAATTATCTATCTAACATACCCACGACACATGCACTTCCCATTTCGCGAAAATGTAGTGTACATCAGCATACAGAGAGTAAAATTACAGACTTTACACACACATCCAAGAATGGAGGGGGTCTAACACCTCTGCACCACTTGGTACACATATCTTTATTAAACCGCGTCGCAACACAGACAATAAAAGAAAACCTTTAATTAAAAAAACAAACACAAAGAAACAATAATTCTTTAATCGAAATACAGGGAAAAAGACTTAAACCGGCGTATCTTCCTTCACCTTTACATAATGTTCTTTCCAAAAGATCTGGTTTCAGAATTCTGACCACCGACCTTTTCCCTTACACTGAATGCAAACTAAATACAGCACTATTCCTAACTGGCAAACCACGAGAATGTGGGAAGCCAGTCTGATCCATGAAGGGACCTCTATATTATTGAAAAGGTTCCACCAGGGTGGAGTCACAATATCCAATATCTTAGTCCCTATCTCCACTGTTTTCTGCTCGAGAGTGTAAAAATGTTTCTGTGAAACTATAACGGCTTTTAGAATTTTGGTCAAATGTTCAGGGAGAGGGGGAATTTCATAGCCAATGTGCGCTACGTACTTCTGCAAGTTCGTAAAATTCTCCTTCACAGTGAGGTGAACAGTGGAGGGTTCAGGAATGGGGACAATTCGTTCCTGGGCCACTTGAAATTCACCCCTCGTCGCGTCCCGCCTCGCCTGGCCTGAATCTGTCCGTGTCCGCCCGACCCGGTGCCGGGGCAGTTCCAGATGGAGTGGGAAAAGGGCACGGGCAAAGGCCAGGAGGTAAGCGCGGGACGGGGAAAGAGCGGCAGCCACGAGGGCGAGGGGCCTGAGGAGCAGCACCAGCACACCAACCAACGAACTCTACGGACCTCCTCCGAACGAACGAACTAGCTGCCCTAACTCAATGCTACCCGGGGCCTTCAGTTATACCTTCGTTGAAAACCCTTATCTTCGCGGCAAATCAGGTTAGTTCTTTGTCTTAAAACAGAAACTGCTGTCACTGACCGGACACCAGCTATGCTGTCCGTGCTGGTAGTGGGATGCGCCGGTGGTGACACAATATGTCCCACCCCCTATATATGCTACCTGCAGGAGAACATGGCCTTGTGCCATTGCCTCCATGGTACAATTTATAGGCTTCACGTCTGAACCCACACTGCGGTCTTGAAAAGGAATTCAAGTGCTGGGGACACAGGATTATGTGTGCTCCCCGGCTCCGGCACCCTGAGAGGTCAGTACCTGTCATAGCGTGCTCCCACTTAATGATGTAAGGCGGGACCGCTGTGAAACGAATGTGTGCACCCCCTTGAATGACTCCAATGTTCTCAACCCTGTATTCTGGTGCGGGTCGGGCTGTCCTACCCATGACCGGTATCCTAACTACTACTCCCATGATTGTGTGGTTGGACTGCCCACAATCCACGGGGACTGGATAGGCTTCGGAGGCTAGCCGGAGTTGGCACGGGCTCAATGCGTTCTCAAAAGGGTGGAGGGCTGCGAGGTGCTTGTTGCTAATCCAGGATGGGACCAAGCCTTGTTTTAAATCCTCCAGGTTACTGCGGCCCTCACCCAGTAACCACAACCCATATAACACGCACACCTCATTCTGCGCAGCCTGGTCAGAAGCATTTCTGTCCTCCCTTATGACAGCATTTACCGTCTTTGCATGCTTTTCCAACTCGGCTATGATCTCCTTTAAATGGACTGTCATGGCCTGGTCCTCATGCAACTCCGAGCCCACTACCTTGTTCTCATCCAGTAATATCCTTTTTAATTGTGTTTTTAAACCGTTTATCTGGGTCTACAGCTCTATGGCATCCAAGCTGTTGATGACAGAGGACCCAGTATTAAACACAGTAAAAACATCATTCCATACACCCCTTCTTTGTCTCCCTGGGTTACCCAAAAATTCTCGGTGTGTGGTGTACAGATCGGTTTTGTCCACGTGGGCGAAATCGAACTCGTAAAATTTCTTGAACATGTCCTTTAATAGGGCCTGGTATAACTGCTCTGTTTCTTTGGGGCACCACTCCAGTAAATGTACCTCCGTGAGATTTAAAATCACGGAGGCCACCGCGTAGTGCACCCCCTGGTACAGCATCTGATCGGTGGGGACTAGTACCGACCCATTCCCTAGTCCCTTGGTGGTGGTGGGGCAATCTTCCCTGGATAACCTCGCCGCCTGCGCCGTGGGCGGGGCACAAGCTCAGTGGCATTGACTGGGGTCTGGGTGTATGGGACCGCACACACCTTCAGGCTGGTATCCCACCTTATCCCCTCCCCGGCGTCTTGCCACTGCCGGTGGAAAACAATGGATATGCCCATGGGGCAGACTGTCTCTGACCCCCACATACAGATATAAATCCCTTGGTCCGGTTCCCATCACTTCTCCCAACATACACTTAGTCCTCCATGAGTCCCGGTAATTGTCCGATGGGTGTTGTTTCCCAACCGTTCCCACTCGACTTCGGGGTTCCTCATGTCCTTGCTCAACTTCTTGAGCCACCACCATCTATCCAGTGGAATGTGTCCTTTACACGTCAAACATATTCGCTTTCCAACGGTGACGCTGACCCTCGTAGTAACGACTCGTACCCGGGGGCACAGGAGGGAGGTCTCCCCGTACGTGAATCCGGTTTGGCTGGAGTACTGAGACAAATTGGACCCCAGCCATCCTGGCCACCTTCCCTCGTGGAAGTAGACGGCGGTCTCCTCCGCATCCCATTCGCCGCTCCCGTCGATCGCCAGGGGCGCCATGTCTCCCGAACACCCATAGAGGTGGGAGTCCTGGACGTCGCCCCTCCTCTCCTTACTCATCCCGATCACGATCCATTCCATCCCGAAAATCTTTCTGCAAAAAGATGTAAAAACATGCAGCCAGGTCCCGAAGAGATTCTCTGGCTTGGTGAGGCATGGTCGGGTCCCGCGACCTCGACCCAAATATACACTCTCGGCAGATTTCTTATTCAAACTACCCATCACCTTATTTAACCTAAGCTAAACACCCAGACTTAAGCTAAATAATTACACTTTGCTCAAAACTTAAACTTAGACTAGACTATATACAACCGCCGCCGCCGCTACCCCCGTCGTGACCGCACCGTCCTTCACTGTTGGTCCCTCGCAGCCCGAGGCTGCTGGCTGAGGACCTCTGTCCTTGGACCTCTCCCTGGCTCGAGGGGCGGCCCTTACGAACTGGAGGGCTGGTGACAATGGCTTCCTCGGCTGGGGTGTCCGCAGGGACCTTCTGGTGGCTTTGGCGGGTGGGGCTGTCTTGGCCGCTGGGCCTTTTACCCGAACCGCTGCTCCCCCAGGCTTGACCCCTCCCGAACTTGGGCTGGGGGCAGGTAATCTTTCGCAGCCTGCTGCCGCGAGTGGAGAGTCTCCGCCCCCGGGTCCCATGGCTGGGTCCGAGGCGGGGTTTTCGACCTCAGGTCCCTCCCCCTCGTCTGGATCCCAGAAGAGTGGGGGCGTGTCCCAATCGATGGGCTGGATGGCCCCTCCCTTCAAGCAAGCCACAGCGCCTGCTTGTGTAGTCTGTGAACTTGCTCGTGCTGCAGGCTGGGGATCTTTATCCTCAGACCTTACCCCAACTGGCTGTTTTCCCCTTTCAGGCTGAAACAGCTTGCACTGGTTGATATAACAAGTGGCCTGTTTTAAAACCTGTGCTGAAGGCTCGCCCGCTGCCCCGGACGGACCAAATAGGGGCTGTCTTTTCTACTTTCTCACCGGGACGGTCTTACCTCCGGCCCTTTCTCCGGCGTGCACGGTCAGACCGAGAAATTTCACCTCCTGCTGGCCGATCTGCGCCTTCTTGGGATTCACTTTGAAACCCTTCTGTCCTAACAGCTCCAGTAGTTCGGCCAATAGTGGGCCATGCTCCTCTTTCAAATCAGTGAACAGGAGCAGGTCATCCACATATTGTACCAACTGTCTGGGCTGACTAAAGTCCTTCAAACTGTCTGCCATGTACTGATGGAAGATGTTGGGTGATGTGCCATCAATAAATCAAAGACAAGTGCCTAGAAATTCAGTTGCGTTCGCCAGCCGTTAGCGTCATAAGAGGGGTAGATTTTGAGCGCTAGGCACTTAGCGCCCGGGCGCAGGCCGATCTGCGCCTACGCCCAACTTCAGTTGACATTTAGCGCCGGCGCAAAGTGTTTGCGCCTGCTCAGCTGCGTGCGCAGCTTATGACGTCATTTCGTCGTGCAACACTGTTTGTGCGCCCCAAACCGGAAATTCAGTGGCGCCCGCCCAATGTGGGCGTGGCGCTGTTAAGAACTGTGAAGTGGAACGCAGCAGAGGCCCTGCGGGCCTCGGGGAGCAATAATTAAAGGGCACTTAGACTGAACTATAAAGGCCAGCCTTTTTGCTGCAATGACTTTAGTGCTTTGGATTTCTGGACAGAGACCAAGGAACAGACCTTACTGATTTGGGACAACATAGGAGAGGTATTTTTGGCTTCTGGCCAGAGCTTGGAAATTTGACTCATTGTGATTTCACTGTTTGCAAGTTTATTATGGGGGCTGCATGGGGTTCCAACCCTCAGTTCCAGCATTATGTGCGAAGGGCTCGCAGACGCTGTGTGAGAGGGCCAGCCATGCCTAGACGCAGAGGGGCCATCAGGCGTCGGCAACGTAGGCCTTACCCACTCAGGGAATACCGGCAGCAGGTATCCTATCTCACCATGACTGCCGCGCATTGTGTTAAGAGGCTGCGCTTCAGAAGGGAGGTGGTTGCAGAGATCTGCCAGCTGCTTCACAGAGATCTGCGTCCACAGCTGATGTGCAGGACGTCTCTGTCGGTGGAAGTGAAGGTCACGGTGGCTCTGAACTTTTATGCAAGCGGCTCCTTCCAAGCCGCTGCTGGGGACATAGCGAACATCTCCCAGTTTGCCGTGCATCGCTGCATCCGGCAGGTCACCGATGCCCTTTTCGCAAGGAGACACCAATTCACCTCCTTCCCCATGACCCTAGAGAGGCAGGAGCAGCGTGCAGTCAGTTTTGCCAGGATCGCCGACTTCCCCATGGTGCAGGGCGCCATTGACTGCACGCATATGGCTATGCGGGCACCTATCGACAATGCCGAGGATTACCGCAACCGGAAGGGCTACCATTCCCTCAATGTACAGCTGGCGTGTGACCACAGGCAGCGCATCCTAGCTGTCAATGCCCGCTTTCCAGGAAGCAGCCATGATGCATTTATCCTGCGCCAGACTACTGTGGCTGACATGTTCGAGGCACAGCCTCCACCAAGGGGATGGCTTATCGGGGACAAGGGCTACCCTTTGTGTACATGGCTCATGACCCCGCTCCGCGCGCCCAGGACCCCTGCTGAGGAGGCATACAACGAAAGCCATCAAGCCACAAGGAACATCATAGAGCCAACGATTGGTGTCCTCAAGCAACGGTTCCGCTGCCTGGATCGTTCTGGCGGATCTCTACAGTATTCGTCGGATAGAGTCTCCCAGTTCGTCGTCGTTTACTGCATGCTGCACAACCTGGCTATCCGCAGGACTCAGGCACTGCCACCTCACGTTGGACCACCACCTCAGGAGGACGAGCAGGAGGACCATGAGGAGGAGGAGGAGGAGGAGGAGTACCAGCCCAGGAGGGAGCCACAAGGTCCAAGGGCCGTCCGCCGGCGGCTTATTGAACGGCACTTCTAGGCCCCCTGTCAGGGAATGGCTTGTGGCAATGAACGCACCTGAATGCAGCCGCTCCGCAAGCCCTCAGCCGGTTAACGCAACAACCACTTGAAACATGACACCTGGACAAGCTGAATAAATAAAAAGCTTTATTTAACAAACTCAGGGCCCTTCCCACATGAAACAGAAAAACAGACAAGACCCCCAAAAAACAGTCAAAAACATATCTCACTCCCAGAACCTGGGGAGGAATAACAAAACTTGTCCATCCAATTGGCCTTCATCCTCGGCCTAACCAAGACAAACCCCCCCATACAGAACACAAACACCCCCATATAAAAAAACAGTTGCCTTCATCTTCGGCCTTACCAAAATAAGCCCCCCCCCATACAGAACACAAACACCCCCATATAAAAAAACAGTTGGCAACACACTCTACTTGGTGTGCCGAGAGGGCGAGTCCTTGTGCAGGCTTCTCCGGCCCCTGCCCGACCTGTTGCTCCACCTCAACCTGGGCCCTGTGGGTGTTGCAAGGCTGGGGGAAGGCTCCTGAGGGGCACAATGCGTGACGGCAGATGCCCTTGGGGGTCGGCCTAGACGAGCTCCGGCCCTGGAGGGGCCAGCTGCTGACTGCTGCAGCTGTGGCTGGGCAGCATCAGTCTCTGCAGCAGCTCGTCGCAGCTTGGCTGGGGGAGTGGCAGTGGCGGCTGCAGCAATGGGGGCAAGCTGGCTGATGCCAGGCGCTCGCTGGTCGCCAGAGACACTGGCACTCGGCCGGGCTGGCACTGCAGCAAGCGCAGCAATCTGGTGAAGGCCAGACCGCTGTGCTGCAGCAGGGCGGTGGGTGCCCTGGCGATGCCTCCATGACACAGCGAGTGTGGCAGAAGTGAGTGCCCGAACTGCCCTGGTCTGTGCCCGCATCAGACCAGCCAGTGTCTGCACGGCACCACTCAGGAACTCTCGACTCGCGTACTGTGCTGCCGCGAGTTGGTCGACACCCCTGGCCTGTGAGTCCCCGAAATCGGCCACACTATGAGCCAGGGACTCAATGGCCTGAGGCAACTGTCCCACAACCCCCATGAACTCGGTGTGGCGCCGCTCTGAGTCCACGGACATTTCATCAAGGGGGCGCACCTCCTGGGCGAGGACCGTCTCCGGACTGGAGGCCGGACTCTCCCTTTGGGGAGAAGGCCGCCGAGCTGCCCGACCCTTCCCACGTGCCTGGACGCCACTGGGCCCAGCAACTGCCCTCCCCTGCAACACTTCCCCCCTCTGGGGAGAAGGCCGCTGTGCTGCCCGACCCTTCCCACGTGCCTGGACGCCACTGGGCCCAAGAGCTACACCCCCCTGCAACACTTCCCCCTGGCTCTCCTCCAGGCAAGACGTCTCCCCTCCATTGCTATCCCCTGGCGCGGATGAGGGTTCCCCCGATGTGCCGCCTTCCTCTTGGTCCTCGTCGTCCTCCTCTTCCGAGGGACTGGCACTCTCAGCTTCAGGGACCTCCTCCTCACCAGCTGAAAGCAGGAAGGCACAAGAGTAGCTTTAGAGTGAGGACAGGGCGTCAGCGAGGGAGGCATGAGTGGTGGCATTATGCGCACTGGTGGGACAGTGGCAAAGGATGTAGATCTGAAGCGCAAGGGGAACGAGAGAGGTGCAAACGGTCATGTCCTTACCATTGGGGCCCAGCACAGGGTCGGCATCTCCAATAGCTACGGGGCCAACCACCCGGGCACGCATGAGTCGAGCCACGCGCTCCTCCAGGTCACTGAGCTCCTGGAACTGGACACGGCCTCCCCCGGTGACAGTCCGGCTCTTCAGATTCTGCACCAGCTTGGCCTACAAGAGAAAGGACGGCCTCTAAGTACAGTGTGGTGCCCTGTTGTTGTGTGCACTGCCTCCCATGGTCGAATAGCTTGGCCAGTGTGGTGCCCTGTTGTTGTGTGCACTGCCTCCCATGGTCAATTAGCTTGGCCAGTGTGGTGCCCTGTTGTTGTGTGCACTGCCTCCCATGGTCGAATAGCTTGGCCAGTGTGTAAAGTGCAGAAAGCGCTATTGAAGATCATGCCAGTGCCATAGCTGCGGGAGGAGGGCTGGCCATTAGGCCTTTGAGGTCCCTTTGCCCATAATGTGAGGTGCATATGCAAGGATGAGGAGGACACTGGAAAGGGTACTCACCCTGACCAACCGAGTGAGGTCGTTGTACTTCTTGCGGCATTGGTCACCAGTCCTGGGGACATCGCTGTTGGCTGAGACCCTCTGGGCGATTTCCCTCCAGGCTCTCCTGTACTGCCTCCTGGGAGCCTTCTTGCCACTGTCCGGGCACAAGATCTCTCTTTTCTTTTCCAAACCCCTAAGCAGCACCCTCAAAGCATGCTCTGAGAAGCGCTGCACTCGTTCACGGGCCTTCTGCATGGCTTCAGGCGCTATTTGGGTCCACCAGCAGTGTTCAGGCCTAGCTGCAGGGCTCCACTATCCAGGGCGTGGCAGCAGACAAAGTCGACCCTTCCCCCTTTAAGAGCTGGCCGGCGTCAGGGTGTCTGCTGTCAATCAAAGCATGACCGCACCTGCGCTGCGCCCGGCCTCGGCGTTATCAGTCTGCACCGCCGGCTTAGCGCCTAAAGATAGGAGTGCAACGCCAGTTACAGCGCTCGCCCAAACTCCTTGGCCAAAGCTACTGAATATCGGCGAAGTGGCCTCCACTTTCCGGCGGGCACTAACTTTAGCGCCCACCCGACTTTACCGCCCCAAAAGTGGCTATACTGAATTTCTAGGCCAAGGAGTTTAAAGGATTCAACTGAAGGCTTTTAATCACTAAGAACATTGCAGGTCTTTTCACATCGGGTTCGTCTGATAGAATGACTCATACAGCTCTTGAGACCTTTATATGACAAAAGACAGGGGCGTAGCCAATACACACAATAGGAAAAAGGGGGCGGTACACACAATACAAAGCAGGTAAAACACAGGGGCTGATGAAGGCATATATTTCATCACATTCACCCCTTCTACAGATTTAGTCTGTCCGGGGGTGTGATAGTCCTTCCTGAATGTCGCAACAGTACCTCGGGTTCCGACCGGGAGTCCGTGGTGCCCTCCTGGGCATACCCATGTGTTGGGGGTGTTGCAGGTACTTCTGGGGGTGGTGAGCCTGGAGATGGTGGAGGTTCTTCTGGGGGTGGTGGTGATGGGTCGTCGTCGCTTCCTGCCGAGGCGAGGTCCTTTATGGACACGGTGTCCTCACGCCCGTCGGCGTGCTTGACGTACGCGTACTGTGGGTTTGCGTGGAGTAGGTGTACTGCCTCCACGAGGGGATCCGTTTTGTGGCCCCTAACATGCTTCCGTAATAGGACTGTCCCTGGGGTGGAGAGCCACGAGGGTGGGGACACTCCTGAGGTTGATTTGCGGGGAAAAACAAACATCTTCTCGCGAGGAGTGGCGTTAGTAGCAGTACACAGTAGCGACCTTATCGAGTGGAGTACGTCTGGGAGGACCTCTTGTCAGCGGGAGGTGGGGAGGCCTTTAGACCTTAGTGCTAAGATGACCGCCTTCCACACTGTCGCGTTCTCCCTCTCCACTTGCCCATTACCCCGGGGGCTATAACTAGTGGTCCGACTCGTGGCTATCCCCTTCGACAGCAGGTATTGGCGCAGTTCGTCGCTCATGAACGACGCCCCCCTGTCAGTGTGGATGTAGTTAGGCATGCCGAACGTGCAAAACAGGTTGCCGAGGCACTTGATGACCGTGGCACTGGTCATGTCTGGGCAGGGGTAGGTGAATGGGAAGCGGGAGTACTCGTCCACAATGTTGAGAAAGTACACATTGCGGTCGGTGGAGGGGAGTGGTCCCTTGAAATCTAAGCTCAGGCGCTCGAATGGCCGTGTAGCTTTGATCAGGTGGGCTCGATCGGGCCTGAAAAAACGGGGCTTGCATTCCGCACAGGTGCGGCAGTCCCTGGTCATCGACCGGACCTCCTCGATGGAATAGGGGAGGTTACGGGATTTTATAAAGTGAAATAGCCGGGTGACCCCCAGGTGGCAGAGGCCATTGTGGAGGCCCTGTAGCCTGTCCCCCTGGATGCTGGCACACATCCCTCGTGATAGGGCGTCGGGGGATTCGTTGAGGGCCCCTGGCCTATATATTTTGTCGTACTCAAACGTGGAGAGTTCGATCCGCCACCTGAGAATTTTGTCGTTCTTGATCTTCCCCCTCTGTTTGTTGTTAAACATGAAGGCTACCGACCGCTGGTCGGTAAGCAGGGTGAAGCGTTTGCCGGCTAGGTAGTGCCTCCAGTGCCGCACTGCCTCCACTATGGCCTGGGCCTCCTTCTCTACCGAGGAGTGCCTGATCTCGGGCCCTTGGAGGGTTCTTGAGAAAAAGGCTACGGGCCGCCCATCCTGGTTGAGGGTGGCTGCTAAAGCGAAGTCGGACGCATCGCTTTTGACCTGGAAAGGGATGTTTTCGTCCACTGCCTGCAGCGCGGCCTTCTCAATGTCGTATTTAATGCTGTTGAAGGCGGCGTGGGCCTCGGCCGTGAGCGGGAAGGACGTTGATTTCAGGAGGGGACGGGCCTTGTCGGAATAATTGGGGACCCATTGGGCGTAATAGGAGAAGAACCCCAGGCACCTTTTCAGGGCCTTGGGAGTGTTTGGTAGGGGTAGCTCCCGTAGGGGGCACAATCGGTCGGGGTCCGGACTGATTTCCCCGTTTTCCACCACGCAGCCCAGGATACAGAGGCGCGTGGTGCCAAAGACACACTTATCCTCGTTGTAGGTGAGATTGAGTCTGAGGGCGGTTTTCAGAAATCTCGCGAGGTTCGAGTCGTGGTCTTGCTGGTCGTGGCCGCAGATGGTGACGTTGTCTAGGTATGGGTAGGTGGCTGTTAACTGGTTCTCATCGACCATGCGGTCCACCTCCCGCTGGAAGACCGAGACCCCATTCGTTACCCCAAAGGGGACTCTGAGGAAGTGGTAGAGGCGTCCGTTCGCCTCGAAGGCGGTGTATGGACGGTCCTCCGGCCTAATGGGGAGCTGGTGGTATGCCGATTTTAGGTCGATGGTGGAAAACACCCGGTATTGCGCAATTTGGTTAACCATATCCGCTATGCGGGGCAGAGGGTAGGCGTCTAGCTGGGTGTATAGATTAACCGTCTGGCTATAATCTATCACCATCCGCTTCTTCTCGCTACCCTTAACTACTACTACCTGGGCGCGCCACGGGCTGGTACTGCATTCGATGATACCCTCCCGCTTGAGTCTTTCTACTTCCGACGCAATGAACCGTCTGTCCTCCCAGCTGTACCGCCTACTCTTGGTCGCTATGGGTCGACAGTTGGGTGCGAGGTTGGCGAACAGAGAGGGCGGCTTGACCTTCAGGGTAGCCAGACCGCACACTGTGAGGGGCGGCTAGGACCCACTGTAGGTAAGCGTGATACTTTGGTGGTGGCACTGGAAGTCCAGACCCAAGATCACGCTCACAGAGATCTGGCATTATCAATAGTTTAAAATCTCTGTAATCAGTGCCTTTTACCGACAACATAACCGCGCAGAAACCTGTAATTTTTGAAGTATGAGTCTTATCAGCCATGGCGATTTTGCCCTGTGTGGGGACTATCGTAAGTGAAAGTCATTTTACCAGGCTAGGATGAATAAAGCTTTCGGTGCTCCCGCAGTCAATCAAGCATTTAACCTTGTTCCCGTTTACCTCTATGTCCATCATCGATCTAGACAACGGATGCGGCCTGGATTGATCCACTGTGATCGAGGCCACCAGTGGGTCCTGGAGGTCCGTGTAGTCGGGGCAAGATGGTGGACTCCATGAGGGTGGACAAGATGGCGTCCAAGATGGCCGCTCCCACGGCACACACGTGGCGGTGGCGGAGTTGGAGGCGGGGTTCCCTCTGCAGACTTTGCTGAAATGTCCTTTCTTCCCACATTTAAAACAGGTGGTGCCCTTCGCTGGGCACAGATGCCTGGAGTGTTTGTCCTGGCCGCAGAAGTAGCATTTCGGGCCCCGATGCATCGCGGCAGTAGTGGAGCTCCTGGGTGGGGGCTGGGGCTCCAATGGTGCTGGGCTGGCCTGAGACCTGGGAGGTTAAGATGGCTTCCAAGATGGCGGCCCCCACGGCGCGCACGAGGCGGAGTGGGCCATGTGGCCTGAGGAACAGGATTCAGAGTTCCTCTGGGCCATATCCAGCGATTGCGCTATGCCCATAGCCTGTTTTAAGTCCAGTCCCTCCTTTTCAAACAGTTTCTGCCGAATGTAATTTTAACTGAGGCCCGCAATAAAGGAGTCTCGGATCAGCTCCTCCGTGTACACGATAGCAGACATGGCCTTACAGTTACACTCTCTGCCCAGTACTTTTAGGCTTAGCATGAAGTCCTCTAGTGACTCACCATGCCGCTGCGTGCGAGTAGTCAGAAGATGCCTGGCGTACACCTCGTTTATTGGCCGCACGTAGTGGGCCTTCAGAATGGTGCAGGCATCCCCGTAGCTGGTGGCATCTTGGATGAGAGGGGAGACCCGAAGGCTCACCCAGTTTCGCAGGATTCCCAGTTTCACGTCTCCGGTGGCGGTTGCGGCTGCTATGGCGGTGGATGAGTTTGCGATGAAAAATTCGAAGCATTGGAACCAGTGTCCGAACTGTGTGGCTGCGTCTGAGGCATGGGGGTCCAGATCCAAGCGCTCTGGTTTCAGGAGTCGATCCATCTTGGTGTTTTAGTGATTAAAATTGATGTGCCATCAATAACTCAAAGACAAGGAGTTTAAAGGATTCAACTGAAGGCTTTTAATCACTAAGAACATTGCGGGTCTTTCCACATCGGGTTCGTCTGATAGAATGACTCATACAGCTCTTGAGACCTTTATATGACAAAAGACAGGGGCGTAGCCAATACACACAATAGGAAAAAGGGGGCAGTACACACAATACAAAGCAGGTAAAACACAGGGGCTGATGAAGGCATATATTTCATCACACTGGGGCTATTATGGAAGCCCTGAGGCAAGCGGTTCCACGTGTACTGTTGCCCTTTAAACATAAAGGCAAACTTGTACTGATCCTCCCTCCTTACAGGGATGGACCAAAACCCATTGGAAATATCCAGCACCGTGAAAGTGGTGGCGGACGCTGGAATACTCCCTATCAGGTCGGCAATTGCTGCCACTGTAGGTGCACAGGCTGGGAAGTTACCATTGAGCACCCGATAGTCCACCGTGGCCCTCCAGGAATTGTCCGGTTTTCTAACCGGCCACAATGGAGAGTTTACATGGGTGGCTATCAGCCTCAGAACTCCCTGCTGTACTAACGAGGACATGGCTGCTTCCATGTCCAGCTCTGCTTCCCTGGGGAAGTTATACTGTTTCTGTGGTCGGGCCATGGGGTCCCCGTCTACTCTGACCTCAAACCCTGTGACCCTCTCGCAGTCGTGTTTGTGCGTGGCAAATGTGGCCAGGTGGGCCTGCACAAATGCCTGGAACTCTGGTGGGGTGTTGCTGACCATGAGCCCAAGGTTATAATCCTCTTTGGGCTTCATGGTGCAGAGGGTCCCCTTCCCTTCCTTACCCAGGATAACTACGATCTCTCCGTTCTTTACTTTCCCTGCCCCCCAGAGGCAGTGATTCCTCAAGTCCACCAGGATCCCGTGACCTACGATAAAGTCGGCCCCCAGGACCCCTCTTCCACCCTCCACTTCCCAATTCATCAGGACACACGTCCACTTGGAGCGGTCCTATCCGAATGGCGAGCGGGATGGAGACCGAGCCAGCCTGTTCCTTACCCGTGAACCCCGATAGACTGTATGGGACCACACTGGAGAGAGGTGAGGTGGTGGGTTAGCTGAGTAGATCATGGTGCGTGATGCCCCCGTGTCCAACAGATAGGTCCCCGCTACCTTTTCCACCTCCATCTCCAACATGGGTCTCCTCCACTCATCATATCGGAGCGAACACAGATACACAGGCTGCGCCGGCTCTAGTCACGGCTGTGGGTTGGATGGGGCTGATGGGGCGAGAGCACCGGTGGCGGCTGCTACTCTCCCCTGGCCAGTCAGTAAGGACCTTATGGCGTCCAAAAGCGACTCGACCTCTGTGGAAGGGGTCCGTACCCCTGCCTTTTCGGCTGGGGCTGTGGGATGCTTTCCCTTGTTATCCTTCCAAGGGTTCTTACACTCCTTCCGCCAGTGGCCATCCTTCCCACACCCGTAACAATTGGTCTTTGTGTTGGGGGGTTACTCCCTTCCTGGTGCCACTCTTTCCTACCCGGTCCAGGTTTTACCTAATGCACCTTACCCCTGGGTGGGTGTGCATCGGCTCCCCTACCATTTTTATAGGCCAGAGTGAGCTGCCTAATTACCGTGATCTCTGTGGTTTAGGGATCTTTGGGGTCGAACCAGGCTTCTGCCTTGGCCCATATCTGTGGCAAGCTGTTCGCCACTAGACAACGGAGCCAATGAGTCAGAGAATCCCCGTTGAGGAATCCCCGGTCCCGCGTCCCCGGGCAGGCTTTCCAGTACACCGGCCACAGCCGGTCCGCAAAAGCCTGCGGGGTCTCCCCTGAGAGCTGTACCGTCTTCTCCACGCGGGAGAAAGGACTTCCCTCATCCATCCCCATGGCCTCCAGAACCGCGTCTCTAAGCTCCTCGTACCCGCTCTGTCCCCTCTTACACTCTTCAGAGAGGGATTGGAGAAGATTACTCTCCAGGGAGAATAGCAGCATCTTGGCCTTCTCAGCGTCATCGCAGTCGTTGACGCTGGCGGTCTGCTCTATTTCCCTGAAGTGGATCGAGGGGTCTCCCTTGGCGGAAAGCTTCGTGATATGGTTGACCATAACCCTAAGCTGTTGGGTGTTAAAGGGTAATACGAACTGGTTTTGGAGGGGTCCCTCATTGTCGCCATTGGCGGGTGGGCCAAACCTCCGATGCCGTGCTGGGCACATCGGTTCCGGTTCCGGCTTTTCGGGTGGGGGTTGCTCTACCTCTGCCTCCACCTCTGGCTCCACTCTGGGTTCCACCCCCCCTTGCTGCCAAACCTCACTGAAACTTGGCGCTATGGGTGGTGGTCATGAGGTCTCCTCTCTCTCAACTGGGTCATCCCTAGGCACTACCGGTGACATTGGAACTGTTCTCCCCTCGTTCCCCATATAATCTGTCTGACCTGCCCTTGGGCTTATGAGCCATACCATGCCTTTTGCCTTCCGGAGGGCCTGACTCAGATTTTCTATCCCCTCTTTACAGGGGCCGTGGCCTGCCTCCTCAAACCCCTGTTCATTCGCTAGCTTGTAGGCGGCTTTTACCTCCTGCACTCTCTCTTCCTGTTCCCTAGCCTGCCTTGCCATGCGGGCGTTTTTCTCCCGCAACCTTGACTCATTTCCCTTGGCCTCGGTGACTTGGCACCGTAGGTATTCCAACTAGGCCTTGTGTTTTCTCACTAGATGCACTCTTTCTTGGTTCAAAGCCTGCAAAGCTACTAACAACTTTTCCCCTGCGAGAGCCTTATCCTGGATCTCCAGGGCTGACTCCCTTAACTCGATTGCCTGTGCGGCAATGAGCCCGTCCAGAAGCTGGATCTGCTTTTTAAAGCACATCAGCCAAACTGCCTTCTCTAAGGACTTCTTGTGTTCCTTTCCCTCTGTCCACTTGGCTGCTGCATCTGCCGGACGCCCAGCCTTTAACAGAGCGGTGATCCACTTCTTAGTGATATTCAACTTGCTAAACACATAATCAGAAATCCTTTCCTCCATAACGGTTCGCTCATCTGAACCATTGTCTACCATATCGCAACCCTGATGCCGGTGTCCTGCCACGGTCGCCATTTCTGTAGGGGGGTGGCGGGTGTGGCGCGTGCGCCCAGTCATTTATGCCCCTGACTGTTTGTGAGCGGTTCGAATCGCTCCCACGCCCCTGGGTTCTAGACACCGGACTTAGGTACAGGCAGCGATACAGAAAACTCGAGTAGACAGGTGGTTTGGATGCAAGCAAAAACCAAGATTTTATTGAACAGGAAAAATTAATACAGTCTTAACATAAGTTACCACTATAACATTACAGGCAAATGCACTTATACAGGGAATGGGGAACACATGGCACATCGACGGAAATCAACTATCTTAACAATCCCCTTATCCTTATCCCACCCTATATACCTAACTAGATTAAGCTATGAGGGGTCAGAATCTATGCTCACCAATCAAAAACGGGGTTAGCTCAATTCAAAACAGCGGTGGGGTTCGGGGTTCGCTCTTCGTGCTCTCTGGAGCCTGCCATCGTCACGTGGTC
Source organism: Somniosus microcephalus (assembly GCF_052327205.1). Taxonomy (NCBI): domain Eukaryota; kingdom Metazoa; phylum Chordata; class Chondrichthyes; order Squaliformes; family Somniosidae; genus Somniosus; species Somniosus microcephalus. The sequence continues at coordinate 217,418,572 of NC_140988.1, read as the reverse complement.
TCCGGGTGCTGCAAGGGCATTGTTCAGGTTCGAGTACCCCAAAGTCTCTGTTTGGGTACTTTACCTTGCAGGGAGGATTCTTCGTCGACAGCTGCCAGTTTGAGTTAGTGTGCAGATATTCGAAGGTCGGCTGAGGCTGAAGGCCCGATGATTCGAAGCCTCCCCTCGTTTGGTCTCCTCCAGCCAGTCTGCCCCTCGGTGGTTTTCCCTTCTCCCCTCGTCACGTCCCGCCTCGCCTGGCCTGAATCTGTCCATGTCCGCCCGACCCGGTGCCGGGGCAGTTCCAGATGGAGTGGGAAAAGGGCACGGGCAAAGGCAAGGAGGTAAGCGCGGGACAGGGAAAGAGCGGCAGCCACAAGGGCGAGGGGCCCGAGGAGCAGCACCAGCACACCAACCAACGAACTCTACGGACCTCCTCCGAACAAACGAACTAGCTGCCCTAACTCAATGCTACCCGGGGCCTTCAGTTATACCTTCATCGAAAACCCTTATCTTCGCGCCAAATCAGGTTAGTTCTTTGTCTTAAACTTGGCGGGCTAGTTTAAAATAATGTTAGTAATTCATACTAGCGGTTTTTAGATGGCCGGTAATCGCATCTACCGGCCCGATAATTGACTTGTATTGTCCTGAAAGTTCCTTGATGGGCTTGTCCAACCTCGATGGCTGTGTTAATCTGTTTCGGATAATGTATGCAGACTGTTTGATGGCCTTAACTATAGGCCTAAACTGCAATTAGATCCGTCCCAATTCAGTCTGATGCATAATTCAAAGTCCTGTCTCGTTCCAAAACACAAAGTTTCTCTTCACAGAAAACCTGCAGCCTTAGTTTCGATTTCTCCCAAGCTGTCTGCGCTGCAGAATCCATTTTGGAATCCCACAGGCTTTCTGCCACGAGGCACAGACGCCATCTTGGGTACCCTTTTTAATTTAAAATGTCCATGCAGGGTCCCTTTTATTAATAATAACCTTCGGGGAGATGCAGAAATTTTGCAAATCTTACATGAGGACATGAAAGGTGCTATATAAATGCAAGGTTTTTTTTCTATTATATATAACTAGCTTGTTGCAATTGAAAAGACCCTTACTGACATCGTTCTGCATTAAATAAAGGAAAGTTAAAGGTTGTTTTTAATAGTGTTCTTGACTATTTCCCATCCATTATAATTTAAGCATCATTTGTAATTGCCAGTTTAAGTGTTTTGACAAGAGAATTATCTCATGTTAACGGTTTCACATGCCACCCCAATGCATGTTTGTTGACGACTCCTGACCTGGAAGGAAAAGTTTAAGTCTGTAAAACTGTTTCTTTGTTAATCTCTGTAGTTACATAAATTGAGCTGTAAGAGGCCCCTAGCATGCAAAAAAAGTTTGGGTCTTAAAAGAAGTGGCTGCAGAGATAGTGGATGCATTGGTTGCAATATACCAAAATTCCCTGGATTCTGGAGAGGTCCCAGCGGATTGGAAAACCGCTAATGTAACATTCCTATTTAAGAAAGGAGGGAGACAGAAAGCAGAAAACTATGGACCAGTTAGCCTAACATCTGTCGTTGGGAAAATGCTGGAGTCCTTCATTAAGGAAGCAGTAGCAGGACATTTGGAAAATCATAATGCAGTTAAGCAGAATCAGCATGGTTTTATGAAAGGGAAATCATGTTTAACAAATTTGCTAGAGTTCTTTGAGGATGTAATGAGCAGGGTGGATAAGGCATTCGATAAGGTGCCACATAAAAGGTTATTGCAGAAGATAAGTGCTCACGGAGTTGGCGGTAATATATTAGCATGGATAGAGAATTGGATAACTAACAGAAAGCAGAGAGTCAGGATAAATGGGTCATTTTTCATTTGGCAAACGGTAACTAGTGGGGTGCCACAGGGATCGGTACTGGGGCCTCAACTATTTACAATCTACATTAATGACTTGGATGAAGGGACCGAGTGTAATGTAACCAAGTTTGCAGATGATACAAAGATGGGTGGGAAAGCAAGTTGTGCAGAGGACACAAAGAATCTGCAAAGGGATACAGACAGGCTAAATGAGTGGGCAAACATTTGGGCAGATGGAGTATAATGTGGGAAAGTGTGAGGTTATCCACTTTGGCAGGAAAAATTAAAAAAGCAAATTATTATTTAAATGGAGAGACATTACAAAATGCTACAGTTCAGAGGGACCTGGGGGTCCTTGTGCATGAAACACAAAAAGTTAGCATGCAGGTGCAGCAAGTAATCAAAACGGCAAATGGAATGTTGGCCTTTATTTCAAGGGGGTTGGAGGATAAAAGCAGGGAAGTCCTGCTACAACTGTACAGGGTATTGGTAAGACCACACTTTGAGTACTGCGTACAGTTTTGATCTCCTTATTTCAGGAAGGATATACTTGCATTGGAGGCAGTTCAGAGACGATTCACACGGTTGATTCCTGAGATGAGGGGGCTGACTTATGTAAGATTCACAAAATTTCCACATTTCCTCAAGGTTATTATCAATAAAAGGGACCCTGCTAGGACATTTTAAAAAGGGTACCCAAAGATGGCGTCCGCACCTCTTGGCCAAAAGCCTGCAAGATTTCAAAAGCTTGGACTCTGTGGCACAAGCAGCTTAGGGAAATCGAAACCTAATATGCAGTTTCTGTGAAGAAGGACTTTTGTATTTTGAAAAGCAGACAGTAGGACTTTGAATTATGCATTAAGCCAAATCAGAGACAGATCAAAACCAGTTAGGCCATCAAGCAGTTTCCATAAATAATCGGAAACAGCTTAGGGAAGCCATCGAGGCTGGACAGGCCGATTAAGATGCATTAATAACAATACAGCTCAGACATCAGGCCAGTAGGTGCGATTACCGGCCATCTAAAAACAGTTAGTTTAGATTGCTACCATTATTTAAAGTAGCCCACCAAGATTGGGACAATGAACTAACCTGATTTGGCGCGCAGATAAGGGCCATCCGAAGGAGTATAACTGAAGGCCCCAGGTAGCAATCTCTCTCTCTGGCTCTCGCTCTGCTCCTGCTCCCCACCCTCGTGGCTGCTGCTCTTCCCCCATCCTGCGCATGCCACCTGGCCACCGCCCGTGCCTTTCCCATCCCATCAGGAACGCCCGGCATTGCACCAGGTGGACACGGACAAACCAGGCCAGGCCAGGCAGGACGAGACGAGGTGAAGGAGGCGAGACGAATTGGGAAGACGAATTGGGAAGACGATTGAAGAAACGCTTCGAATAATCAGACCTTCAATCCAGCTGACCTGCGAGTATCTTCATGCAAACTCAAACTGCCGCCTGAGGAAGAGGAACCATCATCCCTGTGAGGTAAAGTACCCAAGCAAAGACTTTAACCTTGGGGTACTTGTACCTGGACGACGCCCTTGCAGCGCTCCGAGACCACGTGACGACAGCAGGCCCCAGAGAGCACAAAGAGCGAACCCCAAGCCCCACCGCTGTTTGAATTCAGCAGATTTTGGATTGGTGAGCATGAATTCTGGCCCCTCATAGCTTAATCTAGTTAGGTATAGGGGGTGGGATAAGGATAAGGGGATTGTTAAGATAGTTGTTTTCTCTCGATGTGCCGTGTGTTCCCCATTCCCTGTATAAGTATAGTTATTTTGTATTTGCCTGTAATTTTATACTAGAATTCCTCATAAGATTGTGTTAATTTCTATTTCAATAAAATTTTGGTTTTGCTTACATCCAAACCACCTGTCTACTCGAGTCGTTTCTGTATCGCCGCCTGTACCTAAGTCCGGTGTCTAGAACCCAGAGGCGTGGGAGCGATTTGAACCACTCACAAGCAGTCAGGGGCATAACTGACTGGGCGTACGCGCCAACCCCACCACCACCACCCCCTACAGAAATGGCGACCGCGGCAGGACACCAGCAACAGGGTTGCGATACAGCAGACAATGGTTCGGATGAGCAAACCATGATGGAGGAAAGGATTTCTGATTATGTGTTTAGCAAGGTGAATATCACTAACAAGTGGATCACCACTCTGTTAAAGGCTGGGCATCTGGTAGATGCAGCAGCTAAGTGGACAGAGGGAAAGGAACACAAGAAGTCCTTAGAGAAGGCAGTTTGGCTGATGTGTTTTAAATAGCGTGTCCAGCTGTGGGACAGGCTCATTGCAGCAAAGGCAGTCGAATTAAGGGAGTCAGCCCTGGAGATCCAGGATAAGGCTCTCGCAGGGGAGAAGTTATTAGTAGCTTTGCAGGCCCTAAATCAGGAGAGAGTGCATTTAATGGGAGAACACAAGGCCCAGTTGGAATACCTACAGTGCCAAGTCACCGAGGCCAAGGGAAATGAGTTACGGTTGCGGGAGAAAAACGCCCGCTTGGCAAGGCAGATTAGGGAACAGGAAGAGAAAGTAGAGGAGGTAAAGGCAGCGTATAAGCTTGCGAGTGAGCAGGGGTTTGAGGAGGCAGACCACGGCTCCTGTAAAGAGAGGATAGGAAATCTGAGCTGGGCTCTCCAGAAGGCAAAAGGCATGGTATGCCTCATAAGCCCAAAGGCAGGTCAGGCAGATTTTATGGGGAACGAGGGGAGGACAGTTCCAACATCACCGGTAGTGCCCAGGGACGAACCGGTTGAGAGAGAGGGGATCTCACGACCACCACCCGTAGCGCCAAGTTTCAGCGAGGTTTGGCAGATAGGGGGGTTGGAGCCAGAGGTGGAGGTGGAGGTGGAGGTGGAGCAACCCCCGCCAGAGAGGACGGAGCCGGGACCGATGTGCCCAGCACGGCATCGGAGGTTCGGCCCACCCGCCAATGGCGACAATGAGGGACCCCTCCAAAACCAGTTCGTATTACCCTTTAACACCCAACAGCTTAGGGCTATGGTCAACCATATCCCGAGGCTATCCGAAAAGGGAGACCCCTCGATCCACTTCAGGGAAGTAGAGCAGGCAGCCAGCGTCAATGACTGCGATGGCGCTGAGAAGGGCAAGATGCTGATATTCTCCCTGAAGAGTAGTCTCCGCCAATCCCTCTCTGACGAGTGTAAAAGGGGCAGAGCGGGTACGAGGAGCTTAGAGATGCGGTTCTGGAGGCCATGGGGATGAATGAGGGAAGTCCTTTCTCCCATGTGGAGAAGACGATCCAGCTCCCAGGGGAAACCCCGCAGGCTTTTGCGGACCGGCTGTGGCCGGTGTACCGGAGGGCCTGTCCGGGGACGCCGGACAGAGTGTTCTTGACCAGGGATCTCCTGGCCCATTGGCTCCGTGGCGGAAGGAGTGCAAAAACCCTTGGAAAAATAACAAGGGAAAGCATTCCACAGCCCCAGCCCAAAAGGCGGGGGCAGGGATCCCTTCCGCAGAGGTCGAGTCACTTTTGGACACCATGAGGTCCTTATTGGCTGGCCAGGGGAGAGTAGCAGCCGCCACTGGTGCTCTGACCCCGTCAGCCCCATCCAATCCACAGCCATGACTAGAACCAGCGCAGCCTGTCGACCTGTGTCCCCTTGAAAACGACAAGGGGAGCAGGCCCTGTGTTAAGATGCGGGTGGAGATGGTGCAGGGGAGATATTCGGTGGACACTGGAGCTTCCAGCACGGTGGTCCATTCGGAAGACCCAACCAATCCACCCAGGTCTAACGAGGCCCCATTTAGCCTAGTGGGATCTACAGGGAATGAGCAGGCTGGGGAAATGGCCAAACCTTTGGCCACAGATTTGGGATCCCTCCCTACCACGTGGGAGGGTAACCAAAGGACCAACGAGGTGACCAAGCAAGGGGCCTGGGAAGGAGAGTTCTGGGATCCCTGTAGAGCAGGCCCTGTGGCTGCAGTCCGGGACAAGGGAGGCACACGGGGGATAGCTTTGGCCCCGGACCTAAAGCAAGTCCAGACCCAGGATCCCGTCTGTAAGGCCGTCCCGGTAAGGGAAGAGAAAGGGAAGCCCCTAGAAGGTCCGTTCGGGGCAGCGGACGAACCTTTAGGACAAGTTTTAAAACAGGCTGCTGGCCATATCAACCAGTGTAAGCTGTTTAAACCTGAAAGGGGAAAACAGCCAGTTGGGGTAAGGTCTGAGGATAAAGATCCTCAGCCTGCAGCAGGAGTGAGTTCACAGACTGCACAGGCAGGCGCTGTGGCTTGCTTGAAGGGAAGGGCCATCCCGCCCATCGATTGTGACACTCCCCCACTCTTCTGGGACCCAGACGAGGGGAGGAACCTGAGGGCGAAAACCCCGCCCCTAACCCAGGTGTAGAGAGGGAGGAACCTGAGGTCGAAGACCCCGCCCCGGACCCAGCCATGGGACCTGGGGGCGGAGACTCTCAGCTCGCCCCTAGCCCGGGTTCGGGAGAGGTCAAGCCTGAGGGAGCAGCGGTTCGGGTCAAAGGCCCATCGGCCAAGAAAGCCCCACCCGCCAAAGTCCCTAGAAGGTCCCCACGGACGCCCCAGCCAAGAAAGCTATGGTCACCAGCCCTCCAGTTACCAAGGGCCGCCCCTCGAGTCAGGGAGAGGTCCAAGGACCGAGGTCCTCAGCCAGCAGCCACGGGCTGCGAGGGACTGAAATAAAGAATAGATTTGCCTTCCAAAGTTAGGCTTTATTAACTTTAAAATTAGCAGCATATCTTTCTACATCCAGTCCCAACTAAGGCTAGAAAAGGACTGAATTTAAGGTAGCCACAACACATCATGTGATCATCAACTACCAATGAGATTACAACACACATCCCAAGGCAGTTAACAAACAACGAATCATAATACTTTTACTAATCAAGGAATAATCACCACATTCACCCCTCCTTTTAAAATATACTCCAACCTAATAACTTTTACAATTTACAATTAATTATTTACAACTAAACTATGCACGAGAATAAAACTATTTACATAACACAATACTAAATGAACAACAACAAATAATAACATTATGCATAAGTATTAAGTATCTCTCAACTAAAACAATATACTATAATATTTCAACAATTTTTAAAACATTATCAATTTAAAAGTCCATTTTCAATCGGTCGACCGGATATCTTGTTCGTGTCGACCTTCTTAACCTTGGTGAAATTCCTTGCCCTCCCACGCCAGAAGGTACAGAAGTATCTTCAACAGGAAGGCTATCCATATCCCGATTCTCAACGGTTTCCGGATTAGAAATCCCATCAGAAGATGAACTGGGACGGTCATAAACATCTATCAAAGGCTGACTAATAGAAGTATGATTATCTGCAATCGGATTGGAAATATTCGTAGTATCTGTAACAACATCCACCTTATCCGAATCATGACCATTATTAATATCCTCAGAAGAGGGCTGGCCCCCACAAGGAGCCAAGTCTTTAATTGAAACAGTACTTTCTTTCCCATCTTGGAATCGAATATGAGCATATTGGGAATTTGCCTCCAACAGCTCCACCTCCTCCACCAAGGGGTCATATTTTGACAATCTAACATGGCGTCGAAGCAACACAGGTCCCTGCATAGTAAGCCATGAAGGTACCGAATATCCCGTAGTAGATCTCCGCGGAGAGTTAAAGAGCCTTTCATGGGGGGTCACATTAGTAGCCATTGAAAGCAATGATCTAATGGAATGCAGGGCATCAGGCAGCACCATTTCCCACTGTGTATTCTTAAGGTTCCGGGATGTCAACGCCAACATAACTGCCTTCCAGATCACCCCATTGTATCGTTTGCACTGTCCATTACCCTGGGGATTATACGGGGTAGTTCTACTAGTAGAAATTCCCCGACTCTGAAGGTATTCCTTCAACTGGGAAGACATAAAAGAACTTCCCTGATCTGAATGGATATACGCAGGCATCCCAAAGATGACAAAAAGTTGAGTCAAACATTTAATAACTGTAGCAGCTGATACATCTGCACAAGGAAAAGCAAAAGGGAACCTTGAAAACTCATCCACAACAGTAAATATATATCGGTTTTGAGTAGTTGAAGGAAGAGGTCCCTTAAAATCAACACTCAAACGTTCAAAAGGAGAAGTAGCCTTTATAAGATGAGCTCGTTGAGGCTTAAAGAAATTCGGTTTACACCGAGCACAGATAGAACATGAAGTCATCCGCTTGACGTCTTCAACTGAAAAAGGCAAGTTCTTACTGCGTACAAAGTGTATCATCCTCGTAACCCCAGGATGACATAAGGCATTGTGAAGATTAATAAGCGTATCTCCGTGAATCACCGAACAATAAGCCCTCGACAGTGCATCAGCAGCAACATTATCCTTCCCCGGACGATAAACTATGTCAAAATGGTAACATGCCAACTCAATCCTCCATCTCTTTATTTTATCATTTTTAATCTTTCCAAAATGTTTAACATCAAACATAAAGGACACAGATTTTTGGTCAGTTACCAGCGTGAAATGTCGCCCCGATAAATAATGTCTCCATTTACGCAATGCTTCTACTATTGCGTATGCCTCTTTTTCTATTGAGGAATGTCTTTTTTCACCATTATTCAAAGTACGTGAGAAAAAGGCCACAGGTCTTCCATTTTGGTTCAAAGTAGCCCCAATTGCAAAATTCGAAGCATCCGTCTCAATCACAAAGGGAACCTGCTCATCAATGGAATGCACAACTGCTCCTAAAATATCCTTTTTAAAATTCTCAAAACATGTCCTGGCCTCCCATGATAGAGGATATGTCGTAACCCAAATAAGAGGCCAGATCTTCCGTGAAAAATTTGCAATCCAATTAGAATAATAAGAAAACAGTCCAACAACTCGTTGCAAAGCCTTAGAATTAGTAGGACAAGGTAAATCGATCAATGGTCGCAGACGTTCTGGATCTGGTTTAATCTTATTTCCCGAAATAATATACCCCAATAGATTTACCTCAGTAGTCGAAAAGACACATTTCTCTTTGTTAAAAGTTAAACCAACTTTTTCCGCAGCTTGAAGGAATCTTTTTAAATTAGAATCATGCTCCACCCTTGATTTGCCACACACTGTGATGTCATCTAAGTATGAAAAGGTGTCAGAGAGGGAGTTATCACTTATAAAAGCATCCATTGCCCGTTGAAAACAAGCAACACCATTAGTAACACCAAATGGTATTCGGCAAAACTGATACAGCTTTCCACCAGCCTCAAAGGCCGTATATGGTTGATCCTTCTTAACAATAGGAATCTGATGATAAGCACTCTTTAAATCAATAGTGCTAAAAACTTTATACTGAGATACTTTATTGATAAGCTCATCAATCTTAGGCAAAGGGTACTGTAGTGTCCGTGTGTAGATAAAGACACTGAAGACAGGAGTTGGTTCATAGGTATTTACTAAGCAAGTCTGGGGGGGGTTCTAAAGGATATACACAATACACAGGCTTATATAGCCCAAGTGGCAATTACCGGCATTACGCACACCTGGGGCTCTTAAAGGCACATACACCACAATTGCTCTTAAAGGCACATACACCACAGGTACGCGTCTAATTGAGTATACCTATTAATAGTTTGGGAATAGTCTATCACCATTCGTTTCTTGTGTCTCTCATTAGTCGTGACAACTACCTGTGCTCGCCAAGGCGAACAACTAGGTTCAATGATTCCTTCCAATAAGAGACGTTGAACTTCAGAATTAATAAATTCTCTATCCTGACTACTATATCTTCTTGACTTGGTAGCAATTGGCTTACAATCCGACATCAAATTAGAAAAAAGTGATAATGGAGGAATAGATAAAGAGGTTAATCCACAAATAGATAAAGGTGGCTTAGTCCCTCCAAATGAAAGACTAAGAGACTCGTGTAACTGAAGCACATCATGTCCAATCAAAATATCCGCACAGAGATTAGGCAAAACAGATAGGCGTATATCAGTATACGTATTACCTAGAAGAACCATTTTCACAAAGCAACAACCAGCTATTTTTGAAATAAGGGTCGTCTGAGCCATACACACCTGATACGTAACAGGCGAAATTTTCAAATGCTTCTCCTTCGCAAACTGAAGACTTATAAAACTCTCAGTACTGCCCGTATCTATAAGGGCCTTCACTTCCAACCCATTAACTTGAGCCGTAACTATAGCTTTGTTTAGGCCATGAGCAAATGCAGCAGAAATTGATGCAATAAACGCCCTATCTAAAGGCTGAATAGTCACAGAAGAGGTAGTGGAGGAAGACCCTCCCACACCAGAAGAAGGGAAGGTAATTGAACCTGATGATTTGCACACACGTGCATAATGACCTCTCTTGCCGCATTTACTACACACAGCCTCCCGAGCAGGACACTTCAGACGAGGGTGCCGGATATTCCCACAAAAATAACACTTCTGAATCCTAGAGGCAACGGCCGCCGAAGTAGAAACTGTTTCAAAATCTAGTAAACCACTCCCATTAAGTCCACATAATTCCTTTTCATCCAAAACTGCCGAAACCATAGTCGCAGGCCGATTAAAAAGAGCATAAGAATCCGAACTTCTCTGAGCCACATCCAATGTAGAAGCTTGCTCAAAAGCACTTTTAAGATCCAGAGTCTTATTTTCTAACAACCGCTGACGAATTGATCTAGACAGTAATCCATTAATAAAAGCATCCCGTACCGATTCGTCCTTATGTTCTTCAGCCGTCACAGCCTTATAATTACAGTCAACACTAAGGCACCGAAGTGCTTGTAAATAAGTATCCAAAGATTCTCCCACCTGCTGCCTACGGGCAGATAAAAGATGACGTGCGAATACCTCATTCTTTGGTTTAACAAAAATCTTTTCCAATGTAGAAATAGCCTCTTCATAAGTTTTACAGTGCAAAATATATTTATATACATCCGGGTCAATGTAGTTGATCAGCATATTCAGCTTATTTAGAGCCTCTTGATCCAACACGCCCAAAACGTTTTTAAATGTACAATACCAATGTTTCCATTTATCATCCACTCCAGCAGAATTGGGGTCAGCCTTGAATCGTTCTGGTTGAAGATATCGCTCCATTCTAACACAAGTTAATAAATTGAAATAAAGAATAGATTCGCCTTCCAAAGTTAGGCTTTATTAACTTTAAAATTAGCAGCATATCTTTCTACATCCAGTCCCAACTAAGGCTAGAAAAGGACTGAATTTAAGGTAGCCACAACACATCATGTGATCATCAACTACCAATGAGATTACAACACACATCCCAAGGCAGTTAACAAACAACGAATCATAATACTTTTACTAATCAAGGAATAATCACCACAGGGACCAACAGTGAAGGACGGTGCGGCCACGCCGGAGGTAGCGGCGAGCCGCAGTCCAACCAGGAATTAGCCTGGCCGCCTGGAGACGGGCGGCGGATGTATATAGTTTTAGTTGTTTTGGTTTGTTGTTAAGTTTAGTTATTTAGCTTAAGTTTGGGTGTTTTAGTTTAAGTTAAATAAGGTGATGAGTAGTTTTAAGTAATAATCTGCTAAGAGTGTGTATATTTGGGTCGAGGTCGCGGGACCTGACCATGCTTCACCAAGCCAGAGAATCTCTTGGGGACATGGCTGCATGTTTTTACATCTTTTTGCAGAAAGACTTTCAGGATGGAGGGGATCGTGATCCTATTCACCCTGATTGGGACGAGCGTGCGAAGACGGGGCGACGTGCAAGATTCCCACATCTACGGGTGCTCGGGAGACAGGGCGCCTATAGCGACCGATGGAAGCGGTGAACGGGATGCGGAGGAGACCGCCGTCTACGTCCACGAGGGAAGGTGGCCAGGATGGCTAGGGTCCAATTCGTCTCAGTACTCCAGCCAAACCGGATTCACGTACGGGTAGGCCTCCCTCCTGTGCCCCAGGGTACGGGTCGTTACCACGAGGGTCAGCGTCACCGCTGGAAAACGAATATGTTTAACGTGTAAAGGACACATTCTGCTGGATAGGTGGTGGTGGCTCAGAAAGCTGAGCAAAGATATGAGGAACCCCGAAGTCGAGTGGGAACGGTTGGGGAACAACACCCACTGGACGATTACAGGGACTCATGGAGGATTAAGTGTGTGTTGGGACAAGTGGTGGGAACCAGACCAAGGGATTTATATCTGTATGTGGGGGTCAGAGACGGTCTGCCCTGCAGGCATATCCATTGTTTTCCACCAGCAGCGGCACGACACCGGGAAAGGGATGTGGTGGGATGCCAGCCGGAAACTGTGCGCAGTCCCATTCTCCCCGATCCCAGTCAATACCACTGAGCTTGTAACCCGCCCCCGTAAGCCCCCGTCCACGGCGCAGGCAGCGAGGTTATCCAGGGAAGGTTGCCCCACCACCACCAAGGGACCAGGGAATGGGTTGGTACTAGTCCCCACAGATCAGGTGCTGTACCAGGGGGTACACTATGCGGTAGCCTCCGTGATTTTACATCTCACCGAGGTACATTTACCGGAGTGGTGTCCCAAAGGAACAGAGCAGCTATTAAAGGACATGTTCAAGAAGTTCTATGAGTTCGATTTCGCCCACGTGGACAAAACCGATCTGTACACCACACACCGAGAATTTTTGGGTAATGCAGGGAGACAAAGAAGGGGAGTATGGAATGATGTTTTTACTGCGTTTAATACTGGGTCCTCTGTCATCAATAGTTTGGATGACATAGAGCTGCAGACCCAGATAAAAGGTTTAAAAACACAGTTAAAGAAAATATTACTGGATGAGAACAAGGTAGTGGGCTCTGAGTTGCATGAGGACCAGGCCATGACGGTCCATTTAAAGGAAATCATAGCCAAGTCGGAAAAGCACGCAAAGACGGTAAATGCCCTCATAAGGGAGGACAGAAATGCTTCTGACCAGGCTGCGCAGAATGAGGTGTGCGTGCTATACGGGGCGTGGTTACTAGGTGAGGGCCGCAGTAATCTGGAGGATTTAAAACAGGGTATAGTCCCCTCCTGGATTAGCAACAAGCACCTCGCAGCCCTCCACCCATTTGAGAATGCATTAAGCCCGTGCCAACTCCGGCTAGCTTCCGAAGCCTACCCAGTCCCCGTGGATTGTGGACGGTCCAACCACATAATCATGGGAGTAGTAGTTAGGATGCCGGTCATGGGTAGGACAGCCCGACCCACGCCGGTATACAGGGTGGAGAACATTGGAGTCATTCAAGGGGGTGCACACATATGTTTCACACCGGTCCCAAATTACGTCATAAAGTGGGAGCACGCTATGACAGGTACTGACCTCTCAGGGTGCCGGAGCCGGGGAGCACACATAATCCTGTGTCCCCAGCACTTGAATGCCTATTCACAACCGCAGTGTGGGTTCAGAGCTGCTGGCGCAAAACCTATAAATTGCACCATGGAGGCAATGGCACAAGGCCATGTTCCCCCGTAGGTAGCATATATAGGAGGTGGGACATATTGGCCTAGAAATTCAGTATAGCCACTTTTGGGGCGGTAAAGTCGGGCGGGCGCTAAAGTTTGCGCCCGGCGCAAAGTCGATGGCACTTCGCCGATATTCAGTAGCTTCGCCCTAAGAGGTTGCTTGAGCGCTAAAACTGGCGATGCACGCCTATCTTTAGGCGCTAAGCCGGCGGTGCTGAGGGATAGCGCCGAGGCCGGGCGCAGCGCAGGTGCGGTCATTTCCTGATTGACAGCAGACACCGTGGCGCCGGCCAGCTCTTAAAGGGGGAAGGGTCGACTTGCTCTGCTGCAACGGCCTGCACACTGCAGCCTTCCAGCTAGGCCTGAACACTGTTGGTGATCAGAAGGAGCCATGGCAACGGTACAGAAGGCCCGTGCGCGTGCCCTGCGCTTCTCAGCCCATGACTTGAAGGTGATGGTGAGGGCCTTGGAGACGAGACAGCACATCTTGTTCCCGGACACTGGCAGGAAGCCTCCCACCAGCGTCTATAGGAAAGCCTGGAGGGAGGTCGCCCGCTGGGTGTCGGCCACCGGCGATGCCCCCAGGGACAATGTCCAATGCCGGAAGAAGTTTAATGACCTGACCAGGATTGTCAGGGTGAGTACCCTTTCCAGTCTCCTCCTCATCCTTGCATGTACACCTGACATGATGGGCAAAGGGACCTGAAAGCCCTAATGGCCAGCCCTCAGCCAGCAGCTATGGGACAGTCATGAACATCAATTGCACATTCTGCACTTTACACCATGGGAGGCAGTGCACACCACATCAGGGCTACACACTGGCCAAGCTATTCCACCATGGGAGGCAGTGCACACCACATCAGGGCGACACACCGTACTTACAGGCCGTCCTTTCTCTTGCAGGCAAAACTTGCCAACAACCGAAGGCACCAGGAGCAGACCGGGGGAGGCCGCCCCCAGATCCAGGAGCTCACTCCCCTGGAGGAGCGCGTGAGTCGCCTCATGGGACCCCGGGTGATTGGGCCCGTCGCCTGTGGAGATGCCGACCCTCTTCTGGGCCACAATGGTATGGACATCACCTTTTGGACCTCTCTCGTTGCACTTGCGCATCCGATCTACCTCCTTTGCCATTGTCCGACCAATGCGCTGAATGCCACCAGTCATGCCTCCCTCGCTGACGCCCTCTCCTCACTCTAAAGCTACTCTTGTGCCTTCCTGCTTTCAGCTGGTGACGAGGAGCTCCCTGAAGCTGCCAGTGACAGCCCCTCCGAGGAGGAGGAGGAGGAGGAACAGGAAGGCGGACCATCAGGGCAGCAGTCAAGTGCGGCTGCAGATGCCGAAGTAGTGGACACGTCTTCCCTGGAGGAGAGCCTGGAGGAAGTGTCGGAGGGGAGTGTAGCTGCTGGGACCAGTGGCGTCCAGCAACCCAGGAGGGCTGCGGTTGGTCCGCAGCCTTCCCCCCAGAGGGGGGAAGGATCGGAGGGGAGTGCAGTTGCTGGGCCCAGTCGCCGCCGGCAACGTGGCAAGGGTCGGCCAGCTCTGCCCCCTGCTCCCCAGCGGGAGAGTCTGGCCACGCTCAACTCAGAGGAGGCGCGCCACCTCGATCAAATGGCCCAGGATTCGGATCGCCGGCACACCGAGCTGATGGGGGTAGTGGCACGGATGCCTGAGGCCATCGAGTCCCTGGCTAGTAGTGTGCGCGAGTTCGGGGCCTCACATGCCGCGAGTGGCCGGCTGATCAGTGATGCCGTCCAGACAGTGGCTGCTCTGTTGCGGTCGCAGACCAGGGCAACAGGGGCACTGACTGCTGCCACACGCGCTGCGTCAGCCAGGCATCGCCTGGACACCCGCCGCGCTGCAGCAGCACAGCAGGCTGCCCTTCGGCAGATTGGTGCGCATGCTGCAGTGCGGGCCCGTGCGAGTGCCAGAGTGCCACATCACCAGCCAGGGCCGACCATTCGCCAGATTGCACACATTCCTCCAGCCGTCACCGCCACTCCCCTAGTGGCGCCTCAACGGCAAGCGGCTGCGAATGATGTTGTCCAGGCACAGCTGCGCCAATCACCAGCCGGCCCCTCGAGGGGCAAACCCCGTCTAGGCCGCCCCCCAAGGGCATCTGCCGGAAGGACATCTAACCCTCAGGAGCCTTTCCCCAGCCTCGCAGCAGCCACTGGGCAGAGCTTGCGGAGGAGCAGCAGGCCAGGCAGGGGCCCCAAAAGGCTCGACAAGGTCTCGCCCTCGCGGCCCAATAAGTAGACGGTGTGGCCAAGTGTTATTTTATATGGCGATGCCTATGTTTCTTTTGGGGATGGTTGTTTTGTTTCTGGGGATGTTTTTTGGGTTAAGGCCGAGGATGAGGCCATTTTTGAACAAATGTTCAGTTATTCCTCCCCAGGTTGTGGGAGTGAGTCATTTGATGTACTGTTTTTTGGGGCCGTTGAATGTTTCTGGGTTTCATGTGGGAAGGGGTTTCATTGGTCTAAAATAAAGATTTCTCTTTATTTAGAGAGTGTCCATGTTTGTTGCTGTAAGTGTTTGTTGCCTTCGCCGGCTGAGGGCTTGCGGAGCGGCTGCATTCATGTTCCTTCATGGCCACAAGGCATTCCCTGACAAGGGGCTTAGAAGTGACATTCAATAAGCCGCCGACGGACGGCCCTTGGACCTTCTCGCTCCCTCCTGGGATGGTACTCCTCCTCCTCCTGCTCCTCCTCCTCATGCTCCTCCTGCTCCTCCTCCTGAGGTGGTGGTCCAACGTGAGGTGGCAGTGCCTGAGTCCTGCGGAGAGCCAGGTTGTGCAGCATGCAGCAAACAACGACGAATTGGGACACTAGGTCCGGGGAATACTGCAGAGATCTGCCGGAACGATCCAGGCAGCGGAACCGCTGCTTGAGGACGCCAATTGTTTGCTCGATTATGTTCCTGCTCGCTTGATGACTCTCGTTGCATGCCTCTTCAGCAGGGGTCCTGGGCGCGCGGAGCGGGGTCATGAGCCAGGTACACAAAGGATAGCCTTTGTCCCCGAGAAGCCATCCTCTTGGGGGAGGCTGTGCCTCGAACATGTCATGCACAGTTGTCTGCCGCAGGATAAAGGCATCGTGGCTGCTGCCTGGAAAGCGGGCATTGACAGCTAGGATGCACTGCTTGTGGTCGCACACCAGCTGCACATTGAGGGAATGGTAGCCCTTCCGGTTGCGGTAATCCTCGGCATGCTCCACAGGTGCCCGCAAAGCCACATGCGTACAGTCAATGGCGCCCTGCACCAAGGGGAAGGCCGTGAATCTTGCAAATCCCAGTGCACGCTGATGCTGCCTCTCCAGGGCCATGGGGAAGGAGATGAATTGGCGTCTCCTTCTGAAAAGGGCATCGGTCACCTGGCGGATGCAGCAATGCACGGCAAACTGGGATATGTTAGCAATGTCCCCAGCAGCGGATTGGAAGGAGCCGGTGGCATAGAAGTTCAAGTCCACCGTCACCTTCGCCTCCACCGACAGAGACGTCCTGCTCCTGAGCTTTGGACGCAGATCTCTGCGAAGCAGATGGCAGATCTCTCCAACCACCTCCTTTCGGAATCTCAGCCTTTTTACACATCACGCGCCACTCATGTTGAGGTAGGTGCGCTGCTGGCGGTATGCCCTGACTGGGTAAGGCCTATGTTGCCGACGCCTGTTGCCCCCTCTGTGTCGAGCCAGGGCTGCCCCTCTCACACCGCGTCTGCGAGCCCTACGGACATGACGCTGAAACTCAGCGTTGGCACCCCATGCAGCCCCCATAATATGCTGCCAAACAGTCAAATATCCAAGAGGCCACTTGCAATGCTCTGGCCTGAAGCCAAAAATACCTGAGCTAGTGTTGGCCCAAACCAGAAAGCTGTCTTCCTTGGTCTCTCTCCAGAAATCCGTTGCACAAGAGTGTTTGCTGCAAAATGCCTGCCCTTTATAGTGCAGGGTAAGTGCCCTTTAATTTACGCTCCCCGGGGCCCGCGTCGGCTCTGTTGCGTTCCACTAAACAAGCGTGCGGGCCGCCGGCCGCACAATGGGGCGGTCCCACTGAAGTTTTGGATCGGGGCGCGCAAAGGGCGTTGCACGAGGATATGACGTCATTTTCTGCGCGCGCAGGTGAGCGCGCGCTAAACTTTGCGCCGGCGCTAAATGTCTACTTAATTTGGGGCGAGGTGCAGATCGCGCTGCGCCCGGACGCTACACGCATAGCGCCCGAAATTCACTTCTCTTAAGGCGCTAACGGCTGGCGCAAGCAACTGAATTTCTAGGCCATTGTGTCACCACCAGCGCGTCCCACTACCAGCATGGACAGCATAGCCGGTGTCCTGTTAGTGACAGCAGTTTCTGTTTTAAACCCGAGGCAGAAGTTCAAGTGGCCCAGGAACGAATTGTCCCCATTCCTGAACCCTCCACTGTTCACCTCACTGTGAAGGAGAATTTTACAAATTTGCAGAAGTACGTAGCGCACTTTGGCTATGAAATTCCCCCTCTCCCTGAACACCTTACCAAAATACTCAAAGCCATTATAGTTTCGCAGAAACATTTTTACACTCTAGAGCAGAAAACAGTAGAGATAGGGACTAAGATATTGGATATTGTGATTCCACCCTGGTGAGACATTTTCAATAACATAGAGATCCCTTCGTGGATCAGACTGGCTTCCCACATTCTCGTGGTTTGCCAGTTAGGGATAGTTTTGTATCTAGTTTGCATTCAATATAAGGGAAAAGGTCAGTTGTCAGAATTCCGAAACCAGAAGATCTGGAAGGCACATTATGTAAAGGTGGAGGGAGATACACCTGTTTAAGTCTTTTTCCTTGTATTTTGATTAAAGATTGTTGTTTTTTTGTGTTTGTTATTTTTAATAAAGGTTTTTTCTGTTGTTTTTATGCGACGCGTTTAATAAAGACATATGTGTACCAAGTGTCGCAGGGGCATCGGACCCCTCCGTGCTTGGATTTGTGTAAAGTCTGTAATTTACTCTCTGTATGCTGATGTACACTACATTTTCGCGGAATGGGAAGTGCATGAGTCGTGGGTATATTAGATAGGTAATTACAGGGGAAAGTTGACTATGGCGGGTCAGAAAAATTTTGCTCACCTTGTAAGAATGATACTACAAGCAAGTTTTAGTATCACAGGGGGGAGTGTAAGATTCGCAAAATTTCCACATTTCCCCAAGTTTATTATCAATAAAAGGGACATTTTAAAAAGGGTACCCAAAGATGGCGTTCGCACCTCTTGGCCAAAAGCCTGCAAGAATTTAAAAGCTTGGACTCTGTGGCACAAGCAGCTTGGGGAAATCGAAACCTAATATGCAGTTTCTGTGAAGAGAGACTTTTGTATTTTGAAAAGCAGACAGTAGGACTTTGAATTATGCATTAAGCCAAATCGGAGACAGCTCAAAACCAGTTAGGCCTATACTTGAGGCCATCAAGCAATTTGCATAAATAATCGGAAACAGCTTAGGGAAGCCATCGAGGCTGGACAAGCCAATTAAGATGCATTAATAACAATACAGCTCAGACATCAGGCCAGTAGGTGCGATTACCGGCCATCTAAAAACAGTTAGTTTAGATTGCTACCATTATTTAAACTAGCCCACCAAGATTGCGACAATGAACTAACCTGATTTGGCGTGCAGATAAGGGCTATCCGAAGGAGTATAACTGAAGGCCCCAGGTAGCAATCTCTCTCTCTGGCTCTCGCTCTGCTCCTGCTCCCCACCCTCGTGGCTGCTGCTCTTCCCCCATCCTGCGCATGCCGCCTGGCCACCGCCCGTGCCTTTCCCATCCCATCAGGAACGCCCGGCATTGCACCAGGCGGACACGGACAAACCGGGCCAGGCGAGGTGGGACGAGACGAGGTGAGGAGGCGAGACGAATTGGGAAGATGAATTGGGAAGACGATTGGAGAAACGCTTCGAATAATCGGGCCTTCAATCCAGCTGACCTGAGAGTATCTTCATGCAAACTCCAACTGCCGCCCGAGGAAGAGGAACCATCATCCCTGCGAGGTAAAGTACCCAAGCAAAGACTTTAACCTTGGGGTACTTGTACCTGGACAACGCCCTTGCAGCGCCCCGAGACCACGTGATGACGGCAGGCCCCAGAGAGCACAAAGGGCAAACCCCAAGCCCCACCGCTGTTTGAATTCAGCAGATTTTGGATTGGTGAGCATGAATTCTGGCCCCTCATAGCTTAAACTAGTTAGTTATAGGGGGTGGGATAAGGATAAGGGGATTGTTAAAATAGTTGTTTTCCTTCAATGTGCCGTGTGTTCCCCATTCCCTGTATAAGTATTGTGGCGGAGCCACTAAGGGACTCCGATCAATTGTATATAATTCCCTTTAATAATATGTTAGCTACAGCCTGAGTCTGTATCTTTGTTTTCACTTTTTACATGTACAGAGTGCGATCACTTTAATAGCGCGGGTAAACACGATGACGTCACGCCATTCATCATGTGATCCCCACCGGCAGGAAAAATGTCATGACGTCATGATGTCAGCCACGGGACCGCCCAAGCAGTCCTCGTGGAGCCTCCGAACTGACTAGACCTATATTCGATGTTATCCTGTAATTATCCGTTAAACTCTGTTAGTTTTCATTAAACCTCGTTTATTTGATCGCCTTAGTGGACCTCAGTCTTTTGATAGGAACTAGACACTCCTACATTGGTGACCCCAACTTTTGCGAACGGTTTTCGCAGAAGTTACTGAACATGGAAACGAACGCCATTGCTTTGAAGCTACCACAGTTCTGGAAGCAACAGCCAGCCATGTGGTTCATCCAGGCTGAAGCCCAGTTCGCAATCAGGAACATTGTTGCGGATCAGACCCGTTACTATTACGTGGTCCCCACCCTCGACAGCGCCACAGCCTCGCAGATCGTCAGCCTGCTTGGTAATCCAGCAGAAGATCGCAAGTATGAAACGATAAAGGCACGGTTATTATAGGTCTTCGGGCTCACGAAGTTGGAGCGCGCCCGCCGGCTGCTCACTATGCCCGGCCTCTGGGGCTCCAAGCCGTCCGAGCTCGTGAGCCAAATGCTCACGCTCCTGGGCTCCGAACCAGAATGCTTCCTCTTCAGGGAGCTATTCCTCAGCCAGCTACCGGAGCAAGTTCAGGCTGCCCTAGCCAGGTCAGAAGTCACAGACTGCACAGAGTTGGCTGCCAAAGCGGACAAGATTTTCGCGGTGACACAGACTTACTGCACTGCCATGAGGCGCCTATCCCCCACAGACGCTGCTCCAGCCCCTCAACCTGCGGGGTTGTGCTTCTACCACGCCCGTTTTGGCGCAAAAGCAAGATGCTGCCCCCCTCCCTGCAGCTTTTCGCTCAAAAAAAAAACAACAGCAACCCTGTCGAAAGAGGACCGGTTATGACGAGCACCCCGCGGCTGCGATGGCAATCGGTAATTCGGGAAAACTCCTCTTCATCACCGACTCCCTATCTGGTTGACGTTTCCTCTGCGACACCGGGACGCAGTGTAGCATCCTACCCGCGTCAAATCTTGATATACAAGCTGGGGGGCACGGCCTCTCCCTCGAGGCGGCTAATGGCGGGGTCATTCGGACCTTCGGAAGACGGCGGCCAGCGGTTTTACTGGGATTTCATCACGGCCAAAGTCTCTCAAGCCATCCTCGGGGCAGATTTTTTGTGCGCCAACGGCCTCCTGGTGGATGTAAGGCACCGCCGGTTGATCAATGCGGCCACTTTTCACTCCATCCCGTGCCGCCGCGGTAACGTCGTGTCGCGCACTGTCTCCTGTGCGTTTCCACCTCTGGATGACTTCACTCGCCTCCTCGGAGATTTCCCAGACCTGACCAGACCCACTTTCTCTTCCATGGCCACAAAACATGGTGTCGAACATCACATCACCACTACTGGCTCCCCGGTCTACGCACAGGCCCGGCGCCTCGAACCTGGCAAGTTCGACACGATGGAGCGGCTAGGGATTATTCGCCGGTCGAATAGTCCCTGGTCTTCGCCTGTCCAAATTGTTCCGAAACCTGGCGGCAGATGGCGGCCTTGCGGTGACTACCGACGCCTGAACGACGCCACTACTCCTGATCGGTACCCGATCCCTCATATTCAGGATTTCTCTGCCCATTTGGCGGGAAATACCATTTTTTCAAAAGTCGACCTTGTCCATGGCTACCACCAGGTCCCCGTGCACCCGCAAGACGTCCCAAAAACTGCAGTCATCACCCCATTCAGCCTGTTTGAATTTCTGCGGATGCTGTTTGGATTGAAGAATGCTGCACAGGCTTTCCAGTGCTTGATGGACTCCGTGCTTCGGGACCTCAAGTTTCTATTCGTCTACCTCGACGACATCCTCATCGCCAGCCCTAATAAAGAGGAGCACATCTGCCAATTACGCACCCTCTTTAGACGCCTCAGTCAACACGGCTTGATCATCAACCCGGCCAAGTGCCAGTTCGGCCTGCAGCAGATTGATTTCATAGGCCATCGCATCACATCGGACGGCGCAATTCCCCTGCAAACGAAGGTGGAGGCAGTTACTTCTTTCCCGCACCCGCAGGCTGTCAAGGCCCTGCAGGAGTTCCTCGGGATGGTAAATTTTTATCACCGGTTCGTCCCTAATGCAGCTCTGCTCATGCAGCCCCTGTACGAGGCCATCAAGGGCAAGTCCAGCAAGGATCCGATTAGCTGGACGGTCGACATGGACCGGGCGTTCATCGACACAAAAGGTGCCTTAGCCAATGCAACCATGCTGGCGCACCCGCTGCCAGGTGCCACCATCGCCCTTACCACCGACGCGTCAGACTACGCCATCGGCGCAGTGCAAGAACAGTGGGTGAATGGGATGTGGCAACCGCTAGCGTTTTTCAGCCGTCAACTACGGCGAAACAAGCGGAAGTACAGCACGTTGCTGGCCCTTTTTCTGGTCATCCGCCATTTCCGGTTCTTGCTAGAGGGCCGTCCGTTCACGGCTTTTGTGGACCATAAGTCACTAACGTTCGCTATGGCCAAGACCGCCAAACCGTGGTCAGCTCGGCAACAACGTCAGTTGACGTTTATCTCAGAATTCACCACTGACATTCAGCATGTGTCCGGTAAAGACAACCTGGTGGCGGATTGCCTCTCCTGCGCGACCGTTCATGCAGTCAAGCTCGGCATCGACTATGCCCTCATGGCTGCGGATCAAGCCTCGGATCCGCAAGTCCAATCTTACAGAACCAACCCCTCTAGCCTCCAAGCGGCCGACGTCAAATTCCATGCCGCGGGCACTACGCTACTCTGCAACGTCTCCATAGGAGATCCTCGCCCTATCGTGCCGGTCGCCTGGCGCCAAAAGGTTTTTGACGCCATACACGGGTTGTAGCACCCTGGCATGAAGGCCTCGCAACGGCTGATGTTGTCCAAATTCATGTGGCGGGGCATGCACATGGATGTCCGTGACTGAGCCAACACCTGCATGGTCTGCCAAAAGGCCAAGGTGCAGCGTCACGTCAAGGCTCCATTGGCCACTTTCGCTGTTCCGGGACGTAGGTTTGATCATGTGCATGTGGACTTGGTGGGGCCACTTCCGCCTTCGCACGGGTTTACGCATCTTCTTACAATGGTGGACCGCACCACTAGATGGCCTGAGGCGGTTCCTCTGTCATCCACCACTTCCGCAGACGTCGCCAGGGCATTCA
The DNA here is from genome assembly GCF_052327205.1 of Somniosus microcephalus. NCBI lineage: Eukaryota > Metazoa > Chordata > Chondrichthyes > Squaliformes > Somniosidae > Somniosus > Somniosus microcephalus. Next base: position 217,395,682 of record NC_140988.1, on the reverse strand, counting down.
TCTCCACCTGGGTCGCCCGTTTCGGGGTACCGGCGGACATCTCGTCTGATCGTGGGCCGCAGTTTTCTTCTGAGCTCTGGAACGCTGTGGCTCAGGGGCTCAGCGTCAAGCTACATCACACCACTGCCTACCATCCACAGGCGAACGGCCTGTGCGAACGATTCCACAGGTCGCTCAAAGCCGCACTGTGAGCCAGCCTTCAAGGTGCGGGCTGGGTGGACAGGCTTCCATGGGTCATTTTGGGTCTTCGTATGGCACCTAAAGAAGATCTTCAATCGTCCTCGGCGGAGCTCATAAATGGCCAGCCGCTACGCGTACCAGGGGATTTCCTTCCGACTCCAACAGAGCCATGGTCCGCATCCCAGCAGCTCATCAGCCACCAGGAGGCAGCCAGAAGTTTCGCTCCAGTGCCTACGTCGCATCACGGCTTGCAGAGCTCCCATGTCCCAGCTGAGCTGAAGAACGCCGACTATGGGTTTATCCGCCATGACGCTCATCGGGATCCGCTCAAGCCCCCTTACACTGGTCCTTTCCGCATGATAGACCCGGGAGACAAAACTTTTTTGGTCGATGTCAGAGGTAAACCGGACCACATTTCGGTTGACCAGTTGAAGCCGGCACACTTGGACCTTGACCGCCCAGCCAAGATCGCACAACGGCCGAAACGTGGCCGACCGCCCACAGTCACCGTGCCGGATCAAACGCAACCGCCCGCCAGCTCGCCCGCCGTCCATCAGCTTCCACTTCAAGGCTACAGAAGTCGCTCTGACAGGCTTGTCAGGCCTCCTCGCCGTTTTACTTTTGCTGTTGAAGAAAATTCTGGGGGGGCACATGTGGCGGCGCCACTAAGGGACTCCGATCAATTGTATATAATTCCCTTTAATAATATGTTAGCTACAGCCTGAGTCTGTATCTTTGTTTTCACTGTTTACATGTACAGAGCGCGATCGCTTTAATAGCGCGGGTAAACGCGATGACGTCACGCCGTTCATCACGTGATCCCCACCGGCGGGAAAAACGTGATGACATCATGACGTCAGCCACGGGACCGCCCAAGCAGTCCTCGTGGAGCCTCCGAACAGACTAGACCTATATTCAATGTTCTCCTGTAATTATCCGTTAAACTCTGTTAGTTTTCATTAAACCTCGTTTATTTGATCGCCTAAGTGGACCTCAGTCTTTTGATAGGAACTAGACATTCCTACAGTATAGTTATTTTGTATTTGCCTGTAATTTTATACTAGTAACTCCTCGTAAGATTGTGTTAATTTCTATTTCAATAAAATCTTGGTTTTGCTTACATCCAAACCACCTGTCTACTCGAGTCTTTTCTGTATCGCCGCCTGTACCTAAGTCCGGTCTCTAAAACCCAGGGGCGTGGGAGCGATTTGAACCGCTCACAAACAGTCAGGAGCATAACTGACTGGGCGCACGCGCCAACCCCACCACCACCCCCTACACTTATGAAGAAAGGTTGAGCAGGTTGGACCTATAATCATTAGAATTTAGAAGAATGAGAGGTGATCTTATTGAAACATATAAGATACTGAGGGGGCACACAAGGTAGATGCAGAGAGGATGTTTCCCCTCGTGGAGAAATCTAGAACATGGGGGCACAGTCTCAAAATAAAGGGTCGCCCTTTCAGAACTGAGATGAGGAGGAATTTCTTCTCTCAGAGGGTCGTAAATCTGGGGAATTCTCTGCCCCAGAGAGCCGTGGAGGCTGGGTCATTAAATACATTTAAGGTGGAGATAGACAGATTTTTGCAAGATAAGGGAGTGAAGGGTTATGGGGAGTGGGCAGGAAAGTGGCTTTAAGCCCAAGATCAGCCATGATCTTATTGCATGGTGGAGCAGGCTCGAGGGGCCAAGTGGCCTATTCCTGCTCCTATTTCTTATGTTCTTATGTTCTTATGAGAGGTGATCTCATTGAAACATACAAAATTCTTACAGGGCTTGACAGAGTAGATGCAGGGAGGAGGTTTCCCCTGGCTGGGGAGTCTAAAACCGGGGGTCACAGTCTCAGAATAAGGGGTCGGCCATTTAGGACTGAGATGAGGAGAAATTTCTTCACTCAGAGGGTGGTGAATCTTTGGAATTCTCTACCCCAGAGGGCTGTGGAGGCTCAGTCGTTGAGTATATTCAAGACAGAGATCGATAAATTTTTGGATACTAAGGGTATCAAGGGATATGGGGATAGTGCAGGAAAGTGGAGATGAGGTAGAAGATCAGCCATGATCTTATTGAATGGTAGAGCAGGCTCGAGGGGCCAAATGGCCTACTCCTGCTCCTATTTCTTATGTTCTTATGTAAAAGACTGCCTCAGCAATAGTAATTAGAGCAAAAATAGGAACCTGCTTAATTGCTACCACTCGGAACAACCACACAAAAATTGTAATAAAACGGGAACTTCTATAAAGCAGGAATCAGCAAAAGCAACAAAAATCAAGGCTAGTCTAATGCATAACAACCTTTATGTGCCTAAATTTCATACAACAGCTTACAAGGTGATTACAGTATAACACCTTAAAAATTAATGAAAAATGCTCACATTAAGAACCACATCATGACAAGTATCATCAATAATCATCAAACGCACCACCTTTTGGAGCCACTTTCTCATCCTGGCACTGAAGGACTGCAGCCACTTTTCAAAATTGTTTGAGTCATCCAAGCATTAGCATTGCTTTCATAATCAGTTGGGAAAGTTTTCTCATTTTTAAAGCAACAAGGGTTATTGCTGTTCCTGCTCACGAGAGATTTCACCTTGTCCGAGCCCGTTTGGTTAGCATTCAGTAACAATGTATGCAGTTCTTATATAATTTTGCCACCGCTCGCTTTGTCTTTTGTTTTTGCGTAGGTTTGATCAGGCACAGCACGATAGAAAAGTCCCGTCTCATCAGAATTGTAAATGCAGTCAGGTGGATACTCTGGTAAAAAAAAAAGGCAACATTTCCTCAGTCTGTGCATGAGCAGCAGGTTTGTCACTACCTGCTTACTCATCACACAGCTTTTTGTCAACAAGGTTGTGTTAAGTCCGTGAATGATTGCGACACGGACTAGCAGGAGAGAAACAAACAAGTCTTTACTGGTGAAAGGCATAAACGAAACTAACCAACAGAGGCTCTCTAGCGCCTTTTATACAGGGGTGGTCACTGCCGGTACTGCAGTCTGAGACCAGTTATTCTCTTAAAGGTACATACACAACAATTCCTCCCCTTTTAGATGAACAGTACATAACATTCATTTAACAACTAATGATAACGAATTACAATCACAATTACTGTTGCTAGATACATTGGTTAAGTTTAAGCAATTATAAGTTCAGTCTTTGAGGAGGCTTCCTGATTCTGTCTGGATAACGCCTCTTTGGAGTATCAGGTTCTTCTGGCAATGTTGAGTCGGAATCAATGTCGTTGTTTGGTTCATCTGCTTCCAATATTACCGGTTCTGCGGTAGCTGCAATTGGAACGTCGATTTCATTACCAGGTGTATCAGATCGTGGTGTGGAGTTGACGTTTTCCAGTGACTCTAGAATCTGGTCAGCATGGCGTCTTACAATGCTCTCCCCAACGTCCACGGTATACATGAGAGGTCCTTGTCGTGTACAAATCGTTCCTGGCTGCCATTTCTCAGTGCGGTAGTCCCGGGCCAAAACTGGTTGACCTATCTTAAAACTCCTGGTCGGCCTTTCATTCATATTCTGAAACTGCCTGTTCTCCACATCTCTTCGGACGTTTGGCTTAACCAAATCCAAGCGGCATCGTAGTCTTCGATTGAAGAACATCATGGCTGGAGTTTGGTTGGTAACCGCATGTGTCGCATTCTGGTAGGCAAACAAGAAGTTGTCCACCTTGTGTTGTAGGGGTATATCTTCATTACACATTGCCTTGATAGCCTTCTTGAATGTTTGGACAAACCTCTCGGCCAATCCATTAGTGGCTGGATGATATGGGGCAGATTTGTAATGCTTAACACCATTGTTCTTTAAGAACCTCCGGAACTCTTCAGACACAAACTGTGGTCCATTGTCAGCAAATCTGTTCAGGCAGCCCATTCCTGGCGAATATGGTTCGTAAAACTGCGATAGTTTTTTCCGTGGTGGTTGAGGACATTTTTATTACCTCTGGCCACTTTGAATCTGCATCCACCGCAATTAAAAACATCGAGTCCATGAAGGGACCAGCAAAATCAATGTGCACCCTTTGCCATGGAGATGAGGGCCACTCCCATGGATGCAGAGGAGCTTGTGGTGGGGCGTTTTGGACCTTCTGGCATCCTGCACAGCTCTTGGTCATCTCTTCGATTTCTCTATCGATTCCCGGCTACCACACAAACACTCTGGCTAAGCTCTTCATTTTTACCCCACCCAGATGACCCTCATGAAGCTCATTGAGCACTCTATCCGTCAACTTAGGTGGAATTACTACTCTGGATCCACACATCAAGGTTCCTCTGCACACTGACAGCTGTTCTCTTCTTGGCGAAAATGCTGGCAGCAGTGGTTCGCCATGCTGGCCATCCATTCGCCGTTAAATCATAGACCCGTGATAGTGTCGGGTCATTCCGTGTTTCCTTTTCTATGTTTGCATTCGTCACAGGGAGACATTCGACTATGGTCGAGTGGAATAACTCCATTGGATCCACTGCAAGGTCTTCTTCTTCCACCGTCGGCAACGGTAGACGTGACAAGCCATCAGTATTTCCATGCTGTTTAGTTCCCCTGTACTCGATGTCATATTGGTGTGCCCCTAGGAAAAGGGACCATCTCTGCAGCCGTTGTGCTGTCATTATCAGTACGCCCTTCTGAGGGTTGAAAATGGAGATAAGAGGTTGATGATCGGTTAGTAGAGTAAATTTTTGACCGTGCAGATAGTGATTGAACTTCTTCACCCCCCACACTAGGCTGAGGGCCTCTCTGTCAATCTGGGCGTAGTTACGCTCGGCAGAAGTTAATGAGCGTGACGCAAAAGCTATCGGCCTCTCCAAACCATCAAGGAATTTATGTGACAGTACCGCCCCAATGCCGTAGGGAGACGCATCACACGCCAGCCTGATTGGCAGTGCTGGGTTGTAGTGAGGCAATACTTCCTTCGAAGTGATTAAGTCCTTACTCTTCTGAAAAGCACGTTTACAATCATCGCTCCATTTCCATGCTACCCCCGTTCGTAGCAGGGCGTTCAGTGGATGCAGAATTGTCGACAAATTCGGCAAAAACTTATGATACTAATTCACCAACCCTAGGAATGACCTCAGTTGCGACACATTTTCAGGCGCTGGGGCCTTAACAACCGCTTCAATTTTGTCAGGGGACTTATGTAACCCCTCTTCATCAATCACGTGGCCACAATACGATATCTGTTTCTTAAAAAATTCGCACTTGGGGCGGTTGGCTCGCAGCCCATGTTCCCGTAGTCTAGTGAGCACCTGTTCTAGGTTGTTAAGGTGTTCACTGTCATCTTCACCTGTTACAAGGATGTCGTCAAAGTTACACTGACTCCCCGGAATCCCTTGCAGGACTTGTTCCATCGCTCTTTGCCATATCGCCGGAGCCGATGCTACTCTGAATACCAATCGATGATACTGGTAAAGACCTTTGTGAGTGTTTATCGTGAGATACTTCCTAGAGGACTCTTCGACCTCCATCTGCAAATATGCTTGTGCTGGGTCAATTTTTGTAAAACGCTTCCCTCCAGACAGTGAGGCGAAGATGTCTTCTATCCTTGGAAGAGGATATTGTACTGTGTGAAGGACAGGGTTCACCGTCACCTTGAAATCCCCACAGATGCGAATCTTCCTTGGCTCTCCGGACTTATTGCTTAACGTTTTCTTCATGACAGGAATGATGGGTGTCGCCCACTCGCTCCAGTCGACCTTAGACAACACGCCCGCCTTCTCCAGATTCTCCAGCTCTGCCTCGACGGCTAGACGAATTGCATATGGTACCGGTCTCGCTTTGAAAAACTTGGGAACTGCATTCTCTTCTATTTTTAACGAGGCGGTTACGCCTTTAAGCGTGCCCAGTCCTTGTTGAAATACCTCTTTGGCGTTAGCTAAGATTGTTGACAATCATCCAGGAGTGACGTCTTCATCTTTTTTACCGTCCACCGTCATTGCTTGAATGGAATGCCAATCTAAGTTTATCTTCCTGATCCATTCCTGTCCCAATAACAGTGGTCCACCATTTGGCAGTATGTCGAGATACAATTTCCGTATTTTCTTGCCATTGTATTCGACAGGCACCCTTATTTTTCCTCTGGGGTATACTTTTTGCCCCGTATACGTCGTCAAGACGATGGATGTCTCTCTCAAGGGTATGTGTGAAAATAGCCGCTCATAGTCTCGTCGATTCATGACAGTTAGCGCTGATCCTGTATCCAATTCCATTTTAACTTGGGACCCTGCTATCGTGAGGGTGGCCCAAATGGTTCGGTGATCCTCTTTTGCGTTTACATTGTGAAGTTTGTGACAGCTTAATCTCCTGTTCTCGGATTCACTATCGCTCATCTGGTCTTCGGAACTACTGTCCGTCATCTTTTGTACTTTCTTGTACGGTTCCTTAGTAGCCTTTTTGTTGTCGCTGGTCTTCTTCCCAGACCTACAAACTCGTGCAATGTGTCCAATCTTCCCGCATTGTCTGCATATTTTGTCTTTGGACCAGCAGTCATTCTGGTCATGGTTAGTTCTGCCGCAGCGATAACATTTTGCAAATCCCCGTGTCATTTCGTGGGTGCCGTATTCCTGTGGTTTTTGTTGAATTTCTGAAGCTCCCCTGGCTGCTGCTTCATATGATACTGCCACGCTGAAAGCCTTATCTAGCGTCAGCTCTTTTTCTGCGAGTAACTTCTTCTGTGTTCCTTCACTCAGGAGTCCACAGACAAATTTGTCCCGTAGGGTATCTGCCAGTCCTGCTCCGAACTGGCAGTGCTTTGATAGCTTGCGTAGTTCCGTAAGATACTCAGCATTGCTCTCATCTTTGTGCTGAGTTCTCCTGTGGAATTTAAATCTTTCTGCTATCAACAGCGGTGCAGGGTTTAGGTGCTCCTGTAGAACAGCAACAATTTCGGTAAAACTCTTCGCCTTTGGTTTGGCTGGAGTAATCAGATCCCGCAATAGGCCGTACGTTCTAGCGCCCATTACGTTTAGCAATATTGATGGCTTTTTCCCCTCCGCTATTTCGTTTGCCTCGAAATATACCTCGACTCTTTCCACATACGTGGTCCAGTCCTCTAATGTATTATCAAAAGCAGTGATACAGCCAGTCTTCGGCATCTTGCAAATCTAAAATGGCGCCTCCCGCGCTTTGCCTTCTTCTCTGATTTAACAAAATGGCACCTCCCGCGCTTTTCCTTCTTCCCCGCTGTTGTTAGCGCTGCTTTCCACGGTTTCTTGCGCATATTCTTTTTCTTTTATTATTTTCCCGTCGTGGAGCGGACCCTCTGGAACACTTCCCTCCCTCTTCTGAGGTCCGAACGCTGCCCAGCTTCGAAACGCCGGCCGCGCCCTGTATGCTCCACCCTCTCTCTCTCTCCTTGCTTCCCGACTCGCTGCCCGGCCCCATTGCAGCCCAGGAAGGATCAGAGCACTACCTGCCACCAGCCCGATTAACTGGGAAACCACGGACCGAGGAACCCAGCCTGGCTCTGGACAGTCTCTCCTGCAAGTTTTGAAATCGATGATTGACGGTCGACGCCCGTTTCTCGAGTTTCAATGGGCTATTTTTTTTTTTCTTCTTTCTTCTGGCTCCGACCTTCAACACTTCATCGGAGCTGCTGCTGAGTTGCAGGTAAGTTCATTTCTAACTCGTCGCCAGTGTTAAGTCCGTGAATGATTGAGACACGGACTAGCAGGAGAGAAACAAACAAGTCTTTACTGGTGAAAGGCATAAACGAAACTAACCAACAGAGGCTCTCTAGCGCCTTTTATACAGGGGTGGTCACTGCCGGTACTGCAGTCTGAGACCAGTTCTCTTAAAGGTACATACACAACAGGTTGTGTCTCACTTTTCAGATTAGATTTTATTTGCCATATGTAACAAATACAATGGAATGCTTGTTCCCCGTAGGGACGCGTCAGCTATACATACAGCGCCGCGTTCAGAGTCAATACAATGGCTTCCCGTGGCAGTGGGAGCACGATGTCCCTCAGCCGCTCCATCCTCCTCTACACCGCGGCCTCCTCCTCACTGTTGCCGGCTCCACGTGTGGTGGCCTGCTTCTCCCGCTCTGGCCGCCATGTACAAGAATCCATTTGATGCATGCAAAGCTTTACCTAGGCCACAATTTTCACGCTGCAGAGCATGCGGGTTCGCGAGTGAGTCGGCAGTTACAAGCACTCATCTCACCGACTTCCGCATTTAACTAGGGCGCGTTTCACAGCGCGCCAAGGACATGCTCAGGAGAGGCGGGCGACCTCATTGAAGTAGTTAACAGCTCGTTGAGAGACCCTTATGGGGCTTTTTAACCTGAGGTTTCAGCTTTTACTGCTTGTGCACGGGATTCAATGATTTCCTGAAGCTCGCCTGTGAGAGCTCAGTGGCCATTGTGCAAGTTCATTAAGTGACAGCTGGAAAAAGCTGGATAATACTCACACCTTACACCTGCTTCCTTGCCTAAAGGAAAGGCTCTTGCTGCCACCATTTTGTGCAGAGATTCAGGAGTTTGCAGATGATTTTTGCAAACTCAGAAGCCACTCTCAGCACATTGCTAGTCTCACTACATTGGAGGATTGTGCCTCCAATTTCCACTTTACCTGGCATATATCAGATAAGCAAGGGTGCCACTTATGCTGTTTCACCTTTCACTGGAGGCGATACCCCCAACACAGGTTATACAGGCAGATGATGAGCTTCCTGGACATGACTGAACAGCAGTGCTTCAGGAGACTCAGGCTATTGCGCAGGTCATCGCAGAAATTTGTATCTTGCTGGAACAAGACCTGCTGCCCAGATGACCTGGTGGACACGCCTTACCAGTGTCAAAGTCACCACCACCCTCAACTTCTTCGCCTCAGGCTCCTTCCAGGGATCTGCAGCAGACATTTGCAGGATCTCCCAGTCGGCCACCCGCAATGCATCATCCAGGTGACCGATGCCACGTTTGACAAGTCGGGCACTTATTTACGCTTTGCCTTTGATGAAGCCAGTGTTACTGAATGGGCGCTCGGCTCTGGCTGACTTCCCACAGGTGTAGGGCATCATCGATTGCACACATGTGGCCATGAGGGCACCCTCACATCACCCAGGAGTGTTTGTGAACCGCAAGGGCTTCCACTCCCTCAAGGTGCAGCTCGTCTGCAACCATAAAAAGATCATCATGCATGTGTGTGCCAGATTCCCAGGGAGCTGTCATGACTCTTTTGTCCTGTGCCAGTCCACCCTCCCTCAGCACTTCGCACATCCAAACAGACTAACCGGCTGGCTACTTGGAGACAAGGGCTATCCATTGAAGACGTGGCTGATGACACCCTTGAGGAGGCCAAGTACTGAGGCCAAGGAGCGCTATATTGAAAACCACATGATGACGCGATGTGACATAGAGCAAGCAATTGGCATGCTGAAGATGCACTTCAGATGCCTTGACAGATCTGGAGGAACCCTTAGTATGCACTAGCCAGGGGCTCCAGAATGATCGCCGTATACTTCGCACTGCACAACATAGCGCAGCAGCGAGGATTGAAGCTGCAGGAGAAGCAAGACGCAGCGCCTCTTTGGAACAAGAGGAGGAGGAGGAACCTGAGGTGGACGTAACAGCAGCAGGCCCAGAATGGTCTCATAATGGAACGATTTAGTTAAGTTGCACCAGTGCACCCTTATGACTCCCAAATGCTGTAACAATTTCCCCACCCCCCCACCAACACCACAAAGCAGTCCTAAAATAACCAAACCATTCCAGTCACACACACACCCATTGCTCAAGGTTAAGTAATGTCTCAGCATTCACTCCAACTGACGAGGCCACTTCCCAGGTAACAGGCAAAAATTGAAAAGACGGGAAAGTGGTGCAAAGAAATAAATTTATGTGTGTCATAAATAGAACTGAAACTTAACACTAACATTTTGGCAAACACCCATGTACATACCCTTGTGCATCTACAAGTGTGTCATTTTTCTTTTCCAAGTGCTTCTACAAGGTGCAACCCCTGTGGCTTCAGCAGAGGTAGAGACAGGCTGCTCACTTCCCTGCTGTGACTGCTTAGATACTTTTGGCAGACGTCCTCTGGGCTTTGGAGCCTGTGAGGGCCCCGCCAAAGACTGCTTCTCTTGCAACTGTGCCAACAGACTCAGCCATCAGGATACAAGGCAGCATGTGGGGCTCTGACTGAGGGAGAGGCAATGGGGGAAAAGTGGGAGCGTGTTTAGCAGAGCCCCAATTCCATGTCCCCTCTCACCATCATCCCTCTCATGGGCCACCCGCAATTCCCTGCTAGCAAGTAGCTGGAGAACACCTTGCTGCACATCAGTGGGGCGATGAGCGGCCAAGTCTATGTTGCTATCCCTTCTAGAAATGAGGTCAATGAGAGTCTGCAATCTGTTGTCCACAGCTAGCAAGTTTTCGTTTGACTGGCGCATTAGCTGCTCCATGCAGGTGGTCCTAATTTCCACGGAAGAGCACATCATCGCCATTGCCTGCGAGATGGTGGTGTTCATGTTGGAGATGGGCTCCTCCATTCTCTCTACAATCATACACATCGCAGCTGCAAAGGCTGCCATAGCCTCCCGCATTTGTTGCTGCTCCTCAAAGATCAACCTCTTCGTCGACATACCCCACGGTTCAGCATCTGTATCCAGCTGAGCAGAGCTTAGAGCGACCTTCGCTTCTGGCGAGGACTCTACACTGCTGTCCCTGTCAACACCATCTGCTCTTGCTCACATGTGATGTGTGAGATATCAGGTGACAACACTACTCTATGTCTTGCAGGACCCACCGAGGTGCGTGTATCTACGCTGGTGCTGGGTGCACATGGGCCTGGTGACGATGCACCCTCAGAGCGTGGCGCTTCCTCTGAGGAGTCATCTTCCTCCTCTGGCTGGACAGTGGAGCGCAGGGCTGTGGGGGGGTGGGGGGAAGGGGCAATTGATGGACTTGTGGGAGAGTAAAGACAACAGCTTGCAGACTCTTCTTGCACTCATTTTAGGATACCAACATAGACTTGGGAGTTCATTTCCCCATTGATGTCCTTCTCGACTTGTCTGCAGCCTTTGACACAGTTGGCCACTCCATCCTTCTCCAACGTCGTCCAGCTGGGTGGGCCTGCACTCGCCTGGTTCCATTCTTATCGTAACCAGAGAATCACCTGCAACAGCTTCTCTTCCCACTCCTGCATCGTTACCTCTGATGTCCCCGAAGGATCTATCCTTGGCCCCCTCCTATTTTTCATCTACATGCTGCCCCTTGGTGACATCATCTGAAAACAAGGCATCAGTTTCCACATGTACGCTGACGACACTCAGCTCTACCTCTCGAACCCTCCATGGTCTCTAAATTGTCAGACTGCTTGTCCGACATCCAGTTCTGGATGAGTAGAAATTTTTTCCAATTAAATATTGGGAAGATCGAAACCATTGTTTGTGGTCCCCACCACAAACTCCGTTCCCTAGCCACTGACTCCATCCCTCTCCCCAACATCTGTCTGAGGCTGAATCACACTGTTCGCAACCTTGGTGTCATATTTGACCCTGAAATGAGCTTCCGACCACATATCCGCAGCATAACTAAGACCGCCTATTTCCACCTCTGTAACATCGCCCGTCTCCACTCCTCATCTGCTGCTGAAACCCTCATCCATGCCTTTGTTACCTCTAGACTTGACTATTCCAATGCACTCCTGGCTGACCTCCCACATTCTACCCTACATAAACTTGAGGTCATGCAAATTCGGCTGCCCGTGTCCTAACCCGCACCAAGTCCCTTTCACCCATCACCCCAGTGCTCGCTGACCTACATTGGTTCCCGGTTAAGCAACGCCTCAATTTCAAAATCCTCATCCTTGTTTTCAAATCCTTCGATCCTCCCTATCTCTGTAAACTCCTTCAGCCCCACAACCCTCTGAGATATCTGCGCTCCTCTAATTCTGCCCTTTTGAGCATCCCTGATTATAATCGTTCAGCCATTGGTGGCCATGCCTTCTGTTGCCTAGGCCCTAAGCTCTGGAATTCCCTGCCTAAACCTCTCCACCTCGCTACCTTTTTTTTCCTCCTTTAAAGCACTAGTTAAAACCTACCTCCTTGATCAAGGGTTTGGTCACCTGCACTAATTTCTCCTTATGTGGCTCAGAGTCAAATTGTTTGTTTTTTAATACTCCTGTGAAGTGCCTTGGGACGTTTTACTACATTAAAGGCGCTATATAAATACAAGCATGTGTGAGGAGAGGGTGCAGAGGAGATTCACCAGGATGTTACCTGGGCTGGAGCGCTTCAGCTATGAAGAGAGACTGGACAAGCTGGGGTTGCTTTCCTTAGAGCAGAGAAGGCTGAGGGGGGACCTGATTGAGGTGTACAAAATTATGACAATAACTAGTCAATAACTAGGGGGCATAGTTTCAAGGTAAGGGGCAGGAGGTTTAGAGGGGATTTGAGGAAAAACTTTTTCACCCAGAGGGTGGTTGGAATCTGGAACTCACTGTCTGAAAGGGTGGTAGAGGCAGGAACCCTCACAACATTCAAGAAGCATTTAGATGAGCACTTGAAACACCATAGCATACAAGGCTACGGACCAAGTGCTGGAAAATGGGATTAGAATACACAGGGCTTGATGGCTGGCGCGGGCACGATGGGCCGAAGGGCCTCTTTCTGTGCTGTATATCTCTAGTGAGAAATTCAGTACAGGTAGACTATCCTTTATCTGCACTTCCGAAAACCGAAAGCCTCTAAAAACCGAAAGTTTTTTCGTGGAGCGTAAGTCGTGCGCACGACATGACCCAAGTGGCGCCAAACATGACAGGAGTGGTCCGGGAGCTCTGCCTTTCCCTGTGAGCAGGGCAGAGGGTCACAGAGTTCCCTCCTGGGTAGGAGATTGCAGGCCGAGCCGGGCAGTGTGAAGGAGGTACCGGGAGAGTGAACCCAACAATACAACGGCCCGTCCGATAGCTGCAGCGGCCCATCCGATAGTCTCTTCTCCCCCACCCCCCGACCTGATTTGCGGGCTAGCTTAGTGTAGGAGTCAGCCGATATCCGGCTTTCCCACAACTGGCGGCGGCAGTCGAGCCCCAGACCCCAGCTAAGTCAAGGAATTCAGATACGGAGCAGGGGGAGCCGGAAACCTCGATCTAACGGCAGAAATCAGCAGCCGTTTTGTTAGGTTTTTTTTCTTCCCTTCCCCTAGCATTTTTTTAAACAGTCAGGCTGTGGAAAGAGTCTCTGTAGCTTAGCAACAGCTTCAGAGATGCTTCCAAGGCAGAGCCCGAGTGTTTACAAGCTGTTGCTAAGCAACAGTGTTTGTTGTCAAAACCTTCTGAAATCCAAAAAATACCGAAAACCGAAACACAGCTGGTCCCAAGGTTTTCAGATAAAGGATAGTCTACCTGTATTGCCCCGTTTGGGGCGCGATTATCGGCCGGGTGCAAAGTTTAGCGCCTGGTGCTAATTGATGTGCCTCAATGAAGCCGAGACTCGACGTTAACGGAGCAAAGCAAGGCTTTTATTAACTCAGAAAGTAATACACATTGGAGAAGTGTCTCTCATCCAGAGATCTGCTGTACTGCTGTGAGACACGCTGGGGCTTGCTTAAGTAGGGGCCAGGTATGGGCGGAGCCCTACACACAATACAATACAGGTAAGGAAATGAAACTGAAACTAAACTAAACACAGGGAATACAGTGCCTGATGAATGGCATATTTCATCACACTAATTATTGCCTCCGACTGCAAACTCGGCTTCTATCGCCCCTGGAGGTGATTGAAGAGCTAAATCAGGTGCTACACACCTCTCTTAAGGCACTAACGCCGAGGAGTGAGGTGCTACCTCAGAGCGCCGGCGAAGCTCATGTGATGTCAGTCAGCAATGGAACACAGACACACTGGCGCTGGCCAGTTCTTAAAGGGGAGGGTCGATCTTGCTCTCTATCCACACCCTACTCATTGCAGCCTTGAATCTCGGCCTGGAGAGACCTGTACATCAAATCTGTTGAAAAGAACAATGGAGAGGCCCAGGGAAAGAGCTCAGAGTGCAGCCCCCATAGTCTGTTCTAAGTCGATGCAAGGAAGATCCAATCAGAAAGAACCTGCAAAGTGCTGCTCAGTACCCAAAACTCCTCAACACAGCTTTGAATATCTCCTGCAGTCTTTCTCTCACTCAGAATGCGTGGTGCAAAAATGTCGCCGACTAAAAAGGCAGGAAGCGGTCGCCTTTAAATAGCGCTCCCCCAGTCCCTTCCCGGCTGCAAAACACTCCCCTCAACCTGTTGTTGCTAGCGGCAGATGGTAAGACAGGGGACGCCACTCAATATCTGGTCCAGGGCGCTACCGGGGCGTTGCAAGCTCGACTGACGTCACGATCTGCGGGTGCAGGAGATCGTGGCGGTAGTATTTAGTGCCGCCGCAAAATGTCTAGTCAATTTCGTGAGCGGCACAAAGATCACTGCGCACAGGCGCTCGTTGCTTTGCGCCCCATTAGCGCCCTCTTAAGGCGCTAACGGGAGGCGCAAACCATCCAAATTTTCCCCCCATGACTCTAAGCTGTTGTTGTTGAATTAGAACTCTTATAATAAGAATGTTTAACGTTACCATTCTGCACATCATGATATTTCACAGGCTGCTGACATCAGTCACCATGAGTGACTGCTGTATGCCATGTGGCTGTATATTAATGGCCCAGAAATTCGGGTCTCCACGGGTGAGTACGCACGGGGTACTCACCCGTAAGCCCAATGGAAGTGCCGGTTTCCTGCATGCACTGCGCATGCACAGGAAACCGGCACTTCCGTTCCTCTGAACAAAAGGGTTCAGAGGTCGAACGCGTGCGCAGGAGAGGCTGCGTGTGCGCATCGAACTTCGGTTTTTTTTTACAGGTTTTCCCGGGAGGGTAAGTCCCCAGAAGTTACACATTTAAAAAGCAGGCATAAGGCTTGCTTTTTATAAGGTAAGTGGTGAATTAATTAAAATTAAAACATTTTTTCCACAGGTTTATTATTTTTAAATACTTTAAAGCAAGGTAAGTTTATTTTTAGCCCCGTTAGAAAATAAAATTATTTTTTTCAAAAATTTAAATTATTGTTTAAAATAGTTATTTCATGCAATTTATAGTTTATTTTAAAAATGTGATGTTTTTTAAAAATGTATTTGAAGATTTAGTGATGTTTTGGGGCCTGTAGTATTTCTAAGTTTTGACAGGTCTTCCTGTCAATTTTATGAATGACGCATTCCCTGCTCCGATTGGCTCCCCATGGCCCACGTGATCCCAGGGGACTCATCGAACTAACTGCGCCTCTGGGATACGCAAGCACTGTGCGCCGGCAGCTGGAGCAGGCCCAGGATCGGAATCCCACGGGGGCCCACAGCTCAACGGCCGGCGCGCAAGCTAAGTGCAGGTTGGGGTCTTACACCCGCAGGAAGCCCCTGACCTGAATTTCTGGGCCGATATTTAATTCTGTCACCAGGTTGCTGGGATGTCCCCCTCTCTCCATCTCCCACTGCCAGCAGCTCTGCCACTCTGCTTAACTCTAGCGCCTTCTCCTCTGCTGATGTCAATGTACTATAAACTGGTGGGCCACCCCTGGTTCTCTGTCTCTCCCTGTTGCTCTGCACTCTCTTCTTCTGCAAGGAGGGAAAGAAGCGAACTTTGAGTGAGAGTGATGGAATGAGTGTCCAGGATGGCTGGGCTACATCTGTAGAGGGTGACTATGAGGGAGTGGCATGACTTAGCCAATTGGTCTCCTTCTGTGGCGTTACTTTCTATGATTTCATTAGGCTGAGGGTGAGTGTCAGTGGTGGATAATCAGATGGGGATGTGAGTAGGTGCCTAGACAGAGAGGGTGGGTGCACCTGCAAGGTAGGTTGGTGTGAGGAGTGATGTGCAGGAGTAGGTTTGGGAAGGCAGAGTGATGGGGTTGGGGTGATAGGCACATCAGGATGTAGTTGAATGTGGCATTGCACTCACCTTTCACCTTAGCATGCTCCCTTTTCCTATCCCAGCTCTCATTTATTTCCCAGTCCTTCAAGCTGTTCACTTTTCTTTTCAGAATTCTAGAAACCTGAGATTCAGAAATGCCATGCTTCTGTGCGAGTAGCTTCTGAATCATCCATTCCTTCAAACTGTTCAAAATATCCACTGGCAAAGACAAGTCACGGTGCTATTTTTTGTTTAGCCAATTGGAAAATCAACTTCCATTCCTCCCTCACCCACAAACATCTGGAATCCATGTCAAGCCAGTTCTTAAGCATGTTGACCACTAAACCCAATGGCCTAGAAATTCAGTTGTTAGTGCCAGCCGCTAGCGCCTTAGGAGGAGGAGAAGTGGGGCGCTAAGCAGCTAGCGCCCGGGCGCGGCGTGATCGGCGCCTCTCGCGAACTTCACTCAAGATTTAGCGGCAGCGCAAAACCGTAGTGCCCGCTCAGCTGCACGCGCAGATCCTGACGTCATTTCATGGTGCAATGCCCTTGGTGCACCCCGAACCGGAACTTCAGTGGCGCCGTCCTTCTGTGCGCCTGGCGCCCCCAGCGACTGGTAGAGGGGAACGGTTCCCAGTCGCTGCGGGGCGCGGGGGACGCTATTTAAAGGGGACTCCTCCTGCATTATAAGTGGCAGCCATTTTGTGGCAATCCTTCTGTGTGAGAGACAGATATTTGGGGAGAGACTAAGGGAGAGAGCTTTCTGCTTTGACTCAGCGCTCGCACAGGTACTTCTGGCTTCAGGCCAGAGCTTTGCACTTGGATTTAACTTTCAGTGCCATAGCCTTGAGTCGCCACGTATAATGGGGGCTGCAATGGGTGGAAACGTTGGCTTACTGCATTGCAATCAAAGGGCTCAGAGACGCCGTGAGAGAGTGCCAATCATGGCCAGACGGAGAAGGGCCAACAGGCGTCGGCACGGGAGGCCTTACCCACCCAGGGTATAGCGCCAGCAATTCTCATATCTGAACATGTCTGAGGAGCAGTGTGTTCGGAGGCTGCGATTCAGAAGGGAGGTGGTCACTGAGATCTGCCACCTGCTTCGCAGAGATCTGCAGCCACAGCTGAGGAGCAGGACGTCTCTGTTGGTGGCAGTGAAGGTGACGGTGGCTCTCAACTTCTATGCCACCGGCTCCTTCCAATCCACTACTGGGGACATTGCCAACATCTCCCAGTTCGCGGTACATTGCTGCTTCCGTCAGGTGACCAATGCCCTTTTCAGAAGGAGACGTTAGTACATCTCCTTCCCCATGACCCTGGACAAGCAGCAAGAGCGTGCAATGGGATTTGGAGGAATAGCGGGCTTCCCCATGGTGCAGGGCGCCATTGACTGCACGCATGTGGCTTTGCGGGCACCTCTAGAGAATGCCGAGGATTACCGCAACCGGAAGGGCTACCATTCGCTCAACGTCCAGTTGGTGTGTGACCACAGGCAGCTCATACTAGCTGTCAATGCCCGCTTTCCAGGCAGCAGCCACGATGCCTTCATCCTGCACCAGACTTCTGTGGCAGACATTTTCGAAGCCCAGGCTCACCCAGGAGGATGGCTTCTCGGGGACAAAGGCTATCCTTTGTGCACCTGGCTGATGACCCCGCTCCGTGCGTCCAGCACCCCTGCTGAAGAGTGATACAATGACAGCCATCAAGCTGCCAGGAACATCATTGAGCACACAATCGGTGTGCTCAAGCAATGGTTCTGTTGTCTGGACTGTTCCGGAGGAGCTCTACAGTACTCACCTGAGCGAGACTCCCATTTCGTTGTAGTGTGCTGCATGCTGCACAACCTGGCTATCCTCAGGACTCAGCCACTGCCAGCAGACATTGGAGGACCACCAGAGGAGGAGGAGGAGGAGGAGGAGGAGGAGCACCAAGACGGGAGGGAGGCACAAAGTGCAAGGGCCGTCCGTTGGTGACTTATTGCAACTCGGTTCTAGGCCCCCTCTCAGGGAATGGCTTGTGCCAATGAAAGAACATGAATGGAGCCGCTCCGCAAGCCCTCAGCTGGTCAAGGCAACAAATAGTTCAAAGTGCAAACATGGACAATGTGATTAAAGAAAATTTTTTACTGTGCAAACTCTGTGCCCTTCCCGCATGACAAACAAATTCAGATAAACCCCCCAAAAAACAGCCAGAGACATAACTGGCTCTCACAACCTTCAGAAAATGAAAAAAACAGTTAAACAAAAATGACCATGATCCTCGGCCTTCATATAAAAAACAAACACAACAGTCTCGGCATTCATATATAAAAAAAAACCATTCTCGGCCTTCATATATAAACACAACATTTGGCCACACCTTCTACTTTTTCCCCTGTGAGTGTGATTCGCCTCGCTTCCGCGAATGGCCCCTTCCCGCCCTGCAGCTCCTCCTCAATGGGACTCCAGTGGCTGCAGCAAGGCTGGGGGAAGGCTGCTGAGGGTCAAATGGTGAGACGCCAGATGCCCTTGGGGGACGGCCTGGACCAGCTCTGGGCCTGGAGAGCCCGGCTGCTGACTGCTCCAACTCTGCTTGGGCGGCAGCAGTCTGTCCTACGGGTGGTGGCAGCTGCAGTGGAGGAGTGACAGTGTTGGCTGCAGGAATGCTGCCAACCTGGTCGGCTGATACACTGGCACTCGCACGGGCCAGCACTGCAGCATGCGCAGTAATCTGCTGAAGCACAGACTGCTGGGCTGCTGTGGCGCAGCGAGGGCCCCAGCGATGCCTGGCCAATCCAGCTAGGGTGGCAGCAGTTAGTGCCCGTGTGGCCCTGATCTGTGTCTGCATCAGACCAGCCATTGAATGCACGGCACGACTGAGCATTTGGCTGGAAGCCGCCTGTGCTGCCGCAAAGTCCTGCGGACTCCTTGCCTGTGCTGCACTGAATTCTTGCAGACTCCTGGCCTGTGCTGCCCCGAATTCCTGAGCACTCCTTGCCAGTGACTCTATGGAGTCAGGCATCCTTGCCACTGCAGCCATGAGCTCAGTGTGCCTGCGCTCAGCCTGGGCGCCCATTTCACCAAGGAGCCGCACCTCCTCTGCGCTCACCGTAGCAGAACTGGAGGCCACACTCACCCTCCGGGGAGAAGGCCGCCGAGCTTCCCCACCCCTCCCGCGTTGCTGCAGCCCGCTGGGCCCTGGAGCTTCACTCTCCTCAGACCCTTCCCCCCTGCTCCCCTCCAAGGAAGACGTGTCCCCATCATGGCCACGGGCTGCCTCGGCTGAGGGTGGCACTGATGGGCCGGCTTCCTCTTCCTCCTCCTCGAATTCAGAATCACTGACAGTGGCAGCTTGAGGGCCCGCCTCCTCACCTGGCGAATCAGCATCTGAAAGCAGGGAGGCACAAGAGTTGCTTTAGAGTGAGGACAGGGCGGCAGCGAGGGAGGCATGAGTGCTGCTATGCACTGCATTGGTTCGATAGTGGCAAAGGGTGCTGGTGTGAGGCACAAGTGGAAAGAGAGAGGTCAAAAAGGTGATGACCTTACCATTGCTGTCCAGAACAGGGTCGGCATCTTCACTGGCGACGTGGCCAATCAGCCGGCCTGCCATAATGCGCTCCACATGCTGCTCCAGGTCGCTGAGCTCTTTGAGGTCAGGACGGCCTCCCCCGGTCCGTCGCTGCTGCCTGCGATTGTGGGCCAGCTTGCCCTGCTAGAGAAAGGACGGCCTCTAAGTCCAGTGTCAAGCCCTGATGTTGCCTGCACTGCCTCCCATGGTGGAATAGCCCTGACAGTGTCAGCCCTCATCTTGCCTGCACTGCCTCCCATGGTGGAATAGCCCTGACAGTGTCAAGCCCTCATCTTGCCTGCACTGCCTCCCATGGTGGAATAGCCCTGACAGTGTCAAGCCCTCATCTTGCCTGCACTGCCTCCCATGGTGGAATAGCCCTGACAGTGTGTAAAGTGCTGAATGTGCAAGTAGTTTTCATGAGAGTCCCATAGCTCTTGGGTGAGGGCTGGGCATTGGGGCTTTCAGGTCCCTTTGGCCAGAAACTGAGGTGCACATGCAGGGATGAACAGGATAGTGGAAAGGGTACTCACCCTGACAACCCGAGTGAGGTCATTGAACTTTTCCTGCATTGAAGTGGAGTCCTGGCAACCATGCTGTTCGTGGTCACCCTGTTTGCCACCTCCCTCCAGGCTTTTCGGTATTCGCTGGGAAGCGGCCTCCTCCCACTGTCAGGGAAGAGGACAGGTCGCCTGCGCTCTACTGCGCCAACCAGTAGCCTCAGGGCACCCTCGCTGAAGCGCTCCGCTCGCTCCCTAGCCTTCTGCATGGTCCTGGGCGTAGAAATGATGATCCAGCAATGGTCAGGCCTTGCTTCAGGGCTGCAGTGTGCAGGGTGTGGCAGCCAAACAAGTCCACCCTCCCCCTTTAAGAGCTGACCGGCGCCAGCGTGTCTGCCTTCAATCAGCAACTCGCCGCACCTGCGCTGCGAGCGCCCTCGGTGTTAGCGCCTCGGCTCGCCAGCTTAGCGCCCTATGATAGTCGTGCATCGCCTGCTTTAGTGCAGCAGCAACCTCTTGGGGCGATGCAACTCAATTTCGGC
This sequence comes from Somniosus microcephalus, assembly GCF_052327205.1. NCBI lineage: Eukaryota > Metazoa > Chordata > Chondrichthyes > Squaliformes > Somniosidae > Somniosus > Somniosus microcephalus. Next base: position 217,375,048 of record NC_140988.1, on the reverse strand, counting down.
GAAGGTGGCGCTAAGTTGCGCCGGGCGCTAAATTTAGCGAACGCCCAGCTGTAGCGCCCCAAATTTCTAGGCCAATCAGTTTAAGAGGTGAAAGCATCACGTTCAAAGTTGACAAGTCTCGGTAATGCAGGATTTCTGTGTGCCACTCTAGCATATAAGTAGGAATTGAAATAAATTAAATTGCAATAAAACAAACTTTTCACAATTAGCAGTATAGGGGGCAAAAGCAGGACTTAGTTATCTCAAGATTATTCCTGGTTATGAATTCAGATCTGCTGTAGATACCTTCTAGGGTTCAGTGGCATCAGTTCCTCCCAAAAATGGTCTGAGGGTCTTACTTTAATGGGAGCTGACTCACACTGTCCCACATCCACTTGAACAGTAGCATGACCCAGAAAGAGGGATGAGGTCCTGCAGGCAGATTTTAGGGAGCTATGGAAGATATTAAAAAGCAGGACCTCAAAGATAGTAATCTCTGGATTACTCCTGGTGCCACGTGCTAGTGAGTAAAGAAATAGGAGGATAGAGCAGATGAATGCATAGCTGGAGAGTTGGTGCAGGAGGGAGGGCTTCAGATTGCTGGGGCATTGGGACCAGTTCTGGGGGAGGTGGGACCTGTACAGGCTGGACGGGTTGCACCTCAACAGACCCGGAATCAATGTCCTCGTGGGGGGTTTGCCAGTGCTGTTGGGGAGGGTTTAAACTAATTTGGCAGGGGGATGGGCACCAGGATGTAGCATTAGAAAGGAGAAACAAAGTGCACGAAAGATTGGGAGAGACAGATAGCACTAGAGTAAGAAATAGAAAGGTATTAGGTGGGGCCAGACTAAAAGAGAATACAAGAAGGTCTAAGATAGGTTTACAGTGCACGTGTGTAAACGCATGAAGCGTGGTAAATAAGGTTGATGAGCTGCAGGCACAAATAGACACATGGAAATATGGGCCTAGAAATTCAGTTTGGGCCCGCCAGCTGGTTTGCGCCCAAAAGTTAGCGCTGGGCGGGGAGCCATTTGCGACCGTCAGAAATTCAGTTTTGGCGCCCCAAGTCGGAACCGGGCGCTATTCCAGGGTGTGGCCGCCCCCGCTTGGGGCGCTGAAACTGAATTTCAGCGCTGTAGGCGCCGCTGCGCCACCCGATGCGGTGCGGCAGGCTGCGGTACTGCAGGCCTCCTCCTTCTCTTAAGGTGGAGGTGCCTGCAACGGGGAGATCGCCGCTGGATTGTGCCGGCAAATGAGCCCGGCACCACGGAGAAGTGCCGGGCTCGCGGAAAGCAGCCGGCAATGCCGCGGGGGGGGTGGTGGAGGAGGCCGGGGAAGGAGGTGCGGGCAGGCGGCCGCCGAAAAAGCGGCCGACCGCACCTCCACCTTTATGCGCCCCACTAAGGCTGCAGTAAGGCCCTGGTCTCCGGATGTAAGTAGCGGCCGCCACGGAGGAGGCGGCGGCAACTGAATATGGGATTCGGGCCAGCATCGGGGCGGAACCGGGGCACTGCGCACACCGATGACGTCATCGGTGCCGGCGCAGCGCTACCGGCTACCGCCGCCATTACTGCAGCGCTGAATATCAGCGCGAACTCCTCTATTGGCGCAAAAGCCCTCTTTGGGCGAAAACTGGGCGCAAAGCCAACCAAATTTCTAGGCCATGATGTCATGGCGATAATGGAGACCTGGCTCAAAAAAGGGCAGAATTGGGTATTAAATATTCCTGGATATAAGGTGTTCAGGAAAGATAGGGAAGGAAAAGGCATTTGGGATACTTGCCTTCAATAGCCGAGGCATAGAATATAAGAGCAGGGAGGTTATGATGGAGCTGTACAAAACGCTAGTTAGGCCACAGCTGGAATACTGTGTGCAGTTCTGGTCACCACACAATAGGAGGGATGTGATTGCATTGGAGAGGGTGCAGAGGAGATTGACCAGGACGTTACCTGGGCTGGAGCGCTTCAGCTATGAAGAGAGACTGGACAGGCTGGGGTTGTTTTCCTTAGAGCAGAAAAGGCTGAGGGGGACCTGATTGAGGTGTACAAAATTATGAGGGGCATAGATAGGGTAGATAGAAAGGAACTTTTCCCCTTAGTAGAGGGGTCAATAACCAGGGGGCATAGTTTCAAGGTAAGTGGCAGGAGATTTAGAGGGGATTTGAGGAAAAAAAATTTCACCCAGAGGGTGGTTGGAATCTGGAACTCATTGCCTGAAAGGGTGGTAGAGGCAGGAACTCTCACAACATTCAAGAAGCATTTAGATGAGCACTTGAAATGCCATAGCATACAAGGCTACGGACCAAGTGCTGGAAAATGGGATTAAAATAGACGGGGCTTGTTGGCCGGCGCGGACACGATGGGCCGAAGGGCCTCTTTCTGTGCTGTATAACTTTATGGGCTGGATTTTAATTCAGGTGCGAGCTGGGGTCGTGTAATCCGCATTTCGTGTTATCCACACGAATCTAAATCGATATGGGAGATTGATGCAATTTTAATTGGCCAATTGAGTTCCAGCGTGTTGGAACCCATGGCAAGTGAGTTTTTCCAGTCTGAAAGTCGCCTACGATGACGTCATCATTGCTACTGCATTTAAGGTCTGCATCAAGCCTTGCTTCTTCTGCAGAGTGCCAACCTTTTGACCTTTCATGCTACAGGGACCTGGAGGCAGAATGGCCAGTGAAAGACCTAGGTCTGCTCCCAGGTTTGATGATGTGGCCCTGCAAGCTTTAGTGGAGGGAGCAAGAGCTTATAAGGAGGTGCTCTTCCCTTCATCAGGGAGGAAGAAACCTCCCCAGCAGACCAAGGCTGTGTGGATCAAGGTGGCAGAGGAGGTCAACTCATTATCAGTAACCCGCAGAACCTGGATTCAGTGCAGGAAGAGATTTCATGACCTTCTGTGCACTGGAAAAGTGAGTATGACTTTGCCACCACACTCAATCTGATCCCCATTGCCTTTCCTCACCAGCACTCAGCTTTAGCAATCTCTTCCTCCACATCCCACTTGACACTGACATCCATGCACTCTTACCCATTTCCTCTCTCTCTATGGTCACATTCACCTAACTATTCGACTATGCAGCCCTCACACTCCCTATCACTGTGATGCTATGAAAACAACTTACAACACACAGGGAGTGCCCTTGGTCTTGCCACCTCACTCCATCTTTGTCTCCTTCTAAGTATCTATGCTATGGAATCCCTACACTCACTCCTACATTCTAACTCAAACTCCACTTGTCTCCCTCATTGCAGGAAAAGTGAGCTCACAATAAGCAAGAAAGAGCGAGGACAGGAGAAGGGCCACCCTCAGTAGCCCACCTCATCCCCTGGGAGGAGGCGGTCCTGGAGATTATAGGAGTGGAGGAAGATGCGCAAGTGGGGGGCGGACAGACGGGCGCATCACAGCAAGCTGGTGACAGAATCGTTTTCCATCTCTCTCATTGACATGGCATGAGTCGCTGATAATGATTCTGAAGCTCTAACAGATGGACTTATGATCAGCTGCAATCTGCAATGTGCATGTAACCTTGGCATCACATCTCTGACTCTTTCCTTTACTCCCCCACAGGACCTTCAACAACACCCGTCCCCACTGTCCAGGAGGAAGAGCTTGAGCCTCAAGACTCCTCAGAGGAAGCTGCAACCTCTGAGGACGCAGCGTCAGCAGAATTCAGCGCACCCAGCACCAGCGCAGACACTCACACCTCAATGGGACCTTCAGAACATAGAGTAGTGTTGTCACCTGGTGTATCACAGCTCACAAGTGAGCATCAGCAGATTGTGGAGACAGGGACAGCAGTGGAGAGTCCTAGTCGGACTCTGCCAGCTCGGCTCAGCTGCATGTCGACCCTCTGCCTCTGGGTTGTAGGGGGTGGCGTGTGGTGTGTGCGCCCAGTCAGTTATGCCCCTGACTGCCTGTGAGCGGTTCGAATCGCTCCCACGCCCCTGGGTTCTAGACACCGGACTTAGGTACAGGCGGCGATACAGAAAGCTCACGTAGACAGGTGGTTTGGTGTAAGAAAACCAAGATTTTATTAAAACAGAAATAAAACACAGTCTTATGAGAAAATTACTGGTAGAGAACAATTACAGGCATATAACAATAATTATACTTATACAGGGAATGGGTAACACACGGCACGTCGAGGGAAAAACAACTACTTTAACAATCCCCTTATCCTTATCCCACCCCTATACCTAACTAGATTAAGCTATGAGGGGCCAGGAATTCATGCTCACCAATCCGAAAGCAAAGCCTGTTGTTTTCGCAATTGCGAGTTTTGAGGTCTGGTCTCCTGTCCTTTGGGGTACTCCGTCACCACGTGGTCTCAGGGCGTGGTGCTGGAGCTGTTGCTGCGACATACCTTTCTTCTCCTCAGCTACCATCGTCGTCTCGTCGCGATGGGTTCTCTTCTTCTTCTCCCTCGGGCAGTCGGCGGCGGTAACGTTGCGTCAGCGAGACGGTTGACAGTATTCACTGCTTAGCTTTTCCTACCCATTCTTTGAACGTCGGTATATTCGTTATGGCGTGGACACCTGGGTTTAATGACAGTTCATTCACAGTGTTCAACTAGCCAACTCAGTCTCACTGTCCGTATATTTTCTTCCCCAAGCTTCAGCTTATAACTCGGCGCTTGGTCTTAATTAATGCGTCTTCTGCTGCCCTTCTCTGCTCTTTGTCGGGTCTGCCTTACTCTTCGTCTCGGTTCATTTCTCCTCGTTTCCTCTGCCCTCTCTCGTGGCTCGGGTGTCCTGGGTGACTTTGGACTCTGGTCTCGTCCCCCACCCGCAATTGGGATGGATGTCCTTGGCTGTTAAACCCAATGTGGGGAGCGAGAAGAGAACCCGCCACGAGGCCAGGGCACGAGTGCGGGCGGCGGCAGCCCAAGGCCCGACAAGAGGTCAGAGTCGAGAGAGCAGCGAGCAGAGAGCCAGGAGAGCGATTGCTACTAAGGGCCTACAATTATATTCCTTTCGATGGCCCTTATCTGCCCGCCAAATGAGGTCAGTCCGTTGTTTCACTTTTGGCAGGCTATGTTAAATGATTGTACCAATCTAAAATAACTCATTTTAGATGGCCGTTTATCGCACCTAATGGCCTGATGTCTGGGCTGTATTGTCATTAATGCATTTTAATCGGCCTGTCCAGCCTTGATGGCTTCCTTAAGCTGTTTCCGGTTATTTATGCGGACAAACTAATGGCCTCATGCTTAGACTTAACTGGGTTGATCTGTTCCAATTTGATGAAATGCATATTCAATGTTTGCTTAGCAGTCTGGCCCTTCAAACACAAAAGTCCTTTTCACAGAAATGCATTTTAAGTTTCGATTTCCCAAAGCTGATTCTTCTGTGCTGCAGAGTCCAAGCTTTTAAAATCTTACAGGCTTTTGGTCACGAGGTGTGGACGCCATCTTTGGGTACCCTTTTTAAATTGTCCATAGGGTCCCTTTTATTAATAACCTTGGGAGAGTGTGGAAATTTTGCGAATCCTACAGGGTCCATCCACAAGATCAGCGGTGCTGAAATTCCAGGAACAGATGCAGGAGTCTCTGGCAGGTTTTGTCTCCAGGGTAGCTGCAAGTGTGGAGCGAATAGAGGAGTCCATTGCGAACATGAGCAGAGCCTTTGTGGAGGCATTGACACATGAACGCATCAACATGGAAAGGTTGGCAACCTCCATGGAGGTGATAAGTCACCAGAGTGCAGAAAACATGGTGAGTGTTCAGAATAGAATGACATCTCTGGAGGAGTGATGGTCATCTATTGAACAGAGAAACCAGACCTTCATGGAAGTCCTTCTGAGTAGGACTGCCAGTGCAGATACAGGTCCCCATGGCCCCCCTGATGTGCAGCAAGGTGCTCTCAAGCCACTTGCAAGCGCTGTGAGGGGGACCAGACCCATGAGAGGGAAGTTGGTGGCAGACATCAATGAAGTGGGGGCTCCTCTCCAAGCGCTCACACTTCCATGCCACTGCAGAGCCCTCGGTCAGAGCCCCACCAGAGTCCACACCCAATTGAGATCAGCGTCTCAACCTCTGCACAACCGCAGGAGCAGCAGACTATTGACGAGCTCTCACAGGTTTGCAACCCCAGAGGACGCCCGCCAAAGGTGTCGAGACAGGAGCAGCAGAAAAGTGAGCAAGGGGCCTCCACATCTGCTGAAGCCATAGGGGAAGCACCACGTAGGAGCATGCATAAGAGAAAGATACTGCACAAATAGTCACAAGGGTAGTCACTTGGGTGAAATTTGATGTTTTCTGTGAAAAAGCCATCAGATGAATAATGTAAATAAAAAATCTGATGGCTACTGCTGTAGTTGTGGCATTTGTCATTTCGCGAATGGGACTTTCACATTGAGGGCTTAGGATTACTTGCAATTGTCAGTATGATGGTCAAATTGCTAGGAATCCGCTGGTTCTTGGCCATTGTCGATGCTCAGGTAAGAAGATGCGAGGCAAAAGTGCTCGATTGGCTAGGCTAAGCAAATCTGGCCAAGATGAGTGCGTTCCTTGCATCCCGGGCAGCAATGTTCTCGCGTACTGCTGCCACTGGTTGATGGGCCTCTGCAAGATGTTCGTTTTCACTCTCCTCCTGCTCCTCCTCCTCCTTCTCCTCCTCCTCATCTGAGGAGGATATGTGATGAGCCACTTGGTCCTCAGGAATCTGCAAGCCATGACGCTGTGCCATGTTGTGAAGTGTACAGCAAACCACGACGATTCTGGAGACCCTGGCTGCTGAGTACTGCAGGGCTCCACCTGATCTATCCAGGCATCTGAAGCGCATCTTCAGCAAACCGATGGTGTGCTCGATTATGGCTCTGGTGGACATGTGGCTGGAATTGTAGCTCTCCTGAGCTTCGTTAGATGGCCTCCTCAGTGGCGTCATTAGCCACATCTTCAGGGGATAGCCCTTGTCTCCAAGTAGCCATCCATTAAGTTGGTCTGGTGGACTGAATAGTGGAGGCACACCAGATTGGCGCAGTATGAAGGAGTCATGGCAACTGCCAGGGTACTTGGCACAAACGTGCAAAATTTCCTTCTTGTGGTCACACACCAGCTGAACGTTAAGGGAGTGGAAGCCCTTGCGGTTGACAAAAATACCTGGATTGCGATGGGGTGCCTTAAGGGCCGCATGTGTGCAGTCAACGATGCCCTGCACCCTTGGAAAGCCTGCCAGATTAGCTAATCCAACCGCTCGCATCGTGACACTTGCTAGATCCTTGGTGAAATGGATGTGATTGTGCGCGAGGGCAAAGAGGGCATCGGTTACCTGCGTGATGCAAGTGTGTGCGGCCGCCTGGGAGATGCCGCTGATGTCTGCTGCTGAATGAGCCGGAGGCAAAAAAGTTGAGTGCGGTGGTGACTTTGATGGCCACTGGTAAGGGTTGTCCAGCTGGTCCTCTGGCCTGCAGGTCTTGTTGCAGCATTGCGCAGATGTCACTCACTACCTCTCGCGAAAGTCGGAACCGCCTTTGGCACTGCTGCTCAGACATGTTGAGGTAGCTGACCCTGTGTCTGTAGACCCTGTTTGGGTGGTATCTACTGCGCCAATGGGCTTCCATGCGCTGGCCCCTTCTGGCCTGTGCAGCGTCAGGTGGGTGAGCAGCAGCTTGGTGCTCCTGTTGTTGCTGCTGCTGTTGGTGCTGCTGTTGTTCCTGGTTCTGCTGGTGCCGCGGCTGGTCTTCGTCCTCATCTAATATCCAGAAGGGAAGGAAATAAATGGCTCCCATGCTTCTGGTATATGCCTCAGTTGAGGAAGCGCTCAGTGAAGGTGGTGAGAGGGGTTTCCCAGGAGGTCACACTGGAGATGGGTGTCAGGCTCCAAACTTCCTCAGCTGTGGTTATGCCTTCTAAATGTTCCCCCAGACCTGAGACAACAAAGTCCTGCCACTTGCAAATGATGGCTGATCAAATCTCCTATTTAATGGTTGAGCTGCAGCTGATAGTCAGCAATCCAATTGTGCTCCCGCCAGGTTTCACCGTCGTGTTTCAGAACAAGTGTGTTTCACGTGGGAAAAGGGTTAAAATCGCAAAGGCCTTTCAAAGTGGCATTATAGAGGCAATTTAGTGCTTGTAATGGCCTTAACGGCTATCCCGCCTCTTGGAGACGGGACGGAGATGGGACCATTAGACACGAATTAATGAAAATTGCTTGGAGGCGGGATGGAGGTGGGGTTGGGCCCGCCCACCAGTTTTTGCAATTTTAACCCCCCACACGCCTCCAAGGTCCAATGAAAATCCTGCCCTATGACTCTATGAAAGAAAGGAGGTGGGGTTGCAGTATTGGTTAAGAAGACTTTTACAGTGCTGGAGAGACTGAATCTATTTGGCTAGAGTTAAGAAACAATAGAGGTGCTATTACACTACTACGTGTATTATATAGGCCACCAACAAGTGGGAAAGATATAGAGGAGCAAATTTGCAGGGAAATTACAGAGAGGTGCAAGAACTATAGAGTAGTGATAATTGGGGACTTCAATTATCCAAATATAGACTGGGATAGTAATAGTGTAAAGGGCAGAGAGGGGGAAGAATTTCTGAAGTGTGTTCAGGAGAACTTTCTTGATCAGTACATTTCCAGCTCAATGAGGAAGGAGGCATTGCTGAATCTGGTTCTGGGGAATGAGATGGGTCAAGTGGAGCAAGTGTCAGTAGGGGAATATTTAGGGAACAGTGATCATAAAGTTTAGATTAGCTATGGAAATGGACAGGGCGCAATCAAGAGTAAAGATTCTTAATTGGAGGAAGTCAAATTTCAGTGGGTTGAGAAGGGATCTGGTCTGGGTAAATTGGAATCAAAGATTGGCAGGCAAAACTGTAATAGAACAATGGGCTGCCTTTAAAGAGAAGATGGTTTGGGTACAGTCGGGGTACATAGAAACATAGAAGATAGGAGCAGGATTAGGCCATTTGACCCCTCGAGCCTACGCCGCCATTTAATGAGATCATGGCTGATCATCCAAATTCAGTACCCTGTCCCTGCTTTCTCCCCATATCCCTCGATCCCTTTAGCCTTAAGAAATATATTTAACTCCTTCTTGAATATATTTAATGAATTGGCCTCAACTGCCTTCTGTGGTAGAGAATTCCACAATTTCCCCAATCTCTGGGTGAAGAAATTCCTCCTCATCTCAGTCCTAAATAGCTTACCCCTTATCCTTAGCCTGTGACCCCTGGTTCTGGACTCTCCCGCCATCTGGAACATCCTTCCTGCATCTAGTCTGTCTAGTGCTGTTAGAATTTTATAAGTTTCAATGAGATCCCCTCTCATTCTTCTAAACTCTAGCGAATATAAGCCTAATCGACCCAATCTCTCTTCATACGTCATTCCTGCCATCCCAGGTATCAGTCTGGTGAATCTTCGCTGCACTCCCTCCATGGCAAGAACATCCTTCCTCAGATAAGTCGACCAAAACTGCACACAATACTCAAGGTGTGGTCTCACCAAGGCCCTGTACAACTACAGCAAGACATCCTTGCTCCTGTACTCGAATCCTCTTGCTATGAAGGCCAACATACCATTTGCATTCTTAACCGCCTACTGCACCTGCATGCTTACCTTCAGCGACTGGTGCACAAGGACACCCAGGTCTCGTTGCACTTCCCCTTTTCCCAATCTATTGCCATTCAGATAATAATCTGTCTTCCTATTTTTGCCACCGAAGTGGATAACCTCGCATTTATCCACATTATACTGCATCTGCCATGCATCTGCCCAATCCCCCAACCTGTCCAAATCATACTGGAGTTTCTCTGCATCCTCCTCAAAGCACACACGCCCACCCAGCTTTGTGTCATCTGCAAACTCGGAGATATTACATCTAATTCCTTCGTCTAGATCATTAATATATATTGTGAATAGTTGGGTCCTAGCACCGATCCCTGTGGTACCCCACTAGTCACTGCCTGCCACTCGGAAAAAGACCCGTTTATTCCAACTCTTTGCTTCCTGTCTGCCAACCAGTTCTCTATCCAAGTCAGTACCTTACCCCCAATCCCATGTGCTTTAACTTTGCATTGCACACTAGTCTCTTATGCGGGACCTTATCGAAAGCCTTCTGAAAGTCCAAATACACCATATCCACTGGTTCTCCCTTATCTATTCTACCAGTCACATCCTCAAAAAATTCCAGTAGATTAGTCAAGCACGATTTACCTTTTGTAAATCCATGTTGACTTTCTCCGATCCTGTCGCTGTTTTCCAAGTGCTCTGCTATTACATCTTTTATAATGGACTCTAGCATTTTCCCCACTACCGATGTCAAGCTTACCGGTCTATAATTCCCCGTTTTCTCTCTACCACCTTTTTTAAATAGTGGAGTTACATTAGCTACCCTCCAATCCATGGAGACTGTTCCAGAGTCTATAGAATTTTGGAAGATGACCAGCAATACATCTACTATTTTGAGGGCCAATTCCTTAAGTATCCTAGGATGTAGATTATCAGGCCCTGGCCTTCAATCCCATCAATTTCCCTAACACCATTTCCCTACAAATACTGATTTCATTCAGTTCCTCCCTCTCATTAGGCCCTATCCCCCGACATCTCTGGGAGGTTATTTGTGTCCTCCTTTGTGAAGACAGAACCAAAGTATGTAGTTAATTGGTCTGCCATTTCTTTGTTCCCCATTATAAATTCCCCTGATTCTGACTGCAAGGGACCTACGGTTGACTTCACCAATCTATTTCTCTTTACATATCTATAGAAGCTTTTACAGTCAGATTTTTTATGTTCCCTGCAAGCTTACTCTCATACTCTATTTTCCCCTTCTTAATTAATCCCTTTGTCCTCCTTTGTTGAATCCTAAACTGCTCCCAATCCTCAGGTTTGCTGCTTTTTCTGGTTAGTTTATATGTCCTCTCCTTGGCTCTTATGCTATCCATAATTTCCCTTGTTAGCCACGGTTGAGTCACCTTTTTTTGTTTTATTTTTATGCCAAACAGGGAGGGAAAGGTCGGGCAACAAATGCCAGAGCGCCGTGGATTACGAAAGACATAAAGAGTAAGGTGAAGCAGAAAAAGAGCACGTGACGTAATAAAACTCACTACGCACTTGGTTTGAGTATAAAGCAAGGCTTTAATCAACTTGTTTCAGAACATGGAGGTGTACTTGTACTTCACTAGTTCCTGTCTTACAAAATGTCCCTGGGCAAGCTGGGCCCACGCCCGAGTATTTATACTCCTTGGACGGCGCCACCAGCTGGCCATCCAGCATTATTTCATGAGTAGTTTCTTTATGATGATGAGATTTATAACAGCACGTATGACAGATGTCAGGTTAAGAATACAAGTGAGAATCAGGCTAAATATAGAAAGTTCAGAGGGGAAGTGAAAAAGAAAATAAGAGGGGCAAAGAGAGAGTATGAGAATAGAATGGCAGCTAACATAAAAGGGAATTATAAAGTCTTCTATAGGCATACAAATAGTAAACGGGTAGTAAGTGGAGGGATGGGGCCAATTAGGGACCAAATTTGAGACCTACGCAAGGAGGCAGAGGGCATGACTGAGGTACTAAATGAGTACTTTGCATCTGTCTTCACCAAGGAAGAAGATGCTGCCAAAGTCATAGTGAAAGAAGAGGTAATGGAGATGCTGCATGAGATAAAAATTGGTAAAGAGGAGTTACTAGAAAGGCTGTCTGTACTTAAAGTTGATCATTCACCAGGATGCATCATAGGATGCTGAGGTAAATTAATGAGGAAATCACAGAGGTACTACAGTCATAAAATCATAGAATAGTTACAGCACAGAAGGAGGCCATTCAGCCTGTCGAATCTGTGCCGGCTCTCTGCAAGAGCACTTCAGCTAGTCCCACTCCCCTGCCCTTTCCCTGTAGCCATGCAATTTTTTTTCCTTCAGGTACTGATCCAGTTCTCTTTTGAAAGCCACGATTGGGTCGGCCTCCACCACCCATTCAGACAGTGCATTCCAGATCCTAACTGCTCGCTGCGTACAATATATCCTCAGTGATGGCGAAGACCAGCATGCGAGTGCAAAAGACAAGGCTGAAGTGTTTGCAATCATCTCTAGCCAGAAGTGCCAAGCACATGATCCATATTGGCCTACTCCTGAGGTCCCCACCATCACAGAAGCCAGTCTTCAACCAATTCAATTCACTCCATGTGATATCAAGAAACGGCTGAGCGCACTGAATACAGCAAAGGCTATGGGCCCCAACAACATCTCGGTTATCGTGCTGAAGGCTTGTGCTCCAGAACTAGCTGTGCCTCTAGCCAAGCAGCTTCACAATAGCTATAACGCTGGCATCTATCCGACAATGTGGAAAACTGCCCAGGTATGTCCTGTCCACAAAAAGCAGGACAAATCCAATCAAGCCAATTATCGCTCCATCAGTCTACTCTCAATCGTCAGCAAAGTGATGGAAGGTGTCATCAAAAGTACTATGAAGCGGCACTCACTCACCAATAACCTGCTCACTGATGCCCAGTTTGGGTTCCGCCAAGACCACTCAGCTCCCAACCTCATTACAGCCTTGGTCCAAACATGGACAAAGGAGCTGACTTCTTGAGTGTTGTTGGAGCTGCAATCATCCAGGCAAGTGGAGAGTATTCCATCACAGAGAAGATGTGAGAGTGACTGCCCTTGACAGCAAGGCAGCATTTGACCAAGTGTGGCATCAAGGAGCCCTAGTAAAACTCAAGTCAATGGGAATCGGGTGGTGAGGGGGGGGGGAACTCTCCAATGGCTGGACTCATACCTAGCCCCAGGACATTGCTGCAGGTGTGCTTCAGGGCAGTGTCCTAGGCCCAACCACCTTCAGCTGCTTCATCAATGACCTTCCCTCCAACATAAGGTCAGAAATGGGGATGTTCGCTGATGACTGCACAGTGTTCAGTGCCATTCACAACTCCTCAGATAATGAAGCAGTCCATGCCCGCATGCAACAAGACATGGATGACGTTCAGACTTGGGTTGATAAGTGACAGGTAATATTTGCGCCACAGAAGTGCCAGGCAATGACTATCTCCAACAAGTGAGAGTCTAACCACCGCCCCTTGACATTCAACGGCATTACAATCGCTGAATCCCCCACCATCAACATCCTGGGGGTCACCATTAATCAGAAACTTAACTGGACCAGCCACATAAATACTTTGCCAACAAGAGCAGGTCAGAGACTCGGTATTCTGTGGTGAATGTCTCAGCTCCTGACTCCCCAAAGCCTTTCCACCATCTACAAGGTACAAATAAGGATTGTGATGGAATACTCTCCACTTGCCTGGATGAGTGCAGCTCCAACAACACTCAAGAAGCTCGACACAATCCAGGACAAAGCAGCCCGCTTGATTGGCACCCCATCCACCACCTTAAACATTCACTCCCTCCACCACCGGCGTACCATGGCTGCAGTGTGTACCATCTACAAAATGCACTGCAGCAACTCGCCAAATCTTCTTCGGCAGCACCTCCCAAACCCACGACCCCTTCCACCTAGAAGGACAAGGGCAGCAGGCGCATGGGAACACCACCACCTCCAAGGTCCCCTCCAAGTCACACACCATCCTGACTTAGAACATAAGAACGTAAGAAATAAGAACAGGAGTAGGCCATACGGCCCCTCGAACCTGCTCCGACATTCAATAAGATCATGACTGATCATTGACCTCAACTCCACTTTCTCACCCGATCTCCGTATCCCTTGATTCCCCTAGAGTCCAAAAATCCATCTATCTCAGCCTTGAACATACTCAAAGACAGCATCCACAGCCCTCTGGGGCAGAGAATTCCAAAGATTCACAACCCTCTGAGTGAAGAAATTCCTCCTCATCTCAGTCTTAAGTGGCCTACCCCTTATCCTGAGACTGTGCCCCCTAGTTCTAGACACTCCAGCCAGGGGAAACAACCTCTCAGCATCAACCCTGTCAATCCACTTCAGAATCTTGCATGTTTCAATGAGATCACCTCGCATTCTTCTAAACCCCAGCGAGTATAGGGCCATTCTACACAATCTCTCATCATAGGACAGTCCTATTATCCCAGGAATCAATCTAGTGAACCTTTGTTGCACCGCCTCCAATGCATGTATATCCTTTCTTAGATAAGGAGACCAAAACTGTGCACAGTACTCCAGGTGTGGTCTCACCAAGGCCCTGTACAATTGTAGCAAGACTTCCTTACTCTTATACTCCAACCCCCTTGCAATAAAGCCCAACATGCCATTTGCCTTCCTTATTGCTTGCTGTACCTGCATGCTAGCTTTCTATGTTTCTTGCACAAGGACACCCAAATCTCTCTGAACACCAACATTTGAAAGTTTCTCACCATTTAAAAAATATTCTGTTTTTCTATTCTTCCTACCAAAGTGAATAACCTCACATTTCCCTATATTATACTCCATCTGCCACCTTACTGCCCATTCACTTAGTCTATCTATATCCCTTTGCAGACTCTTTGGCCTAGATTTTCAGTATGCCGTGAGGTGGGCTTTTAGGCGTGCGGGGGACAAAAATCCCGAATTTGGGGGTCCCGACACCATCCCGCCCAAAACCTGCCTCCACGTAAGTTTCAGAGGAGGTGGGTACCCGCCCCACACTGGGACCCGCCGACCCGAGGCAGGAAGGGATTAGTGCCAATTAACTGCCTGTTAACAGGTAGTTAACAGGCAGTTTTTAGCCTAATCCCTATTTTGAGGGGTGTCATGTGGGATTCCCAACGGCTCCAAACCATGTCAGGTTAGAGGAATCGGGCCGTTGGGCTGAAGGACTTGGAGGGGTCGCGATGTCAGTGTTCAGGTGAGTGATGGGTGCATGAACATAAGAACATAAGAACATAAGAAATAGGAGCAGGAGTAGGCCAATCGGCCCCTCGAGCCTGCTCCACCATTCAATAAGATCATGGCTGATCTGATCCTAACCGCCAATCTACTATCACAGAACTATCTCCTGAATCTAACAGAATTAGACACATGAAATAGGAGCAGGATCAGGCTACACGGCCCCTGGGCCCGCTCCGCTACCCACAGGGCCATGACCGATCCGAACCTAGACTCATGTCCAAATTCCTGCCCGCTCCCCGTAACCCTTAATTCCCTTTACTTCTAGGAAACTGTCTATTTCTGTTTTAAATTTATGTAATGATGTAGCTTCTACAGCTTTTTGGGGCAGCATATTCCATGGACCTACCACCCTCTGAGTGAAGTAGTTCCTCCTCATCTCAGTTTTGAAAGAGCAGCCCCTTATTCTAAGACTATGCCCCCTAGTTCTAGTTTCACCCATCATCGGGAACATCCTCCCCGCATCCACCCGATCCAACCCCTTCACAATCTTATATGTTTCAATAAGATCGCCTCTCATTCTTCTGAACTCCAATGAGTAGAGTCCCAATCTACTCAACCTCTCCTCATATGTCCATCCCCTCATCCCCGGGATTAACTGAGTGAACCTTCTTTGTACTGACTCGAGAGCAAGTATGTCCTTTCTTAAGTATGGACACCAAAACTGTACGCAGTATTCCAGGTGCGGTCTCACCAATACCTTGTACAACTGAAGCAATACCTCCCTATTTTTATATTCTATCCCCCTAGCAATGAAAGCCAACATTCCATTGGCCTTCTTATTCACTTGCTGCACCTGCATACTAACCTTTTGAGTTTCGTGCACCAGGACCCCCAGATCCCTTTGTACTTCAGTACTTTCCAGTTTCGTGCCATTAAGATAATAACTTGCTCTACGATTTTTCCTGCCAAAGTGCATAACCTCACACTTTCCAGTATTGTATTCCATCTGCCAAATCTCTGCCCACTTACTTAGCCTGTCTATGTCCCCTTGCAGGTTTTTTATGTCCTCCTCACTCACTACTTTCCCTCCCATCTTAGTATCATCTGCAAACTTTGATATGTTACACTCGGTCCACTCCTCCAAATCGTTAATATAGATTGTAAAGAGTTGGGGACCCAGCACTGACCCCTGCGGAACACCACTAGTTACTGATTGCCAGTCGGAAAATGAACCATTTATCCCAACTCTCTGCCTTCTGTTAGATAGCCAATTCTCTATCCATGCCAGAATATTACCCCCAATACCGTGATTTTTTATCTTAAGCAATAATCTTTTGTGTGGCACCTTGTCAAATGCCTTTTGGAAGTCTAAATACACTACGTCCACTGGTTCCCCTTTATCCACCCTATATGTTACTTCCTCAAAGTACTCCAGCAAATTTGTCAAACATGACTTCCCCTTCGTAAAACCATGCTGACTTTGTCCTATTAAATTATTATCCAAATGTCCTGTTACTGTCTCCTTAATAATGGACTCCAAAATTTTACCTACCACAGATGTTAGGCTAACCGGTCTGTAGTTTCCAGCCTTCTGTCTACTGCCCTTTTTAAATAAGGGTGTTACAGTAGCAGTTTTCCAGTCTGCCGGGACCTTTGCCGAGTCCAGGGAGTTTTGGAAAATTATTACCAATGCATCCACAATCCCTACCGCCACTTCCCTCAAGACCCTAGGATGTAAGCCATCAGGTCCAGGTGATTTATCCGCCTTGAGTCACATTATTTTACAGAGTACCACTTCCTTAGTGATTTTGATCATGTTTAGCTCCTCCCCCCCTATAGCCCCCTGTTTGTCCAGTGTTGGGATATTCTTAGTGTCTTCTACTGTAAAGACTGAAATAAAATATTCATTCAGTGTTTTTGCCATCTCCATATTTCCCACCATTAATTTCCCGGTCTCATCCTCTAAGGGACCAACATTTACTTTAGCCACCCTTTTTCTTTTTATATAACTATAAAAACTCTTACTATCTGTTTTTATATTTTTTGTTAATTTACTGTCATAATCTATCTTCCCTTTCTTAATCAATCTTTTTGTGATTTTTTGCTGTCTTTTAAAGTTTTCCCAATCCTCTATCCTCCCACTAGATTTGGCTACCTTATATGCCCTTGTTTTTAGTCGAATACTATCCTTAATTTCTTTACTTAGCCACGGATGGCTGTCTTTTCTTTTACACCCTTTTCTTCTCAGTGGAATATATTTTTTTTGGAAGTTGTAAAATAACTCCTTAAATGTACACCACTGATCATGTATCGTCTTACCCTTTAATCTATATTCCCAATCCACTCTACTCAATTCCGCTCTCATACCTTCATAGTCTCCTTTATTCAAGCTTAGCACGCTTGTTTGAGATCCAACCTTCTCAGCTTCTAATTGAATATGGAATTCAACCATGTTATAGTCACTCATTCCAAGGGGGTCCTTTACTAGGACATTTTTAATTAATCCTGTCTCGTTACACAGGACCAGATCTAAGATTGCTTGCCCCCTGGTCGGTTCAGTTACATACTGCTCAAGAAACCCATCCCTAATACACTCAATGAACTCATCCTCAAGGCAGCCCTGCCCAATTTGATTTGTCCAATTAATATGATAGTTAAAATCCCCCATAATTATAGATGTTCCCTTATTACAAGCCTCAACTATTTCCTGATTGATGCTCCATCCAACAGAGTTGCAACTGTTCGGAGGCCTATAGACTACGCCCACTAGTGTTTTTTTCCCCTTATTATTCCTTACCTCCACCCAAACTGTTTCATTATCCTGATCTTTTGACCCAATATCATTTCTCTGTATTACAGTGATTCCTTCCTTTATTAACATAGCCACCCCACCTCCCCTTCCTTCCTGCCTGTCCTTCCTGATCGTTAAATAACCTGGTATGTTTAATTCCCAGGCATTGTCACCCTGCAGCCATGTTTCTGTAATGGCCACAAGATCATACCCATATGTAGTTATTTGTGCCATTAACTCGTCTATTTTGGTACGAATGCTACGTGCATTCAGATAGAGAACTTTCAAAGATGTTTTGTGACACTTAGTTCCTGCTTTTGCCCTTTTTATTACTTCACCTTTTACTCCATACCTTCTGCCCCTTCCTGACACGTTCTGGTTTTTAATTTCCCCACTGCTACCTAAGTCTATGACCTTCTCTGTTGTCATTTTTATTATTTGCTCTCTAGGAACCTCCCCCCCACTAGTTAGTTTAAAGCCCTCTCTGCAGCCCTAGTTATATGATCCGCCAGGACTCTAGTCCCAGCACTGGCCAAGTGAAGCCCGTCCCAACAGAACAGCTCCCTCCTGCCCCAGTACTGGTGCCAGTGTCCCAGGAAGCAAAACCCATTTCTCCCACACCAGTCTTTGAGCCACGCATTTAACTCTCTAATTTTATTTGTCCTAGCCAAATTCGCTCGTGGCTCAGGTAATAATCCAGAGATTATTACCCTTGTGGTTCTGCTTTTTAATTTGGCCCCTAGCTGCTCAAACTCCCTCAGCAGAACCTCCTTCCTTGTCCTATCTATGTCGTTGGTACCAACATGGACCACGACAACTGGATCCTCCCCCTCCCACTCCAAGTTTCTCTCCAGTCCAGAGGAGATGTCCTTAACCCTGGCACCGGGCAGGCAACACAGCCTTCGGGACTCTCGCTCTCGGCTGCAAAGAACTCTATCTATCCCCCTAACGATACTATCCCCTACCACTACAACATTTCTTTTAACTCCCCCCACTTGAATGGCCCCCCGCTCCACGGTGCTGTGGCCAGGTTGCTCATCCTCCCCGCAGTCCCTGTACCCATCCTCACAGGGAGTAAGAGCTTCGAACCTGTTGGACAAGTGCAAGGGCTGCGGCTCCTCCAACACTACCTCCTGGATCCCCGTACCTGCCTCACTTCTAGTCACACCATCCTGACCCTGGCCACAGACTACATCTGAATTAATTAATCTAATTGATGTGAATACCTCGTGATACACAGAGTCCAGGTAACTCTCCCCCTCCCTGATGTGTCTCAGTGTTTGAAGCTCGGACTCCAGCTCTTCAACACGGAGCCGGAATTCCTCGAGCAGCCAACACTTACTGCAAATGTGATCACTGTGAGCATCAATGGTGTCCACCAGCTCCCACATATTGCAGCAGCAACACATCACCTGATCTCCCATTCTATGTAATTAATTAAATTTATTAATATTATTCTTAAAGACCTTCTGCCCCGATTCTAGATGGTGAATATCACACCTTAGAAACTATAAATCAAAGAGAGTTAAGCTTAAAAAGGGAGAAATACTTACCAACCAATCACTTACCCGCTTTCTGGTGACGTCACACTTGGATTACCTTTTACCTCTCTCCTTCCCTCCGAGTTCCCAGACCGGAGACTGGTGTGCCTTACCTGGTCTCTGGGACTTTTATAGCCCCGCTGCTGCCGCTGAAACACCCGCCGACGCACTGAGGCCTTACCTGGTCTCTGGGACTTTTATAGCCCCGCTGCTGCCGCTGAGTTCCCGCCGACGCACTGAGGCCTTACCTGGTCTCTGGGACTTTTATAGCCCCGCTGCTGCCGCTGAGTTCCCGCCGACGCACTGAGACCTTACCTGGTCTCTGGGACTTTTATAGCCCCGCTGCTGCCGCTGAGTTCCCGCCGACGCACTGAGGCCTTACCTGGTCTCTGGGACTTTTATAGCCCCGCTGCTGCCGCTGAGTTCCCGCCGACGCACTGAGGCCTTACCTGGTCTCTGGGACTTTTATAGCCCCGCTGCTGCCGCTGAGTTCCCGCCGACGCACTGAGGCCTTACCTGGTCTCTGGGACTTTTATAGCCCCGCTGCTGCCGCTGAGTTCCCGCCGACGCACTGAGGCCTTACCTGGTCTCTGGGACTTTTATAGCCCCGCAAAGGTAAGTGTGTTTGGTGTGTCTAAAGTGTGTAAAGAAGTTTAAATTACCTGTACTTACCTTAACAGCCTTTCTTCCTCTAGGTGTCGAGAGTCCATCACTCAGCCGACACTGAAAGCAGAATGGCTGCGATCTGTCAAAAGTGACAGCCTTCAGCTTTCAGTGCCAGTGAGAGTTCTAACTGAGTCTGCGTAGAAGGACTCAGGTTAGAAGTCAGACTGTCAATGTTTGACAGCTTCAAACAGCTGTGAAACACTGGTATTTCATCTGTCAAAAACTCTTGACAGATGAAATTTCAGTCTGTGACGCCACCTGTTGCCGGGTGGCCCTTAATTGCCCTGCTGAGCCCGCTGGGCCGGCTCAACAAGGTCAATCAAGGGAAAATCGCGTCGATTGGCCGGACATCGATGGAGGCGGGACTAAAACCCGAAAGTTGTAGTCCCGCCTCCTTCCCGACTGCTGAATGAAAATCCAGCCCTTTGTGTTCTCCTTACAGCTTACTGTCCCACCTAGCTTTGTATCATCAGCAAACTTGGATAAATTACACTCGGTCCCTTCATCTAGGTCATTAATATAATTGTAAATAACTGAGGCCCCAACACTGATCCTTGCAGCACCCCACTGGTTACAACCTGCCAACCTGAAAAAGATCCATTTATCCCTACTCTCTATTTTCTGTCCATTAACCAATCCTCTATCCATCCATGCTAATATATTACCCCCAACCCCGTGAACCCTAATCTTGTGTAATAACCTTTTATGTGGCACCCTATCAAATGCCTTTTGGTAATCCAAATATACTACATCCACTGGTTCCCCTTTATCTACCCTGCTAGTTACATCCTCCAAAAACTCTAATAAATTTGTCAAACATGACTTCCCTTTCATAAAACCATGTTGACTCTGCCTAATCATGTTATGATAATCTAAGTGCCCTGATACCACTTCCTTAACAATGGATTCCAGCATTTTCCCGACAATTGATGTCAGGCTAACTGGCCTGCAGTTCCCTGTTTTTTCTCTCCCTCCTTTCTTGAATAGCAGTGTTACATTTGCGACCTTCCAATCTGCTGGAAGTTTATCGCCGATCCTTCATCGTCTCTGGGTCAAAATCCTGGAACTCCCTACCTAACAGCACTGTGGGAGTGTTGTGTATGTCCCTTTAAGGGAATAACTGGTCTCAGACTGCAGTACCGGCAGTGACCATCCCTGAATAAAAGGCCCTGGCAGGCTTCTGTAGTTTCAGTTTCCAGGTTCTCTCCATTCAGTAAAGGCTTGTTAAACCAAATCCTGCATTCCATGTCTCCATTAACACACGGATTTAATACTGGCGACGAGTAAGAAACGAACTTACCTGCAACTCAGCTGCACCTCGGACGACGTTATTGAAGGTCGAAGCCAGAAAAGAAAAGAAAAAATAATCCAAAGAAACTCGAGGAACGGGCGTCGACCGTGGGTAACCGCCCTCCAAATCATCGGATTGAAAACTTGCAGGGGAGACTGTCAAGAGCCAGGCTTGGTTCCCCAGTCTGTGGTTTCCCAGCTAATCGGGCTGGTGGCAGGTAGTGCACTGATCCTTCCTGGGCTGCGGCGGGCTAGAGCTCGATCGGGTGGCTCTGCAACGGGGCCAGGCAGCGAGTCGGGAAGCAAAGGGAGAGAGAGAGGCTGGAGCACACAGGGCGCGGCCGGTGCTTCGCAGCCGGGCAGCGTTCGGACCTAAGAGGGAGGGAAGTGTCCCAGAGGGTCCGCTCCACGACGGGAACGGTTAAAAATTAAAATACCGCGGAGAGCGGCGTTGGCAGCAGCGGCAGCGGCGGGAAAGCGCGGGAAGTGCCATCTTAACTTGGCGGGGAAGAAGGAAACGTGCGGGAGGCGCCATTTTGATCCATCAGGGATGAAGGCAAAGCACGGGAGGCGCCATCTTAGATTTTCAAGATGCCAAAGACTGGCGATATCACTGCCTTCGATAGTGCAATAGAAGACTGGACCACGTATGTGGAAAGAGTCGAGGTATATTGCGAGGCAAACGAAATAGCCAATGAGAAAAAGGCATCGGTATTGCTAAATTTAATGGGCGCAAGAACGTACGGCCTATTGCGGGACCTGATTACTCCAGCCAAACCGAAGGCGAAGAGTTTTAACGAAATTGTTGCTATCCTACATGAACACCTAAATCCTACACCACTGCTGATAGCAGAAAGATTTAAATTCCACAGGAGAAATCAGCATAAAAATGAGAGCAATGCTGATTACCTTACGGAACTACGCAAGCTATCAAAGCACTGCCAGTTTGGAGCAGGACTGGCAGATACCTTACGGGACAAATTTGTCTGTGGACTCCTGAGTGAAGGAACCCAGAAGAGGTTACTCTCAGAGAAAGAGCTGACGCTAGATAAGGCTTTCAGCGTGGCAGTATCGTATGAGGCAGCAGCAAGGGGAGCTGCGGAAATACAACAAAAGCCACAGGAATACGGCACCCACGAAATGACATGGGGATTTGCAAAATGTTATCGCTGCGGCAGAACAAACCATGACCAGAAGGACTGCTGGTCCAAGGACAAAATATGCAGGCAATGCAGAAAGATGGGACACATTGCACGAGTTTGCAGGTCTGGGAAGAAGACCAACAACAACAAAA
The DNA here is from genome assembly GCF_052327205.1 of Somniosus microcephalus. Taxonomy (NCBI): domain Eukaryota; kingdom Metazoa; phylum Chordata; class Chondrichthyes; order Squaliformes; family Somniosidae; genus Somniosus; species Somniosus microcephalus. The sequence continues at coordinate 217,352,749 of NC_140988.1, read as the reverse complement.
AGGCTACTAAGGAACCGTACAGGAGAGTACAAAAGATGACGGACAGTAGTTCCGAAGACCAGATGAGCGATAGTGAATCCGGGAACAAGAGACTAAGCTGTCTCAAACTTCACAATGTAATCACAAAAGAAGATCACCGAACCATTTGGGTCACCCTCGCGATAGCAGGGTCTCAAGTCAAAATGGAATTGGATACAGGATCAGCTCTAACCGTCATGAATCGACGAGACTACGAGCGGCTATTCTCACACATACCCTTGAGAGAGACATCCATTGTCTTGAGGATGTATACGGGGCAAAAAGTATACCCCAGAGGAAAAATAAGGGTGCCTGTCGAATACAACGGCAAGAAAATACGGAAATTGTATCTCTACATTCTGCAAGATGGTGGACCACCGTTATTGGGACGTGAATGGATCAGAAAGATAAGTTTAGACTGGCACTCCATTCAGGCACTGACGGTGGCTGGTAAAAAGGGTGACGACGTCACTCCTGGACGATTGTCAACAATCTTAGCTGACTCCAAAGAGGTATTTCAACAAGAACTGGGCACTCTTAAAGGCGTAACCGCCTCAATAAAAATAGAGGAGAATGCAATTCCCAAGTTTTTCAAAGCAAGACCGGTACCATATGCAATTCGCCCAGCCGTCGAGGCAGAGCTGGAGAATCTGGAGAATGCAGGCGTGTTATCTAAGGTAGACTGGAGCGAGTGGGCGACACCCATCGTTCCTGTCATGAAGAAAACGTTAAACAATATGTCTGAGGAGCCAAGGAAGGTACGCATCTGTGGGGACTTCAAGGTGACAGTGAACCCAGTCCTTCACACAGGACAATATCCTCTTCCAAGGATAGAAGATATCTTCACCTCACTATCCGGAGGGAAGCGTTTTACAAAAATTGACCTAGCGCAAGCATATTTGCAGATGGAGGTTGAAGAATCCTCTAGGAAGTATCACACGATAAACACTCACAAAGGTCTTTACCAGTATAATCGACTGGTATTCGGAGTAGCATCAGCTCCGGCGATATGGCAAAGAACGATGGAACAAGTCCTGCAAGGGATTCCGAGGACTCAGTGTTACTTGGACGACATCCTAGTGACAGGTGAAGATGACAGTGAACACCTTGCCAACCTAGAGCAGGTGCTCACTAGACTACGTGAACATGGGCTACGAGCCAATCGCCCCAAGTGCGAGTTTTTTAAGAAACAGATATCGTATTGTGGCCACGTGATTGATGAAGAGGGGTTGCATAAGTCCCCTGACAAAATTGAAGCGGTAGTTAAGGCTCCAGCGCCTGAAAATGTATCACAACTGAGGTCATTCCTCGAATTGGTGAATTACTACCATAAGTTTTTGCCGAATTTGTCCACAATTCTGCATCCACTGAACGCCCTATTACGAACGGGAGTAGCATGGAAATGGAGCAATGAATGTAAGCGGGCATTTCAGAAGAGTAAGGACCTAATCATTTCAAGAGAAGTATTGGCTCACTACAACCCATCACTACCGATAAGACTGGCGTGTGATGCGTCTCCCTACGACATTGGGGCGGTTCTGTCACATACATTCTTTGATGGTTCTGAGAGGCCAATAGCTTTTGCATCACGCTCGTTAACTTCAGCCGAGCGTAACTACACCCAGATTGACAGAGAGGCCCTCAGCCTGGTGTGGGGGGTGAAGAAGTTCAATCACTACCTGCACGGTCAGAAATTTACTCTACTAACTGATCATCAACCTCTCGTCTCCATTTTCAACCCTCAGAAGGGCGTACCGATTGTTGTGTATGTACCTTTAAGAGAATAACTGGTCTCAGACTGCAGTACCGGCAGTCACCACCCCTGTATAAAAGGCGCTAGTGAGCCTCAGTTGTTTTAGTTTCACTATTGACTTCCACCAGTAAAGACGTGTTTTTGTTTAACTCCTGCTGTCCGTGTCTCAATCATTCACGGACATAATACTGGCGACGAGCAGATACGAACCTACCTACAGTCTGCACCACCTCCTGGGATCCATTCCTACAGCAAAGTGAGCAGAGGTCGAGGCCAGAAGAAAAGAAAGTAAGAGGCAGTAGAAACGGGCGGCGACCGTGGGCATCCGCCCTGTGTTGCAGAGTTGAAGATTGCTGGAGAAGCTGTCGGATGCGGGGCCTGGTTCCTGTCGACGGTGCTTCAGCTAATCGGGCTGGTGGCAGTTAGTGCACTGATCTTTCCTGGGCTGCGGCGGATGCGAACTCGAGCGGGCGGTTTGCAACGGGGCCGAGCAGCGTTGTCGGGAAGAAGAGAGAGAGAGGGTGGAGCACACAGGGCGCGGCCGGTGCTACGAAGTCGGGCTGCGTATAGACCCGCGAAGAGGGAGGCAAGAGTCCCACAGGGTTGTTCCACGACGGGAAAATAATTTTAAAAAAATATATTAAACGCGCAAGAAACCGCGAGGAGCTGCAGGTTGCAACGGGAACCGCGGAAAGCAGCGCTAACAACAGCGGGGAAGAAGGCAGAGCGCGGGAGGCGCCATTTTGTTAAATCGGGGAAGAAGGCAAAGCGCGGGAGGCGCCATTTTAGATTTGCAAGATGCCGAAGACTGGCTGTATCACTGCTTTTGATAATACAATAGAGGACTGGACCACGTATGTGGAAAGAGTCGAGGTATATTTCGAGGCAAACGAAATAGCGGAGGAGAAAATGGCATCGATATTGTTAAACTTAATGGGCGCTAGAACGTACGGCCTATTGCGGGACCTGATTACTACAGCCAAACCGAAGGCGAAGAGTTTTAACGAAATTGTTGCTGTCCTACAGGAACACCTAAACCCTGCAGGATAGCAGAAAGATTTAAATTCCACAGGAGAACTCAGCACAAAGATGAGAGCAATGCTGAGTATCTTACGGAACTACGCAAGCTATCAAAGCACTGCCAGTTTGGAGCAGGACTGGCAGATACCCTACGGGACAAATTTGTCTGTGGACTCCTGAGTGAAGGAACACAGAAGAAGTTACTCTCAGAGAAAGAGCTGACGCTAGATAAGGCTTTCAGCGTGGCAGTATCGTATGAAGCAGCAGCCAGGGGAGCTGCAGAAATTCAACAAAAACCACAGGAATATGGCACCCACGAAATGACACGGGGATTTGCAAAATGTTATCGCTGCGGCAGAACTAACCATGACCAGAAGGACTGCTGGTCCAAAGACAAAATATGCAGGCAATGCGGGAAGATGGGACACATTGCATGAGTTTGCAGGTCTGGGAAGAAGACCAGCGACAACAAAAAGGCTACTAAGGAACCGTACAAGAAAGTACAAAAGGTGACGGACAGTAGTTCCGAAGACCAGATGAGCGATAGTGAATCCGGGAACAGGAGACTAAGCTGTCTCAAACTTCACAATGTAATCGCAAAAGAGGATCACCGAACCATTTGGGTCACCCTCACGATAGCAGGGTCCCAAGTTAAAATGGAATTGGATACAGGATCAGTGCTAACCGTCATGAATCGACGAGACTACGAGCGGCTATTTTCACACATACCCTTGAGAGAGACATCCATCGTCTTGACGACGTATACGGGGCAAAAGGTATACCCCAGAGGAAAAATAAGGGTGCCTGTCGAATACAACGGCAAGAAAATACGGAAATTATATCTCTACATACTGCCAAATGGTGGACCACCGTTATTGGGACGGGAATGGATCAGGAAGATAAACTTAGATTGGCACTCCATTCATGCAATGACGGTGGACGGTAAAAAAGATGAAGACGTCACTCCTGGACGATTGTCAACAATCTTAGCTAACGCCAAAGAGGTATTTCAACAAGAACTGGGCACGCTTAAAGGCGTAACCGCCTCGATAAAAATAGAAGAGAATGCAGTTCCCAAGTTTTTCACAGCAAGACCGGTACCATATGCAATTCGTCCAGCCGTCGAGGCAGAGCTGGAGAATCTGGAGAAGGCAGGCGTGTTGTCTAAGGTCGACTGGAGCGAGTGGGCGACACCCATCGTTCCTGTCATGAAGAAAACGTTAAGCAATAAGTCCGGGGAGCCAAGGAAGATTCGCATCTGTGGGGATTTCAAGGTGACGGTGAACCCAGTCCTTCACACAGTACAATATCCTCTTCCAAGGATAGAAGACATCTTCGCCTCACTGTCTGGAGGGAAGCGTATTACAAAAATTGACCTAGCACAAGCATATTTGCAGATGGAGGTTGAAGAGTCCTCTAGGAAGTATCTCACGATAAACACTCACAAAGGTCTTTACCAGTATCATCGATTGGTATTCGGAGTAGCATCGGCTCCGGCGATATGGCAAAGAGCGATGGAACAATCCTGCGAGGGATTCCGGGGACTCAGTGTTACTTGGACGACATCCTTGTGACAGGTGAAGATGATAGTGAACACCTTAACAACCTAGAACAGGTGCTCAATAGACTACGGGAACATGGGCTGCGAGCCAACCGCCCCAAGTGCGAATTTTTTAAGAAACAGATATCGTATTGTGGCCACGTGATTGATGAAGAGGGGTTACATAAGTCCCCTGACAAAATTGAAGCGGTTGTTAAGGCCCCAGCGCCTGAAAATGTGTCGCAACTGAGGTCATTCCTCGGATTGGTGAATTACTATCATAAGTTTTTGCCGAATTTGTCGACAATTCTGCACCCACTGAACGCCCTGCTACGAACGGGGGTAGCATGGAAATGGAGCGATGATTGTAAGCATGCTTTTCAGAAGAGTAAGGACTTAATCACTTCAAGGGAAGTATTGGCTCACTATAACCCAGCACTGCCGATCAGACTGGCGTGTGATGCGTCTCCCTACGGCATTGGGGCGGTGCTATCACGTAAATTCCTTGATGGTTTAGAGAGGCCGATAGCTTTTGCGTCACGCTCGTTAACTTCTGCCGAGCGTAACTACGCCCAGATTGACAGAGAGGCCCTCAGCCTAGTGTGGGGGGTGAAGAAGTTCAATCACTACCTGCACGGTCAAAAATTTACTCTACTAACCGATCATCAACATCTTGTCTCCATTTTCAACCCTCAGAAGGGGGTACCGATAATGACAGCACAATGGCTGCAGAGATGGTCCCTTTTCCTAGGGGCACACCAATATGACATCGAGTACAAAGGAACTAAACAGCATGGAAATGCTGATGGATTGTCACGCCTACCGTTGCCGACGGTGGAAGAAGAAGACCTTGCAGTGGATCCAATGGAGTTATTCCACTCGACCATAGTCGAATGTCTCCCTGTGACGAATGCAAACATAGAAAAGGAAACACGGAATGACCCGACACTATCACGGGTCTATGATTTAACGGTGAAGGGATGGCCAGCACATGGCGAACCACTGCTGCCAGCATTCTCGCCGAGAAGAGAACAGCTGTCAGTGTGCAGAGGAACCTTGATGTGTGGATCCAGATTAGTAATTCCACCTAAGTTGACAGATAGAGTGCTCAATGAGCTTCATGAGGGTCATCTGGGTGGGGTAAAAATGAAGAACTTAGCCAGAGCGTTTGTGTGGTGGCCGGGAATCGATAGAGAAATCGAAGAGATGACCAAGAGCTGTGCAGGATGCCAGAAGGTTCAAAACGCCCCACTACAAGCCCCTCTGCATCCATGGGAGTGGCCCTCATCTCCATGGCAAAGGGTGCACATTGATTTTGCTGGTCCCTTCATGGACTCGATGTTTTTAATTGCGGTGGATGCACATTCAAAGTGGCCAGAGGTAATAAAAATGTCCTCAACCACCACGGAAAAAACTATCACAGTTTTACGAACCATATTCGCCAGGAATGGGCTGCCTGAACAGATTTGCTCTGACAATGGACCACAGTTTGTGTCTGAAGAGTTCCGGAGGTTCTTAAAGAACAATGGTGTTAAGCATTACACATCTGCCCCATATCACCCAGCCACTAATGGATTGGCCGAGAGGTTTGTTCAAACATTCAAGAAGGCTATCAAGGCAATGTGTAATGAAGATATACCCCTACAACACAAGGTGGACAACTTCTTGTTTGCCTACCGGAATGCGACACATGCGGTTACCAACCAAACTCCAGCCATGATGTTCTTCAATCGAAGACTACGATGCCGCTTGGATTTGGTTAAGCCAAACGTCCGAAGAGATGTGGAGAACAGGCAGTTTCAGAATATGAATGAAAGGCCGACCAGGAGTTTTAAGATAGGTCAACCAGTTTTGGCCCGGGACTACCGCACTGAGAAATGGCAGCCAGGAACGATTTGTACACGACAAGGACCTCTCATATATACCGTGGACGTTGGGGAGAGCATTGTAAGACGCCATGCTGACCAGATTCTAGAGTCACTGGAAAGCGTCAACTCCACACCACGATCTGATACACCTGGCGATGAAGCCGAAGTACCAATTGCATCTACCGCAGAATCGGTGATATTGGAAGCAGACGAACCAAACAACGACATTGATCCTGACTCAACCTTGCCAGAAGAACCTGATATCCCAAAGAGGCGTTATCCAGACAGAATCAGGAAGCCTCCTCAAAGACTGAACTTATAATTGCTTAACTTCAACTATTCTATCTAGCAACCGTAATTGTAATTGTAATTAGTTATTATTTAGTTGTTAAATGAATGTTATGTACTGTTTATCTAAAAGGGGAGGAATTGTTGTGTATGTCCCTTTAAGGGAATAACTGGTCTCAGACTGCAGTACCGGCAGTGACCATCCCTATATAAAAGGCCCTGGCAGGCTTCTGTAGTTTCAGTTTCCAGATTGTCTCCATTCAGTAAAGACTTGTTAAACCAACTCCTGCATTCCGTGTCTCCATTAACACACGGATTTAATAGGGAGTACCTTCACCACATGGACTGCAGTGGTTCAAGAAGGCAGCTCACCATCACCTTCTCAAGAGCAATTAGGGATGGGCAATAAATGCTGGCCTTGCCAGTGATGCCCACATCCTATAAAAACAAAAAAAAATTATTCTATGATTCTATGAAAGGCTGGCTGTATTTTTAGTAAATAAATCACCAGGACCGAATGGGATGCATCCTAGGATGCTGAGGAAAGTTAAGGTGGAAATCGTGGAGGTACTGGCCATAATCTTCCAATCCTCCTTAGATACAGAGGTAGTGCCAGGGACTGGAGAAATGCCAATGTTACACCCTTGTTCAAAAAAGGGTGTGAGGATAAACCCAGCAACTGCTGGCCAGTCAGTTTAACCTCAGTAGTGGAGAAGCTTTTAGAAACGATAGTCCAGGACAAAATTAACAGTCACTTGGACAAGTGTGGATTAATTAAGGAAAGCCAGCACAGATTTGTCAAAGGCAAATCGTGATTAACTAATTTGATTGCATTTTTTGATGAGGTAACAAAGAGTGTTGATGAGGGCAATGCGATTGATGTGGTGTAAATGGATATCTAAAAGGCGTTTGACAAAGTGCCACATAACCAGCAAAGTTGAAGCCCATGGAATAAAAGGAACAGCGGCAGCATGGATACGAAATTGGCTAAGTGACAGGAAACAGAGAGTAGTGGTGAACGGTTGTTTTTCGGACTGGAGGAAGGTACACAGTGGTGTTCTCCAGGGGTTGGTACTAGGACTGCAGTGTATGTACCTTTAAGGGGAGAACTACTTTTTACAGCTCCTGTATACTGTAGTACCGGCAGTGACCACACCTGTATATAACCCTGAGTAGGGATCTGCACAGTTAGTTTTAGAGTAACCCTCATCCAGTAAACACCTGTTGATTGTTCTCTGCAGTCTCTTGTCTGGTTATTGAAGGACACACAACATCAAGATACACGGATTTAACATTGGCGACGAGCAGATTCGAACCTACCTGCAACTCTGCAGAAGAAGGCCGATTCCAGAAGCACGGGCTTTGACCATCCAACGGAGACTCCAGCGAAACGGGCTGGCAACAGGTACGGTGCAGACCCTTCCCGCACAGCAGCGGCTAGAGCCGACCGACTGCACAGGAAAAGGCCGAGCAGCGTCGACGGGAGCAGAGAGAGGGTAGAGCGCACAGCGCACAGGGCGCAGCCGGTGTTCAGGACCGAGCGGCGTCGATGGGAAAAGAGAGAGGGTGGAGCGCACAGGGCGCAGCCGCTGTTCAGGACCGAGCGGCGTCAACGCGAGAAGAGAGAGGGTAGAGTGCACAGGGTGCAGCCGCTGTTCAGGACCGAGCGGCGTCAACGAGAGAGAGAGGCGGTGTTCAGGGGGCGAGCAGCGTCAGCGGGGAAGAAAGGAAAGCACGGGAGACGCCATTTTGAGCCGCAGCAGAGAAGAAGGGAGAGACGCCATTTTGAGCCAGTCTAACCACACCCAGGGATGCCGAAGAGTGGCAGTGTCACAGCGTTCGACAATGAAGTCGAAGATTGGACGACATATGTCGAACGCATAGAAGTGTACTGCAAGGCGAATGAAGTGCCAGATGACAGGAAAGCGCTGGTATTGTTGAATTCAATGGGTGCAAAAACGTATGGCTTACTGCGAAACCTAGTAACCCCAGAGAAGCCAGTGGAAAAGGATTTTGAAAACATAGTGTCAATCCTACAGGACCAATTAGACCCCACACCGCTTCTGATAGTGGAAAGATTTAAGTTTCACAAAAGGAACCAGCATAAAGATGAAAGTAATGCTGAGTTTTTAACGGAACTGTGTAAGCTATCGAAACACTGCCAGTTTGGAACGGGACTAGCAGATACTTTAAGGGACAAGTTTGTGTGTGGGCTTCAAAGTGAAGGAACACAGAAACGGCTTCTATCAGAAAAGGATCTTACGCTGGACAAGGCTTTCAGCATGGCAGTATCACACGAAGCAGCAGCACGGGGCGCGGCAGGGATACAATGGAGACCGCAAGAATATGGCACAAATGAAATGTCATACGGAACAGTGAAGTGCTATCGCTGCAGCAGAACAACACACGACAATAAGGATTGCTGGTTCAAGGACCAAGTGTGCAGACAGTGTGGAAAAGTAGGACACATAGCAAGAGTCTGCAGGTAGGAAAAGAAAACCAGCAGCAAGAAATCCCCACAGGAGAAGTACAAGAAGGTACATAAGGTGACGGAGAGTAGTGCAGACGAACAGAAAAGTGATACAGACTCTGGAAGCAAGGAGCTGGGTTGTCTGAAACTACATAATGTGATCAAAACGGAGGATCACCAAACTATCTGGGTCACGCTCAAGATAGCCGGAGTCCAAGTGAAAATGGAATTGGACACAGGATCAGCCCTAACAGTTATAAACCGAAGGGACTACAAGCGGCTATTCTCACATATACCCTTGAGAGATACAGAGATTGTCTTGAAGACGTACACGGGGCAAAAAGTCTACCCCAAAGGAAAAATAAGAGTGAACATTATATATAACGGCAAGGAAACACCAAAAATGGACCTATATGTATTGCCAGATGGAGGACCACCACTACTAGGATGTGAATGGATCCGGAAGACACAGCTAGATTGGCATTCCATACAAGCACTGACTGTAGATGCCAAAAAGGATGACGACGTCACACCTGGATGACTGTCAAAAATGCTAACTGATGCACAAGAAGTGTTCCAGGAGGGACTCGGAACACTAAAAGGCATAACAGCGACGATCAAAATAGAGGAAAATGCAAGCCCAAAGTTTTTTTAAGGCCAGACCGGTGCCTTATGCGATCCGCCCAGCCGTCGAAGCAGAGCTGGAAGGTTTGGAACGTTCAGGAGTACTGTCCAAAGTGGACTGGAGCGAGTGGGCTACACCCATCGTTCCTGTAATGAAGAGGTCTTTGAGTAATACGCCTGGGGAACCAAAGAAGGTTCGCATCTGTGGGGACTTTAAGGTGACAGTGAACCCAGTCCTTCACAATGTACAATATCCGCTTCCGCAGATTGAAGATATTTTCGCCTCGCTATCTGGAGGAAAACGCTTCACTAAGATTGATCTGGCCCAGGCGTACCTGCAAATGGAGGTAGAAGAAGCCTCGAAACAGTACCTCATGATCAACACTCATAAAGGTCTCCACCAATACAATCGGCTGGTGTTCGGGGTAGCATCAGCTCCGGCTACTTGGCAAAGGGCAATGGATCAAGTCCTGCAAGAGATTCCAGGGACCCAGTGTTATTTGGACGACATCCTGGTCACGGGCGAAAATGAGAGTGATCACCTCACCAACCTGGAGCAGGTGCTCACTAGATTGAAGGAATATGGGCTCCGAGCTAATCGCCACAAATGCGAGTTTTTCCAGAAGCAGATCTCGTATTGTGGCCAAGTTATTGATGAAGAGGGGTTACATAAGTCCCCATAAAAGATTGAGGCAGTAGTCAAGGCTCCAGCACCGGAAAATGTGTCACAACTGAGGTCGTTCCTCGGGCTGGTGAACTACTATCATAAGTTCTTATCAAATTTGTCTACAGTACTACACCCACTGAACACCCTACTGCAAACGGGGGTACCATGGAAGTGGAATGACGAATGTAAACGAGCTTTCCAGAAGTGCAAAGAATTGATCACATCAAAAGAGGTGTTGGCTCATTTCAACCCAGCACTACCAATTCGGTTGTCATGTGATGCATCACCCTATGGCATTGGAGCGGTGCTGTCGCACAAATTCCCGGACGGCTCGGAGAGGCCAGTAGCCTTTGCGTCTCGGTCATTAACCTCAGCCGAGCGTAACTACGCCCAGATTGACAGGGAGGCCCTCAGCCTAGTGTGGGGAGTGAAAAAGTTCAACCACTATCTGCACGGGCAGAAGTTCACCTTGCTGACTGACCACCAAACACTTGTCTCCATCTTTAATCCAAAGAAGAGCATTCCGGTGATGACTGCGCAACGGCTACAAAGATGGTCCCTTTTTCTAGGGGCGAACCAATATGAAATCGAGTATAAGGGCACGAAACAGCATGGAAACGCTGATGGGCTATCACGCCTGCCACTGCCTACTGCGGAGGAAGCACCAGCAGTGGACCCTGTCGAAATATTTTATTCGACTATAATTGAACGCTTGCCAGTAACTAACGCTGATATAGAGAAGGAGACCCGAAATGACCCAACACTGTCTCGGGTATATGACTTGACGGTGAAGGGATGGCCAACACTTGGCGACTCACTGTTGCCAGCATTCTCATCCAGAAGAGAACAGCTGTCAGTATGCCAGGGGACCTTGATGTGTGGATCCCGAGTGGTAATTCCACCCAAGTTAAGGGAGAGGGTGCTCAATGAGCTTCACGAAGGCCATCTGGGAGGGGTGAAAATGAAAAGCCTTGCTAGGGCTTATGTGTGGTGGCCGGGGATCGATCAGCAAATCGAGGACCTGACAAAGAGCTGCTCAGGATGCCAGAAGTTCCAGAATGCACCATCACATGCCCCTCTACACCCATGGGAGTGGCCCTCATCTCCATGGCAACGGGTGCATATTGATTTTGCTGGTCCATTCATGGACTCAATGTTTTTAATAGCCGTGGATGCGCACTCGAAATGGCCCGAGGTGATCAAAATGTCCTCCACCACCACGGAGAAAACTATTGCAGTCCTACGGACCATATTTGCCAGGAACGGCTTGCCAGAGCAGATTTGCTCTGATAACGGACCACAGTTTGTGTCCGAAGAGTTTCGAAGATTTATGAAAAGGAATGGGGTAAGGCATTACACATCCGCCCCGTATCATCCAGCCACAAATGCATTGGCTGAGAGGTTCGTACAAACCTTTAAAAAAGCAGTAAGGGCCATGTGCGATGACGACATTCCACTGCAGCATAAGGTGGACAATTTCCTGTTAGCCTACAGAAATGCGACACATGCAGTCACCAACCAAACCCCGGCCATGATGTTCTTTAACCGAAGGTTGAGATCTCGTCTGGATTTGCTCAGACCAAATGTACGAAGAGATGTTGAGAGTAAGCAATTCCAGCACATCAATGAGAAGCCGACAAGGAGCTTCAATGTAGGGCAACCAATCTTGGCCCGCGACTACCGAACAGAGAAATGGCAACCAGGAACGATATGCACACGGCAGGGGCCACTAATGCACACAGTGGATGTTGGGGAGAACATTGTGAGACGCCATGTTGACCAGATCCTAAGGTCACAGGAACGAGTCAACCCCATGTCTCGCGTACCTGGTGATGAACCCGACATACAGGTAGCATCTACCCCAGAAACAGTAGCATCGGAAGCTGATGAACCAACCGATGACAGGGGGCCAGAATCGCCTCCGCACCAAGAGCAAGACACTCAGGAAAGGCGCTATCCAGAAAGGATCAGGAAGCCTCCCCAAAGACTGAATTTATAAATAGACTATTTTCAGTTAATGTTGCATGTTAAAAGTGTTAATTGTAATTAGTTGATATTTAATTGTTAAATGAATGTTATGGTACTGTTAATCTAAAAAGGGGAGGAATTGTAGTGTATGTACCTTTAAGGGGAGAACTACTTTTTACAGCTCCTGTATACTGTAGTACCGGCAGTGACCACACCTGTATATAACCCTGAGTAGGGATCTGTATAGTTAGTTTTAGAGTAACCCTCATCCAGTAAACACCTATTGATTGTTCTCTGCAGTCTCTTCTTATTGAAGGACACACCACATCAAGATACACGGATTTAACAAGGACCACTGCTTTTCTTGATATATATTAATGATTTGTACTTGGGTGTACAGGGCACAATTTCAAAATTTGCAGAAGACACAAAACTTGGAAGTATAGTGAACAGTGAGGACGATAGTGATAGACTTCAAGAAGACATAGACAGGCTGGTGGAGTGGACGGACATGTGGCAGATGAAATTTAATGCAGAAAAGCGCGAAGTAATACATTTTGGTAGGAAGAACGAGGAGAGGCAATATAAACTGAAGTGTACAATTCTGAAGGGGGTGCATGAACAGAGAGATCTGGAGGTATATGTACACAAATCATTGAAGGTGACAGGGCAGGTTGAGAAAGCAGTTTAAAAGCATACGTGATCCTGGGCTTCACAAATAGAGGTATAGAGTACAAAAGCAAGAAAGTTTTGATGAACCTGTATAAAACACTGGTTCGGCCTCAACTGGAGTATTGTGTCCAATTCTGGGCACTGCACTTTAGGAAGGATGTGAAGGCCTTAGCAAGGGTGCAGAAAAGATTCATGAGAATGATTCTAGGAATGAGGGACTTCAGTTACATGGATAGACTAGAGAAGCTGGGGTTGTTCTCCTTACAGCAGAGAAGGTTGAGAGGAGATTTGATAGAGGTGTTCAAAATTATGATGGTTCTTGACAGAGTAGATAGAGAGAAACTGTTCCCATTGATGTAAGGGTTGAGAACCAGAGGACACAGATTTAAGGTGATTGGCAAAAGGACCTAAGGCAACATGAGGAAAGACTTTTTACGCAGCGAGTGGTTATGATCTGGGATGCACTGCCTGAATGTGTGGTGGAGGCAAACCCAATTGTGGCTTTGAAAAGGGAACTGGATAAGCACCTGAAGGAAAAAAATTTGCATGGCTACAGGGAAAGGGCAGGGGAGTGGGACTAGCTGAAGTGCTCTTGCAGAGAACCGGCACAGGCTCGACGGGTCGAATGGCCTCCTTCTGTGCTGTAACCATTCTATGATTCTATGATAACTCAGCCACCTCATTATAATTTTACTTCTGGGTTTGTTGTCCAATCCGCGGCAGCGGGTGTGTTGAAGTCCCGCATGACGTGATCTCAACTCTAGTATTTAAAGGGACAATCCAAAGGTGCAATTTGGAGGAGTTGGAGTTGGGAAGATGAGAAGAGGAAGTTAAAGAATGGAGTCGAGACGTTCCAAGGCTGCGCCCTGGCTCACTGATGCCTCCCTTGATGTGCTGCTGGGGGCTGTGAGGAGCCGGAGGGAGATATTATTCCCTAGCAATGGGAGGAAGAAACCTCCAGCAGAAACAAAGAAAGCTTAGTTGGAGGTTGCCCAGGATGTGAGCAGCAGAAGCATAGTGACACACTCCTGGATGCAGTGCAGGAATCAGGTTAATGACCTAACCAGGTCAGGAAAGGTGAGTACAGTTGCGCATTCACCTAAGTCCTGCTGTGTGCATCACGCCACCTCCTCACTCTGCCTTCTGAAGCATACTCCATCATATCACTTCTCACACCCATCCTTCTCTCTCTATGCACTTCCTCACATCCCCATCTATCCATCCACCACTGCCACTCACCCACACCCTCATCCTTATGCAATTTCATGCCTCTCCCTGATACTCACTCTCACCAAATGAACTCCATCCATTGGGTGAACACATGCCATTACCCTCACTCATAGGTCTGTTCTATCCTTCATTGCAAAAGAAGAGAGCCCAGAACACTAGGGATAGGGAGAGAACCAGATGTACCCCTCCAGCCTTCTCACAACTAAGAACTGCAGAGGAGGAGGCACTGGAGATCAATGGAGTTTCAGCGTCCCTAGCCGTTTGAGATGGGGAGACCTTGGAAGTTTAAAAGACAGATGGAGGTTATTTTGCTCATTGTGTCATTTCCATGTTCTACCATTGATTTTGTGGCTTTTTGTTTAACGGAAGGGCTTTATGTATAACTTTGTCAAAAGCTCTAAAAGTTTGAATAAACTATATCACAAGGAATGCCACTTTCCACTTTACCTGTAACAGTTCTTCTGTATGCCTCCTTTGAAGTCAGCAACTTCCCAGTATTAATAGATAATTAAGATGCAGGCAAAAGTACAAAGTTTTTTGATGGCCTGACAGGGAGCAAAGGTAGAGAGAGCAAGAGAGCTTGGCAGTAATCAAGCAGAATGGACAGACATGTTATGAAGACATTTTACAAATGTTGACAGGAGCTGGTATATTCTTAAAGGTCTTCTGAATAACCTGACATGCTCTGGGTGCTAAATGGATTTAGCATAATAATAAGTGCAGATGGAGAGGATTGAATACCACAGAATGAATGAAAGTCCCATGGTAAAGATGAATAATGTAGGAAGTGAAATTAGATGAACATTTGAAAGTATCTCTTGATCTATCTTTGGAGGCAGCCAGATGCTTTCAAGAAACTTTCATTAAGAGATCAAATGGTTTAGGTAGTGTCAATGATAGTGCAATTGTAGATGATCTGTGGTGGAATGGACTCAATGAGTTAAATGACCCTGTCACATTTTATGCTTTTATATGTCTCTGTAAAGAAGTAGCAAAGATTAACCCTTGATTAGACATATGCGAAGAATAGGAAGTCCATTAAAGACTTTATAAAAGTTGCCCTCCATTGCCAGTGGTCTGACTCAGAACAGTATGAGGCTAAGGATGGGATACGATAAAGTAATAGAGAAGGCAAAAAACTTCTGTTGCTTTTACTACACGCAAGGGTTTGGAATATTTTACCATGAAACCATTTAAACCAAAGAATTTTTTAGTCACCTACTACAGATAATATTTCTTTACTAAAGTTGACAACGCAATACTTAATCCTCTTGTTTAAATGTAATCCTGTATCACAGCTTGGAGAAATAGCAACTACTTCCACCAAAAAGTCCAAAACCAGAGCAAAGATAACCTAAAAGATAATCTACAGTACCATTGCTCATGAAGAAAAAGAAAACAATTGTTTTTTTCTTCCTGGAACTGTGTTATAGCTGTGTTGGATCAGAGATAGTGGGATACATATTAAAAAAAACATGTTATCAAGTTTGGAAACTAAATTTACAATATGCAATTAGTGATTTATTGACATCATTGTGTCACTGATGACATCTTGCTCGTTTTTATGTGTTTCTGAAAATGACTAACCATGCACAATTTGCATTGCAATAGTTTCCTGCTGCAGTTAAAGCTGTCCTGATACCAGTAAGGTGCCTCCAAAGAATTACTTATAGACCAAGCTGCTCCAGAAACTGAGCTAAACTCTAAACCCAGAGCAATGAATGTGCCATTTGTGGATTTCAACAAACCCAGAATTCTAATTGAACCTAATTGAAATTTTTGAGAAAGTAACTAAAGTAGTAGGCAGGGGAATTTCTGTGAATGTTGTTTATATGGACTTCCAGAAAGCATTCGATAAGGTTCCACATAAGAGACTGTTAGATAAAATTAAAGCTCATGAAATTGAAGGCAAATTATTGACTTGGTTAGGAGATTGATTAGGTGGTAGAAGACAAGAAATAAGAGCAAGAGTAGGCCAAATGGCCCCTTGAGCCTGCTACGCCATTCAATAAGATCATGGCTGATTGTTCTGCCTTATAACTGCAGGAGTTTTGTTTTGTTGCCGCCAGTAGGCGGCAGTAAATGGAAATGGCCAGTAGGGTCACTCAACAGGAAGTAGTATAGTGATAGCAAACAAAGAGGTCACATCAGCATGGAGCGTGCTGCAAGTTAATCCGCTGTAATCTTACATTGTTACGCCTTCGAAAGCATTGCCTGTGAGTTGAATGGTTTCATTACATATTCATGTTTAGATGTTAGTTGTATCTCATGTATGTAACAAGGTGCATTTCTTTCTTTTTTCTTTCTCAGTTTTACTCCAACCCAATGCAACTGATTTGTATTGTTTCATTGACCTCATGCAAGTGTGGCATTATTAAACACCGGAGCTTGGACGCTACATCCTGACTCTCATGTCGTTATTGAAAGGAGTTTGGCTGGCTGTCTAACTGCGTACAGACACATACACGTAGGGAGGACAGTACAGTAAAAAGGCAAGTCATCAGCTGTCGCAACAAGCAACATTCACAGTGCAGCACGGTGCAATCATGGACGGCAAGAGCTTCCAAGACGAGCAGAGATCTGTGACTAGCTCAAGAAGTACACGCTCATCTAAATCATCAACAGCCAGTGTAGCAGCAGCTAGAGCCTGGGCTAAAGCTAAAGCAGCACAGGCTCGCGTGACCTTTGCTAAACAGGAACTGGCTGTGAAGAAAGAGAAGGTCCGACTACAAGCAGAGGCTGCTACATTGGGGAAAGAGAAGGTCCGACTACAAGCAGAGGCTGCTACATTGGACGCCACGCTGGAGGCACTACACATTGAGAAAGAAGCAGCTGCCGCTACTGCTGAGGCGGAGATATGGGAAGCGGCACTAGAAGCAGAGGTGGGAGAGCACCGCAGCATTGCTCGTCCTGCATCACCTCAAAGCACTGAGAGGCGG
Organism: Somniosus microcephalus; assembly: GCF_052327205.1. Taxonomy (NCBI): domain Eukaryota; kingdom Metazoa; phylum Chordata; class Chondrichthyes; order Squaliformes; family Somniosidae; genus Somniosus; species Somniosus microcephalus. The sequence goes on along the minus strand of NC_140988.1, from coordinate 217,335,692 downwards.
ATAAGCGACTATGTCCAGGAGCAGGCTAGGACATGCACAGACATCTCCTCCTTCCCAAACTTTGAACCGTCGCACGAGAACAGGGAATCGCCATCACCAGCCCAACATGAGGTCACTCAGGAGGATCATTCATGCTACACTGATGACGACCCCTTCCTTGTTATTGACAACTGGTCACACGAAGGAGAGTTTGCAGCGCTCCCGAAGAAACCTGTGCCTCAACACGCCGCTCCCAACCACTTGATAGGTACTTATGCCAAAATTCCACACATCAAAAAAGAACCCTTTTCAAAGGTTAGAAAAGGTCACCCGGCATGGCAGTCTCCCATCCAATCGCAGCCCTTCCGATGCGATCATACTCTGGCAACCCATGCACAGACTCCTAATATGACAGGCATTGCCCAATATTTGGCACGTAGAGAACTTGTAAGGACAGGTCTCACAAAATTTGACGACAAGCCAGAGAGTTTTAGAGCATGGCAGCCATCCTTCCTTAATGCCACTGGCGGCTTGAGCCTGAGTGCTAGTGAGGAGATGGATTTATTGTCGTCATGGCTGGGCAAAGATTCATCAGAACATGCCCGTAGGATCTGGTTTCTGTACACAAATGACCCAAGCACAGCCCTTAGAATGGTCTGGGCAAGACTCAGAGTGTTACTGCGCTCCTGAGGTGATAGAGAAAGCCCTCTTCAGTAAGAACATAAGAACATAAGAACTAGGAGCAGGAGTAGGCCAATCGGCCCCTCGAGCCTGCTCCGCCATTCAATAAGATCATGGCTGATCTGATCCTAACCGCCAATCTACTATCACAGAACCATCTCCTGAATCTAACAGAATTAGACACACGAAATAGGAGCAGGATCAGGCTACACGGCCCCTGGGCCCGCTCTGCTACCCACAGGGCCATGTCCGATCCGAACCTAGACTCATGTCCAAATTCCTGCCCGCTCCCCGTAACCCTTAATTCCCTTTACTTCTAGGAAACTGTCTATTTCTGTTTTAAATTTATGTAATGATGTAGCTTCTACAGCTTTTTGGGGCAGCATATTCCATGGACCTACCACCCTCTGAGTGAAGTAGTTCCTCCTCATCTCAGTTTTGAAAGAGCAGCCCCTTATTCTAAGACTATGCCCCCTAGTTCTAGTTTCACCCATCATCGGGAACATCCTCCCCGCATCTACCCGATCCAACCCCTTCACAATCTTATATGTTTCAATAAGATCGCCTCTCATTCTTCTGAACTCCAATGAGTAGAGTCCCAATCTACTCAACCTCTCCTCATATGTCCATCCACTCATCCCCGGGATTAACCGAGTGAACCTTCTTTGTACTGACTCGAGAGCAAGTATGTCTTTTCTTAAGTATGGACACCAAAACTGTATGCAGTATTCCAGGTGCGGTCTCACCAATACCTTGTACAACTGAAGCAATACCTCCCTACTTTTATATTCTATCCCCCTAGCAATGAAAGCCAACATTCCATTGGCCTTCTTAATCACTTGCTGCACCTGCATACTAACCTTTTGAGTTTCGTGCACCAGGACCCCCAGATCCCTTTGTACTTCAGTACTTTCCAGTTTCGTGCCATTAAGATAATAACTTGCTCTACGATTTTTCCTGCCAAAGTGCATAACCTCACACTTTCCAGTATTGTATTCCATCTGCCAAATCTCTGCCCACTTACTTAGCCTGTCTATGTCCCCTTGCAGGTTTTTTATGTCCTCCTCACTCACTACTTTCCCTCCCATCTTAGTATCATCTGCAAACTTTGATATGTTACACTCGGTCCCCTCCTCCAAATCGTTAATATAGATTGTAAAGAGTTGGGGACCCAGCACTGACCCCTGCGGAACACCACTAGTTACTGATTGCCAGTCTCAGAATGAACCATTTATCCCAACTCTCTGCCTTCTGTTAGATAGCCAATCCTCTATCCATGCCTGAATATTACCCCCAATCCCGTGATTTTTTATCTTAAGCAATAATCTTTTGTGTGGCACCTTGTCAAATGCCTTTTGGAAGTCTAAATACATTACGTCCACTGGTTCCCCTTTATCCACCCTATATGTTACTTCCTCAAAGAACTCCAGCAAATTTGTCAAACATGACATCCCCTTCATAAAACCATGCTGACTTTGTCCTATTAAAAAATGTCCTGTTACTGTCTCTTTAATAATGGACTCCAAAATTTTACCTACCACAGATGTTAGGCTAACCGGTCTATAGTTTCCAGCCTTCTGTCTACTGCCCTTTTTAAATAAGGATGTTACATTAGCAGTTTTCCAGTCTGCCGGGACCTTTGCTGAGTCCAGGGAGTTTTGGAAAATTATTACTAATGCATCCACAATCCCTACCGCCACTTCCCTCAAGACCCTAGGATGTAAGCCATCAGGTCCAGATGATTTATCCGCCTTGAGTCACATTATTTTACAGAGTACCACTTCCCTAGTGATTTTGATCATGTTTAGCTCCTCCCCCCCTATAGCCCCCTGTTTCTCCAGTGTTGGGATATTCTTAGTGTCCTCTACTGTAAAGACTGATATAAAATATTCATTCAGTGTTTTTGCCATCTCCATATTTCCCACCATTAATTTCCCGGTCTCATCCTCTAAGGGACCAACATTTACTTTAGCCACCCTTTTTCTTTTTATATAACTATAAAAACTCTTACTATCTGTTTTTATATTTTTTGCTAATTTACTTTCATAATCTACCTTCCCTTTCTTAATCAATCTTTTTGTTATTTTTTGCTGTCTTTTAAAGTTTTCCCAATCCTCTATCCTCCCACTAAATTTGGCTACCTTATATGCCATTGTTTTCAGTCGAATACTATCCTTAATTTCTTTACTTAGCCATGGATGGCTGTCTTTTCTTTTACACCCTTTTCTTCTCAGTGGAATATATATTTTTTGGAAGTTGTAAAATAACTCCTTAAATGTACACCACTGATCATGTATCGTCTTACCCTTTAATTTATTTTCCCAATCCACTCTATTCAATTCCGCTCTCATACCTTCATAGTCTCCTTTATTCAAGCTTAGCACGCTTGTTTGAGATCCAACCTTCTCACCCTCTAATTGAATATGGAATTCAACCATGTTATGGTCACTCATTCCAAGGGGATCCTTTACTAGGACATTTTTAATTAATCTTGTCTCGTTACACAGGACCAGATCTAAGGTTGCTTGCCCCCTGGTCGGTTCAGTTACATACTGCTCAAGAAACCCATCCCTAATACACTCAATGAACTCATCCTCAAGGCAGCCCTGCCCAATTTGATTTGTCCAATTAATATGATAGTTAAAATCCCCCATAATTATAGATGTTCCCTTATTACAAGCCTCAACTATTTCCTGATTGATACTCCGTCCAACAGAGTTGCAACTGTTCGGAGGCCTATAGACTACGCCCACTAGTGTTTTTTTCCCCTTATTATTCCTTATCTCCACCCAAACTGTTTCATTATCCTGATCTTTTGACCCAATATCATTTCTCTGTATTACAGTGATTCCTTCCTTTATTAACATAGCCACCCCACCTCCCCTCCCTTCCTGCCTGTCCTTCTTGATCGTTAAATAACCTGGTATGTTTAATTCCCAGGCATTGTCACCCTGCAGCCATGTTTCTGTAATGGCCACAAGATCATACCCATACGTAGTTATTTGTGCCATTAACTCGTCTATTTTGGTACGAATGCTACGTGCATTCAGATAGAGAACTTTCAAATATGTTTTGTGACACTTAGTTCCTGCTTTTGCCCTTTTTATTACTTTACCTTTTGCTCCGTACCTTCTGCCCCTTCCTGACACGCTCAGGTTTTTAATTTCCCCTCTGCTACCTAAGTCTATGACCTTCTCTGTTGTCATTTTTATTATTTGCTCTCTAGGAACCTCCCGCCCACTAGTTAGTTTAAAGCCCTCTCTACAGCCCTAGTTATATGATCCACCAGGACTCTAGCCCCAGCACTGGCCAAGTGAAGCCCGTCCCAACGGAACAGCTCCCTCCTGCCCCAGTACTGGTGCCAGTGTCCCAGGAAGCAAAACCCATTTCTCCCACACCAGTCTTTGAGCCACGCATTTAACTCTCTAATTTTATTTGTCCTAGCCAAATTCGCTCGTGGCTCAGGTAATAATCCAGAGATTATTACCCTTGAGGTTCTGTTTTTTAATTTGACCCCGAGCTGCTCATACTCCTTTAACAGAACCAGCTTCCTAGTCCTATCTACGTCGTTTGTACCAACATGGACCACGACAACTGGATCCACCCCCTCCCACTGCAAGTTTCTTTCCAGCACAGAGGAGATGTCCTTAACCCTGGCACCGGGTAGGCAACACAGCCTTCGGGACTCTCGCTCTTGGCTGCAGAGAACTTTATCTATCCCCGTAATAATACTACCCCCTACCACTACAGCATTCCTATTTACTCCCCCCTCTTGAATGGCCCCCCATTCCACAGTGCTGTAGCCAGGTTGCTCATCCTCCCTGCAGTCCCTGCTCCTGTCCCCACAGGGAGTAAGAACCTCGAACCTGTTGGACAAGAGCAAGGGCTGCGGCTCCTCCAGCTCTACCTCCTGGATCCCCGTACCTGCCTCACTCATAGTCACACCGTCCTGTCCCTGACCATGGGCTACATCTGAATTAATTAACTTCATAGGTGTGACCACCTCCTGATACACAGAGTCCAGGTACTTCTCCCCCTCCCTGATGTGTCGCAGTGTCTGAAGCTCAGACTCCAGCTCATCAACACGGAGCTGGAGTTCCTGTAGCAGCAGACACTTGTCACAGACGTAATCACCGTGAGCCTCAATGGGGTCCACCGGCTCCCACATCTCGCAACAGTAACACATCACCTGCTCCATTCTAGGCTGGAAAACTTTCCTAAAATATGTAACAGAGACTACCTTAAGCTTAGAGAACTCGGAGACCTTTTAATGGAGTTACTGGCAGCCAAAACAGACGGATACTTACCTGGGCTCTCCTATTTAGATACTGCTCGTGGCATCAACCCAATAGTGGAGAAGTTGCCCCACCCTCTCCAAGAAAAATGGATCAACGTAGGCTCAAAATTCAAAGAAGACAACCACATGTGGTTTCCCCCATTTTCCTTCTTTGTGAACTTTATCTGCAGAGAGGCCAGAATTAGAAATGATCCAAGCTTTGCCCTGTCCAGCTACTGTAGTGGACCCTCAAAGTATGAGAAGCCCATGTCAAAGTACGTAGGCACAAGAATGCCTATATCTGTGCATAAGACGGATGTCACTGCAAAGACCGACATCAGCATAGATGCAGCAAAGAATGAAGATGATCCCAGAAAACACTGCCCCATCCATCATAAGCCTCCTCTGCTCACAAAATGTAGAGGCTTCAGAAACAAGACCATAGATGAACGCAGAGCCTACCTCAAAGATAATGGGATATGCTTTAGGTGTTGCGCCTCCGTTTCCCACACTGCAAGAGACTGTAGGATAGTGTTGAGATGCAGGGAGTGTGAGAGTGACCGCCACAGCACAGCTATGCACCCAGGTCCTACCCCCACAACGGAAAAGCCAACCATCAAGGACCCTGAGCCCGGAGACGAGAGAAAAGGAACCCTTACCACTGCACCAACGGTGAGCTCCATATGCACTGAGGTGTGTGGCCAAGGCCTCACAGGACGATCGTGTTCCAAAATATGCCTTGTAAGAGTCTACCCACAAGGACAGCGCGACCGCTCAGTTAACATGTACGCAATACTCGATGACCAAAGTAACCGGTCACTCGCACGGTCAGACTTTTTGACATATTTGGCGTCGAGAGTAGCCCAGTCCCTTACTCACTGAGAACCTGTGCCGGACTCTTGGAGATGGCAGGAAGGAAAGCAGATGGGTTCTGTAGGGGTTGCAAAATTTCCCCCATTTCCCTGAAGATTGAAAATATTGGTGCACATCGTGGACGAAGAATTGGGTGATGTGACTGGTCTACAGTGTTTTAAAATGTGCCGAGAACCGCAAAAGGCTGCTCTGAGATGGACAGAACATGGACAACACCGGAGTTGTAGAGCTCTGTGGAAAATATTCACACAGCTTAAGATATACTTTATTAATAAAATCGTTTCCTAGAGTTTGGGCAATCACAAAAGGTTTTAAAATGGCCACAGAAAGCTTGGCCAAAAGGAGCAGCAAGCAGCTCAAGTTGCCTGTGTGTATAAGTGGGAGGATACAGTGGCTGTGAGTCAGACCTGCCAATCAAAGGGAGGTTCCCTTCAGAAGCATTTGAAGTTGTTTATTGACTTAAGCAATTGCCCACTTGAGAATTGACCGCAGGACAATCAATTTATAACTGCTATGTTTACACAGCCATTCAGAGCTCCCTCACAGACAATGAGAGACTGAAACCCTGAAATGGGCTTTTGATCTGCAACCGTTTAAGAACTGAATGGGTTTAAATCACCTGTTATTGGACAATAGGGCTGTTGCATTCTCTTTGTTTTATGCCCAGGTAAACTCCCGAGGTGGGCGGGAACATTTCGGCCCCACAGCGCAGACACACTAACCCAGTCCAACCACTTTGAGTTAGCCAATCACAGCTTTTCTCTTGTGTGTGTTGGAACGTTTTGGGCGCGAATCTTCAAGACAGGCAAACAGCAGGGGGGTTAGGGGGCTCACCAGGTATATAAGGTAGCTCCTGAGAAGCTATCGCTCTCTCTTTACTTCCTGGGACCACAGGTGAGCCTCTCTCTCTCTCTCTCTCTCTCTCACTTCGCTGGACCACATGTGAGCAGAGTTTCTGACTCCTCAGCAAAGCAACCTAGTAAGGAGTTTGGGGGATGGTAATTAAGGGGATATTGCTAAGATTGTTTAATCAACATTGTAGTCACTTACCCCTCATTTTTACCATCTGCATTCCCCCATTTAAGCAATGTTACTGTAATTACTGTGTTTGTGTGGTATTGTTTGATATTTGATTATAGTTTCTTGTAGTTAATAAAACTTGATTTTTCTCTCATCCAAACCACGTGTCCCTTTTAATATCATTAATTATAAGTCCTGCAGTCAGAACTGGAAGTTGGGGTAGCGATTCGAAACCGCTGTTTTAAAATTGGTTTATTTGGAATTGGTCAGAGTGCAGGCAAAGGCTGCAGACCCGGTGAATTACCTTAAACCAGTTAAAAGAAGCCCTCCCCCCTTACAGTTCTGTGCCGAGACAGTGAGTGAAGGGGTGAGCATAGACTTACCACCACTGATAGAGTGCAGTGAAATCCCGAACAACCGATCGGAGATACCAACGCCTGAGACAGCGCTTCACCATGCCCACCTAAAGCCCATAGCATCACGCATCCCAGCATTGGATCCAAAGGCCCAGATTCTCCTCCTGCTCGGGAGAGATGTGGTGAGGGTGCATAAGGTGAGAGAGCAAGTTAACGGACCACACGATGCCCCCTTTGCCCAAAGACTTGACTTAGGCTGGGTGATCGTGGGAGAAGTGTGCCTAGGCCAAGCTCACAAGCCCAACGTAAGCACCTTTAAGACTAACGTGCTAGAAAGCGGACGACCCTCTTTGCTCACTCCCTGCCCAAGTCACATCCACCTGAAAGAGAGAGCGAGCTACAGTGGGGAGCAACAAGGTGATTTCTCTCACACAGCATGGGGGTGCTCGGCTGACACCAGAGCTGTCGACAAACTGGGGTACACCGTGTTTGAAAAGACAAAAGATGACAACAAAGAAGGTGCTCTCTCCTTCGAAGACGAAGCTTTCATGAATATTATGGAGAAAGAATTTCACAAAGATGAGGCGAACAGCTGGGTTGCGCCTCTCCCCTTCAATGTACCCCGGCTTTTTCTGCCTAACAATCGCGATCAGGCATTGTCACGCCTCGCATCACTGCGGCGCACATTAGATAGAAAGCCCGAAATGAAGGAACAGTTCATTGCCTTCATGGAAAAGGTTTTCGAGAGTAACCATGCTGAATTAGCACCTCCACTCAAAGAAGGAGAAGAGTGCTGGTATCTCCCGATTTTTGGAGTTTATCACCCCCAGAAACCTAGTCAAATAAGAGTAGTTTTCGACTCCAGCGCTCAGCACTGTGGCATCTCACTCAACAACGTTCTGCTCACGGGTCCAGACCTAAACAACACCCTCCTTGGCGTGCTGATTCGCTTTAGGAAAGAGCTCGTAGCAGTAACCGCAGACATCCAACAGATGTTCTATTGCTTTGTGGTGAGAGAGGACCATAGGAACTATCTGAGGTTCTTCTGGTATCGCGACAACAACATGTCAAATGACTTCACTGAATACAGGATGCGGGTCCACATTTTTGGTAACAGCCCCTCCCCTACAGTCTCCATCTATGGGCTCAGAAGTGCAGCCAAAGAGGGAGAACACGAGCATGGAAAAGACAGACAGTTTGTGGAGAGACATTTTTACGTGAATGACGGCCTCATCAGAATTGGAGGACGGTTGATGCATGCAGAACTGAGCTTGCAAGAAAGGAGTCCTGTTGTCCTGCCACATCAAAGCCATATCACAACATTGCTCACAAGACACCACCATGAACTGATAGAACACCAGGGCCGCCAGTTCACTGAGGGAGCCATTCGAGCAGCCGGCTTGTGGATTGTCAGCGGCAAACGGTTGATTGGATCTGTCTTACACCAATGCGTCACATGCAGAAAGCTCAGATGGAGAACGGAGGAGCAGAAGATGGCTGATCTGCCTCCGGAACGACTTAGTTCATCGCCACCATTTTCATACGTCGGCCTGGATGTTTTTGGCCCTTGGACTATCACTACTCGCCGCACCAGAGGAGGCGCCGCTCATAGCAAACGCTGGGCTATGCTATTCACTTGTATGAGCACAAGAGCTGTGCATACTGTATAGAAGTGATCGAGTCCATGGACACGTCCAGCTGCATTAATGCATTACAATGATTCTTCGCCATCCGCGGGCCAGCAAAGCAGTTAAGATCCGACTGTGGAACAAATTTCATTGGAGCCTGTCGAGAGCTAGAGTTAGGGAATGAACACAACCAAAGGCCAAGCATCCTGACATACCTAAGCCAGCAAGGTTGCACATGGGAATTTAATCCTCCACATGCTTCACACATGGGTGGTGCGTGGGAGCGTATGATTGGAGTGTCGCGGCGCATTCTGGACTCAATGTTGCGACAGAACAGACCACCTCAGCTGACGCACGAAGTGCTGTGCACCTTCATGGCTGAAGTGTCAGCAATCATTAATGCGAGGCCCCTTGTTCCTGTTTCTTCCGATCCAGATTCACCATTCCTTTTGACTCCAAACATGTTACTCACACAGAAGGGCTATGTACCCACTCCTCCTGGAGACTTCACTGACAAAGACCTCCTGAAGAGCCAGTGGAGAAGAGTACAAGCCTTGGCCAGAAAGTTCTGGAGCCGCTGGCGCACCGAGTACCTTCCCACTTTGCAAAGCCGGCAGAAGTGGAACGAGGCTCGTCGGAGTCTCCGAGAAGGTGACATTGTCTTACTGAAAGAAAGCCAAGTATCCCGCAATGAGTGGCCTATGGGTCATGTCACCTCTGTCTTCCCCAGCAAAGACGACAGGGTGCGAAAGATAGAGGTGAAGGCCACTGTTCAAGGGACGGTCAAAAAGTTCTTCAGACCCATCTCAGAGGTCGTACTCCTCTTACCTAAGGAGGACTGAGTGTTATTGATTCCACAGTTCTGTATGTTTTATAAGTAGTGGCATCTAATAGACGCCAGGCGGGGAGTGTTCTGCCTTATAATTGCAGGAGTTTCGTTTTGTTGCCGCCAGTAGGTGGCAGTAAATGGAAATGGCCAGTAGGGTCACTCAACAGGAAGTAGTATAGTGATAGCAAACAAAGAGGTCACATCAGCATGGAGCGTGCTGCAAGTTAATCCGCTGTAATCTTACATTGTTACGCTTTCGAAAGCATTGCCTGTGAGTTGAATGGTTTCATTACATATTCATGTTTAGATGTTAGTTATATCTCATGTATGTAACAAGGTGCATTTCTTTCTTTTTTCTTTCTCAGTTTTACTCCAACCCAATGCAACTGATTTGTATTGTTTCATTGACCTCATGCAAGTGTGGCATTATTAAACACCGGAGCTTGGACACTACATTCTGACTCCCATGTCATTATTGAAAGGAGTTTGGCTGGCTGTCTAACTGCGTACAGACACATACACGTAGGGAGAACAGTACACTGATCATCTACCTCAACTCCACTTGCTTGCACAATCTCCATATCCCTTGATTCCCCTAGAGACCAAAAGGAGTGATTTGATTGAGGTTTTAGGATTTTTAAAGGAATTGAATCTTTCACGGTGGGGGGAGGGGGGGGCGGAATCTAGGTCAAAGGAGCGTGTTACATCATTATATTATCACATCGTTAAATGGAACTACTTGTTACATTGTTATATGGAACTACTTTGGTTAGTGCATTTATACTGCTATGTGGCACACTGTGTCAGGCAGTGCACAGTGCAAGGTCGGACATCTTGTATCACTCCGCACCATGCGGCAGCAACATCATGAAAGCACTGAGTAAAAGCTGTAAACTAAAATGAGTTAAAAGTGTCTGTATTACATAGTAATAAGAACACAAGGGGACACAACATGGTGGCAGCGGTATAAGTGAGTACAACTTGTGCCATACAAACTATGAATAAGACGAAAAGTGAATATATGAGCTGATCGTGAGTGCCGGTGTCTGCGTGATTGAGTGTGAATTGTATGTGCATCTAAGATGGCGGCTGCCGCAGCACTGACTGCGCAAATGCAACCCCTCATGAACTGGGAAGTCGACGATATAGTAGAGGCATTCCGCAAGTTCAAACAGAAATGTGACCTTACATTCAAAAGCTTCCTGAAGGGTACTGCCGACGAGAAAAAGGTTAGTTACATTCTGTTGTGGGCAGGAGAAAAAGGTCTAGATTTCTATAATAGCTGGAGTTTGACTGAAGAGGAAAAGGAAAACCCTGCGACAATCTTTAAGAAATTCAGCAACCATCTAGAGCCTAAATCCAATCACCGTATACACAGAAACAAATTCCAGAGTCTAAGACAGGAACTCGGTGAAACAGCTGACAATTTCTTAACAAGGCTGAGAAATGAAGCCAGCAAGTGTGCATTTAAGGAAATGGAGGAAAGGCTTGTGGACCAGCTGATATGGGGGTCAGCGCATGCAGAGGTACAAAAAGCCCTGATAGGGAAAGAAAAGTTCGAAATAACAGAGGCTATAGATACTGCGAGAGCTCATGAAGCCATGAAGCAGCAAATGAGAATGCTGATTTCTCAAACGGCTGACATGCGGACGGCTTCTGAGATGGACAACAGAGTGGATACAGTGAGAGAAAAGTACAACACACAAAGATATGCACATGACAACAGGAGAAACATGTGCAGAAACTGTGGAAGACTGCACGATTATACAGACAGGAGGAAATGTCCAGCATATGGAACAAGCTGCAATGCATGTGGCAAACTAAACCACTGGGAAAAGAGGTGTAGAACGAAGAAAGAAGGAACATACATCAAAAACAAAGGCAGACAGCAGAACCAGAGAAAGAAACACAATATCCATGCCATGGATAAGCAGGATGATGATGATTATGGTCATGACAATACACTAAACATCGAAACCATAAAGGTACAGCTTCACGAGATGTCCAGAGCGGAAAATACTCCGAGGAGAGACTTGCACACCATCATCCAAATCGAAAAGAGGATCAAAGGTCAGCCCACAACCATCAACTTAAAGTTGAAGCTGGACACAGGGGCTCAGAGCAACATTCTCCCATTGAGACTGTACCAGCAGATCTTTCCCGAAAACTTGAGAGAAGATGGCTACCCGAAAAATGGTTGTTTAAAGGCAAGTAATGTCACGCTGACAGCATACGGGGGGAGTGAGATTAAACAACTCGGAATAACCTTTGTCAAAGGGACACATAAAAGAAAGAACATCAACTGCATGTTCTATGTCACCGACACTGAGGGGCCAGCGATCCTGGGATTAAACAGCTGTGAGAAGTTGAGATTGATCTCAGTGAATCACGAGCTGACGAAAACGTCACTGAGGATAGACAGCAACAGCCCGCTGGAAAATCGCCCACAAATCAAGAGTAAAAAAGTCTTGATAGACATGTATCCGGAATGTTTTGATGATACAGTGGGATGTTTTGGAGATTTCCAATACCACATCACCATCGATCCAGGGGTAAAGCCCGTTATCCATGCTCCACGAAAAGTACCCATCAAGCTGAAGACAAAGCTTGAAAGAGAGCTAAAGGAGATGGAAGAAAAGGGAGTGATCGTAAAGGTCACTGAACCCACAGACTGGGTAAACTCAATTGTGGTACGAGAAAAACCAAACGGGCGTCTCAGAATATGTTTGGACCCCAAAGATCTAAACCAGGCAATAAAGAGGGACCACTATCCCACCCCAACGCTAGAGGAGATTACGCCATCACTGGCAGGAGCCAAGGTTTTCTCAAAACTAGATGCCAGAAATGGATATTGGAACGTGAAGCTGGATGAGGAATCAACAACACTGACAACATTCAACACACCATTTGGGCATTACAAATTCCTGCGGCTACCATTCGGGTTAAAGGTCAGTCAAGATATCTTTCAACAGAAAGTAGACGAGACATATAGAGGCTGTGGAGGAGCTATAGGAATAGCTGATGATATTCAGATCTATGGAGCAGATGAAAGAGACCATGATATGCACCTACATGAGGCCATGGAGAGTACCAGGAAGGCTGGCATCAAGTTAAATGCCGATAAGTGCATAGTTAAAGTCAAGGAATGCCAATTCTTCGGTATGATTTACACACCAGAGGGAGTCAAGCCAAATCCTGGGAAGATTGTGGCGATTGCTGAAATGAAACCACCCAAAGATAAGAAAGAGCTGAGGAGTTACCTCGGCTTGATCCAATACATGAGTTCTTTCATCCCAAACATGTTGGAACATACAACAAATCTCAGAGAGCTAATGAAAGAAGATGCCGAATACCAGTGGCCTGAATCACACAAAAGGAATTTCAAACAGCTTAAAGAACTGTTGTGCAAAGAAACAAGTCTGTCATATTATGACAGAAGAAAACCAGTCACTCTGCAAGTAGACGCTTCTACCAGAGGACTAGGGGCAGCTCTTGTGCAGGAAGGAAAGCCAATAGCTTTCGCATCAAAGGCCTTGACGTCAGCCGAGGCGAGATACGCCAACATAGAAAGAGAACTATTAGCAGTAGTGTATGGATGCGAGAAATTCCATACATACCTGTATGGAAGGCAGTTTACAATAGAGAGTGACCATCGTCCACTAGAACAGATCTATAAGAAGAATCTGTGCAAAGCACCTGCAAGACTGCAAAGACTACTTCTAAGGCTCCAAAGCTATGACTTCATGCTTAAATATAAGCCAGGAAAGGAAATGGTGCTAGCAGATGCATTGTCTCGATTGTCACCATATGAGAAACACGAGGTGGAGGGTCTAACAGTAAAAATCCACCACCTAGTGAGTGTTACCCCTACAAAGCTCAATCAAATCAGAGATGAGACTAGCAAAGATGAGGAATTGCAACTACTCACACAACAAGTGATACAGGGGTGGCCGGAGAGAATCCAGCAGGTACAAGCGACAATTCGTCAATACTGGACGATTAGAGACGATATTGCAGTAGAAGACGGTATTCTCCTTGCTGGATCGAGGATCATCGTGCCAAAGACGATGCAGACAGAACTTCTCCATCTAATACATGAAGGCCACATGGGAATGGAGAAATGCAAGCTGAGAGCCAGATCAGCTGTATACTGGATAGGCATGTACAAAAATATCTAACAGATGGTTTCTGCATGTGGTATATGCCAGAAATACAGAAATGCACAACAGAAAGAGGAGATGATACCGAGTGAAATACCGTCAAGACCATGGCACACTGTTGGGGCAGATCTCTTCATGTGCAATCAAGAATGGTATCTCATAGTGGCAGATTACTATTCCAAGTTTCCTTTTGTGAGAAGGATGAAAGATCTGAGAGCCACAACTACCACCAGAATTGCAAAGAGCTTGTTTGCTGAACAAGGAATCCCGGAAAAGGTAATCTGTGACAATGGAACCCAGTTCACATCGAGTGAATTCAGAGCTCTGGCAGAAAAGTATGGGTTCAAAATAGTAACCTCATCCCCACATTTCCCAAGGGGACACGGGTTCATCGAAAGACAGATCCAGACTGTCAAGAGAACTCTCATCAAAAGTAGTGAGATGGGGGAAGACCAAGACCTTGCCCTCCTATCACTCAGATCAATACCACTGAAAGCAGACATGAAATCACCTGCGGAATTGCTGAATGGGAGGAAGTTTAAGACTACCCTACCAGCAAAAATACATCCTCCCCAGGACCAGGAGGATTTCAGACAGAAGCTGGCAGAAGCACAAGTCGTAGGGAGCAAATATTACGACAAACATGCAAAGATGCTACCAGAATTGCTGAATGGGCAATCAGTGCAAGACCCGGTGTTGAAAACCTGGAATCCAGCCAAGGTCATTGGAAAAGCTGATACTCCAAGATCCTACTTCGTAGAGACCGAACCTGGTAACCAATACAGACGGAACAGACTCCACATCAGACCTTCACCTGAACTGGTTAGGCAGCAGACAACATCAGCAACATTGACAACACCAGCTACTACAAGCAGTACAATGCCAGAAACAAGCGCCACAAATCAAACAACCACGAGCATGCACATTCCAACTCCAAGTGTGACAGCAACAACAACAACAAGAGCCGAACACACCAAAACACCGCAGAGAGGAGTGGTCACCACCAAATCCACAAGATGGAGGGACAACATCAATCAATCAAATCAACTTTTATTGTCATTGTTAGTGCACAAGTGCAGTACAACGAAATGTAGGCTTGCGGCTCCCGAGTGTACATTTGGATTAAGACATTTAAACATTCAACATACATTTGCCTTGTAGTATATTAACATAAACATCCAACCACCTGAGCGATATCGCGAATAAGAAAAGAAAATCACGATTCTTTGTATTTGATAATAGTTTAGATATAATATTTTAAAAAAATTAAATTTCATGTTTTAGTGTTTTGAGAAAGAGGGATGTTACATCGTTATATTATCACATCGTTAAATGGAACTACTTGTTACATTGTTATATGGAACTACTTTGGTTAGTGCATTTATACTGCTAAATGTGGCACACTGTGTCAGGCAGTGCACAGTGCAAGGTCGGACATCTTGTATCACTCCGTACCATGCAGAAGCAACATCATGAAAGCACTGAGTAAAAGCTGTAAACTAAAATGTGTTAAAAGTGTCTGTATTACATAGTAATAAGAACACAAGGGGACACAACAGAGCGTAACCTTATAATCAGAGCCAGGCCATTCAGGAGAGAAGTTAGGAAACACTTTTTCACACCAAGAGTGGTAGAAGTGTGGAACTCTCCCACAAAAAGCAGGAGATGCTAACTCAATTAATCATTTTAAATCTGAGATCAATAGATTTTTGCTATCCAAGTGTATTAAGGGATATGGAATCAAGGCAGGTGGATGGAGTTAGGCTGCAGATCAGCCATGATGTGATTGAGTGGGTGGAACAGGCTCCAGGGGCTGAATGGTTTACTCCTGTTCCTATGTTCTCTCCATTTAGTCTCTCACGGTTCAGTCGAAAATCTACAGGGTCTCATTAACAATTCCATGTGGATATTTGTTTACAGTCATTAATAATCTCATTGTAGGTATTGTATTTCTTGCAGTCACGTTCAAATATATCTTTCAGTGAAGCGTTGATGCTCTTTTTGGAAATGCTAATTACGGATTCACGTGCTCCCACTTCTATTCGATGCCGAGAGCAAAAGCTTCCGACTGAGGGGAATGGCCCTCCAGGCTCATCTATTGAGGCGACAGGGGTGCTTTGAAAATAAAGCCACATTAAAAGGGCTTATTTCCTTCACACCCAGTCCCTTTTGTTTTCACTAATAAACTGATAAAATGGAAGGTTTTTCACATTCTTTCCAGGCCTGTCCTTTCATGCACTGAGAATCAGAGCCTGCTGTGTTTTGAGTGGCAGTAACTTCCCCTGTCGAGTGGGATGTACCCGGGCCGCGCTCTGCCGTGGAACGGTCCGGGGAGGTTCTGGAGCGCTGCGGCGTGGATCTGACACACAGGCTGCACTCGGACACACACAGAGCCAGAATCTGGGCACACTGCAAACACAGCCTGGCTAGTACACACAGGCTGCAGCCGGACCCACTCTACTGAAAGTAGCCGGCCCGCCGCCCTTTGCTGCACGGAGTTAGTGTTCCGTCTTGCGATGCGCTGATTGATTCCGCGGAGATGCCGCCGGTTCGAAAGACTGTGTCAGAACTCCGCTCTCGGGCGGAAGGTAAGAGGAAACTCACAGATTGGGAAGAATGTCTTTTAAACCAAAATATAGAACGCAATTATTTAATTGCACCTGTTCATATGTAGCCTCCTGCCCACTTTTACATGTTACAGTGTTGAAGTTTCACCACATTTCTTGCACTGAAATATCGGAAGCATTTGAAGGAGCCTGTTTTGAAACATGGTGCGCCTTGTTTTTTTTATAAAGCTTTCACCAGTTCACACTGGCATAAAGTAATAGCCGAAAGGAAATCCGTTCGGGGTTTGCTGCACTCCCTTGTATTGGAGCCAATACCATTGTAGCTTGAATTGATTCAGCACCGCAGTAAATTTGCGAACGAATGTGCGGTTTTGTTGTAATATGGATGTAATTTTTATACTTTTGTGTTCAGTTATTACGGAAGCTCTTGTGATAATTAATCCTCGCCTTCCAGACTTGCTGAATCCCGACTGCATTCATTTTCTTTATTGCTAGTTCCTCCAAGACTGTCACTTGCTGGAAATTAAATAAACGGAAATGTTTTTTTTAATTTTTCGTTGACCGCAGTGATTGACCAGTTAAGGTCCAACTCGGGATAATGTAATTTTCGGTAGAAACAAATTGGACTGTGCTTGTGAATAAATAGTACAGAACCTAAAGTAAATAATTATTTTAATAGGTTGGAAAGGCGAGGCAAATACACCTAGTTGACTTTCTGGTTATTTTTAAATAGGTGTCTGCATATAATGTGTGTATATAACATTTGTATTTTAACTGAATTACCTTACAGATTAATGTAAAAGCAAAAAAGGAGGGACTCTGGTGTAGCAGTTAAATGGCTAATGAAGTAGGAAAGACATTTAACTTCCTGTTACTGTTCACGGGACTGAATATAGCAAATGGTTTGATGTGCACACAAACTGTGCCAGCATATTATGTAATTGAACTAGACTGATCTGGATTAGTAATTTGAAATTGAGTTTTTAATCCCAATGCACTGAAAGGGCAAATGCTGTATTATAACTGCTTACTGTGATGGAGCAAAATCTGTATGTCAATGTGACATCTGCTGTTTGAAGCTAGAACATTGAGTGTGAAGCCAACATGTTTACTGGATAAATTATATACATTAGATTAAACTTGGGGGTAAAGGAGCAGTCTTGGCTATGAATTGCTGTGAAACCCACAAGCAGGACGCTGTTCATCCAATTTTAGAAAATGATTTAATGGTGGAGATCCTGCTGTAAGTGCAACAGAATTATTTAATGGTGGAGATCCTGCTGTAAGTGCAACAGAATGATTTAATGGTGGAGATCCTGCTGTAAGTGCAACAGAAGTTTGAAAACAAACATGAACATCAATTTTGTAATCCTAATAATCTTGAAGGTAATTACTTATCACTGTCAATAACTTTCATGTTCTTCAAAACTTGCATCTGCTTCATTGTGATTGGGAATCTTGTTATTGGATTTAATACAGCCCCAAAACATAAAGACCATGGATTAGTGATGATGCCCTACTCTATGATCAAATCCATCCTCTTCAACTGGGGCCCAACAATTTGATTAGAATGGCACCAGGAGAGTTCTTTGTGCTTAAGCCAGGCCTCTATGCTATGTCAGGAACACAGTAGCTGCTGCAATTGCACCTCATTCTGTACCAATGCAAAATATTTTCACATACTCTGGGAATGTTTCACATTTACATTCTATTGCAAAACTCTTGGACACTGTACCTAGTTCCTGTATTGAGCACAATTTGGTGACATTAACAAGCTTTCAGAAGTCATGAGTATATGAATAGGTTTAAGGGAAAAATGCACACCAGTGATGGAACAGCACTTCTCGAGTTGCGGTTAAGGCATATTGTTGGGGGGAAAAGTAGAGCGCATTAGCTATGTGGAAATGCTTGATGAGGAAATGCTTGTTAATGCTGAAATTGGGTGCTCCAGGCACACAAACATTCCATTGTCTAGTGCTGACATTCCCTAGTTTGCTCAATAGAAGAATACCAATGGATTAACCACAATTAATTCTAAAGTGTGTCTAGGGTATGGCATAAAAAGATAGTGCTTTCACTTTAATAAGAGTTGAAATCCATGATAAGTTTGGGTTGTCTGGTGGTGTTGACAAGGATCAATATGTCTTGAGCTTTGCCCAGTTTTTGCATTAAAATTTTCAGAGTTCTATCATCAGTGCCTGACAAATAATTACTTTTACCTTTCTGAGAGCACAGGCAGTAAAACGCATGACAATTACTCTCTTTTATGGTTCACTAATTAAAATGAACAGGTGAAATGTCAGCAGGATGTTGCAGAAAAAGATTCCGTGAAATATTGGCCCATAATTTGCAGTCAGCGGTGAAGCAAAGGCGCTTTTCGCTGGCCCTGAAGAAAGCTGCCCACAGAGAGATCTCAATCTCTGTGGTGAGAAGTTTATCTTTATTGATGGTCAATTGATTGTGGTGCTGTGAATAGAGGATTCCTATGGCGATCGTGACTTCAACAAGCTGTCTAAGCAGCCAATCACATTGAAGAATTCTCACAGACAGGAAACCAGAAGTGAGAAGGTGCTTTTATTTGGACTTTAAAAAAAAAAAAATTAGAGATTGGGACTTTTGCATGGCGATAAAGTAGAAGCTGAAGTATCATGAACAAACTTTAAATTTTTTTTAAAGTTTTTAAAAAATTGTAATATTTATCATCATGCAGAAATTTGACACTCCACAAATATAAAAATTAGTTTTTTAGGGCTAGAAGGTTTGTTTACCAGTCAATATGATGTCACACCTATTCTAACAAAGCTTAACATTTAATTGGGGTAATTTAACAGTAATCTTGCAGTGGAAAAGGCCAAGTTTTTATCAGTAACTGATTTCACTGTTTGCCAGCTAGGGGCGGGGGTGGGCTGGGTTTCAAAAGATCAATGCAATTGGATTATATTTTTGTATGGTGACGGATGTTTGGTTGCATCTGAGAAACAGAAAACAAATTTTATTTCTTGTATGTCTTTGCAGGTGAATTTCCTCAATGCTTCTCCCACCATAACTTGAGTGGAAGTTCGGGGGAAACCGCGTTAATGCGAGTAACTGAGGTCTGCGACAGGTTACGGTGGCGGAACGTGAGAAATTCCCAGGAAATTCACCCCCAATTTGTTTACATTTGCGCCTTCGCTATTACTGTCAATTTAATGATTTTCCATTCACATGCGTTTGTGATTCATTGCCAGGATAGCTTTGTCATGGGTAAGGCATGGAAAGCTGTACAGAAAACGATGGCACAAATTGCCTAGTGTATGCAATTAGAGAATCAGCAATAAAAAGCATTTATAATTTCACGAACACTGTTTATGTTGGCAAGTTACAATTCTTTGTTTACAGTATGTTACAATATGTATCCCAAAAATGCATATAATGCGGTTTACAGACTGCGTTGGGAGCAGTTTTCACGAAAGATTATTTCCACAGGGTGTTCTTTTTACAATGGGTGGCTTGCTAGGCCAGTTTAGAGGGCATTTAGGTTCAAACATAGATCATGGAAATGGGGTCACATGTAGGCCAGCCTGGGTAGGGATGGCGGGTTCCCTTCCCTAAAGGACATTAGTGAACCAGTTAGCTTTTCGTGACGCTAGTTTTTTTTGGTGCTAGCCCACAAATGACCAGATTTGTTGAATTCAGTTTTGCAGTTTGCCCAGGTGGGATTTTTAACTCTCAACTTGTGGGTTGCTAATCAGTCGATTCAATGTGTTGAGTGCACTGGACGCAGCGAAGGTTAAGGTTCACAACAACAACCCGACTGCAGTGCCACAGAACTAGCCATGGTCCTAGCCAAGCTATTCCAGTACAGCTACAACATTGGCATCTACCAGACGATGTGAAAAATTGTCCAGGTATGTTGTGCCCACAGAAAGCAGGGGAAATCAAACCCAGCCACTTACTGCCCCATCAACCTACTCTAAATTATTAGCAAATTGATGGAAGGCATCATCAACAGTGCTGTCAAGTGGCACTTACTCAGCAATATCCTCCCCGATGCTTAGTTTTTGTGTTGCACCAGGGCCATTTGACTCCAGACCTCATTACAGCCTTTATCCCAACATAGACACGACTTGAATTCGAAAGTGGAGATGAAAATGACGACCCTTGACATCAAGGCAGCGATAGATTGAGTGTGGCACCAAAGAGCCCTAGAAGTTAATGGAGATCAGGGGGAAAACTCTCCTGTGGCTGGAGTCATACCAAGCTGAAAGGTTGTGGCTGTTGGAGACAAATCATCTCCGCCCCAGGGCATCACTGCAGGAGTTCCTCAGAGCAGTGTCCTCGGCATAACCATCTTCAGCTGCTTCATCAATGACCTTCCATCCATTGTAAGGATGGTGCTGTTTGTTGACTATTTGAGTTCAACTCCATTCACAACTCCTCTGATAAAGCAGCCCATACCAACCTACAGCATGACTTGGACAACATCCAGGCTCAGGCTGTTAAGTGGCAAGTAACTGTGCCACAAGTACCAGGCAGTGACCATCTCCAACAAGAGAAAGCTCAACCATCTCTCTCTGACCTTCAACAGCATCACTATTACTGAGTCCCCCGCCATCAATTTTGGGTCGGTCTTCATTAACGAGAAGTTTAATTGGAACAACTACATAATCACCATGGCTGTAAAAGCAGGGTAGAAGAAGACGACGGCTTGCATTTATATAGCGCCTTTCATGACCACCGGACGTCTCTAAGTGCTTTACAGCCAATGAAGCACTTTTGGAGTGTAGTCACTGTTGTAATGTGGGAAACGCGGCAGCCAATTTGTGCACTGCAAGCTCCCACAAACTGCAATGTGATCATGACCAGATAATTTTTTTTTGTTATGTTGGTTGAGGGATAAATATTGGCCAGGACACCGGGAATAACTCCCCTGCTCCTCTTCGAAATAGTGCCATGGGATCTTTTACGTCCACCTGAGAGAGCAGACGAGGCCTTGGTTTAACGTCTCATCCAAAAGACGGCACCTCCGACAGTGCAGCACTCCCTAGCTTTGTGCTCAAGTCCCTGGATTGGGACTTGAACCCACAACCTTCTGACTCCGAGGCGAGTGTGCTACCAACTGAGCCACAGCTGACACTTGATGGATACTCTGACAGGTGGCTAATCTTCTGACCCCTCAATCTCTCTACCATCTACAAGGCTCAAATCAGGAATACTCACTGCTTGCTTGGGTGAGTGCAACTGCACCAACAGAAGAAGTTTGATGCCATCTGGGATGGAGCAGTTTGCTTGATCCATGCCACTGCACTCAATATCCGCCCCTCCATCATTCTTGCACTGTGGCTGCAGTGTGTATGATCTAAGGATGCACTGCAACAACTCGCCAAGGTTACTTCAACAGCACCCCACTCCCCTGCTACCTCTACTACTGAGGATAAGTGCAGCAATGTTGTGGGAACATAGTCACCTCCAGGTTCCCCTCCAAATCATACACCATCCTCACTTGAACATCTATTGCCATTCCACCATCATTGCTGGGTCAATTTCCTGAAATGCCTTACCTAACACTGTTGTAGGAGCACCATCAACATAAGCACTGCAGCAGTTCAGGAAGAAGGGCATCCATCACCTTCTCCGGGCAGCTGGGGTTGGGAATAATTACAGCCTTGTTGGATCGCATATGTCCTGAGAACAAACTTAAAAGAAAATTCTTTAAGGAAAAAATATATAATGACCCAGAAATTCGGGTCGGGGGCTTCCCGCGGGTGTAAGCCCCCGACCCGCACTTACCTAGCGCGCCGGCAGTTGAGCTCTGGGCTCCCGTGGAATTCCGATCGGGGCCTGGCCCAGCTGCCGGCGCGCAGTGCTTGCGTATCCCAGGGGCGCAGTTAGTGCGATGCGTCCCCTGGGATCACGTGGGCCATGGGCAGCCAATCGGAGGAGGGAAAAGCCCATTCATAAGATTGACAGGAAGACCTGTCAAAACTTATAAATACTACGGCCCCAAAATAGCAGTAAACCTTCAAATAAATGTTTTTAAATCACTTTTTAAATAAACTATAAATTACATTAAATAACTTTTAAACAATTTAAATTTTTGAAAAATAATTTTATATTCTACAGGGCTAAAAATAAACTTACCTTGCTTTAAAGTATTTAAAAATAATAAACCTGTGGGGGAAAAAATGTTTTAATTTTAATTAATTGACCACTTGCCTTGTAAGGTTACGCCTGCTTTTTAAATTTCTAAATCCTGCAGGCTTACGATACTGGGAAAACCTGCCAAAAAAAAAAAAAAAAAAAAAACGAAGTTTGATGCGCACGCGCAGCCTCTCCTGCGTGCGCGTTCGACCTCTGAACCCCTTCGTTCAGAGGATCGGAAGTGCCGGTTTCCCACGCATGCGCAATGCATGCAGAAAACCGGCACTTCCATTGGGCCTACGGGTGAGTACCCAGCGCATACTCACCCGTGGAGACCTGAATTTCTGGGCCATTGAATCTGCTAACTTCCTTTCGGGACGCTTCTTATCGTATGTGTTCATGTCTTCAGTTTTTGCCATAGCTGAGATCTAATTCCTTGCCTATGTAGATTACATTTTGGTTACCTCTTATTGGGGTACTCACTAACTTACTTGAGGGCTACAGTTCCATGTAGTGAATTACTTGGCCACAGTATGTTTAACTACTATCTGAACTAGATTGCCAACATTTATTTCTGCAATATGAGTTGTATAAAGTTTGGTTGTAGATTAGATTCTGTGGGTGGATTTTTGTCCATTATCCTGCCTTAAATTGGGCAGGATAGTTATAGAAAAAGGAAGAGGTATGCGGAGGCCAATTGCCTTCTTACTGACCTGATCTTATCTTGATTTACTTTATTCCCTTGCCCCCCACCCTGCCGCAGGGTTTCTGTTGGCCACTCCTTTCCCACCCACTATGTGTAAATGCTACTCGGGGGTGGTCGGTAGGACCCAGGTTGCCAGTCTATTTCCCTCACTCCTTGGTTCATCTAACATTACCATGGTGATAGATCTCGTATAGCAGTGGGAATAGCCCCAAATGGAAACACAGGGCCTAAAAGAGACCTCCTCTGTTCCAACTCGCTGTAATGCCTTACCTGCTGAAGTCTTTAGACTTTGAAATTGAGTACAGCTTAATTACCTTTTCAATACCTATGCATAGAGAAGTCACCATTGACCAGAAACTTAACTGGACCAGCCACATAAATACTGTGGCAACAAGAGCAGGTTAGAGGCTAGGTATTCTGTGGCGAGTGTCTCACCTCCTGACTCCCCAAAGCCTTTCCACCATCTACAAGGCACATGTAAGGAGTGTAATGGAATATTCTCCACTTGCTTGGATGAGTGCAACTCCAACAACACTCAAGAAGCTCGACACCATCCAGGACAAAGCAGCCTGCTTGATTTGCACCCCCTCCACCGCCTTAAACATTCACTCCCTCCACCACCGGCATATCTACAAGATGCTCTGCAGCAACTCGCCCAGGCTTCTTCAGCAGCACCTCCCAAACCCGCAACCTCTTCCACCTAGAAGGACAAGGGCAGCAGACGCATGGGAACACCACCACCTCCAGTTCCCCTCCAAGTCACACACCATCCTGACTTAGAAATATATCGCCGATCCTTCACCGTCGCTGGGTCAAAATCCTGGAACTCCCTCCCTAACAGCACTGTGGGAGTACCTTCACCACATGGACTGCAGCGGTTCAAGAAGGCGGCTCACCACCACCTTCTCAAGGGCAACTAGGGATGAGCAATGAATGCTGGCCTTGCCAGCGACGCCCACATCCCATAAACTAATTTTTTTTTAAAAGTCTGAATAAAATGGGCCTTGTTTACTCTCTCGTGTTAAATATCCTCCAGTGTATAGAAATTTTCTACACTGAGATTGAACGCGTTAGAGAGTGAACAAAGCCCACTTTATTCAGACTTCTCTATGCAAAAGGTAATTAAGCCATTTTCTGGCTTGAATATATTTGAATATTGATATACCTATCAATTCGTCCAATAAAAAGCGACGAGTTAGGAACGTAACTAAAGGTTTTTATTGACTAAATAACAGAGCCCACCCTCGTGGGTGATCGGGTCCAACAAGGAGGAATACCAGCCAGTCGACTACCTTTATACCTGAGCAGGTAGGTGGAGCCATGGGCGGAGTCGGAGGTGGTCAGCCCAGGTATAACAGCGCGACAAGAGGCGACCTCGTATCGTGATACAACGGTGATAACAATACAACAGTGATAACTATAGTGTAACGATAAAAGTGGTTTACCACATTCACCCCTTGTTTAGATTTGAGTCCGGCGGGGTGAAGTGTACTACCAGTTCTGGTATGTCAGTCTGTCCGGAGGCCTCGTAAGCCTCTCCGATCGTCGCAGCGGCGGTGCTGCATTATCCGGTGTTAGTGCTGGTGTCTGCGTGGTCGGCGAAGGCTCGTGGGGTTCCGGCATGCCGTCTACCTGGGCTGGAATTGGCGGGGGGGTGGGGGGGGGGTAAAGGTGGTGTCTCCGGAGTGCCCGAGGGTGCGAGGTCTCGTAAGGAGACAGTGTCCTCCCGCCCGTCTGGGTAAGCCACGTAGGCGTACTGGGGGTTGGCGTGCAGGAGGTTCACCCTCTCGACCAGGGGGTCTGTTTTATGGGCCCTCACGTGCTTTCGCAGCAAGACGGGCCCCGGAGAGGTCAGCCAGGTTGGTAGAGTGGTTCCCGTAGTCGACTTCCTGGGGAAAACAAACATTCGTTCATGGGGGGTGGCGTTAACGGCAGTGCAAAGTAGTGACCGGATGGAGTGCAGCGCTGTCGGGAGGACTTCCTGCCAGCGGGAGGTTGGGAGGCCCTTAGACTTTAAGGCTAAGAGGACGGCCTTCCATACCGTCGCGTTCTCTCTTTCCACCTGGCCGTTCCCTCGGGGGTTGTAGCTGGTGGTCCTACTTGCTGCAATACCTCTCGCTAGTAGGAACTGACGGAGTTCCTCGCTCATGAAAGAGGAGCCCCGGTCACTATGTATATAGTTTGGGAACCCGAACAAGGCGAAGAGGTCGTTCAGGCATTTAATGACCGTGGTACTGGTCATGTCTGGGCAGGGGAAGGCAAAGGGGAAACGGGAGTACTCATCAACAATGTTGAGGAAGTACACATTACGGTCAGAGGACGGGAGGGGCCCCTTAAAGTCGATGCTCAGGCGCTCGAAGGGGCGGGTGGCCTTGATCAGGCTTGCTCTGTCCGGCCTAAAGAAGTGCGGTTTGCACTCGGCACAGGTCTGGCAGTTCCTGGTTATGGTCCTGACCTCCTCGATGGAGTAGGGCAGGTTGCGGGCCTTAATGAAGTGGTAAAGTCTGGTGACCCCGGGGTGGCAGAGGTCGTTGTGGAGAGTCTGAAGTCTATCACTTTGCGCGCTGGCGCATGTAATTCGTGACAGAGCATCGGGGGGTTCGTTCAGCTTACCTGGCCGGTACAAGATATCATAATCGTAGGTGGAGAGCTCGATTCTCCACCTCAAGATCTTGTCATTCTTGATTTTGCCCCTCAGCTTGTTATTAAACATAAAAGCGACCGAACGTTGGTCGGTAAGGAGGGTAAATCGTTTGCCTGCCAGGTAGTGCCTCCAGCGTCGTACCGCCTCCACAATCGCCTGGGCCTCCTTCTCGACCGACGAGTGTCGGATCTCAGGGTCCTTGAGAAGAAGGCCACCGGTCTCCCCTCCTGGTTAAGGGTGGCGGCTAGGGCGAAGTCGGATGCATCGCTCTCGACTTGGAAGGGGATGGACTCATCCACTGCGTGCATAGTGGCCTTGGCAATGTCTCCCTTAATGAGGGAGAAGGCTGCGCACGCTTCCTCCGTAAGGGGGAAGGATGTGGACTTCATGAGGGGTCTGGCTTTGTCCGCATAATTGGGCACCCATTGGGCATAGTAGGCGAAGAGCCCCAGGGTTCTCTTAAGTGCCTTAGGGCAGTGGGGGAGGGGTAGCTCCATGAGGGGGCGCATTCTTTCGGGGTCGGGGCCGATGAGTCCGTTCTCTACTACACAGCCAAGGATGGCAAGGCGCGAGGTGTTAAACACACATTTCTCCTTATTGTAGGTGAGGTTCAGCCGTTGGGCTGTACGGAGGAATTTCTCCAGATTCACGTCGTGGTCCTGCCGGTCGCGGCCGCAGATGGTGACGTTATCTAGGTAGGGGAATGTGGCCTGCAGTCCGTTCTGGTCAACCATCCGGTCCATCTCCCTTTGGAAGACCGAGACCCCATTGGTGACACCGAAGGGGACCCTAAGGAAGTGGTATAGGCGCCCATTCGCCTCGAAGGCGGTGTACTGGCGGTCCTCGGGGTGGATAGGGAGTTGGTGGTAGGCCGACTTAAGGTCGATGGTCGAGAATACGCGGTATTGTGCAATCTGATTGACCATGTCAGATATGCGGGGAAGGGGGTATGCGTCCAGCTGGGTGTATCTGTTTATGGTCTGGCTGTAGTCGATGACCAGGCGATTTTTATCGCCGGTCTTAACGACCACGACCTGGGCACGCCAGGGGCTGTTGCTCCCCTCGATGATGCCCTCCTTCAGGAGACGCTGCACCTCAGAGCTAATGAAAGCTCTGTCCCCAGCGCTGTACCGCCTGCTCTTGGTAGCGACGGGTTTGCAGTCGGGGGTGAGGTTAGCGAACAGGGAAGGTGGCGGCACCTTGAGGGTGGATAGGCTGCAGGTGTTACGCGGTGGGCGGTTTAACCTTCGCTGGTTGTCGACTGTGAGTGGGGGGAGGGGTCCACCGTATGCTAGGGTTACACTTTGGAGGTGGGATTGGAAGTCCAGCCCTAGTAGGACGGCAGCGCAGAGCTGGGGGAGGACGAGGAGTTTAAAGTTTTTATACTCTGTACCCTTAACCGACAAGGTCACAGCACAGTAGCCGCTAATGTCCGTGGCGTGGGACCTCGATGCCATCGAGATTCGGTTGCGCGTTGGCAGGACAGGGAGGGAGTAGTGGCTCACCGTGTCTGGGTGGATGAAGCTCTCCGTGCTTCCGCTGTCGAACAGGCAGGTCGTGGCGTGGCCGTTTACTTTGATGTCCATCATCGACTTGGACAGGTGGTGTGGGCGGGCTTGATCCAGAGTGACGGAGGCTAGTGTGTAGGTAAGCGAGTCGTTGTCGTCTGCGGGCGAGGCGGTCGTCGGGTCCGGGGGCCCGGTGGCAGTCGGGCGTGGTGGGTAAAATGGCGTCTCCCACGAGGTAGGACAAAATGGCGGAGAAGATGGCTGCCCCCATAACTCACATGAGGCACTATTGGGGTCGGTTGCCTTGATCAAAGATGGCCACCCCCATGACTCACGTGTGGGGATACTGGCCTCAGTTGCCGTGAAAGAAGATGGCCGCCCCCACAGTTCGCATGAGGCACTGCTGGCCTCTGAAGATCCGCTCCTGCAGGCCTTAGAGAAGTGGCCTTTCTTCCTGCAGGTTGCGCAGGTAGAGTTCCTGGCTGGGCAGCGCGACCTCGGGTGCTTCTCCTGGCCGCAAAAGAAGCAGCCGGCGGCCCGATCGCGGGTGCCCGATGTCGGAGCCGGTACCGGGGGTGGCGGGCCCGGTCGGGTCCGGGACGCCGACGCTGAGGTAGGTCCCGGGGGCGGCGCTGCGAAGGGTATTGCGGTAGGGGTCGGGCCCGAGTCCCAGGGTCGCGAGCAGTACCTGGAAAACGCCTCCTGGTCCTGATGGGCCACCTCCAGGGAGAGAGCGAGGGCTTCAGCTTTGTCCAGGTCGAGGTCTTTAGCTTCAAGCAGTCTTTGCCGTGAGTAGTCGGACCGTAGGCCTTTCACAAAGGCATCGCGGATATTATCTTCCGTATTTTCAACAGCCGTCACCGCTTTAAAGTCACAGTTCCTGCCGAGTGCTCTTAGCGCCCGTAAAAATTCAGCTACAGACTCTCCTGGCTGTTGCGGGCGGGATCTTAGGAGGTGCCTGGTGTACATGTAATTTACCGGGCTGCGGTACTGCTGTTTCAGTAGGTTGATAGCGGCCTCGTATGTAGTCGTATCCTGGATGAGTGCGTATACTCTCGGGCTCGCTTGGGCGTTCAGAAGTCTTAGTTTGGATCTCTGCGGGGCGCCGGATTCTTCCAGGTAGGATTCGAAGCAGTCCAGCCAGTGTTTGAAGTTGAGGGCTGAGTTTGCTGCCTGTGGGTTTAGATCCAGGTACGGTGGTTTGAGGGCTTGCAGCCAAGCCGGCTGGTGTGGCTAGTGTAGCCCGGTGTCTAAAAGCTGCTGTGGCTGTGCTTCTGGGAGGGCTTCTGGCTGGCCAGTAGTAGACATCTTTAAAATTTAGTCAATAAAATTGATATACCTATCAATTCGTCCAATAAAAAGCGACGAGTTAGGAACGTAACTAAAGGTTTTTATTGACTAAATAACAGAGCCCACCCTCGTGGGTGATCGGGTCCAACAAGGAGGAATACCAGCCAGTCGACTACCTTTATACCTGGGCAGGTAGGTGGAGCCATGGGCGGAGTCGGAGGTGGTCAGCCCAGGTATAACAGCGCGACAAGAGGCGACCTCGTATCGTGATACAACGGTGATAACAATACAACAGTGATAACTATAGTGTAACGATAAAAGTGGTTTACCACAAATATTCAATCATTAAAACTGAGGGATAGGTAAAAGCTGCTACAGTTTTTTTAAAGGCAAATTTCAAATTGACCACAGTAAACTGGGCTGAAGTTAATGAGTGAACTTATAGACAAACGGTGGGAGGTAATCAAAGTATTTGGTGTGATGCAAACCCAGTACATATCCCTAAAAGGCAAAGGCTCCACTTGTGTAGTTAAGTAACATTGACCAACAAATGAGGTAAGAGACAGCATTGAGCTAAAAGAAAAGGCTTACACAGGTGCAAGAAAAAGTGGAAATCCAGCTCTTTTTTAAAAAAAAAAGAAGCAAAGCGATATAAGAGGTGCAACTAAAGAATATGAAAAGAACTTGCAAGATATATCAAAGTTAACAGCAAAAACTTTTGTAAATATATTGAGGAAGAGAGTGGTAAAGGGGAATGTGGGCCCAAGAAAAGACCGATAGAGGCGAGATTATAATGCATAATAAAGAAATAGCAGAACTGTTAATTGAGTATTTTTGCATCCATTTTCACAGTGGAGGAAGAGAACAAAATATCAGCGGTACAAGGGAACCTAAAATAAGTTATGGGGAGGAACTTATTAGATTTTAATGTTTAAAAAAAAAGAGACTTGCGCTAGATGAATCCCAAGGACCTGGTGATTTCTACTCCAGCTTATTAAAAGGAATAGGTGAGGAAATTGCAGATACATTAGTCATAATTTTCCAAAGCGCTCTAGATTCAGAAAATGTGCCATTGGATTGGAAAATTTCAAATGCCACTCCATTATTTAAGAAGGGAGGGAGGGAGAAACCAGGTAACTACAAACCTGCCACTTTAACATCAGTTACGAGGAAGACACAGTGACTGACCATTTGCACACTGATCAAAGAGAATCCGCATGAATATCTGAAAGGTAGGTCATGTCTGACTAATCTAGTTGAATTTCTTGAGAGGACTAGCATGGCGGAGAGGGGAATGTCTTCGAATGTTGTTTATATGGACTTGCAGAAGGCGTTCAACGAGAATCCGCACGAGACTTAGCAAAAATTAAAGCGCACTGAATTGTGTCATGGGTCGGTAATTGGTTTGGAGGTTGGAGATCGAGAGTAGGGATAAAGGGTTTGTTTTCTGATTGGCAGGATGTGACAAGTGGTATTTCCTAGAGATCTGTACTGGGGCCTAAAGTTTTCACCATATATATTAATGGCTTGGATGAAGGAATAGAGTGCTGTTTATGCAAGTTTGCAGATGACACTAAGGAGGCACAGTAAGATGTGTGAATTACTGTGAGTCAGCAAAACTATGTCAGATGGAGTTCACTGTGGAGCAGTGTGAGATAATTCACTTTGGATATGAGAAAGACAAATAAGAATATTTTCTTAATGGTGAGAGACTGAGCTTTGGAGGAGCAAAGGGATTTAGGTGCCCATGTACACCTCACTAAAAGCTGTTTAGGTACAAAATGTAATCAAAAAGGCTAACAGCATGTTGGTCCTTAACATACATAAGTGAGGAAGTGATGCGTAAGTTGGACAGACTCCATTTGGAGTACTGTGTTCAGTTTTGGGCACTGATCCTCAGGAAAGATATATTTACCTTGGAAGCTGTAAAGTGCAGATTCACCAGAATGATACCAAGACTTGTTCTGATTAAATTCTGAAGACAGTTTGCATAAATTTGGTTTATATTCACTTGTGTTTAGAAAGTTGAGGGGAATCTAATCAAGGTATTTCCTCTGGTGGGGGAATCCAGAACAAGAGGGCATAATAAAACTAGAGCTAGGCCATTTAGAAGTGAATTAGAGAAGCATTTTTTCACGTGAAGGGTAGTGGAAATATGGGACTCCCCCCGCCCTCTCCCTCTCACCCACCACCCCCCCACCCCCCCCCCCCCCCCCCCCCCCGCCGCAAAAGACTCTGGATGCTGGGTGAATTGAAATTTTCAAGACCAAGATGGATGGATCTTTGGGCAAAGGTACCAAGAGAACATAAGAAATAGGAGCAGGGGTAGGCCATTTGGTCTTCGAGCTGCACTATCCCCATATCCCTTGATTCCCTTAATACTCAAAAATCTATCGATCTCTGTCTTGAATATACTCAACGACTGAGCCTCCACAGCCCTCTGGGGTAGAGAATTCCAAAGATTCACCACCCTCTGAGTGAAGAAATTTCTCCTCATCTCAGTCCTAAATGGCCAACCCCTTATTCTGAGACTGACCCCTGGTTCTAGGCAGCCCAGCCAGGGGAAACATCCTCCCTGCATTTACCCTGTCAAGTCCTGTAAGAATCTTGTATGTTTCAATGAGATGACCCCTCATTCATCTGAACTCGAGAGAATATAGGCCTAGTCCATTCGATCTGTCCTCATAGGACAATCCCCCCATCCCAGGAACCAGTCTAGTGAACCTTCGTTGCACCCCCTCTATGGCAAGTATATCCTTCCTTAGGTAAGGAGACCAAATCTATACACAATACTCCAGGTGTGGTCTCACCAGGGCCCTATATAATTGCAGTAAGACGTCTTTACTCTTATACTCAAATCTTCTTGTAATAAAGACAAACATACCATTTGCTTTCCTAATTGCTTGCTGTACCTGCATGTTAACTTTGTGATTCGTGTACAAGGACATCAGGTCCCTCTGAACACCACCATTTCCCAATCTCTCTCCATTTAAAAAAAAAAAAAAAGTATTTTCTATTTTCCCTACCAAAGTGAATAACTTCACATTTTTCCACATTATATTCCATTTGCCATGTTCTTGCCCACTCACTTAGCCTGTTTATATCCCCTTGAAGCCTCCTTGCATCCACCTCACAACTTACATTCCCACCCAGCTTTGTATCATCAGCAAACTTGGATATATTACATTTGGTCCCCTCATCCAAATCATTGAAGTGGATTGTGAATAGCTGAGGCCCAAGCACTGATTCTTGTGGTACCCTACTAGTTACAGCCTGCCAACCCAAAAATGAGCCGTTTATTCCTACTCGCTGTTTTCTGTCCGTTAACCAATCCTCAATCCATGCTGGTATATTACCCCCAATCCCATGAGCCCTAATTTTGTTTAATAACCTCTTGTGTGGCACTCTATTGAATGCCTTCTGAAAATCCAAATACACCACATCCACTGGTTCCCCCTTATCTATTCTGCTAGTTACAACCTCAAAAAAACTCTTAACAGATTCGTCAAACATTATTTCCCTTTCATAAATCCGCGTTGACGCTGCCCAATCCTATTATTATTTTCTAAGTGCTCTGTTACCACGATCTTAATAATAGATTTGAGCATTTTCCCTACTACTGATGTCAGGCTAACTAGTCTGTAGTTCCCCGTTTTCTCTCTCCCTCCTTTCTTAAATAGTGGGGTTACATTTGTTACCTTCCAGTCTGCGGGAACTGTTCTAGAATCTATGGAATTTTGGAAAATGACAACCAATGCATCCACTATCTCTAGCCAACTCTTTCAAAACCCTAGGATGTAGGCCATCCGGTCCAGGGGATGTATTGGCTTTCAGTCCCATTAATTTCTCCAGTGCTACTTTTTTACTTGTTATAATTTCTTTCAGTTCCTCATTCTCACTCAACCCTTGGTTCTCCATTATTTCCGGGAAGTTTTTTGCATCTTCTTCCGTGAAGACAGACACAAAGGGCTAGATTTTGATACTGGAGGTGGGACTACAACTTTCGGGGTTGTAGTTCCACCTCCATCGAGTTGTGGCCAACCCACGCGATTTTCACTTGATTGACCTTGTTGAGCCCGCCCAGTGGGCTCAGCAGGCCAATTAAGGACCACCCGACAACAGGTGACGTCACAGATTGACATTTCATCTGTCGAGCTTTTGACAGATGAAATATCAGCATTTGACAGCTCTTTGAAGCTGTCAAACACTGACAGTCTGTACTCCAAGTTAATTCCTTCCTCTCAGGCTGATTTAGAGATTTCTCCGGAACAGAAAGCTGAATGCTGCAACTTTTGACAGCTCGCGGCCATTCTGCTTTCTGTGCCGGTGAGATGAGAGACTCCCGAGACCTGAAGGAAGGAAGGCTGTAAAGGTAAGTGAAACTTCTTAACACTTTACACACACCAAACACACTTACCTTTGCACTCATGCACCCATCACTCACCTGAACACCGGACATCTTGAACCCGACGGTCCGCCTCGCTAACTTGGCGTGGTTTGGAGTCGTCAGGAATCCCACACTTCAGCAATAAAAATAGGGATTAGGCTAAAAACTGCCTGTTAACTACCTGTTAACAGGCAGTTAATTGGCACTAATCCCCTTCCCACCTCGGGGAGGCGGGTCCCAGCACAGGTCGGGTATCTGCCTCCTTTGAAACTGGCATGGAGGCGGGATGGGTTCGTGTCCCCCGATTTTAGAGATTGTAACCCTTCCACACGCCCCCAATCCCGCCTCCACAGCCCAATGAAAATCCTGCCCAAAGTATTTGTTTAATTTCGCTGCCATTTCCTTATTCCCTATTATAATTTCTCCTGTGTCAGCCTGTAAGGGACCCACATTTATTTTCGCTAATTTTTTCCTTTTTACATACCTATAGAAGCTTTTACAGTCTTTTTATGTCTCTCACTTGTGTACTCTCATTCTATTTTCCCTTTCTTTATCAATTTCTTGGTCCTCCTTTGCTGAATTCTAAAATCTTCCTAATCTTCAGGCTTACTACACTTTTTGGCAACATCATAAGCCTCTTCCTTTGATCTAATATACTGTCTTTAACTTGTTAGCTACGGTTGGACCAGTTTTCCTGTGGGGTTTTTGTGCCTTAAAGGAATGTATATTTGTTGTAAATTATGTATTAACTAATTAAATGCTAGCCATTGCTCGTCCACTGTCATACCTTTTAATGTAGTTTCCCAATCTACCTTCGCCAACTCGCCCCTCATACCTACGCAGTTTGCTTTGTTTAGATTTAAGACCCTAGTTTCGGATTTAACTAAATCACTTTCAAACTCAATATAAAATTCTATCATATTATGGTCACTCTTCCCTAAAGGTTATTAATTAACCCTTGTTGCACAATACTAGATCTAAAATAGCCTGTTCCCTAGTTGGTTCCTCAACATACTGATCTAGAAAACTATCTTGTATACATTTCATGAATTCGTCCTCCACACTTACTGCAAATTTGGTTTGCCCAGTCTATATGTAGATTAAAGTCCCCCATGATTACTGTATTACCCTTGTTGCATGCACCTCTAATTTCCTGATTTATACTCTGTCCTACATTACAACTACTGTTTGGGGGCCTATAAACAACTTCCACCAATGCTTTCTGCCCCTTGCTGTTTCTTGGCTCCACCCAAACTGATTCTACTTCTTGATTTTTGGAGCTAAGATCCTTTTTCTCTACTGTCTTTATCCCATCCTTTATTATCAGGGCTACCCCTCCTCCTTTTCCATTTTGCTTATCTCTTCTAAAAGTTATGTATCTTGGAATATTTAGTTCCCAACCTTGGCCACTTTGCAACCACGTCTCCGTTATGGCTATTAGATCAAACCTGTTCATTTCTATCTGTGCTAATAATTCATCTATTTTGTTGCAAATGCTTCACACATTGATATAGTGCCCTTAGCTTTGACTTATTTCTATTTTCCCTGATGTCACCTTAGTCACTGATGCCTTATTACCTTTGTTAGTCTCTCTGTCCCTTCCTGACCTACTCTGCTTATTTTTACATAAAACACTACTCTGCTCTAGAGCCTTGACATTTTTCTCGTTGCTTTTAAATTTACTCTTTCCTAAATTCACCCACACTCCCCCCCCCCCCCCCCCCCCCCCCCCCCCACTTCATTAGTTTAAAGCCCTGTCTACTGCCCTAGTTATTCAGCTCGCCAGGACACTGGTCCCAGTCTGGTTTATGTGGAGCCCGTCTCAATGGAACAGCTTCCTCTTTTCCCCAGTACTGGTGCCAGTGCCCCATGAACTGTAACCCCTTCCTCCCACACCACTCTTTGATCCACGTATTTAAACCTCTAATCTGTTTGTCCCTATACCAATTTGCACGTGGCTCAGGTAACAATCCAGAGATTATTACCTTTTGAGGTTCTGCTTTTTAATTTGGATCCTAGCTCCTCAAAGTCCCTCAGCAGAACCTCATTCCTAATTCTGCCTGTGTCGTTGGTTCCTATGTGGACCACGACAACTGGATCCTCCCCCTCCAAGTTCTTCTCCAGCCGCGAGGAGATGTCTTTAACCCTGCTTATGATTCCAGCAGTTTTTTTTTAAAGTTCAATTCTGTTTCAGTCTCTCTTTAGGGAGGCAGTTTGTTGG
This sequence comes from Somniosus microcephalus, assembly GCF_052327205.1. Taxonomy (NCBI): domain Eukaryota; kingdom Metazoa; phylum Chordata; class Chondrichthyes; order Squaliformes; family Somniosidae; genus Somniosus; species Somniosus microcephalus. The sequence continues at coordinate 217,300,447 of NC_140988.1, read as the reverse complement.
AGAATTCAGCTCAGACATACTAACTGCAACAGTTCTTTCCTGCGCCACTAGAAATGCTTGGCTAATGCACCACAGCATGAGAATTAAGACGGACAAAAAGGAAAAACTTGCAAAGGCAAAATACCACTGTATTTTTGCATCATAAATCCTTTGAATATGGTTATATTAGCATTTAGTACAAGTTTCTACTATTTCTTAAAACATACTGCTGTCTATGGAAGAAAAATGGCCATTCCTTTTTCAAACTTTAATGGGAAAAAACACTGTTCAATCTAGAACAAAAATTGTTGAAATCAGATCTGTTAAAAATGACCAACAACAATGTTTGAATTACAGGACTGAAATAGATTTTAAAAACTTGATTTCCTGACCTATTTCAATCAAAGTACCTCACCTCTGGAACCAGTACAGGAACATACAAACTGAGGAACAGCAGTAGATCTGTACCTCAACTCTATTTACCCACCTGACACATATCTCTGACACTGCGGGGCATCAGGGATGGGGAAAGTTACCTGGACACTTTGATCCAAGAGGCAGTCACACCCCTTAGGTTAGATAGTGGTACAGGTCTGGTTAGTGGTCAGGAGGGTGTGACTGCAACTCAGGCAGGTAAGGGGACCCAGGTGCAGTGCTGGAGGAGCCTCAGCCTTTGCCCTTGTCCAACAGGTATGAGGTTACTGACCTGTTTTGTGGTAACCAAGCTACTATTATTTAATCTTTTCATGCTCCCTCTCTTTCGCCCTTTCTGTTCCCCTCCACTAGCTGTGGATGTCTTTTCTTCTTTCTTTCTCTTACTCTTCTGTTTTTACCTTGTCTTTGTCTCAACAGCAGTGGTGGTGGTAGAGGATTTAGGTGGGCAAGGGGAGGCACAGTATTGGGACTTGTTCTGCTGAGGGAGGTGATTCCAGCCAATCTGGAAGATCCATTGCATGTGCTACTGCCCTTTATGACTCTGATTAAAAACATTAACATTGCAGATTAGTGACATCTGCGACAAAGGTACAGCTATAGTCACAAGGGGTCTGGCGATTTGTAAAGGCACAGTGTTCACCACCACTCGGGCAAGCTAGGCAATTAATTTTGAAAAGATAGTTTTCAGTTTAAGACTACTGATTAAAACATTGTGGACTGTAAAGTCAATGTCAATTAACTAGTGACAGCATGTGTTCTATTAACCATATGGGGCTCAGGTTTATTCAACAGTTAAAATTAATAAATACTATAATGGTACCAGTACATTTCTCTCTCTTTGTACAACAGACTATCATACAAATCAAACAAATACACAAGTGAAGATTTGAAATTTGTAAACAGAACCTGAAACTAACTCTTCAGTCTATGAATAAGATATTTTACTCCACAAATCATTTCAATATTTTTGAAAAGTTAGGCTTCAACATTTTCCACTTTTTTCAGGGGGGGTTGTTTTGGGGGGGAAAAAAAATAATGGAATACAAATCAAAAATCACTCTGTTCCAAAAATTGAATCTTGGGTTCTCAAAATGTGTCTTTCTATATTTCTGGCAATAAGTATATTTTAGGAAATAGTTTAAGAACTGTCTCAGCTGTATCATTACTGTGATTGAATATTCATCACTGCATTTGCAATGATTGTACTATTGTAACTATTACTGGTTGCTATTTAGTATTCGTATTTGCTTAGATACAAAAGGAATAACAACTCGCTGCAAGAATCTAAAGCATTTAATATTCACCACTCATCAGCATGACTTAGCCAGATCATCTTTAATACGTTTGCCATACTTTCCATGCTAAAGATCGAAAAAGTGTGGTGGAGAAAAAAACGTTTGTGATTCAGATGCTTTGTAGACCTCGGTAATGAAAATGCAGCTTCTCGTACAAATTCAGAATGCCTACTGTAGCTCCAATTTGTAGTAACATTTCAGATCATTGACTACAATGCAGTACAATATGTTTCCATAGCAACTGCATGCCAGGCAGTGCAGTGAGAAACTGCGTATTCAGGAAAGGGACCCATAGCTGACTGATATTGTTTGGCATTAGCTCTGGGGCCTTAAATTAAACATGACCTAAAAATGATTTGCAGAAATGGGGAGTGTCATATACACATACAGTGATTTGAATCACTTTCTCTTTTCAAATGTATTCATTCTCTGGTGCCTTTAACATAAATCTGGTTAGCCTTGATGGTAGTAATCGAACGCCTCTCTTGTGTGATATTACAGGCCCTGGAATACTAGATAATGAATTTATGACCGTATCATGCAGTAGAAGGGGGAAAAGATGGATTAACCCTTCCACATGGATTTTGGTTTATACCCATTTTGAAGTGATTTGCATGCAATCATGTCGGCTTTAATCAAACTAATTTTGAATTGAGCAAATTACTGTAGCTAGAGATTCTGCACATGTTGGCTGTTGTGGAACAAGAGGCAGCTCTTGGCACAGTGGTTTTTCTTCCCTCTCCTTTTTTAACCTTCGCAAGACAGTCTTTGTAGAATTTTCTCTGGTGATTGGAATAATTTGGGATTATTCCATTATAAGTTTTAATTCTACATGCTCTGCATGTGAAACAGTCTCAATAGACTAGTTGGCCTTTTCTCATAGCATGCTCTCTGAAGTTCTCTTCAGTAGTTAATTTTTTCAGCATGTAGAAGATTAATGGGGTCAAAAAAGGACTGTTAAAATATAATGAGCAGGAGGGGCATCTAAGGAAACTTTAATGTAATTTGTCAGCAAATCTGCCTTTGAATACCCATGATCTGTCTGGCAGAAAGTACTTGCTATTTCTGATTACCTTGAGCTGCCTTCTTTTAGAATAGCAAGTATATGTTACAAGTGACACCAGCAAGGGACCTTGCTCTTTTCCTTATGACTAATCTGGTATTCCTGGTTATAACTGAACAACATTACTGATTTGGGGGGGAATTTCTACTGCCCAAGGCATCTTGCCCCATTGTGGAATGTGGGCCAAGCTGGGATTCAATGCTTTTTTTCTTTTCCTTGCTCTCCAGGAAGGCAAAGGAATGCTTCTGGGAGTCTTGCTTAACACAACTTCCATATTATAGTGAATAAAAGAGCTATATTAAAATAGGACTGTTGGCTCCAGGTTATCTTTTCTCATCCTGTGGGGTAGCATTGGACCTTTTTATTTGGGAAATATCCACAGTGTCATGATTGAAGTAAGGAGATGTATGGGGTCTAACAGATGCAGAGACATTTCCCATTACTCTCTGGGGCATGTTGCAGCATTCCTGCGTACGGTCCTTAAGGAAGACCGTACTTGAGGTTGTAGGCCTCAACAACAAAATAATAAATAACATGGCACTAACAATGTTCATTTTGACGTGATATCAAACCGTAAGAAACAATATCCAAGTGTAATTTCCACAAGTTAATTGTTTTAAAATGGTACAACATATGAAAAAGGCCTTCTCACCTTCACTAGTGATTGCAACCTCAGTAGCAAATTCATAGCAGTAGAATCTCTCAATACCATTCAGGATAGTTTTTAAATTGGTAATTTTAATTTGAGTCCCACTCCAGGGACTTGAGCACAAAAATCTAGGCTGACACTCCAGTGCAGTACTGAGGGAGTGGTGCACTGTCGGAGGTGCCGTCTTTCGGATGAGACATTAAACTGAGGCCCGTCTGCTCTCAGGTGGACGTAAAAGATCCTTTGGCACTATTTCGAAGAAGAGCAGGGGAGTTATCCCCGGTGTCCTAGCCAATATTTATCCCTCAATCAACATCACTAAAACAGATTATCTGGTCATTATCGCATTGCTGTTTGTGGGAGCTTGCTGTGTGCAAATTGGCTGCTGCATTTTCTACATTACAGCAGTGACTATTTATTTAAAGCTGTAAAGCACTTTGGGATGTCCAGTGGTCGTGAAAGGCGTTCTATAAATGCAAGTCTTTTTTCTTTTACATGTTGTGATTGACCAAAATCACATTTGGTTTTATTAATGTATTGACCTAAGAACATGTCTGGAGATTCTTCCCAAAATTTTTCTGCTGCTGTATTAAGTCACATTATGGCAATATGTAATACTTGGATAGTGAAACCACATAATCTGGCTCTAGGAATGCATATACGTATTAAGACCTTTACTGTGCCTAGATCCAAGAGATTATTTGGCATGAGTAAAGCAATACTTGACGAGGTAAAATCAATAATAGATTTTTTGACTTTCTGCCAATTTAGACATTTTAATTAATTATGGTGAAAGTAATGCACACCTACAGACTAAAATAACTTGCGTTAATGTTGTGTGTGTTTGGAACAAAAAAAATGCAATTGTATATTTTTTTGTGCGATATAAATCGAATACAGGAAACTTTCGATTTACCGGCACCTAAATAACCGGAAATATCGGTTAACCGGCAAAATTCAGGAGTAGGGTTTACTTCATATTGACTTGCGTGCCTCCATCTATTGCTGTGCAAGGGTGTGGCTGCAGTTGTTGCTAAGCTACAGAGACGCTTGCAACTTGTGGCCATTGTTCTGAACTACAAGGTTTGTTGCTTTATACGGAGCTGTCAGCTCTCAGTATCTTTTACTATAGCGTTCGGTTATCCGGAATTTTTGATGAACTGGCACCACGTCGGTCCCATCCGTGCCGGATAAAAAAAAGTTTCCTGTATATTGATCAGTGAAAATGTATTCCTCCCATTAATGATACTGACTGCATAACTTCACAATTCTGTCATTTGGGAGGTACATGGGTCAACTTTCCTTAGAAAGGCGTTTCAGTATTTAACATGACCTATCTTTTTATCAGTGAGAGCTGTAACAAGTATGTACACAGCATATCAGAATCTTAGTAAGCAAGTATTATTGAGAAACTATATGAGCAGAACATTGGACCAGAAATTGCTGGCGTGGGGCATGCTGGTTAACTAGACTTTTTCTTGCCCCTTCAGCTCAAAATATTTTGCCCTGCAAGTTGACATGGAGAGGGCTACAGGACATCTGGGACGATGGAACCGACAGTGTATCTCATTAATCACCTGAGATTTAAGGATTGAGAAATAAACAGAGGAAGGACTGAGAAGGAGGGTGAACTAAATTTCAAATCAAGTACAGAAAGAGAAATAAAGAGAGGGAAAGAAAGATTGGATAGAAAGAGAAGAGAGGGGAAAAAAGAGAAAGGGAAAAGAGAAGAAAAATAGAAATTTGACCTTTTTAAAAAAAATCTCCAACACCAATTCACTACCTGAAGGCATGAGCCTCCACACTTTTTTAATTATTCACTTCTTGGGCCAGAGAGGTTGATTGGCAGTCATTAACAATTATCATGTCATTAAAAGGGTACTTGTACTATTAACCACTAGACGTAACTTTCTATGGCAAGTTTAATGGGCAATTATTGTGAAATGCTGCAACTTAATAAAACTCACGGGGAGGTTAAGTGCGAGATGCTGTTTTTGTGAAGCTAACGGCAGAGCGGCACAAATCGTCCAGCAGCTTGTGGTTTGCAATTCACAGGGTATCACTTCCTCACCACATGCTGCTGGCTAATTTGCACATTAATAACAACGTGCGTCGTTCACAAGGCATTATTTTTCCAGCAAATTCCGGCCCATTGTGTTTTGATATCATTAATAGATTTGCTGAGGGTTTCTTTGGAGACCTAGAGCAAGTCTGATAAATTCTCTCCACATTGTTTTCCATTACTGGCTATTTTCCATGAGCTTAATGTTTCAGTTTCAAAATATTGCTTCCTGTTTCGGGGGAAAAAACATGTTACGGGAATGTTATGACCTACTTATTATGCATCACAACAAGATTTCACGTTAAATTCACAACAGGATTTATTTTACTGTAGCTGTTGTCTTGCTAAACTTTTGAAAACAATCGCAATAAAGTCCGATTAATATAAATGAGCCCTTAAAAGCACCAGCTATGGTTTACTTTGAAGTTAAATGTGGCAGCTACATCCATTTCAGAACTTAAAATATTCTGTATTTTTAATTATGAACAGTGCAGTGTTTTGGAATATATGGCTAGAAGATTTCACTCTCCCTGCATGCTGTAGGTTTCCTGAGTAGGAACAAAGGAATCTTTATTTTCCATTAATGAAGCATATTGCATAACCTACAAGTGACTTACCATGTGGAACGAGTAGATAGTCCACTTAGCTATTGTGCTCTTCTATTTATACCATACATTTGGTATGTATATCTATTTAATTACATAGAATTTACCGCACAGAAACAGGCCATTTGGACAGTATTTATGCGCCACATGAGCCTCCTCCCACACTCTTGCTTAATCTCACCCTATTGACATATATCCTTCTATTCCTTTCTCCCTCATGTGTTTATCTAGCATCCCCTTAAATGCATCTATGCTACTCGCCTCAACCACTCCTTGTAAGAACATAAGAATTGGGAGCATGAGTAGGCCATAGGGCCCTTTGAGCCTGCTCCACCATTCAATAAGATCATGGTTGTGATAGTGAGATCCACATTCGAACCACTCTGATTAAAGAAGTTTCTCCTGAATTCCTTATTGGATTTATTAGTGACTATCTTGAATTTATAGCCACTAATTTTGGATTGCCCCACAAATGGAAGCATCTTCTCTATCTACTTTATCAAACCCCTTCATAATTTTAAAGACTATTGCTACTTTAGAGTAGGCTCTCTTAGACTTCCATGGATGTAGTTTCTCTTTTAGATTAAGATTATTTTTCTGTCTCTACAGTAAGTAACCTCTATGTAGAAGATGTAGAAAGGTACCCTTACCAGTACAAGTATATTCAGGATAAAGCAAGAGCTTATAGCAGTTAAATTGAACAGCTCTAACCACTAGGTACAGGCAGAGGTAAGAGTGTCAAGTAATTGTACAAGTGTCTGAGATCGAGGATGGTGAGAGTTAATCCAGATGGCAGACACCATCATTTATGGTATCACCAACAGTGAATCCAAATGGAACAGTTAACCCCGTTGCCAAAGGGGCTCATCGCCTAAACACTCCAAAAACTAATGCCATTAATCTATCCAATAGACTGGCTATCTAATGCAGTTAACTTGTCAGCTATCTAGGAATTTAATCTCGCTGATCTCAATAAAAATAATTAGTGACTCAGTTAGTGCTTAATTATGATGACACTGCTGAAATACTTTTCCAACCTCTTACTCATTTTGTAAAGTAACTCTGTCTATTACTTATTATTCAAACTGCTATATCCAATATTTAAGTTTTGCTTTTGCAGTAAATAAATAGTTGAGTGCATGACTTATTGTCAGACTTAACATAAGAATTAGGAGCAGGAGTAGGTCATATGGCCGCTCGAGCCTGCTCCGCCATTCAGTAAGTTCATGGCTGATCTTCGACCTCAACTCCACTTTCCTGCCCGATCTCCATATCTTTTGATTCCCCTAGAGTCCAAAAATCTATATCTCCGCCTTGATTATACTCAATAACTCAGCATCTACAGCCCTTTGGGGTAGATAATTCCAAAGGTTCACAACCCTCTGAGTGAAGAAATTCCTCCTCATCTCAGTCTTAAATGACTCTGCCCCCTAGTTCTAGACTCTCCAGCCAGAGGAAACAACCTCTCCGCATCTACCCTGTCAATCCCCCTTAGAATCTTGTATGTTTCAATGTGATCACCTCTCATTCTTCTAAACTCCAGAGAGTATAGGCCCAATCTCTCCTCATAGGACAACCCTCTTACCCCAGGGATCAATCTAGCGAACCTTTGTTGCACCGCCTCTAAGGCAAGTATATCCTTCCTTAGATAAGGAGCGCAAAACTGTGCACCGTACTCCAGGTGTGGTTTTGCCAAAACCCTGTACAATTGTAGCAAGACTTTCTTACTCTTGTACTCCAACCCCCTAGTAATAAAGGCCAACATGCCATTTGCCTTCCCAAATTGCTTGCTGTACCTGCATCCTAACTCTGTTTCCTGTACGAGAACACCTAAATCTCGGAACACCAACATTTAATAGTTTCTCACCATTTAAAAAATATTCTGTTTTTCTATTCTTCCTACCAAAGTGAAAAGCATCACATTTCCCCACATTATACTCCATCTGCCACCTTATTGCCCACTCACTTAACCTGTCTATATCCCTTTGCAGGCTCTGTGTCCTCCTCACAGCTTACTTTCCCACCTAGCTTTGTATCGTCAGCAAACTTGGATACATTACACTTGGTCCCTTCATCCAAATCATTGATGCAGATTGTAAGTAGCTGAGGCCCAAGTACTGATCCTTGCAGCACCCCACGAGTTACAGCCTGCCACCTGAAAATGACCCGTTAATCCCTACTCTCCTGCCCGTTAACCAATCCTCAATCCATGCTAATATATATTACCTCCAAACCCATGAGCCCTTATCTTGTGTAGCAACCTTTTATGTGGTACCTTACCGAATGCCTTTTGGAAATCCAAATATACATCCACTGGTTCCTCTTTATCTATCCTGCTAGTTACATCCTCGAAAAACTCTAAATTTGTCAAAAACAATTTCCCTTTCATAAAACTGTATTGACTCTGCCTAATCATAGTGATTTTCTAAGTGCCCTTTTACCACTTCCTTAATAACAGATTCCAACATTTTCCCGACAACTGATGTCAGGCCTATTGTTCCCTGTTTTCTCTCCCTCCTTTCTTGAATAGCGAGGTTACATTTGCTACCTTACTATCTGCTGGGACCATTCTAGAATCTAGTGAATTTTGGAAGATCACAACCAATGCATCCACTATCTCTGCAACCACCTCTTTTAGAACCCTAGGATGTAGGCCATCAGGTCCAAGCGATTTTAAAACAGAAAATGCTGAAAAGACTCAGCAGGTCAAGCAGCGTCTGTGGAGAGAGAAGCACAGTTAACGTTTCAGGTCGATGACCTTTCGTCAGCTTTTGTATAGGTCCAGGGCATTTGTCGACTTTTAGTCCCATTCGTTTCTCAAGTACTTTTTCTCTACTGATCTTAATTACTTTAAGATCCTCACTTTCATTAGCACCTTGGTTCCCCACTATTTTTGGGATGCTTTTTGTGTCTTCTGTGAAGACAGATACAAAATATTTGTTTAAATCCTCTGCCATTTCCTTATTCCCCATTAAAATTTCTCTTGTCTCAGCTTCTAAGGGACCAACGCAGACTTTTGCTACTCCCTTTTTTACATACTTGTAGAAGCTCTTACAATGTTATTACATTTCTTGCTAGTTTACTCATTCTATTTTCTCCCACCAGTGTTTTCTGCCCCTTGTTATTTCTTGTCTGCAACTATACTAATTCTGCTTCCTGATCTTCTGAGCCAAGATCCTTTCTCACTACAGTCCTTATGTCATTCTTTATTATCAGGAGTACCCCTCCTTTTCTATTCTGCCTGTCTTTTTGAAATGTCAAGTACCCTGGAATATTTACTTCCCAACCTTGCAACCATGTCTCTGTAATACCTATTAGATCAAAGCCATTTATCTTTCTTTGTGCCACTAATTTGTCTATCTTGTTACGAATGCTTCATGCATTCAGATAAAGAGCCTTTAATTTTACCTTTTAACCTTTAACACAAAGTTACAAGTGCTGACTCAACTTCCTGTTCACAGTAATTAGCACCTATTCAAGATAAACATTTACAGCTGATTGACAGTTAACTGCCACTGACGGGCAGTTTCTATTAACTACAGTTTTTAAACATTCGAAGTTAAATTCAAAATGTTAAACTAATTTTCACTTAACAGCTAATACTTACCCAGTACTTAACAGAGAATTCCACTCTCCAAATTCCCAACTTTGGCACTTTGTTTAGAAGCACTTCATTTAAGACCACTCTGTGCAGACCACTTCTTCCTTTATGATTCGGCAAGAAAGGGCGATAGGTCTTGAAGTCTGGGAGCATTGGGGAGGGAGGCCTTGAGGAGCACTCGGAATATATTTTAGGAGTTTATGAGCATTCATTCACTCAGTTGCTTGTAAATATCCTAATCGAGGACAGACCAGGAACTTAATTCAATCTGAACCTGGTGGGGTAAATGAGTTTGGCTAGTTGACTTAGGCATCACTTAGTCCTAGACCTGAACTTCATGGTAAACTCCAGATGGCTTGTTAGTGAGGAGTTAGTGATTCATCTGCTTCTTTGAAATATATTTACCAAGGTACCTAAAACCAAGTATTCTTACAGCCCTACCAGAGACAGCAATGCAAGCAGAACCCACATTTGCTGTAAGAGGGATGTGGATAAATATTTGAAAAAAATGAAGGGGCTGGGGAAAAGGATAGAAGAATGGGACTAAGTAAATAGCAAATAGCTCTTTGTGATAGCTGACACAGGTGGAATAGGCTGAATGGCTTTCTGTGCTGTAAACTTCTGTGATGTGTTAAAAATGTCAGCCTGGAGTGTCCACTTGAATTCTACCCAGATATCGGCTTCATCTGGGTGGAACCAAGTCAAACAATGTAAAATATTGCGGCAGTTTAGTCGTAAACGAGTTCCGCCCATAATTACATTACGTCCAGCAGCCACGATCTTTTAAGTCCATTGAATGAACACTTGCTGTTATGAGATGAGGTGTAGTAGTAGACAAATGAAAGCACCATGTCTGGATAGGAATATAATAATAACCTCATGACTTTGTTTACCTCTGTAGCAAATGTGTAGAAAACAAGAAGTTCACCGCTTGGTATTTAGCAGTACTGGGGAAGGCGAGTGGGATGGAGTTTGCCTGCACTGGGGGTGCTCCTGGGCTTGACGGCTTCTTTGTTTCAAAGTCTATTGAAGAAGCAAACTGTAGATTGAATTCTCACAGCATTGGCCCTGAATTTGCGGTTGGTGGCATAGCTAATGAGTATGCCGCCGACATCCAAATAAATCCATATTTACCTCGTGCGAAGCCCCCTTCGAAAAATTACTTTGCAACGCTGCGAAGTTGTGCGCAGCGTAGTGGCCCACGGATCCTAGGGGCTCGCCATTGTGTGTAAGTGTACCTGGGATCACGTGGGGCGGAGCGCCTTTCACTTCTTAGCCAATCAGGAAACATAGAAATCTCTGATGGGACAGCATTAAGCTTTGCAGAAAGTCCATCTGAGCAGCTGACCTGGTTTTAGTTTTACTGTCAGACTGCACTTTCCAAAAGATTGCTGGAGCATCTTTCTTTGATTCGCATTCATTGATAAACAATTTGATGTCAGGCTTCGGCTTTTAAATTGCTAACTATTTATTTTAAAAAAAAAACCATTTTAAATAAAAAGGACTAGTAAGCTGAACAAGTCTGAGGTTTTACCTAACGCAGCAAATTGAAGTTATTTTGATTTGCACAGTTTAACTTAAATGCATAAATATTAAAGTAATACTTTAGTGCACTTTAGCAGATATTTCTGGCCTCTGGATAGGAACCATAAAACTCGATTGGGATGCTTTTTATGTGCTGTAGCATAAACCTAGCTCAAAATGAATACAATTTTTTCATCCACCCCCTCCCCTTACGCCGTGCAGCAGGCTCCTGCACCTGTTTACACCAGCCGTAAAATCCTGAACCTGCGGTCAATTTCCAAGGCAGTATGACGGCGTACTAGAGTGCGTCGTCATATCGACCACGAATTCAGGGCCATTGTTTGACAAGTCTGAGATTTAATTTTATTAAGTGTTGCTTTTTTATGAATTGCTCAAAAATGGACAATACCAGTTGGAACAGGTGTGGTTTCTATGAGGGTTAGAAAGCAAAGATTGTTTAATGAGAATGTTTACTCTTTTTTAGCCACCTCCTTTATTTTGGTTGAAAATGCAGTTTAATAAATCCCCTGAATCAATTTTGTGGCTTAAGGAATTTTCATTTATGTAAAAACTTAGAAACTACATAAATGATAACCTTTTGAGCATTTTATTAAGTGATTTTTGTTTTATGGACATTTGTTTATTAAATTCTGTGCAAGTCAGTAAATTCACTGACATTGCACAAAAATGTAAGTGTTTTGCTTTTGTGTGCCTGGCACAGCTTGAGTGAATACAGGAAACTTTGTGTTATCCGGAGGCTAAATGTCCGGCAAGCTCGAGCCACCGGCAAAAATCAGGAGCCATTTTTTTTCTTTTCGTTGCTTTTTTCTCAACAGTCAAGCTCTGCAAGGTCTGTAGCTAAGCAACAGCTTCAGCTAGAGACGCTACAGAGACGCTTGCCGACTGTTTGTTTAGAAGCTGCAACAGGGTTTGTTGAGTCACACGGAGCTGAAAATCTCCGTATGTTTCAACATTAGCGCTGGAGTGTCTGGCAGTTTTGAGGGAACGGCAACAGCTCGGTGCCGGATAGCACAAAGTTTCCTGTACTGGGAAATTGCGTCCTCAATTCTGTGAATTTCTGTCCTTTAATTTTTATGGTTGGGAAATCAAGGTCAGAAGGTCTGTACATGGCTGATATGTGTTTGCTGGGAGCACAGAAGCAGAATATTTACCTTTTTAAAAAATGATTTAAGGCAAGAGTATCAAAACAGCAACCGGCTGATAATGCTCAAACTCCTAAAATGTATTCCGAGTGCTCCTCAAAGCCTCCCTCCCCAATGCGCCCAGATTTCAAGACCCATCTCCCAGTGATCCTGGTGCTGCTTTCTTGTGCTTTCAGATCAGAGGAGGACCCTCCTTTCCCACCCCCCGCCCCTCCACAACATACTCCTCGACAACACGCCCCCATCCTAATGCTGCCAGATCCCAGGGCTGCATCCAATGTTGATAAGTCGGTGTCTCTAGCAGTATTCCTTGAAAGCAAATCCTGAGTTACTGTGAGCAATATTATTATTTTTTAATTACTTCGTTCTTTTCTCTCTTTGTGCTTCAATGAAAATATTACATAACATGCAGGAGTACGTAACTAAATCTGATCCCACTGCCGGCTCTGCAGTTGCTGACAGAAGGCCGACCTGGAGGAAAAAGAAGTAATTCTCAGAACCTGACCTCTAAATAATTAATGCTTTTGATAACATTCATCTGTTACAAGAAAATTTTCAAATGCAATGTACAGCAATGTTTGACTGTTTCTTTCCAGCGCTGCCATTCCCAGCAGACATTTCAGTTTATGAATAAATCAAGCATTGCTGTTGATGATGGGAGTAAGTATATATAAAATACAATAAATCTGCCTCAGTCAGTATGCTTAATTTCCAGCACAGGCATTCCAGCAGCCATTTCAGTATATATGAATAAATGCACACAGGAGTGCTAGCATTGCTAATGGCAGGCCAAACTTTTTAAAATGATGAAATCTACCAAACTCAACCTCTAACTAATCAATTGGGTCACATTGATGCCCTGCAAGTGAAATATGAAATACAATTTCTACTACTGTATTTAATTCCACACTGCTGTATCTGACTGTGATTTTGACATTAACCACTGCCAAGTAGTTGAGTTTGTATTCTGAGAGTTGACATACTCCTTGACCTTTTGGAAGATATTGAGTGATGAGGTTAGATGCATAGAGTAGACTATCATCTACAGTATATAAGTAATATTTTGTGCCCAGTTTCTCCGTTGCTTTCTGTCAGGAGCTAAGGTAATGAGGGGGAGAGACGGTTGTCTGTTTTCCCTGCTTTGGAGGGAGAGTATAGAAGAGCTGAGGTTATTGCAGCACTCAATGAATGTGGGATTCATGTATAGGATATTGATTCACTTCCTGGGCATGATGCCAAGGGCACTCACTTGAATACAGTGAACAGGAATTCCCATTCCGTCCAGTTAAATCGCATCTCTGTATCTAGGCAGAGTACTAGGGTAGGAATGTTGGTGCTGTTGAAGTGTCTCCGCACACTGCACAGGTGTCTGGTGTTGTCTCCAGAGCACCAGGCCCTTAGTGGCCATGAGCCAGGCTAAGGGTGAGCGGCAGACTGGCCATATGGGAAATCAGGAGATTTCCCAAGTGTCCCCGTGAATGATTCCATAGCTTCACCACCCCCCCCCCCCCCCCTTTCCATGAGAATCCCTAAGAATCCCGCACCTTTCAGAGTGACCGCTTCCAACCACGTGGCTAGACTTCAGACAATATTTTGAGCAGGGACATGGGTTCACAAGATAAACAATAACCATTGTTTCCATTTACATAGTACATACCTTTTTAATATCATAGAATAAGTATATGAAGTGGCGGGTGGTGTCTTTTGTCCTTTGTGTATTAATAGGATTGTGTTGTCCTGAAAGTTCTTGGAATTAGAAAAAACTCAAGATTAGGAAACAATGAGTAACTCGTTAGGGGATTTGGGGGGTGGGGGCGGGGGTTGGCAGGGGTGGTACTGAGTGGGGTTGGTGCTGTGAACTTTTATACAGTAGTGATCCCATTAATGACCTGACCTGGTACAATGTGGTCAAATTTGCTGATGACATCAAACTAGGAGGGGTAGTGAATTAAAGGAGGCAGTTAAGAAATTATATAATGAGTTAGACCAAATATATATGTAGGCGGAGCAATGGAAGATGATATTTATGACCGACAAATGTAAAGTCAGGCATGTAGGAAGCAAGCGTTGATGACACATGGGGGTGAGTTTCCACAGGGATCTCCAGCTTGTCTGCAGTAGCTTTGCCAAGAAAATATGCAGAAGCCCCAGAGAAATGGCAGTTGAGTGAGAGAATCCCTGTGGAAATTTACCTTTGTACTCCATGAATGATGTTGAAATAGCTAAAGATGAAGCTGAAAGAACCTAGGATGTTAAATTTTATCCAACTAATGCAGAACAACCATCTACAGAGTCAATGCAATGTTGAACGCCATAGCCAAAACAGTAGAAAATAAGTCACAGTCAGACTTTACAGTGCTTTGGTTAGACCACATCTTGAATACTGTCTAATTCTGGTCACTGAGATATTCAAGCACTAGAGGCAGTGCAGAAAAGTGCACGAGGCTGATCCCTAGTGTCAGAGGTCTGATTTACAAGGAAAGCCTGGAGAGACTTTTCAGCCTCATGAGGTTCCTGAGAGGTCATCTGATAGAGATGTACAAGTTAGTTGAATAGAAAAAGTAAATCTGGAATATTATTTTACATTGTGAGACACTGGTTCAAACTAGTAAAAGGTAAATTAACTGTCATGAAATTCTTCTTCGCACAGAAAGTGATCAACATATGCAGTAGACCTCCATGTAAAGTAGAGGTGGTGAAAACCTGGAAGCGTTTAAGAAACTTGGATGCTGCAATTGATGAGTGAATTAAGATGGGCTGAATGGTCTTCCTTGTCCGTACTTATCTTATCAATCCTGTTCTTATAAAGCATGTATCCTCTGGCTCACTGAGTAACGTCATGAGAACCATTATCATTTTCAAAAAAAACACTTTTTCCTTCAGGCGCCATTAACTGATCTTGTCTGTTACATGTTACAGTAATATGGCTTGGGTTTCAAAAGACAAAATAACACTGCTTCATTGTAGCATCCTTTATTAAAAGTATGGGTTTTTTAATAAAAAGGAGGTTAATGTTTTGAGTTGCTTCTTCAAATCTCTTCAGTGTGAATCAATATCCAACAAATTTCCTTGGGA
This sequence comes from Somniosus microcephalus, assembly GCF_052327205.1. Classification (NCBI taxonomy): domain Eukaryota; kingdom Metazoa; phylum Chordata; class Chondrichthyes; order Squaliformes; family Somniosidae; genus Somniosus; species Somniosus microcephalus. Next base: position 217,284,996 of record NC_140988.1, on the reverse strand, counting down.
TCCTTTTTTTTTCTTATTAGACTGGGGAGGAGGGAAAACCGTCTAATAGGATTAGGTGAATGCACCTTATTTTCCATTTCTAGACCACACGCTGTTCCAAACACTGATTAATTTGCATTGCATCATGAAGTGGGTACGGTAGCATTATGATTGTTACTGGACTGGTAATCCAGAGGATTGTTGTAAAAACCCATCTGGTTCACTAATGCCCTTTAGGGAAAGAAATCTGCTGTCTGAACCCGGTCTGGCCTATATGTGACTCCAGACCCACAGCAATGTGGTTGATTCTTAACTGCCCTCTGTGGTTCAAGAAGGCGGTTCACCACCACCTTCTCGAGGGCAATTAGGGATGGGCAATAAATGCTGGCCTTGCCAGCGACACCCACATCCCATGAACGAATAAAAAAAAAAGGCATTTGAGTTAGTGTTTAAAACTGGGCCATATCTTGGACTTATTCTTTTTGAAATGTAGTCAGATTTAGATGAGATAACTCAATGTTCCAGACTTCCAATGTGTGTATTCTCAGGAGCATACTCTTGTAGTCTGACTCAAATTTGAATGGCAATAAAGCATTTGGTCCAAGTGAAAGTGTCAATCAAATATTCTTAAAATAGTTTCCTTTACTCAAAAGCTACTTCACGCTTGGCTTGCCTTTGTATTATCTCGGGGAAGTGGATTAAGGCGTTCCACCTCTTGGACAGTTAGGGGCTGTTCTGCATGTCTCATTGGAACTTTGGCCTGACGGGTGTGTTACTGGAGTGTAGATGTGTTTTTCACACAATCCCACGTGAACTTGTTTTACATTAAAATAAATCTCACCTAAGTGCCGGTGCAAAATTATTTAAGGAAAAATACTGAGGTTTAGAAACTGCTGACAGTAGTGAAATTTTATTACTTCTAACAATGACTATTAAATGGATGATGTTCCCAACTTGACAGATTAAATTTGCTGTAGCAGAAAGGTTTCTCTGTCCTCTGTTTCCTAGCATGGTAAAGGTGCCTTGTGGTGTTGCTTGATCAATGTTGAATGCTGTTTGAGCTCGTTTCTCTTTCATACTTTTCTGGTACTTTAGCTGCTTTCAGAAGTTTAGGGCTTTATTTAAACAGTAGTGAAGACTTTTCCTTCTTTCCTGGTTTCTGCAGTGGAAAATCATATGCGATTATATGGACTTTATTCTTGTACATTTGTTTCACATGATAAGGTTGCAGCAATCTCTTGTATGGCTAAAGGTAGACTGATTGAATTACATGGAATGTACAGCACAGAAACTGGCCATTCGGCCCAATTGGTCTGTCGGTGTTTATGCTTCACATGAGCCTCATCTAACCCAGTCAGCATATCTTTCTATTCCTTTCTCCCTCATGTACTTACCTAGTCTCCCTTAAATGCATCTATGCTATTCGCCTCAACTGCTCCATGTGGTAGCAAGTTGCATTCTATCACTCTTTGGGTAAAGATGTTTCTCCTGAATTTCTTTTTGGATTTATTAGTGACTATCTTATACATCTTCTCTACAGTGACCCTATTAACCCCTTCATAATTTTAATGACCTCCTAGCAGGTCACCCTGTCAGCCTTCTCTTTTTTCTAAAGAGTCACAGCTTGTTCAGTCTATCCTGATAGTTATAACTATCAGTTCTAGTATCATTCTTGTAAATCTTTTTTGCACCGTCTCCAATGTCTCTATATACTTTTGGTAATCTGGCGACCAGAACTGTGCACAATATATTATGGAAATTTGTTATAGACTGTACAAATTGATAAAATCACTAATAATGCACTAAATTTCTGCTTTTGTGCTCCTGCTGGAGGCTGGGAACGCACATCTGGAAATTCCAAACCGCCTGTCTCCGGCATTCTGTTCATTACTTTTAAGAAGCAGAATATTTATACTTAAATGCTTTAAGATGGGAACACAAAATATGAAACTGGCTGACAAAGGGACAAAGTGATGGTGGTTGGGTTCGTGTCGATGCAAAGGCTACGGCAGTAATAGTAATCCAGAGGCCTGGAGTAATGATCAAGAAAATGCAAGTTCAAATCCCGCCATGGCAATTTGAAAATTTGAATTCAGTTTAAATCAAAAGCTGGCATCAGTAAAAGTGACCATAAAGCTATTGGACTGTCGTTAAAACCCAACTGGTCCCTTTAGGGAAGGAAAGCCACCATTCTTGCCTGATCTGGCATAGATGTGACTCCAGTCCAACACCAACCTGGTTGACTCTTAACTGCCCTCTGAAATGGCCTAGCAACCAGGCCCACTACCACATTCTCAGGGCAACTAGTGATGCCCACATATCAAGAATTGAAAAAAAAAAAGCCACAGACAGGTTGTGTGGGAGGCTGACTGGTAGAGACATGGTGAGGGGTTGGAGTCTGATTATTTAAAAGGGACTAGTGGCTAATTGGGTATTATTAACTGGGGCCACCTTCTCCCACAAGGCTGTTGGCTCCGATTCCCCTCAATAAATCATATCCCAGAAATCCATAGTGGTACCAGACTCTTTCGTAGTCTCATTTTTTGCAAATTTACACAAAAATATTTTTTAATGTAATTTTTGGCTATTTAAATAACCACTTCTTGGATTTTGAAGATAGTGGGGATAGAAAAGAGTCTTGCAGGAGTACGAATCCCACTCCATTGCCTGGAGTCCTCTTCAGACAGGGTGTGCGCTTAAGGAAGTTCATGGCGGTGGTAAGCTTAGGAAGCTGGATCTACCTGGTAGGTTTGACCTGGAGCCGGGACAGTCTTTCGAAGTGACGGTTCCAGGACATGTGGCCATGTGACTCACTTGGCTTCATGCAGGGCAGCGCTCTGTTTTTAAATTTTTGCTTTGTTTGGGTGCTGACGGCAACTATATGTTTGCAAAGGAGCCCGGTAATTTCATCGCAAAATAGACCATATTTTAGATATTGCGGAATGGCTAATGTATCTCATCTTTAGCCCCCACTGGTTCCTAAACAAGTGAGTGTTGATGGCCATGCCTTCAGCTGTCTAGGTCCCACACTCTGGATTTGCCTCCCTAAACTCCTCTGACTTGCCACCTTTCTCACCTCTTTCAAGACCTACCTTAAAATCCACCTCTTTCACCAAGCTTTTGGTCACTCCTCCTAATATCTCGTTCTTTGGCCAGGTGTCCACTTTTTGATTGATTATGCCTCTATGAAGCACTTGTCGATGTTTTACTATGTTAAACGTGCCCTATAAATACAAGTTGTTGTTGTTGTATGTGGCTCAGTGAGTTATAGTTTCAAAAATTACCTTCAGACCAACAGCAAGGTAATATCCTAATCTATACACACGTCCCTTTTTTTGTATGTAAAACACTTGTCTGGGGAGGGTCACTTACTTTCATTCCACCTTGGTTGGGGGGGCGGGGGGGGGGAAGGAAATCAAAATATTGGCTTAAGGAGGAGTTGTGTCCACAGTATGTATTTTTTTCTCACTGTGTAATTATCCTTATTATTAAAAGACCTACAAGTTAGTTGTCTTGTCTAACTGATTTTTAGCATATGTCTTTAGCACTATAACTAAAATAGTTCTAGTCTTCCTCAATCTTAAGTCCAGTTTTCACAGTGGTGTAGTGCTGCTGATGACACAAGCATTCCCCTTATTAACTTGAATTTACAGTTCTAGAAAGTATTGTTAAATGCTTTTTCAATTGTTCTTCATTATAACTGTTACTTGACTATTGGTCGACTATCCAAGTAAATTTTATCTACATATCAAATCCCATATACAGAAATCTTGATCAAGTTTTTGGGAACTTTTCTTTCTTATCAGCATTCATTTGTTGTCTTTGTATTTATTTTTTAATCTAGATTGAAAACGTATCTGATTTATCTTCTCCAGTATCTTTTTTTGGATCTGCAATTAGACTGCATCATTGGTGTATCTTGGTTTGTTTCAGTTTCTATTCATGGCTTTACTGTTGCAAGTAGTCTCCTGCGTACACTGCCACTTTTGCATCGACTCAAACTGCTTTGCATTGATGTGAAAGTGGCAGTATAATTGCACCATAACTTTTTTTTGCACTCCGCTTCACAGCAGTCATCTGCTTTTGAACAGCCTGGATGTTCAACAAAAGATTGCTGTATCCAGTATCCTGCTGTTGTCTGTTATACTTCACATTCAACTAGTCTGAGGCACTTTCCTGTCTTTTTGAAATAATCTATATATATAAATCGGTACTTCTGTCTGTCTGTCATCGCGTGTGCGTCTGTCGGGTATGCGCTCGAAAGTTACAGGGGGGCCGCGCGCGCACCAGGAGCAGCTGAGACGCGGCGTCTCTCTCTCTGGCTCGGCCGGGGGGCGGGGCTTGGTCAGCGTCACGATTACCCTGGCAACCGGGCCCGCCGGCCGAGCCAGAGAGAGACGCCGCGTCTCAGCTCCTGCTGCGCGCGCAATCGGCGGTCTTCACCTCGGGGGGGGGGGGGGCCCTGCCCTCCCCTTTCCCCCCCACGCCCTCACCCCCCCCCCCCCCCCTCCCCCCTCCCCCCAGTCGCTCGCTCTTCCCCCCCCGGTCGCGCTCGCTCTCCCCCGCCCCCCCCCCCCCCCCGGTCGCGCTCGCTCTCTTTCCCCCCCCCCCCCCGGTCGCGCTCGCTCTCTTTCCCCCCCCCCCCCGGTCGCGCTCGCTCTCTTTCCCCCCCCCTCCCCGGTCGCGCTCGCTCTCTTCCCCCCCCCTCCCCGGTCGCGCTCGCTCTCTTCCCCCCCCGGTCGCGCTCGCTCTCTTCCCCCCCCGGTCGCGCTCGCTCTCTTCCCCCCCGGTCGCGTGCGCGCACGCTCTCGCTCTCTTTCCCCCCCCCCCGGTCGCGCGCGCTCTCTTCCAACAACAACATTCCCTCGAAAAAGCCTCGGCACCGCCGGGCACTTCAGCTGGTATTTTTATATAGGAACAGGAGTAGGCCATTCACCCCCTCAAGTCTCTGTTCAGTCATTCAGTTAGATCATGGCTGATCTGTACCTCAACTCTTACTTGCATTTGATCCATGTCCTCTTTGATACCCTTACCTAACAAACATTTATCGATCTCATTCTTGAACATTTCAATTGACCCAGCACAGTCAGCCTTTTGAGGAGCTCAGTGCCAGATTCCACTACCCTTTTGTGTGAAAAGGTGCTTCCTGATTTCACTACTAAATGGCCTCGCTCTAATTTTAAAATTATGCTCTCTCGTTCTGGATTTTCCCCACCAGAGAAATTAGTTTCTCTGTATCTACCCTATCGAATCCCTTATTCATTTATAAATACCTCGATTAGATCACCCCTTCAACCTTCTAAGCTGAAGGAAGTACAAACCAAGTTTATGCAACCTGTCATCTTCATTTAACCCTTTAAGACCTGGTATCATTCTAGTGAGCCGGCGCTGTTACCCCTCCAAGGCCAATATATCTTTCCTGAGGTTTAATGCCCAAAACTGAATGTAGTATTCTAGATGAGGTCTGACCAAGGCTCTACGACTGAAGCATCACTTCCTCACTTTTTTTTAAAATTCCAGCCCCTTGAGATAAAGGCCAGCATTCCAATAGCCTTTTTAATTACTTTTTGTACCTGTGCACCAGCTTTGTGATGTGTGTGCATGGACACCTAAATCCCTTCGCTCCTCCACAGCTCCTAGTTTCTCATCAAGAAAATATTCTGATTTGTCTTTCTCTGATCCAAAGTGGATGACTTCACATTTCCCCACAATGAACTCCCATCTGCCATATTTTTGCCCACTCCCTTAATCTGTCCATGTCCTTTTGTAACGTCCTGCTCCCAGCCACACAATTTGCTGTGGTTCCTAACTTAATGTTATTTGAAAATTTGGATGTACAACTCTCAATTCCTTTATCCAAGTCACTGATATATATGGTGACATCACTTACCATTACAAATCCATGCTGACTCTTAAATCAACTGATTCATTTCCAGGTGCTCAGTCACTGTGTTCCCCAGTGATTGATTACAGTAACTTCCCCATAATTGATAAACTGACAGGTCTGTAGTTACTCTCCCTTCTTAAATAATGGAAAGATATTTGAAATTTTACAATCCAAAGGCACAATTCCTGAATCAAGAGAGCTTTGGAAAGTTATGACTAATGTACCCACAATTTCCTCACCAATTTCTTTTAATACACTGGGGTGGAAACCATGGGGTCCTGGAGATTTGTTTACCGTAAGCCTTTTTTTTTTCTCCATTTGTATCCCTTTGTTCCTTTACATAGTTCTCCAAGTCTGCTGGATTTCTACTTTTTCTTGCATTTGTGTAAGCCTTTTCCTCTAGTTTAATGCTGTCTCTCACCTCATTTGTTGATTAACAGCACAAGTGGGGCCTTCCCCATTTAGGGGTATGTACTGGTTTTATACCGTGCCAAATACTTTGAACACTTTTCACTGTTTATCTGTAGGTTTGCCCATTAACAGTTTAGCTGGGTTTACTGTGGTCAATTCATTTCTCATCCTGTTGAAATTTCCCTTACTTAAATTTAAACCTTGCACTTTGACTCTCCCTTCTCCCTCTTGCACCTAATATAAAGTTCAGTTATATTATGGCCACTATTTGTACTATGCTCCCTTACAGATTGTTAACTAATTCTGGTTCGTTACTCATCAATACATCTGGTATGGCCTGTTCCCTTGTCGGTTCTAACACATACTGGCCTGGATTTTTTGGTCAGCGGCAAAGGAACCACGCTCGCTGCTGACCTCAAAAAAAATTAAAATAAAATAAAAATGCTAATGTTGGATTTAGCGGGCTCCAGAGCGCAGACTTCCTCTTTTCTGATGCCAGTTTCAATTTGCTGCCATCTACAGGGGATCTGTGGCGTCCAGCAACATGGCAGGCAGGCTGATCAGCCAATCAGATTGAAGGATTTGCACAGACAGCAAAGCAGGAAGTAAAAAGCAGGGAACATAAATTGCATTAAATCATTGTACTTTTTAAAAAATAAAAAAAAAAGGATTTTTTATTAAATAGCTACAATTTTTAAATGTTCTTCTGAGGGAATGAGATTCCACATGCGTAAAATTAATTTTTCAGGGCCAGAGAGGTTGTTCAGCAGTAATTATCACTTATGCTGTTAAAAACAGTTTCTCCTGATTATACAAGCCCTAACATTTTCATCTGACTTTAGAGTGAGAATAGTGGGTAATTAGCCTAAGTTCACACTATTACAGTGATCTCTGTGTAGGTTCCATGGGCAAAGACTGCAACAGCACAGCCTATGGAGGAGCGGGGTGTCACTGACAGCAACTTCTGAATTTCAGCATTTAACTGCGCATGTGCGGACACCAGAAGTTGCTGGTCAGTTTTGCACAGTAATGACGGCGAGTGCCGACAGCCTCATTGTTACTACAGTACTGCAAATTCTGGGTCATTGTTCTAGAAAATTGTCCTGCGAACATCCTACCAATTCATTGCCTTTACTAATTGGGCTGTTTTGCGTCTCCTAGTCTATATGGAAATTAAAAGCTCCCAATGTTTATCCCTCAACCAACATCACAAACAGATTATCTGGTCATTATCACATTGCTGTTTGTGGGACCTGGCTGTGCACAAATTGGCTGCCGCGTTTCTATCGTTACAACAGTGACTACACTTCAAAAGCTCTTCTTTGGCTGTAAAGCGCTTTGCGACATCCTGAGGTCGTGAAAGGTGCTACATAAAAGCAAGTTTTTTTAAATTATAACCACATAGGGGTTGATTTTCCCAAAGAAGGCGGGACTACAACTTTCGGGTTTTAGTCCCGCCTACCTCGACGTCTGGCCAATCCGCGCGATTTTCCCTTGATTGACCTTGTTGAGCCCACCCAGCGGGCTCAGCAGGCCGATTAAGGGCCACCTGGCAACAGGTGACCTCACAGACTGAAATTTCTTGACAGATGAAATATCAGTGTTTCACAGCTGTTTGAAGCTGTGAAACACTGACAGTCTGAGTTCTAGCATGAGCCCTTCTGCACAGACTCAGTTAGAACTCTCAGCAGCACTCAAAGCTGAAGGCTGTCACTTTTGACAGATCGCAGCCGTTCAACTTTAAGTTCCGGCTGAGTGATGGGCTCCCGACGGCTACAGGAAGAAAAGCTGTTAAGGTAAGTAAAAGTTCTTTACATACTTTAGACACACCAAACACACTTACCTTTGCACTCATGCACCCATCACTCACCTGAGCACCGACATCGCGACCCCTCCAACTCCTTCAACCAGACGGCCCGCCTACTCTACCTGGCATGGTTTGGAGCCGTCGGGAAACCCACACGAAAGCCCTCAAAATAGGGATTAGGCTAAAAACTGCCTGTTAACTACCTGTTAACAGGCAGTTAATTGGCACGAATCCCTTCCCGCCTGGGGTCAGCGGGTCCCAGTGCGGGGCAGGTACCCACCGCCTCTGAAAGTTGCGGGGTTTTCGGAGGGCTGGTGTCGGGACCCCCCGAATTCAGGATTCCCCCGCCCCCCCGCCCCCCCCCCCCCCCAACACGCCTGAAACCCCGCCTGACGGTTCCACGAAAATCGACCCCATTGTTTTTGCTACATCCTTCCCTGGTCTCTCTCTCTTTATATCTCTCCCACTACATCATTATTTTTGCTTCCATCCACTACAACTTTTCTTATGCTTCCTTGCTGTATCTGATACTTTGTGGTCTGTTCTACCTTGTCACTGTCCCACTGATTAGCAGTTTTTTGTTTTATTCTTTTAATAATTACAGTGGAACCTTGATTTTCCATCAGAATGATGGGCACCCCAGCTCTCACTAGCAGATAATGGGCATTGGTAGATAATAGATGTGCCACTCTTATTTAGAATACCTATATCAAACATTTTGCTTGTATTTTTGTGTTGTTTCAGTCCAGGCACTTTTACGGGAGTGCACTTACACTCTTTCATATATGATACAAAAAGATTTCTCATCAGTGTTACTTTTTCTCACCAACCTGGGTTGGGAGCACAGGTAATTGAGGTAATGTTAGCTGGGTAAGTTTTTTTAAAATTCCAGTGCAGTTTTGTGTTCTACAGACTGTCCTATCTTCATGACAGTTCACTTATACTTGCAAATGGCAGGAAATACATTTTCTAGTATTGTAATTGATTATATTTGCCTTGAAGCAGTGGAGATGCAGGCATGATTATTATTATGGTATGTATCTACGTTGAACCCACCTAATAAAGCTCCAACAGTTTTTATTGAGACTGTATCGGACTGACTAATTGTGGAGTTATCTAATTCAGAGTACAGCATAACTATTTATATTAAAAAAAAGGATGTTTTGATGTAAGAGTTGTCTTCATCAGGAAAGCTTAACAGCAATAGTAAAACAAAATGGGCTCCAGTTATGAAGGAGTTAGTTTAGGTAACTCCTTCACAATTTTCAGTCTAGGTTTGCTGAATTTTGTATTCTGTGTATAACACAAATAAAGATTGTAATAAAGAATAAAAAAAACACAGGAGGGAGTAGAGCTCATGGATCAATTTTTAAAATTGACCCACCAAAGGAATTGTGCCTATTAAATTGGCTGATTTAGGTCAGATAGCTCAAGCCAGAAATTGTTACTATTTCAAAATCAATGGGAACTGCCAGGTGAGACTCCTGTAGCTCATAGAAACCGTAAGATTGCTAAACATCGGGACAGATATGTTGCTATTCCCAAGTGGACAGAACTAATATGTGTCTCATGGATAAAACCGCTTTGCTCACTCCTTGAAAATGTAAGTGTGGAAGTCTCTGCTCTCTTTATTTGTTGAGTTAATTCACCTGGAAAATAACATGCTATCAAATAAGACTGCTCCCTCTGTATAATTTGTGCCAACTGTGGGTCTTAGCTAGCTGTTTCTGTATTAAGGCCATTGATAGCTGCCTTGGGTGGCACTGTGAGAATGTGAGTGGTGATTAGGTGCCACCTCCAGTTCCTTTCATTCTTCCCCCTCTCACCTCCATGAATTTAGTCAGGTTTCTTGGGATTACCTTTCCAAGTGCAGAACTTTTATGCTTAAGACAAAGTAGGCAAGAAAATACTTGCAGAATCTTTTCTTGTTTCTTTCTGCCTCTTCCTGTACTTAAGTGGGGGTACTTGCAGAACTGCAGATTGGATTTCTCAGATGGCTGGGATCAGTTTGACATGCATGCTAACATAGAAAACTACCAAAAACGAATGAAAAAAATGACGGTCCCAGAAGCTGGACACTCAAAGTGGCATGACATGAAAAAAGTTGAGTGTGCAGTGAGATGTGAGTTTGTTGTAATTTAAGCTCTCTGTATTATCCAATATTGTTTCCCTTGTACTTGAGGAAAATACCATAGTTACACGAGAGCCTGCAGTTGAATCAGTGTTGCAGACACAAGATTACGATATATTTTCAGGTGGGGGACAGGCAGTCCAGGGGAGACGGGCATGCTTCTAGGAAAGTTTAGATTTTTTGACCAGTTGTTCCAGCATTTTGGAGCCTGTAATAATTCTTAGACTGTGACCCCCTGGTTCTGGACTCCCCGGCCATCGGGAACATCTTTCCTGCATCTAGTCTGTCTAGTCCTGTTAGAATGTTATAACTTTCAATGAGATCCCCTCTCATTCTTCTAAACTCCAGCGAGTATAAGCCCAATCGACCCAATCTCTCCTCATACGTCATTCCTGCCATCCCAGGTATCAGCCTGGTGAATCTTCGCTGCACTCCCTCCATGGCAAGAACATCCTTCCTCAGATAAGGTGACCAAAACTGCACACAATACTCAAGGTGTGGTCTCACCAAGGCCCTGTACAACTGCAGCAAGACATCCTTGTTCCTGTACTCGAACCCCCTCGCTAAGAAGGCCAACATACCATTTGCCGCCTTAACCGCCTGCTGCACCTGCATGCTTAACTTCAGCGACTGGTGCACAAGGACACCCAGGTCTCGTTGCACTTCCCCCTTCTCCCAATCTATTGCCATTCAGATAATCTGCCTTCCTGTTTTTGACACCAAAGTGGATAACCTCGCATTTATCCACATTATAATGCTTCTGCCCAATCACCCAACCTGTCCAAATCATACTGGAGTTTCTCGGCATCCTCCTCACAGCACACACGCCCACCCAGCTTTGTGTCCTCTGCAAACGTGGAGATATTACATCTAGTTCCCTCGTCTAGATCATTAATATATATTGTAAATAGCCAGGGTCCTAGGACCGATCCCTGCGGTACCCCACTAGTCACAGCCTGCCACTCGGGGGGGGAAAAAGACCCGTTTATTCCAACTCTTTGCTTTCTGTCTGCCAACCAGTTCTCTATCCAAGTCAGTACCTTGCCCCCAATCCCACGTGCCTGAACTTTACACGCTAATCACTTATGCGGGACCTTATCGAAAGCCTTCTGAAAGTCCAAATACACCACATCCACTGGTTCTCCCTTATCTATTTTACCAGTTACATCCTCAAAAAATTCCAGTAGATTATTCAAGCACGATTTACCTTTTGTAAATCCATGTTGACTTTGTCCGATCCTGTCACTGTTTTCCAAGTGCTCCGCTATTACATCTAATGGACTCTAGCATTTTCCCCACTACCGATGTCAGGCTTACCAGTCTATAATTCCGTTTTCTCTCTCCCACCTTTTTTGAATAGTGGGGTAACATTAGCTACCCTCCAATCCACGGGAACTGTTCCAGAGTCTATGGAATTTTGGAAGATGACCAGCAATGCATCTACTATTTCTAGGGCTACTTCCTTAAGTACCCTAGGATGTAGATTATCAGGCCCTGGGGATTTATCGGCCTTCAATCCCATCAATTTCCCTAATGCCATTTACCTACAACTACTGATTTCATTCAGTTTCTCCCTCTCATTAGACCCTATGTTCCCTGACATCTCTGGGAGGTTATTTGTGTCCTCCTTTGTGAAGACCGAACCAAAGTATGTATTTAATTGGTCTGCCATTTCTTTGTTCCCCATTATAAATTCCCTTGATTCTGACTGCAAGGGACCTACGCTTGACTTCACCAATCTTTTACTCTTCACATATCTATAAAAGCTTTCACAGTCAGTTTTTATGTTCCCTTCAAGCTTACTCTCATACTCTATTTTCCCCCTCTTAATTAATCTCTTTGTCCTCCTTTGCTGAATCTTAAGCTGCTCCCAATCCTCAGGTTTACTGCTTTTTCTGGCCAATTTATGTGTCCTCTCCTTGGATCTTATGCTATCCCTAATTTCCCTTGTTCGCCACGGTTGAGTCACCTTTTTTGTTTTATTTTTATGCCAAACTGGGATGAACAAATTCTGTAGTTCAACCATGCGATCTTTGAATGTTTGCCATTGCCTATCCACTGTCAACCCTTTGAATGACATTCCCTAATCAATCCTACCCAACTCGCGCCTCATACCATCGTAGTTTCCTTTATTTAAATTCAGGACCCTCGTCTCTGAGTCAACGACTTCACTCTCCATCTTAATGAAGAATTCGATCATATGATCGCTCCGACCCAAGGGGCCTCGCACAACAAGATTGCTAATTAATCCTTTCTCATTACATAATACCCAGTCTAAGATGGCCTGATCTCAACAGAAAATGCTGGAAAAACTCAGCAGGCCAGGCAACATCCGTGGAGAGAAAATAGAGTCAACGTTTCGGGTGAAAACCCTTTGTCAAGACTAAAGAAGCACAGGAAATGAAATAGATTAAGAGGCCAGGCTGGGGGAGGACAAAAGAGAAGAGACGTTAAGGTGTGGATAAAAAATATAAGTAAAAATGTAATAGGGACCGAGGTTATGATCTGAAATTGTTGAACTCGATATTGAGTCTGGAAGGCTATAAAGTGCCTAACTGGAAGATGAGGTGCTGTTCCTCGAGTTTACGGTGAGCTTCCATGGAACAATGCAAGAGGCCGACGATGGTGAGGTCCGAGTGGGAATGGGGCGGTGAATTAAAATAACAGGCGACCGGAAGCTCGTGGTCACCCTTACGGACTGAACGGAGGTGTTCCGCAAAGTGGTCACCCAATCTGCGTTTGGTCTCCCTAATGTAGAGGAGACCACATCGTGAGCAGCGAATACAGTATACTTGGGTGGAATCACCACTCTGGATCCACACATCAAGGTTCCTCGGCACACTGACAGCTGTTCTCCTCTTTGCGAGAATGCTGGCAACAGTGGTTCACCATGTGCTGGCCATCCCTTCACCGTTAAATCGTAGACTCGTGAGAGAGTCGGGTCATTTCTAGTTTCCTTTTCAATGGTAGAATTTGTTACTGGTAGACATTCCACTATGGTTGAGTGGAACATCTCCACTGGGTCCACTGTAGGTGCCTCTTCTACAGTTGGCAACGGTAGACGCGATAAACCGTCAGCATTTCCATGCTGTTTTGATCCTTTGTATTCTATGTCATATTGGTGTGCCCCTAGGAAAAGGGACCACCTCTAGCCTTTGTGCTGTCATAATGGGAACGCCCTTTTTAGGGTTGAATATGGAGATGAGGGGTTGATGGTCAGTCAACAAGGTAAATTTTTGTCCGTGTAGGTAATGGTTGAATTTCTTCACTCCCCATACCAGGCTGAGTGCTTCCCTGTCGATCTGGGCATAGTTACGCTCAGCTGAGTTCAATGAGCGTGACGCAAAAGCTATCGGCCGCTCCGAGCCATCAGGGAATCTATGCGATAATACCGCTCCTACGCCGTAAGGGGATGCATCGCACGCCAGTCTGATTGGCAGTGATGGGTTGTAATGAGCCAAAACTTCCTTGGACGTGATCAAGCCTTTGCATTTATGGAAGGCACGTTTACAGTCTTCGCTCCATTTCCAATTTACTCCCGTTTGTAGCAGTTCGTTAAGAGGGTGCAGAACAGTTGACAAGTTCGGTAAAAATTTATGATAGTAATTTATCAATCCCAGGAACGACCTTAATTGTGAGACATTTTCAGGTGCTGGGGCTTTTATGACCGTTTCAATTTTTTCAGGTGACTTATGCAACCCTTCTTCGTTAATTATGTGGCCACAATATGATATTTGTTTCTGGAAAAATTCACACTTGGGGCGATTTGCTCGTAGGCCCCGTTCTCTCAGCCTAGTGAGCACCTGCTCCAAATTGGCAAGGTGCTCGTTGTCGTTTTCTCCTGTTACAAGGATGTCGTCTAGGTAGCATTGAGTCCCCGGAATCCCTTGCAGGACTTGCTCCATAGCTCTTTGCCAGATAGCTGGAGCCGATGCCACTCCGAAAACCAGTCGATTGTACTGGTACAGGCCTTTGTGTGTGTTTATCGTGAGATACTTTTTAGAGGCCTCCTCAACCTCCATCTGTAGATATGCCTGTGCCAAGTCAATTTTGGTGAAACGTTTCCCTCCGGATAGTGAGGCGAAAATATCTTCCATCCTCGGAAGAGTATACTGTACCGTGTGAAGGACCGGGTTTACAGTCAGCTTGAAGTCCCCACAGATGCGAATTTTTCTCTGTTCTTCAGCTTTATCATTATTCAACGTTTTCTTCATGACCGGGACGATGGGTGTTGCGCACTCGCTCCAATCTGTCTTGGATAACACGCCTGCCTTTTCCAAATTCTCCAGCTCTGCCTCGACTGCTGGACGAATTGCGTATGGCACCGGCCTTGCCTTAAAAAACTTGGGAATTGCTGCATCGTCCACTTTTATTGAGGCGGTGACGCCTTTCAAGGTTCCTAGTTCCTGTTGAAACACTTCTTTGGCGTTGGCCAAGATGTCTTTTAATCGTTCAGGTATGACGTCGTCATTTTTTTCCTTACTGGTCACCGTCAGTGCCTGAATGGACTGCCAGTCTAAACGTATCTTCCTGATCCATTCACGTCCCAACAGCGGTGGACCACCATCTTGCAGAACGTATAAATACAATTTCTGTATTTCCTTGCTGTTGTATACAACAGGCACCCTTATTTTCCCTCTGGGGTATACTTTCTGCCCCGTATATGTTTTCGAGATAATGGATGTGTCTTTCAAAGGTATATGCGGAAATAGCCGCTCGTAATCCCGTCGACTTATGACGGTCAGAGCTGATCCTGTATCTAGCTCCATTTTAACTGGGGACCCCGCTATCGTGAGGGTAACCCAAATGGTCTGGTAATCTTCTTTGGCAATTACATTATGTAATTTGAGACAGCTTAGTCTCTTGTTTCCGGAGTCGCTATCGCTCTTGTCTTCGGAGCTACTGTCCGTCATCATTTGTACCTTTCTGTACATTTCCTTATTGATTTTTTTTTTCTGTCAGTGGATTTTTTGTTTCCAGATCGGCATACACGTGCAATGTGTCCCATCTTTCTGCATTGCCTGCATGCTTTGTCCTTGAACCAGCAGTCCCTCTGGTCATGGGTGGATCTGCCGCAGCGATAACATCTCGAAACCCCGTGTCATTTCATGGGTGCCGAAGTCCTGTGGCTTTTGCTGTATCTCTGCAGCTCCTCTTGCGGCTGCTTCGTATGATACAGCCACGCTGAAAGCCTTGTCCAGTGTTAAATCTTCCTCAGAAAGTAGCCTTTTCTGTGTTCCTTCACTTCGAGACAAATTCGTCTGCGGTCTCCTAAGACAGCTTTCTTAATTCGGTGAGGTAATCAGTGTTACTTTCATTCTTGTGCTGATTCCTCCTGAAGAATTTGAATCGTTCCGCTATCGGGAGCGGTGTTGGGTTTAAGTGCTCCTGTAGGGTATCAACAATCTCTTTAAAATTCTTGTCCTTCGGTTTGGCTGGAGTGATTAAGTTTCGTAACAGCCCGTATGTCCTTGCGCCCATTAGATTTAGAAGTACCGATGCCTTTTTATCATCCTCTTTCATTCGCTGTGCAATATACCTCCACTCTTTCCACATATGTGGTCCAATCCTCTACATCACTATCGAAAGCAGTAATATTGCCAGTCTTAGGCATCCTGAAAAAAAATGGCGCCTCCCGCGCTTTCCTTTCTTCCCTGCCGAGGAAAAAATGGCGCCTCCCGCGCTTTCCTTTCTTCCCTGCCGAGGAAAAAATGGCGCTTCCCGCCGCTGCCGCTGCTGACAACGCTGTTCTCCGCGGTTTTTATTTATACAGATATATTTAATAGCTGGAGACTCGTTCTCGCCGGACTCTCTGGGACTTTTCCCTCCCTCTGCTTGGTCCGAACGCCGACCTGCTTTGCAGCGCTGGCCGTCTCCCGAGTGCTCCACCCTCCGTTTCTGTTTGCCTCCGCCTTCGCTGCTCGGCCCCGCTGCAGAGCCAGCCGATCGAGCCCCAGCCCGCCGCCCAGGAAGGATTATTGCAGTACCTGCCACCAGCCCGGCTAGCTGTTGAAACCACAGGGTTTTTTCTTTTTTTTTCTTCAACCTTCGTCTGAGGAATCGATCTCCTTGAGGTGCTGCCGAATTGCAGGTAAGTCCGTTTCCAATTCGTCGCCACTGTTGTATCAGTGTGTTAATGGAGACACGGAATGCAGGAGTTGGTTTAACAGGTGTTTACTTAACAAAGTCTGGAGGTGAACTAAAAGATACAAGACACTATACAGGCTTATATAGCCCGAGTGGCCACTACTGGCATTACAGTACACAGGGGCTCTTAAAGGCACATACACCACAGTGGGGGCGTATGGGGATGAAGCTCAGGCCATTGCTGAGGACTGATCGTTCGGGGTCAGAGAGGGGCAGGTCCGAGGGGATGGTGAAAACACGGCAGGGGGTGAGATTGTGAGAAGGGAGGTCACAGGAAAGTGAAGGGGAAGAAGGTTCCGGAGGGGCGTTGGTGTTTACGAGTTGATGAAGCTTGCGATCCTTGACATCGGAAAGGAAGAAAAAAAGTTTTTTGTTGAAGCGTCTGATGAGTCGAAGGATGAAATGGAACTGTGGACCTGGACAGCTTTGAGATAGAGTGCGTTGTTGCTGCTAAAGAGAGAGGTTGAGAGTGTTCATGTGGCGCCGCATGGCGTTGAGCGTGGATCTCAAGATGCACGAGAGCAGTAGTTCAAGGAATGATCTCTAGTTGGTTCTTCGACACATTGGTCCCGGAAACCATCCCGTATACACTCCAGGAATTCCTCCTCCACAATATTGTTACTAATTTGGTTAGCCCAATCTATATGTCGATTAAAGTCACCCATGATAACTGCTGTGCCCTTATTGCACGCTTCTCTAATTTCCCTTTTAATGCCATCCCCAACCTCAACATTACTGTTTGGGGGTCTATATACCACTCCCACTAACATTTTCTGCCCCTTGGTATTTCTCAGTTCTACCCATACAGATTCCACATCATCAGAGCTAATATCCTTCCTTACAATTGTGTTAATCCCCTCTTTAACCAGCAATGCTACCCCACTTCCTTTTCCTTTTTGCCTATCTTTCCTGAATATTGAATACCCCTGGATGTTGAGTTCACAGCCTTGGTCACCCTGGAGCCATGTTTCTGTAATCCCAATCATATCATATTTGTTCACCTGTATTTGCACAGCTAATTCATCCACCTTATTACGAATGCTCCTTGCATTAAGAGACAAAGACCTAGAAATTGGGTTGGTAACGCCGGCGCTGAGCGCCTAAAGAGACCTAGAATTGGGGCGAACGCTATGAAGATAGCGACAACTCGGATATTGACTGTACATTTAGCGCCTGCGCGCGCCCGCGAGCGCAAGCAGTTCATGACGTCATTTCAGTGTGCAACGCCTTCTAGGATCGCCTGAGCGCATATTGGGTGGCGCCCGGAGCCTTAGCACCCAGCGCTATTAGTGACAGTTCGAAGGAGGGCTAACAGGCCCTTCTCGGAGTAGGGGGCGCTATTTAAAGGGGACAGCTTTAGTGCAGAATCTTCTGCCACTTGGCCTGCTCATTGCGATCGTTGCTATAGAGAGTTGGCGAGCTAATGTGGAGCCGAGTTCTGGGAATTTAGCTTTACAGTACTTGGGTCCTTCAAACCTGTCCGAAGCACTTGCAGCACTACACCTAAAAGCCTTTTGACCAATTGGCATCGGAATGAGAGTTTGTTTGGAGGGCGACGGCCTCATCGCCCAACACTGTGAAGGGGCAGAGAGACGGTGGGAGAGAGGGCCAGGATTGGCCAGAAGGAGGAGGGGCAATGGAGGTCGGCCAATCCGACGGGAAGCTGCGAGGGTCTTTAGGCAGCAGGTGACAAGCCTTGACATGTTGGAGGAGCAGTGTTTGGGAAGGCTCCGATTCTGGACGGACATCGTTACTGATCTGTGCCACATGTTTGGTCAGGATCTGCAGCCGCGTGAACGCTGCAGAACCTCTGTCCGTGATGGCTAAACTGACTGGCCTCCATTTTTATGCCAACGGATCCTTTCAGTCAGCCATTGGGGACATTGCGACTGTCGCTCAGGTTGCAGTCCACTGTTGCATCCGGCAAGTTACAGAAGCCCTTTATAGGCGAAGGCGTCAAATCATGACCTTCCCTCGGACCCTGCACAAGCAGGCGGAGGGCACGCAGGGTGTCGCTTCTATTGTGGACTTCCCCATGGTGCAGGGGGCGAGTGACAGCACACATGTGGCTTTGAGGGCGCCATGCCATCATCCTTAGGACTTCCGCAACCGCAAGGGGTTGCACTCCCTCAACATGCAGCTGGTCTGTGACCACCGCCAAATCATCATGGCAGTCACCGCGCATTTCCCAGGGTGCAGCCACTATGCCTTTATCCTGCGGTTGACCTCAGTTTGTAACCTTTTTGAGGGGCTGCCTCAAAGACGAGGCTGGCTTACTGGGGACAAAGGCTATCCTCTCTGGCCATGGCTGATGACAACACTCCGTGTGGCCGACACCCCAGCAGAAGAGCTGATCAGCGGCCATCAGGTGACCAGGCAGAGTAAACAGCACACTATTGGTGTTGTCAAAAAGCGTTTCCAATGTCTGGAACATTCGGGGGGATCCCTGCAGTACTGGCTGCAGCAAGTGGCACACATCGTCGTCGTCTGCTGCATGCTCCACAACTTGGCGAATCGACGCACCCAGCCAATTCCAGCTGTCCCTCGACGACCAGCGGAGGCGGCGGAGGAGGAGGCGGCGGCGGCGGAGGAGGAGGAAGATGGAAGGGCTGCTGAAAGTGGAAGGGCCATACGTCAGAGGCTCATCTGGACTCGTGTCAAGACCCCTGTGGTGGAATGATGAGAGTCTTAACTCATGCGCACTTTGTTTGAGGGCCTCTGAATGCCAGCATCACTGAAACTAGTCACATGCACCATGCCACATTGAAACTTCTGTTTATTGGCACAAAAGTCTTTCATTACAGCTAAACAACGTAATGTCAACAGAAACCATAACTTTCAAAATAACTGTGAACTGTTCGGCAAAGCCGCAAAACTCAACAAACCTTCTGCAAATATAACAACAGGTGAGGGTGTCCTTGAATTTGGACAAACAAACGTCTCAGCACCTCCCTCTACAACTGGCCCCTTGAGGGAGAACGACTTCTCTTTCGCGCCCGGCCCCTTCCCTCCCTGCTGCTCCTACGTAATTGGACCCCAGTGGCGGGCTCAAGGCTGGGGGACGCCTGCTGACTGTGTGGAAGCACAGAAGCCCCTGAGGGACGG
Source organism: Somniosus microcephalus (assembly GCF_052327205.1). NCBI lineage: Eukaryota > Metazoa > Chordata > Chondrichthyes > Squaliformes > Somniosidae > Somniosus > Somniosus microcephalus. The sequence continues at coordinate 217,265,529 of NC_140988.1, read as the reverse complement.
CCTGGCCGACCTCTGGGCTTGGAGGGTGCGGACGCAGGATGCTTGATGTGACCATGGCTGGAAGCAGTGTGGCCTGCAGGTGGTGGCAGCTGCAATGCAGGCATCCCAGCGCTGGCATGTGCAGTGGTCTCCTGCCGAGAGAGGACACCTGCACCATGGTCGGACGACACACTGGCTATCTGAGGGGAGTGGCTCGGCTCATCCGCCACAACCGAATGCTCCACTGATTCCTGGCCTTGTATGGGACTGGAAGGGCCCGGGGTGATCCTAACTGATGCAGAGAGGGTGGCTACAGTGAGAGATCGCGTTGCGTCAATCTGGCTGTGTAGGAGCCCAGCAAGTGACTGCGTGGCAACAGTGAGGACATGTGTGCCAGGTGCCAGTGCTTCGGAGAAGGCCTGGACAGTTCTTCCCATTGCTTCGGACAAGCCAGGTGCCGACCGCTCCACTGCCTCGGACAAGCCCTGCACAGACCTTTCCAGGGATTGTCCGAAGCCCTGAACAGTCCTTTCCATAGCCGACTCAAAGCCGTGGACAGTCCTCTCCATTGTTGGGCCGAAGCCCTGGATAGACCTGTCCATTGTTGCCCCAAACACCTGCAGAGTCCTGTCCATTGTTGCCCCAAAGCCCTGGAGAGTCCTCTCCATTGTTGCCCCGAAGTCCAACATACTCTTAGCCAATGAATCTATTGACTCGGGCATCATCTCGAATGCAGCCATCAGCTCCGTGTGTCTGACCCGGGCCTGTTTGCTCATCTCAGCCAGGCGACGCACCTCATCTGCACTCTGTGCAGCAGTCATCACGACCTGCCTTGCCCTCCGGGGAGACGGTGGCCAAACTTGCCTATCCCCTGTGCGTTGCTGCATGCCGCTTGGTCCGGCAACTGGTTCATCCTCAGAGCACCCCCCCCCTCCCCTCCAGGGGACTACTATCCCCAGTCTGTAGATGTGTCGGCTCCCCGGATTCTGCAACGGCTGGTCCGGATTCCTCCTGGTCCTCGCCTCCGGTGGCACTGGCACTGGCAGCTTCAGCGCGTTGAGCCCGAGTTGGTGTTGCTTCATCTGAAAGTGGGAGGTGGAAGAGTGGCTTTAGCAAAAGGACAGGTTTGCTGAAAGGCATGCCAGATTGCGGCAAGGCTCTGACATGGCTGCACACTGAGGATTCATGCTGGCAGGGGGACCAAGTGGAAGGCAACAGGTGAAAAAGGTGAGAGTCTTACCCTCGCTGTCGGTAATGGGGTCGGCAGATGCAGTGGTCACAGGACCAGACAGGCGTCCTCCAAGTATCTGGTGCACTCTCTCCTCCAGATCCGTGAGAGTGACCACTTGTGGAGGTCCGCCACCGGTTCGACGTTGCTCCTTCCGGATCATCGCCAGCTTGGACTGCAGGGGAAAGAAGGGGAAGTTCTGTAACATGATGCCTTGAGATCATCGCATGGCCCCCATGGTGCAAGAGCCCTTATGAGGCCTTGAGACATCTGTCCATGTGTGTGCCCAGAAAGGGCCATGGGTGCATGCTGACAGATGGCCATTGGGGCATCATTTCAGCAGGGTGCCCGAAGTCGGCTGCAGATGGAGGGAATCAGAAGATTGCTAAACCATCACTCACCCTAACGATCCGTGTGAGGTCGTTGAATTTCTTCCTGCACTGAACAGGGGTCCTGGTCGCCATGCTGCTGGAGTTGACCCTCACAGCAATCTCCCTCCAAGATCGTCGGTAAGCCTTCTGATTTGGCCTTTTGCCATTATCCGGATACAGGACCCCTCGACGGCGTTCAACTGCAGCCACCAAGTGGTCCAGACCCTCAGTGCTGAAGCGCTCTGCTCTCTGTCTAACCTTCTCCATGCTGAACAAGTTTGTACCGCCAGACAAGGGCGAGCGCCGAATCTGAGGCCTACAGGGCGCTGGGTGTTGAAGCTCAGGCTGACTGACCCACCCCTTTAAGAGCCGGCCGGCGCCTGGAGGTCTCGTGGTTTCCAGTAATTGAGATCACCTGTGCTGCGCCCGTCCGCGTCGATATTGAGTAGCGCCTGAACTTTTGCGCCTTAAGAGCACCGTGCAACGGATGAATTAGCGCCTCAATCCTCTTTGGGGGCGATGCAACCCAATATCTCGCCAGGCAGCGATAACTTTCGTCTGGCTATAAACTTAGCGCTCCGCCAGTTCTAACGCCTCAAGCGAGGCTATACCCAATTTCTAGGCCAAAACCTTCAGGCTTTTTTTAACGCTCTTAGACCTTTTAGAATTATTATTTACTGTGGCCATGTTTGATTTAAACCTTTGATTTTGCTGACTGCCACCTTTTTGTTTTTCTCCTTCCTGTCTTTTGCTTCTATCCTTGTTTCCCTTTCCTCTGTCTCCCTGCTCAGGTTCCCAACCCCCTGCCAGTTCAGTTTAAACCCTCCCCCAGAGCACTAGCAAACACTCCCCCTAGGACATCGGTCCCGGTCCTGCCCAGGTGCAAACTGTCCGGTTTGTACTGGTCCCACCTCCCCCAGAACCGGTTCCAATGTCCCAGGAATTTGAATCCCTCCCCCTTGCACCATTCCTCTAGCCACATATTCATCTGAAATATCTTTCTATTTCTACTCTGACTAGCACGTGGCACTGGTAGCAATCCTGAGATTACTACCTTTGAGGTCCTATTTTTTAATTTACCTCCTAACTCCCTATATTCAGCTTTTAGGACCTCGTCCCGTTTTTTACCTATATCGTTGGTACCTATATGCACCACGACAACTGGCTGTTCACCCTCCCCTTCCAAAATGTTCTGCAGCCACTCTGAGACATCCTTGACCCTTGCACCAGGGAGGCAACACACCATCCTGGAGTCTTGTTTGCGGCCGCAGAAAAGCCTATCTATTCCCTTACAATAGAATCCCCTATTACTATTGCTCTACCCCTCTTTTTCCTCCCGTCCTGTGCAGCAGAACCACCCCTGGTGCCAGGAAGTTGGCTGCTGCTGCCTTCCTCTGATAAGCCACCCCCCTCAACAATATCCAAAGCGGTATATCTGTTTGAGAGGGGGATGACCACAGGGGACTCCTGCACTACCTGCCTGCGCCTACTAATCTGCCTGGTGGTCACTCATTCCCTTTCTGCCTCTGCAACCTTTACCTGCAGTGTGACCAACTGATTAAACGTGCTATCCACGACGTCCTCAGCATCGCGAATGTTCCAGTATGTATCCATTCGCAGCTCCAGCGCCGCAATGCGGTCTGCCAGTAGCTGCAGCTAGATACACTTCCTGCACTCCTGGTCGTCAGGGACACAGGAAGTGTCCCTCATTTCCCACATAGTGCAGGAGGAGCACACTACGGGGCGAGCTATCCTGCCATGACTTACCCTTTAATTAATTTAAATTAAATCAAATCAATACCACCAATTAAATGATATACTCGAGGGCCCTTGGTTACCAGCAGTCCCCGCTACACCACAGAGAGCTTAGAAACTATAAACCACAGAGTTTAAGTTTGGGGAAAAAAGGAGAAAGAGAGAAATACTCGCCAACCAATCACTTACCTGCTTTCTGGTGATGTCACACTTCGATTAGTTTTTACTTCTCTCTCTTCCCGCTCTGAGATTGGTAAGCCTACCTGCTCTGCTGCCGCTTTTATGCTCGCTCCGCCACCGCCGCTTCTCCCAGCTCCGCTGCCGCTGTGGGGCCTACCTGGTCTGTCGCCTCTTTTATGCTCGCGCCACCGCTTCTCCCAGGTCCGCCACCGCTGTTTTTGCACGCTCTCTCGCATTCCCTCGGCGCGTGCTCTGGCTCTCTATCTACAAACAATTATCTGTCCCATCAAGCACGGACACGACATAACCTGATGTAGCATGCACCGAAGAACTATTCTACACTGGCTTATTAGACAACCTTGGAAGAGCACGTGAAATTTGAATCCATAGATTTTTATTGGCAAACATGGATGTTGGATCTAGAATGCTGACTGTTCACATGAAAGGTTGGTATGTATGGATATACAAAGGGAAGCATTAGGCTCAAACTCCAAGCCACTGCAGTGACTGGTATCTGGACAACTGGACCTCTGTCCCTCTGCCAACAGAGAGCACGATTGGTGAATGCTGTCACTGTCTGTCTCCTAAACAGCAGAGGAACGCCGTTTTAGGTTAGTACTTGTACAGAATCATCGAGCAACAGGGACCTTCACTGATTTCCAGACAGCTCAGTTCTTTTATGAAAGGCATGACGAGTGCAAACTAAGGAGATGCCATAATGCTTAACCTATAAGAACAAAAGGAACCAGGCTGAGCACACTGTCCTGTTTAATACTTTTATTTCAAGCTCTTATGCTGGAAATGTATTTTCATGTATTTAGGATATCACTGCCAGCGTCGGGTGCACCTAGGTGGTCCCTCCTGGAGTGTCCCAGATGCTGTTGTTCTATACGGAGTCGGCTGCACCCATACACTACCACCCTATGTTGTCAGCCATTCCCAAATGCTCTGGCAACAGACTAAGTCAGCCGTAACCACCGGCCTCCACCAAACACTGTGCCAGCTGCAAGCAGACACTGCCACTTCACTGTGCATGCTACAGCCAAATGCCCTCCAAACTCTGTCAACCGCACCCCAATTTCCCCAAGCCTATACAGTATCAGCTGTGCTCAAGTGTCCTCGCCCCATCTACTGCCAACAAAAGGAGTTAACAGACTTAAAATGAAACCAGGACGTTTATTTGCCCTTCTGTTAATATTGAACTTTACTCTGGGAACCCTAGTTTTCAGCCTGCAGATATTATCAAGCAATTGCCATACAATAATGTTGCGTGACAGTCAGTATATTTGTATTTTGCAAATTAAAATATTCCTAAATATTTTGCACAATAAGTGACAAGACGTGATAATTTCTTGTTACTGGCAGCAAACTGTATAATAATGTAAATGAAAACAGTATTTATCTGCTAGATGCTTTGCATCTGCAGCTGACTAGATTAATGAGCAATTGAAGTCCTTGACACAGCCGTGCAGGGCCAGAAGTGCGTCACCAAGGTGCATTGAAAGGCAAAGGTTCCACATTGTGGAAGTTTAAATTCTGGGCTGATTGCTATCCGTTCATCAGAATTTACAGACATTAGTCAAAACACAAACTGGAATGTGAAGCACTGATGATTGTGTATGACCAAATTGGAATTCTGTAATAAAATTTTAAAATTATTAACTTTGACTTCCTAATGATTCATTTTTAATAAAGATGATTGTAATACTTGAAAATAGGAAAGAGTCATAGTCAGCAGTGTTTGTTACGGTGGTTCTCTACACTAAGGTGAAGTGCATGTTGATAGCCATGTGCCTCACACATCTGTGTTTGTCTGTTTAACTATTACTGACTGACTTCCCTGCAATTATGCTTTGTTTCCCCTTGTTACAAATATGTAGTGCCATGCTTCATAGAAAACTTCCAAACTTTGATATCTTTCCAGGTCTCTGGATGATTGCAACGTTCCTTCGATCTTGTTTTCAGGTTGTCCTTGAAACATTTCCTCTAACCCCCTAATGTCCCTTCTGTCCTCGGCTGGCTATAGAATACTGTCTTTGGAAGCTATGTGTTTGGATATATGGACATGTTGGACTGAAGTGATGACAGTACAGCCATAACTTTGCTGATAATCATGCTGGTGTGCTGCAGCACTTTAGTGTTGGCCACAAACTTATCATTCAAATATCATGAGCGATTGTATATGCCTTTGGAATCTTTCTAGTTACTTCACAGGCCAATGGTGAAGAGTCTCTGGGCTGGATTTTCATTCAGAAGTCGGGAAGGAGGCGGGGCTACAACTTTCGGGTTTTGGTCCCGCCTCCATCGACGTCCGGCCAATCCACGCGACTTTCCCTTGATTGACCTTGAGCCCGCCCAGCGGGCTCAGCAGGACAATTAAGGGCCACCCGGCAACAGTTGACGTCACAGACTGAAAGGACAATTAAGGGCCACCCGGCAACAGTTGACGTCACAGACTGAAAGGACAATTAAGGGCCACCCGGCAACAGTTGACGTCACAGACTGAAATTTCATCTGTCAAGACGTGTTGACAGATGAAATATCAGTGTTTCACAGCTGTTTGAAGCTGTCAAACACTGACAGTCTTACTTCTAACCTGAGTCCTTCTACGCAGACTCAGTTAGAAATCTAGCCGGCACTGAAAGCTGCAGGCTGTCACTTTTGACAGCTCGCGGCCATTCTGCTTTCAGTGCCGGCTGAATGATGGACTCCCGAAGCCTAGAGGAAGAAAGGCTGTAAAGGTAAGTACAGGTAATTTAAACTTCTTTACACACTTTTTAGACACACCAAACACACTTACCTTTGTACTCATGCACCCATCACTCACCTGAACACCGACATCTCGACCCCTCCAAGTCCTTCAACCCGACGGCCCGCCTCCTCTAACCTGGCGTGGTTTGGAGCCGTCGGGAATCCCACACGACACCCTTCAAAATAGGGATTAGGCTAAAAACTGCCTGTTAACAGGCAGTTAATTGGCACTAATCCCTTCCCGCCTCGGGTCGGCGGGTCCCAGTGCGCGGTGGGTACCCGCCTCCTTTGAAACTTACGTGGAGGCGGGTTTTGGGCGGGATGGTATCGGGACCCCCGAATTCGGGATTTTTGCCCCCCGCACGCCTAAAAGCCCGCCTCACGGCACACTGAAAATCGATCCCTCTGTATTGCAGCAGTGTGAAAGTGTAGTGAGCACCACGGAGTATAATTGCAGCTTTGTTTTTCAGACTTCGCTTGTTCAGAATACAAGTAAAGCACTGTGTGCTGCTTTGCCCTTTTTGATGTGGCTGTTGATTTTCCTAGTCCACTGCACATAATTGAATATGGTGCTCCACTCTGGAAGACTAGCCATGCCATTTAGCCTTAACATGATCTTGAAATCATTGTAAGCTTGACTTGGTGCAGTCTGGTGTATACCACTTTCAGGTATTATCTTTGACTTTTAGTTACCTTGGTGTCTCGCCATTTGTCTTGCAACATTTGAAGGTACGACTGCATCTTATAACTTGCTTCAGTATACTTTCCGTCTTGGCAGTTTAAATGGTGATCCATCTAGCCTTCTGTTTGCTCATTGCTCTGGTTATTTTGACATCTTGAATAACTGTACCAGCATGCAATTGATTAGATGCCATTGTTCAGGATATGGGTGTATCCATGTGCAGTTAACCAATGTATGAAAACAGTAGAGCAAACTGTACAGTGCTCTGGTCAGACTGCAGTTTGAGTACTGTGTTTACTTCTGGTTGTCAAGATGCAAGGGAGACATTAAGTGCTGGAGGCAATACAGAGAGAATCCATTCCATTACACGTTATTGATTCTTTGTTTGAAGAACAACTTTGTGAAATCACTTAAAATTGCCTCTTACTAGCTTGAGCCAGTGTCCCCTTGACCTACTCTTGCAGTTCAGTTTGAACTAACATTCCAGATTTATATGTTCCACAATGTTTACTATCTTTATATAACTTTTAAAGTCTTCTCTCTGAAAAGGCTGAAAAGTTTCTTCAGTCTTTTCTATTGGCTTAGAGCTCTGACGCTACGGAGCAGCCATGTGGCTTTGACTATCTTGTGTCCAATTCTGCTCACCAGCACACAATATTTGAGGGAAGATAGATTATGAAATTAAACTAGCAAAAAATATAAAAACAGATAGCAAGAGTTTCTAAAGTTATATAAAAAGAAAAAGGGTGGCTAAAGTGAATGTTGGTCCCTTAGAGGACGAGACCGGGAAATTAGTGGTGGGGAACATGGAGATGACAAAAACGCTGAACAAATATTTTGTATCAGTCTTTACAGTAGAGGACACTAAAAATATCCCAACACTGGACAAACGGGACTGTAGGGGGGAGGAGCTAAACACGATTAAAATCACTAAGGAGATGGTACTCGGTAAGATAATGGGACTTAAGGCGGCTAAATCCCCTGGACCTGATGGCTTACATCCTAGGGTCTTGAGAGAAGTGGCGGTAGAGATTGCGGATGCATTGGTAATTTTCCAAAGCTCCCTGGATTCAGGAAAGGTCCCAGCAGATTGGAAAACTGCTAATGTAATGCCCTTATTTAAAAAGGGAGGTAGACAAAAGGCTGGAAACTATAGACCAGTTAGCCTAACATCTGTGGTTGGTAAAATGTTGGAGTCCATTATTAAGGAAGCAGTGACAGGACATTTGGATAAGCATAATTTAATCGGACAGAGTCAACATGGTTTTATGAAGGGGAAGTCATGTTTGACAAATTTGCTCGAATTCTTTGAGGACGTAACGAACAGGGTGGATAAAGGGGAACCAGTGGATGTGGTGTATTTGGACTTCCAAAAGGCATTTGACAAGGTGCCACACAAGATTACTGCACAAGATAAAAAATCACGGGATGGGGGTAATATACTGGCATGGGTGGAAGATTGGCTATCTAACAGAAAACAGAGTTGGGATAAATGGTTCATTCTCGGGTTGGCAATCAGTAACTAGTGGTGTTCCGCAGGGGTCAGTGCTGGGACCCCAACTCTTTACAATCTATATTAACGATTTGGAGGAGGGGACCAAGTGCAACATATCCAAGTTTGCTGACGATACACAGATGGGAGGGAAAGCAGTGAGTGAGGAGGACATAAAAAACCTGCAAAGAAACATAGACAGGCTAAGTGAGTGGGCAGAAATTTGGCAGATGGAATATAATGTTGGAAAGTGTGAGGTTATGCACTTTGGCAGAAAAAATCAAAGAGCAAGTTATTATCTAAATGGAGAGAAACTGCAAAGTGCTACAGTACAAAGGGATCTGGCGGTCCTGGTGCATGAAACACAGAAGGTTAGCATGCAGGTACAGCAGGTGATCAGGAAGGCCAATGGAGTCTTGGCTTTTATTGCAAGGGGGATGGAGTATAAAAGCAGGGAAGTCTTGCTTCAGTTATACAGGGTACTGGTGAGGCCACACCTGGAATACTGCGTACAGTTGTGGTTTCCATATTTAAGAAAAGATATACTTGCTCTCGAGGCAGCTCAGAGAAGGTTCACTCGGTTGATTCCGGAGATGAGGGGGTTGACTTATGAGGAAAGGTTGAGTAGGTTGGGCCTCTACTCATTGGAATTCAGAAGAATGAGAGGCGATCTTATCGAAACATAGAAGATTGTGAGGGGGCTTGATCGGGTGGATGCGGGGAGGATGTTTCCACTGGTGGGTGAGACTAGAACTAGGGGGCATAATCTTAGAATAAGGGGCTGCCCTTTCAAAACTGAGATGAGGAGAAACTTCTTCACTCAGAGGCTAGTAAATCTATGGAATTTGCTACCTCAGAGAGCTGTGACATGAAATAAATTTGAGATGGACAGTTTCCTAGCTAATAAGGGAATTAGGGGTTACGGGGAGCGGGCAGGGAAGTGGACGTGAGTCTAGATTCGGATCAGCCATGATTCTATTGAATGGCGGAGCAGGCCCGAGGGGCCGTATGGCCTACTCCTGCTCCTACTAATGTTCTTATTAGGTGTCGGTGCCCATAGCATTGTACAAATGAAGCATGACGTTCTCTTACTTGTACGTTACTGTTTGGCCTATATAGTTCAGCATTCTGGTTGCTTTGTTAATTGTTCAAGCATTGTAGAATATGTTGAAGTTGAATCTACTAAAACCCCCTAAACTACTTTTTCAGTTTCATCCTTGGCTATTTCAGCAACATACAGAGAGTATATATGTCGTTCATTTTTTTAAATCCTAGGTGTGACAGTTTACACTACACCATATTAAATTTCATCTGCCATTGTTCTGCCCACTTGCGTATTTTGTGCAATTGATTTTGTATTTCATGAGCTGCCTCCTCAATCAACTAACCCTTCTAGTTTAGGATCAGCAAATCTGATCAATTTACATTGAGGTACTGAACCTTAAGCCATTGATGCAAATTTGAAACCGTATTCATGACCATACTGATCCCTGGACCACTATATTCATCACTCACCCCAACTCCCCCAACTTTTATACTCGGTATGAACTGTTTCAAACCACTTAGCCAGTTTCTTATCTATTGTTGAGATTTATCTGGAACCTCCTCATCTCTGAACTTAACTTGTAGCTTTTAACATGAAACTTTGTCAAATGTTTTTTGGAACTCTAGATACACCAGTTTGTGGGGCTTTCCACAGTTTACTTAGGATGTCACTTCCTCAAAATTTAAAACGGTTGGTCAAGCAGAATCTATCTTTTCAGCATTTACGTTGACTGCTCTTTACCAGGTTCCATACAGATTCTCAACTTTACTCCTGGTGATCAATTCTTATATTTTGTCTGGTATTGAAATAAGACTAATGGGCCTGTAGCTGCTTGTCTGTTTTGTTATTGTTTTTGAAAATGGGCACCATGTTGGTCTGTTCCAGGTAAAAAATCTACCTCCTGAGAATTGGTTTGTTTTAAGCCCTGTTGTCCTGTGTTTAATTGAAGTCATTTATTAATTTTAGCGAGGTTATCCCTATTTAGGAGGGCCATGTTGCTCATTTTCTTCCTTGTGAATACTTGGAGGAAATAATCATTCAGCACATCTACTATTTTCTGCTGCTCCTCTGTTCAGCTCTTTTTGCATCTTGCATAGTTCCCACCTCTTCTAACTCTCTCATTAGCGTTAAAGTACTGAAGAAATATCTTGCTGTTTTGTTTCACATCTGTAGCTATGCTTTTTTGTGTGTCTCTGCCCCACTGACCAACCTTTTAACATGTTTCTTGTCCGTTTCTATAGTCACCCAGTCTGACCCTTCACCTTTCTACCTGCCTTATTTACAGAAGTGGTTCTTCCTCATTTTACTTGATTCTTTTGTTCATATCTTGTTGGTCAGTTATTTATTCTGCACTCACTGATCATAAGTATGTATTTATTCAGCATGCTCAGGATTATGTCTTTTTTAAAGATACTTCACCCTGCCAATCAGTTAAGTTTAAGATGGACCCTCATTCCTTTGATTTTGGCCCTTTTTAAAATGATCTCTGGTCCTCGTTATTTCTGAATCCCAGATCACCTCTAACTTGATTGTGGTTTCAATCCCCTAAGGGTGCCATGACTTCTGTTTCCTGTATGCTGTCTGGATCATTTAATTTTACATTTATTATAGTGACTCAATAAATTCTAACACTAAAAGATACTGAGCTTTATATCCAGAGTTGGATAATTAATGTTCATGGGAGATGGTGCTTACCTAGATCTAGGAGAGTGCAGGGGAGACACTCTACTGGTGGGGTCTGGGGTAAAGTGTGGACAATTTTGGTTATTTGTGATGAGAATGTAATATGCAAATGGCATAGTGAGATCATTTGAGACAAAAAATAAAACTAACAAACTTCTCAGACTCTGAACTTGTTTAAAAGTCAGAAGCCACTACTAAGTAGAGAGAGATGAGGAAAATGGATAGAAAGATGAGGCAAAAAGGTTCACATGCAGTGCTTCCCTTTAAGAAATGTGCACAGAATAAGGATTTGAAGAAACTAGAGTTCTGTTTGCTATATTAATGTATTTGTATCCTGGATCTATCTTTGGGACAGGAGGGGTGGAGAGAATGTATAATTGTATGTTTTTAAATTTCATTAACCTCCCTCACAGTCCTTGGATGACTTCATCCTCCTTGTTGGCTTTTGACTTATTTAACTGCCCCTACCAACCCCAGACTGGCTGCTGGACTGGTTATCTCTGCTCTTTAGCCTCTCCTCTACAGCCTTCCTTGCTGTGCCTAACTCCTTGTCTCTTGTTTATGTAATCTAAGGTTTCTCCCTGCAATCAGCTACATCTGTATGTTGGCTGCTGCCGATCAGCCTTTCACTCTCTCCCCATGCTGTCTTGAACACAGCTTACCCTCTTCACCTCATCACTTTTTTTCTCTTCTAATAACTTGGCCCAACCCATCTGATTCGATTCCTCAGCTGACCTCTTTTACTGCTGCATTCTCAGACTTGTGTCTGTTTCTGAGGAGCGCACAGCCTTCACCTGCTCCATCCCTGTTAGTGTGCCCCATGCCCACCATGGCATCCATTACTGTCTCTCCCAAGGTAGCAACCTCACCTGTCTCATCCCTAGCTCCTGGTGACCATCCAGCCCATTCCCCAAGGGTTAATCTTTCTTATTTCCTCTCCATTCTCCTATCCCCCTCCACTACCCTCTTCCCAGCCCACTTGTGGGTTATCGAACACTGGCTCTCCAGAATGTTCGCTTCCTCACTAATATGACCCTCTCCATCCACAGCCTCATTCTGGTGTTGACAAACCTTGTTTATGGGGGGTGACTCCTTCCCCCATCCAAATCCGCCAGGCCCCACCCTGCCAGGCTCCACATTTCATCCTCTGCTCAAACTGCAGTGCCAGCAGCATGGCTCTCATTAAGTCCCATCTTGGGCTTCTACTTCCCTCATTGGAGCACCTCTTATTCTGTTCTGCTTCTCCCATTTACATTTTTTCTTTTAAGTACTCTTATCCTTTCAAATCCCAAAGCAACAACTTCATCAAGATTGTCTCCCTTGTCTCTTACCTCAGCCTGCCCATTGAATGATTGAATAATCATCGATGACTTGAACCTCCATTTTAATTCCGTTTATGCCCTCTCTAATTTCTTTGCCCTCTTTTGAACCTTCACATCAACTCCCCACCCACACCTGTGGCCACCCACTTGACCTCACCATCTCCGAGGTTTTGATCACTGAAATGGCCACTTCCGGCCACTTCTTCACCGTTCATGCAGCCATGTTTTCCTGCCTTGCATTATCCATGCTCTTTACCCATAGAAAAAATGCCTCCACCTCCTCACTAATTCACTAACTCCCATCACCCATATGAAACCACTGCTACTGTTGACCAGATGGGTAGATAGATTCATTCATTCATTCTCATATCTTTCCCTCCTTCCTTCCTCACTTGCACTGAAACACACACACTTTTTAAAAAAATATATAAATTGTATCTCGGTCAAGCTTTTGACATTTATTGTCTTGTTTTTCAAAATAATTTGAAGATAAACTATTGAATAGAAAGAAAAGTATTCTATTGGTACCATCCAGTCAGTCAGTCAGGTATAATATTGGGTACAGTGCACAAGCTGGGACTGTGGGATCCAAATTCAAACGTATCATTGAGCACAGAATCAACCCATTGTGCCTGTGCTGGTTCTTTGAAAAAGCTATGCAATTAGTCCCATTCCGCTGTTCTTTCCCCAGAGCCCTGCACATTTTTACTTTTCAAGGATATATCCAATTTGCTTTTGAAAGTTACTGTTGAGTGTGTCTTATCTGTTGAGCATATGCATTTCTTTGTTTAATGTTACTTCAGTTTTCAAAACAAAAACACCAGTTGAATTTTCAAGCTAACCGATTGTCTCACCCAGGTTTTGTTGATCATTAGAAAAGATCAGTGCTAATAATGTTCACCTATGAAAGATTCTAATTTCTAAAAAAGAGAGAAACAGATGAGAGAGAAACAAGAGAGTTAAGGAGAGGAAAGTTGAAGAAAAGGTAGACTGAAGTAGACGAGGAGAGACCGTGAGAAACAGCTAAATGAAGACTGCAGAGAGTAGTAAGAGAGTGGCCGTATTCTCCAACTTTTCATTACACAATGCCAAGATCTACTTGTATATAGTTGAAGATGATGGGAGAATGATGTTTTTGAGATTGGTCACTGAGCCATCTAAGGTGGGAGAGAGGTCTCCCTGTGTGCATTCTAAAATGGAAAGTTCAGAATAAAAAATAAACACAAGTTGCAGTCATCTGAATGTTGTAATTTGGACTGTGTATTTTGTGGAAAAAAATCTATAGAGTAACTTAGTAATTATATTTCTACTATTTCTTTACAAAATGGTTGGTTCCTTGAGCTGGTTTGCAATGTTTTCTGTGCATTTATACCAGAGTGAGTTGGGAGCTCAAGTGTTAATTTTTATCGTAAGTAGCACTTCCATGGGAGATCAGGATGTTTTCTCACCACCTGCTTTTTTTTCATCGTTGCACGTGCAGTCTAACAACTCCGTGCTCGAACAACTCCATTGCCTTACTATGGCATGCACATGCACAATTGTGCTATTTTTCAGGCCCCCCACCATGCTAAATCTTGCTTGGGTGGTATGGGTATGGTGACGACTACTTGCCTGTTCCTCGAGGGGAAGAGGGGGAAAGCACAACAAATCCAAAAGGTAAAAATTCACGAGATCAAAGAAGCAGTACAACAAATTCAAAAGATAAAAGCGTACACAAAAATGACAAAAAATGTGCGAGAGTCATACAAAAATACAGATACAGACAGAGCCACAAATAAACTGATGAGTGTGCACAGTGAGTGATTCAGACAGACAAGTAAGGCAACGAGACCATACAGAATGAAAAAGTCTGAGGGAAACTGAGTTCAAGACAAACAGAAAAGAAATGTAAACACAAATGATTCAAGAGTGGAGATGAACAGAGATACAATCGCATTGGAGAAATGCACAAATTTTAATTTCCTTTCTGTTCATAAAATATCCAAGAATTTGTTGATTTGCTATCAAAGATTTTTTTGTGATTTTTAATTTAGTGAACCAGAAATGATTCCCACATTTGCTGCTCTGATGTTTAATTACAGTAAAATGTGCTGATCTCGTGGGGGTGTAAACAAGATTTTCTTAAAACTTGAACTTCACAGGAAGTCATAGATAATTGTTAAACTATATTCTCTAAATTTTACATCCCAATTATTATTGCAATGTGAATATTTCCATTAAAGCAAGGGTGTCCAAACTGTGGCGTGTGAACTGTACAAGCCCCCAAACCATGACACCTCGGACCTATTAGTGTTCATTGCTCATTTGCTGGTTGTCCCTGTTTGAGTTTTGTGGTCCTGTAGATTTGGAAAGGGAATTTTGGGACTTCCTTGTACAACAGAAGCAGAAGTTAGTATTTGGTCTCAAAGTTTGCAATCTTGGCTTGGATTCAAAATTTCATTTGAGGCAATCTGTTCTTGCATGTGCCTTACTGCTGATGCCAGGGAGAACCGAGCTCCCTTCGGGGAAGGCTTAGCATGCTGAAATACATGTAGCTTGTGTAGAATTTGCAAAATTGAACATTGTCCTATAAGGGTCCATTGGCAGAAAAGGCCTTAATTTTAAAGACTGTTTTTAAAAAGCCCAGAAAAAGGGGCACACAAAATGGCCGCCAGACCCTGTGACCAGCTTTTGGGACACTTTAAAATGGTTCCTGCAGTCCCCAGACAGCTTTTGTGGATTCAGCCCACAGTAGGTTCTGGAAGGCAGTTTCAGGGAAAACGAAACCAGACAGAGCCCCATACATATAGATTGGATGCAGATCCGATCAGATCGGCCTGTAGATAAAGGCCATCTAAATGTTTACCCAGACAAAAGGGAACAGATTCAAGTTCGAAGAGGGACATTAAAGACAATACAGGGTCGTTCCAGACCAGAGATGGCAGTTACTGGCCATCCCGAAGATACTTTAAAAAAACAAAGACTACCCCGCTGTGCTACAAGCCCGCCAAAAGTTAAACAAAGACTAACCTTGATTTGGCAGGAGATAAGGGCCTCTTTGAGAAGTATAATTGGGAACCCGGTATAGCTATCTGTGTAACAACAGAAAATGCTGGAAAAACTCAGCAGGTCAGGCAACATCCGTGGACAGAAATTTGAGTTGACGTTTCGGGTCGAACCCTTCTTCAAAACTGGAAAGAAAAGATAGATCGGAGGCAGGGCTGCGATCGGACAAAAGAATAAAAGAAACAAAAGAAGTAAAAAAGAGACAATAAAAGGTGTTAGAAGCTAGACGAGATGGTAATAGGCTGAGATTGGGTGTAAAGTGTACTGGCAGGGCAAGAGATAGCTGCCAGGTGTGAGAGAGAAACAAAAGGAAGGGGGGGGCGGGGGAAAAGGAGTGGAAAAATTACAAGAAAAAATGAAATTGGGGCAGAGGTTATGATCTGAAATTGTTGAACTCGATATTGAGTCCGGAAGGCTGCAGAGTGCCTAATCGGAAGATGAGGTGCTGTTCCTCGAGTTTACGTTGAGCTTCCGTGGAACAATACAAGAGGCCAAGGACGGTGAGGTCCGAGTGGGAATGGAGCGTTGAATTAAAATGACAGGCGACCGGAAGCTCGGGGTCACCCTTACGGACTGAACGGAGGTGTTCCGCAAAGCGGTCACCCAATCTGCGTTTGGTCTCCCCAATTTCAGATCATAACCTCGGCCCCTATTTCATTTTTTCTTGTAATTTTTCCACTCCTTTTCCCCCCCCCCCCGCCCCTCCTTTCCTTTGTTTCGCTCTCACACCTGGCAGCTATCCCTTGCCCTGCCAGTACACTTTACACCCAATCTCAGGCTATTACCATCTCGTCTAGCTTCTAACACCTTTTATTGTCTCTTTTTTACTTCTTTTGTTTCTTTTATTCTTTTGTCCGATCGCAGCCCTGCCTCCGATCTATCTTTTTCCAGTTTTGAAGAAGGGTTCAACCCGAAACGTCAACTCAAATTTCTGTCCACGGATGTTGCCTGATAAGTCCGTGAATGATTGAGACACGGACCAGCAGGAGTGAAAACAAACAAGTCTTTACTGGTGGAAGTCAATAGTGAAAACTAACAGAGGCTCTCTAGCGCCTTTTATACAGGGGTGGTCACTGCCGGTACTGCAGTCTGAGACCAGTTATTCTCTTAAAGGTACATACACAACAATTCCTCCCCTTTTAGATAAACAGTACATAACATTCATTTAACAACTAAATGATAACGAATTACAATCACAATTACTGTTGCTAGATACATTGGTTAAGTTTAAGCAATTATAAGTTCAGTCTTTGAGGAGGCTTCCTGATTCTGTCTGGATAACGCCTCTTTGGGGTATCAGGTACTTCTGGCAATGTTGCGTCGGGATCAATGTCTTTGTTTGGTTCATCTGCTTCCAATATTACCGGTTCTGCGGTAGCTGCAATTGGAACGTCAATTTCATTACCAGGTGTATCAGATCGTGGTGTGGAGTTGACGTTTTCCAGTGACTCTAGAATCTGGTCAGCATGGCGTCTTACAATGCTCTCCCCAACGTCCACGGTATACATGAGAGGTCCTTGTCGTGTACAAATCGTTCCTGGCTGCCATTTCTCAGTGCGGTAGTCCCAGGCCAAAACTGGTTGACCTATCTTAAAACTCCTGGTCGGCCTTTCATTCATACTCTGAAACTGCCTGTTCGCCACATCTCTTCGGACGTTTGGCTTAACCAAATCCAAACGGCATCGTAGTCTTCGATTGAAGAACATCATGGCTGGAGTTTGGTTGGTAACCGCATGTGTCGCATTCCGGTAGGCAAACAAGTTGTTGTCCACCTTGTGTTGTAGGGGTATATCTTCATTACACATTGCCTTGATAGCCTTCTTGAATGTTTGGACAAACCTCTCGGCCAATCCATTAGTGGCTGGATGATATGGGGCAGATGTATAATGCTTAACACCATTGTTCTTTAAGAACCTCCGGAACTCTTCAGACACAAACTGTGGTCCATTGTCAGAGCAAATCTGTTCAGGCAGCCCATTCCTGGCGAATATGGTTCGTAAAACTGCGATAGTTTTTTCTGTGGTGGTTGAGGACATTTTTATTACCTCTGGCCACTTTGTGCATCCACCGCAATTAAAAACATCGAGTCCATGAAGGGACCAGCAAAATCAATGTGCACCTGTTGCCCTGGAGATGAGGGCCACTCCCATGGATGCAGAGGAGCTTGTGGTGGGGCGTTTTGGACCTTCTGGCATCCTGCACAGCTCTTGGTCATCTCTTCGATTTCTCTATCGATTCCCGGCCACCACACAAACGCTCTGGCTAAGTTCTTCATTTTTACCCCACCCAGATGAAGCTCATGGAGCACTCTATCCGTCAACTTAGGTGGAATTACTACTCTGGATCCACACATCAAGGTTCCTCTGCACACTGACAGCTGTTCTCTTCTCGGCGAGAATGCTGGCAGCAGTGGTTCGCCATGTGCTGGCCATCCCTTCACCGTTAAATCATAGACCCGTGATCGTGTCGCGTCATTCCGTGTTTCCTTTTCTATGTTTGCATTCGTCACAGGGAGACATTCGACTATGGTCGAGTGGAATAACTCCATTGGATCCACTGCAAGGTCGTCTTCTTCCACCGTCGGCAACGGTAGGCGTGACAATCCATCAGCATTTCCATGCTGTTTAGTTCCTTTGTACTCGATGTCATATTGGTGTGCCCCTAGGAAAAGGGACCATCTCTGCAGCCGCTGTGCCATCATTATCGGTATGCCCTTCTGAGGGTTGAAAATGGAGACGAGGTTGATGATCGGTTAGTAGAGTAAATTTTTGACCATGCAGATAGTGATTGAACTTCTTCACCCCCCACACTAGGCTGAGGGCCTCTCTGTCAATCTGGGTGTAGTTACGCTCGGCAGAAGTTAACGAGCGTGACGCAAAAGCTATCGGCCTCTAAACCATCAAGGAATTTATGTGACAGTACCGCCCCAGTGCCGTAGGGAGACTCATCACACGCCAGCCTGATTGGCAGTGCTGGGTTGTAGTGAGCCAATACTTCCCTTGAAGTGATTAAGTCCTTACTCGTCTGAAAAGCACGCTTACAATCATCGTTCCATTTCCATGCTACCCCCGTTCGTAGCAGGGCGTTCAGTGGGTGCAGAATTGTCGACAAATTCGGCAAAAACTTATGATAGTAATTCACCAACCCGAGGAATTACCTCAGTTGTGACACATTTTCAGGCGCTGGGGCCTTAACAACCGCTTCAATTTTGTCAGGGGACTTATGTAACCCCTCTTCATCAATCACGTGGCCACAATACGATATGTTTCTTAAAAAATTCGCACTTGGGGCGGTTGGCTCGCAGCCCATGTTCCCGTAGTCTAGTGAGCACCTGTTCTAGGTTGTTAAGGTGTTCACTGTCATCTTCACCTGTTACAAGGATGTCGTCCAAGTAACACTGAGTCCCCGGAATCCCTTGCAGGACTTGTTCCATCGCTCTTTGCCATGTCGCCGGAGCCGATGCTACTCCGAATACCAATCGATGATACTGGTAAAGACCTTTGTGTGTTTATCGTGAGATACTTCCTAGAGGACTCTTCAACCTCCATCTGCAAATATGCTTGTGCTAGGTCAATTTTTGTAAAACGCTTCCCTCCAGACAGTGAGGCGAAGATGTCTTCTATCCTTGGAAGAGCATATTGTGCTGTGTGAAGGACAGGGTTCACCGTCACCTTGAAATCCCCACAGATGCGAATCTTCCTTGGCTCTCCGGACTTATTGCTTAACGTTTTCTTCATGACAGGAACGATGGGCGTCGCCCACTCACTCCAGTCGACCTTAGACAACACGCCCACCTTCTCCAGATTCTCCAGCTCTGCCTCGACGGCTGGGCGAATTGCATATGGTACCGGTCTTGCTTTGAAAAACTTGGGAACTACATTCTCTTCTATTTTTAACGAGGCAGTTACGCCTTTAAGCGTGCCCAGTTCTTGTTGAAATACCTCTTTGGCATTAGCTAAGATTGTTGACAATCGTCCAGGAGTGACGTCTTCATCTTTTTTTACCGTCCACCGTCATTGCATGAATGGAATGCCAATCTAAGTTTATCTTCCTGATCCATTCCCGTCCCAATAACGGTGGTCCACCATTTGGCAGTATGTAGAGATACAATTTCCGTATTTTCTTGCCATTGTATTCGACAGGCATCCTTATTTTTCCTCTGGGGTATACTTTTTGCCCCGTATACATCGTCAAGACGATGGATGTCTCTCAAGGGTATGTGTGAAAATAGCCGCTCGTAGTCTCGTCGATTCATGACGGTTAGCGCTGATCCTGTATCCAATTCCATTTTAACTTGGGACCCTGCTATCGTGAGGGTGACCCAAATGGTTCGGTGATCCTCTTTTGCGATTACATTGTGAAGTTTGAGACAGCTTAGTCTCCTGTTTCCGGATTCACTATCGCTCATCTGGTCTTTGGAACTACTGTCCGTCATCTTTTGTACTTTCTTGTACGGTTCCTTAGTAGCCTTTTTGTTGTCGCTGGTCTTCTTCCCAGACCTGCAAACTCGTGCAATGTGTCCAATCTTCCCGCATTGTCTGCATATTTTGTCTTTGGACCAGCAGTCCTTGTGGTCATGGTTAGTTCTGCCGCAGCGATAACATTTTGCAAATCCCCGTGTCATTTCGTGGGTGCCGTATTCCTGTGGTTTTTGTTGAATTTCTGCAGCTCCCCTGGCTGCTGCTTCATACGATACTGCCACGCTGAAAGCCTTATCTAGCGTCAGCTCTTTTTCTGCGAGTAACTTCTTCTGTGTTCCTTCACTCAGGAGTCCAGACAAATTTGTCCCGTAGGGTATCTGCCAGTCCTGCTCCGAACTGGCAGTGGTTTGATAGCTTGCGTAGTTCCGTAAGATCCTCAGCATTGCTCTCGTCTTTGTGCTGAGTTCTCCTGTGGAATTTAAATCTTTCTGCTATCAACAGCGGTGCAGGGTTTAAGTGTTCCTGTCGGACAGCAACAATTTCGTTAAAACTCTTCGCCTTCGGTTTGGCTGGAGTAATCAGGTCCCGCAATAGGCCGTACGTTCTAGCGCCCATTAAGTTTAGCAATATCGATGCCTTTTTCCCCTCCGCTATTTCGTTTGCCTCGAAATATACCTCGACTCTTTTCACATACGTGGTCCAGTCCTCTAATGTATTATCAAAAGCAGTGATACAGCCAGTCTTCCGCATCTTGCAAATCTAAAATGGCGCCTCCCGCGCTTTGCCTTCTTCCCCGCTGTTGTTAGCGCTGCTTTCCACGGTTTCTTGCGCGTTAAATATTGATTCTTTTATTATTTTCCCGTCGTGGAGCGGACCCTCTGGGACACTTCCCTCCCTCTTCTTAGGTCCGAACGCTGCCTGGCTTCGAAGCACCGGCCGCGCCCTGTGTGCTCCACCCTCTCTCTCTTTGCTTCCCGACTCGCTGCCCGGCCCCGTTGAAAAGCCACCCGATCGAGCTTCAGCCCGCCGCAGCCCAGGAAGGATCAGAGCACTACCTGCCACCAGCCCGATTAGCTGGGAAACCACAGACCGAGGAACCCAGCCTGGCTCTGGACAGTCTCTCCTGCAAGTTTTCAAACCGATGATTGACGGTCGACGCCCGTTTCTCGAGTTTCTTTGGACTCTTTTTTTCTTCTGGCTCCGACCTTCAACAAAGTCGTCTGAGGTGCTGCCGAGTTGCAGGTAAGTTCGTTTCTGTTAAGTCTGTGTGTTATATTGAGAATTACTACACAGACCACAAGAGTAACTTTTAACAGGTCTTTACTAGTCGAAGGTCAGGGCGGAACTGCCCAATAAATCATTACACAGCACTTATATACCGGTGTGGTCACCACCGGTATTACAGTATACAGCAGCCAAGATAAAGTAGTGCCACTCTTAAAATAGTTCTCTTAAAGGTGGAATGGTTACATACACCACAATCCTCCCTTTTTAGCTTAACAGTATATATTCCCCATTAACATAAAATAATGGTGTGGAGATGCCGGAGTTGGACTGGGGTGGACAAATGTAAGAAATCACACAACACCAGGTTATAGTCCAACAGCTTTATTTGAAATCACAAGCTTTCGGAGCGCTGCTCCTTCTTCAGGTGAAGTGGAGAAATGCATAAAGACACCGCTTATATAGTCAGAGAATCATGTCAGATGTTTACAGGTAACCTTTCTAACTGCCATTTATCGCACCTCGGCAGAGAGATAATCACAGCAGTCAAAGGTGTGAATGGTGTCCAAACAGGTCAGTCAGGGAAACATTACATCAAAGAACAATGAGGTGGGGTCACAAGGGGTCAAATATTGCAGATGCTGGGGTCTGTATGAAAAACAAAAACAGACAAAAAACATTTTTTTTTTTGGCTGGAAATCACAGCAGGTCCGGCCGCATCTGTGTAGAGAGAACAGCCCATGTCGACTCGAGTCTGGATGACCCTGCATCAGGTGGGGTTACATGTAGCGTGACATGAACCCAAGATCTCGGTTAAGGCCGTCCTCATGGGTGCGGAACTTGGCTATCAGTTTCTGCTCGACGATTTTGCGTTGTCGTGTGTCTCGAAGGCCACCTTGGAGAATGCTTACCCGAAGATCGGAGGCTGAATGTCCTTGACTGCTGAAGTGTTCCCCGACTGGGAGGGAACACTCCTGCCTGGTGATTGTTGCGCGGTGTCCGTTCATCCGTTGTCGCAGTGTCTGCATGGTCTCGCCGATGTACCATGCTCCGGGGCATCCTTTCCTGCAACGTATGAGGTAGACAACGTTGGCCGAGTCACATGAGTATGTACCATGTACCTGGTGGGTGGTGTCCTCACGTGTGATGATGGTATCTGTGTTGATGATCTGGCATGTCTTGCAGAGGTTGCTGTGGCAGGGTTGTGTGGTGTCGTGGTCGCTGTTCTCCTGGAAGCTGGGTAATTTGCTGCGAACGATGGTCTGTTTGAGGTTAGGTGGCTGTTTGAAAGCGAGTAGTGGAGGCGTGGGGATGGCCTTAGCGAGGTGTTCGTCGTCATCGATGACATGTTGAAGGCTGCGAAGAACATGGCGTAGTTTCTCCGCTCCGGGGAAGTACTGGACGACGAAGGGTACTCTGTTGGTTGTGTCCCGTGTTTGTCTTCTGAGGAGGTCTATGCGATTTTTCGCTGTGGCCCGTCGGAACTGTCGATCGACGAGTCGAGCGTCATATCCCGTTCTTACAAGGGCGTCTTTCAGTGTCTGTAGGTGTCCATCGCGTTCCTCCTCGTCTGAGCAGATCCTGTGTATTCGCAGGGCTTGTCCATAGGGGATGGCTTCTTTAACGTGGTTAGGGTGGAAGCTGGAGAAGTGAAGCATCGTGAGGTTGTCCGTGGGCTTGCGGTAGAGTGAAGTGCTGAGGTGTCCGTCTTTGATGGAGATTCGTGTGACACCACCCACCAGGTACATGATACATACTCATGTGACTCGGCCAACGTTGTCTACCTCATACGTTGCAGGAAAGGATGCCCCGGAGCATGGTACATCGGCGAGACCATGCAGACACTGCGACAACGGATGAACGGACACCGCGCAACAATCACCAGGCAGGAGTGTTCCCTCCCAGTCGGGGAACACTTCAGCAGTCAAGGACATTCAGCCTCCGATCTTCGGGTAAGCATTCTCCAAGGTGGCCTTCGAGACACACGACAACGCAAAATCGTCGAGCAGAAACTGATAGCCAAGTTCCGCACCCATGAGGACGGCCTTAACCGAGATCTTGGGTTCATGTCACGCTACATGTAACCCCACCTGATGCAGG
Source organism: Somniosus microcephalus (assembly GCF_052327205.1). Classification (NCBI taxonomy): domain Eukaryota; kingdom Metazoa; phylum Chordata; class Chondrichthyes; order Squaliformes; family Somniosidae; genus Somniosus; species Somniosus microcephalus. Next base: position 217,242,251 of record NC_140988.1, on the reverse strand, counting down.
GTCATCCAGACTCGAGTCGACATGGGCTGTTCTCTCTACACAGATGCGGCCGGACCTGCTGTGATTTCCAGCCAAAAAAAAAAATGTTTTTTGTCTTTTTTTGTTTTTCATACAGACCCCAGCATCTGCAATATTTGACCCCTTGTGACCCCACCTCATTGTTCTTTGATGTAATGTTTCCCCGACTGACCTGTTTGGACACCATTCACACCTTTGACTGCTGTGATTATCTCTCTGCCGAGGTGCGATAAATGGCAGTTGGAAAGGTTACCTGTAAACATCTGACATGATTCTCTGACTATATAAGCTGTGTCTTTATGCATTTCTCCACTTCACCTGAAGAAGGAGCAGCGCTCCGAAAGCTTGTGATTTCAAATAAAGCTGTTGGACTATAACCTGGTGTTGTGTGATTTCTAACATAAAATAATAACATATATACACAACTCCATGTACCACAGTTCACAGATTCAGTCTCTCTGGAGGCTTCCTGACTCGGTCCGGATAACGCCTCGGTGGTGTAGTAGTTTTCGGTGGTGTAGTAGGTTCTTTTGGCAAGGTCGATTCAGCTTGAATGCCAGTGTCGGGTTCATCTGATTCCAGTATCACCGGATCGGAGGTAGATACTATGGGTATCTCTGCTTCATCATTAGGCGTATAGAGTTGTGGAGTAGGTTGTCCCTTTTCGGATAACTCTATGATCTGGTCAGCATGGCGCCTTATTATGCTTTCACCAATGTCCACGGTATACATCAGCGGTCCTAGTCGTGTGCAAATAGTTCCAGGCTGCCATTTCTCGGTACGGTAGTCCCGGGCCAAAACTTGTTGACCTATCTGGAAGGTTCTAGTTGGCCTTTCATTCATGCCTTGAAATTGCCGGTTCTCTACGTCCCTTCTGATGTTTGGCTTGATCAAATCCAGCCGGCATCTTAGTCTTCTATTGAAAAACATCATGGCGGGAGTTTGGTTTGTAACCGCATGTGTTGCATTCCTGTACGCCAACAAGAAGTTATCTACCTTATGTTGTAGATTTATGTCTTCATTACCCATGGCCTTTATGGCCTTCTTGAAGGTCTGGACAAACCTTTCAGCTAATCCATTGGTGGCGGGATGGTATGGGGCGGACGTGTAGTGCTTAACCCCATTGTTTTTTAAGAACTTCCTGAATTCTTCGGACACAAATTGCGGTCCATTATCAGAACAGATCTGTTCCGGCAGCCCATTCCTGGCAAATATGGTCCTTAATACTGTGATGGTTTTTTCCGTGGTGGTGGAGGACATCTTGATTACCTCCGGCCACTTGGAGTGTGCATCCACCGCGATTAAGAACATTGAGTCCATAAATGGACCAGCAAAGTCGATATGTACCCTTTCCCATGGAGATGAGGGCCACTCCCATGGATGCAGAGGGGCTTGTGGTGGGGCGTTTTGGACCTTCTGGCATCCTAGACAGCTCTTGGTCATTTCTTCGATGTCTCCATCGATACCTGGCCACCACACAAACGCTCTGGCTAGGTTCTTCATTTTTACTCCACCCAGATGCCCCTCGTGACGCTCCTTTAGCACTTTATGCTGGAGTTTGGGTGGAATCACCACTCTGGATCCACACATCAAAGTTCCTCGGCACACTGACAGCTGCTCTCTTCTTTGCGAGAATGCTGGCAACAGTGGTTCGCCATGTGCTGGCCATCCCTTCACCGTTAAATCGTAGACTCGTGAGAGAGTCGGGTCATTTCTAGTTTCCTTTTCAATGGTAGAATTTGTTACTGGTAGACATTCCACTATGGTTGAGTGGAACATCTCCACTGGGTCCACTGTAGGCGCCTCTTCTACCGTTGGCAACGGTAGGCGCGATAAACCATCAGCATTCCCATGCTGTTTTGATCCTTTGTATTCTATGTCATATTGGTGTGCCCCTAGGAAAAGGGACCACCTCTGTAGCCTTTGCGCTGTCATAATGGAAACGCCCTTTTTAGGGTTGAATATGGATACCAGCGGCTGGTGGTCTGTCAGCAGTGTAAACTTCTGGCCCTGCAGGTAATGGTTAAACTTCTTTACTCCCCACACCAGGCTGAGAGCCTCCCTATCTATCTGAGCATAGTTGCGCTCAGCGGAGGTCAATGATCTGGATGCAAATGCGACTGGCCTTTCCGAGCCATTTGGCAACTTGTGTGAGAGTACTGCTCCAATACCATAAGGAGAAGCATCACAAGCTAAACGAATAGGTAGCGTTGGATTGAAGTGAGCCAACACTTCCTTTGAGGTGATCAATGCCTTGCTTTTGCAAAAGGCCTTCTTACAGTCCTCGCTCCACTTCCATGGTACTTCTTTCTGCAAAAGAGCATTCAGCAGGTGCAGCACCGTGGATAGATTTGGCAGAAACTTATGGTAATAGTTAATCAACCCTAGGAACGACCTCAACTGGGATACATTTTCCGGAGCGGGAGCCTTCACAACAGCTTCGATCTTGTCAGGTGACTTGTGCAGCCCCTCCTGGTCAATGACATGACCACAGTACGAGATCCGTTTCTGAAAGAACTCACATTTCTGGCGATTAACTCGAAGGCCATATTCCTTCAACCTGGTGAGCACCAGTTTCAAATTTGCAAGGTGTTCCTCATCGTCATCTCCTGTAATCAGGATATCGTCCAAGTAACATTGAGTGCTTGGAATTCCCTGTAATACCTGCTCCATGGCCCTCTGCCAAATTGCTGGAGCCGAAGCCACTCCAAAAACCAGTCTATTATATCGATACAAGCCTCTGTGCGTGTTGATTGTGAGATACTGGCGCGACTCTTCCTCAACTTCCATCTGTAAGTACGCTTGCGCCAGGTCTATCTTGGTGAAGTGTTTCCCGCCAGACAATGAAGCAAAGATATCCTCAATCCGCGGAAGCGGATATTGCACCGTGTGAAGCACCGGATTAACCGTGATCTTGAAGTCTCCACAGATGCGGACCTTCCCCGGTTCCCCTGGCTTGTTACTCGATGAACACTTCATGACGGGAACAATGGGCGTGGCCCACTCACTCCAGTCCACCTTAGACAGTACTCCAGAACGTTCAAGCCCTTCCAGCTCAGCTTCCACAGCAGGTCGTATCGCATAAGGTACCGGTCTGGCTTTGAAAAATTTTGGGTTTGCATGTTCTGCAATCTTGATTTTTGCCTTAATTCCTCTGTGTTCCCAGTCCCTGTTGGAACACCTCTTTAGCTTCATCCAATATTCTGGACAATCGTTCAGGTTTGACATCTTTTTTTCCGGAATCTACCGTTATTGCATTTAGGGAGTGCCAGTCCATATTTATTTTCCTGATCCACTCCCGTCCCAGAAGTGGTGGACCTCCCTCAGGTAGTACATATATGTCCATTCCTTGGTGTTCCTTGCCCTTGTGTACCACCTTGACTTTTATCTTTTCGATGGGGTATACTTTTTGCCCCGTGTATGTCTGCAATACTATCTCCGTATCCCGTAGGGGAATATGTGTGAATAACTTTTTGTAATCTTGCTTATTCATGACCGTCAATGCCGATCCGGTGTCCAATTCCATCTTCACTTGGACTCCTGCTATCTGAAGTGTGACCCAGATAGTTTGTCGGTCAGCTTCCTTACTCACATTGTGAATTCTCAGACTACCCAGTTCCTTGCTGTTGGAGTCTGAATCCGAATTCTGTTCATCCGAACTCTTCTCGGCCACCTTATGTACCTTTCTGCACTTTTCCTGCGGTGACTTTTTGTTGCTGGTCTTCTTTCCTGACCGGCATACTTTAGCTATGTGACCAAGCTTGCCACATTTTCTACATTCCTGGTTTTTAAACCAGCATTGGTTCTGATCGTGTGTTGTCTTTCCACAACGATAACATTTCGTTGTACCCAAAGCCATTTGATCTACGCTGAATACCGCTGCCTTCAGCTGCATTTCCGCAGTGCCTCTCGCTGCGGCTTCGTGCGATGCTGCAATAGTGACAGCCTTATCAAGTGTAAGATCATTCTCTTCAAGCAGCCGCTTTTGTGTTCCTTCTTTCGACAATCCACACACGAATTTGTCTCTCAGTGCCTGTCAGACTTTCCACAAACTGACAGTATTTCGCTAGCTTACGCAGTTCAATTAAATACTCTGCGTTGCTTTCCTCTTTCAGTTGCGTTCTCGCATAAAATTTAAATCGTTCCGCTAACATCAGCGGTGTGGGGTTCAAATGATTTTTCAGAACAACAATTTTAGCGAAAGTTTGATCCGCCGGTTTAGCTGGTGACAGAAGATGCTTCAATAGCCCGTATGTCTTTGCACCCATTGAGTTTAGTAAGGTTAGTGCTTTATCTTCATCTGATATTTTATTTGCCTTACAATATATATCTATGCGTTCTACATACGTGGCCCAATCTTCAACATCGGGATCGAAATCGTTGATGTTACCACGCTTAGGCATCCTCGCAATCTTCTTAAGAAACAAAAAGAAATTTTTCTTTTTTTCTTCTTCAAAATGGCGGTTTCCCGCGCTTGTCTTCTTCCCCCGCCTACGAAAATGGCGGCTTCCCGCGTTTGCCTTTCTCCCCCGCTGGCTGTAATGGCGATTGCCGTATTGCTGCGTTCGCCCTCCCCAGCGGTTTTCAAATCATGCCTCCCAGCCCCTCTTGCAGTCCAGTCCTTTCCCCCCCCGGCTGCGGCTGAGTTCTCCGCGGTTTTTTTTTTTTTTCTCCCGCGCCTTACGCTGACCCGGTCGCTGCGCCTCACGGCCTCGGTAGCTGCCCGGCCTTTTTCACCGGTCGCGGTCGAGCTCTCTCTCGACGCTGTTGCGTCTTGCAGCCCGGTCTTTCGCACCGGCTGCGTTTGCATTCACCGCGGCTCCCGTGCCTTACGCTGTCCCAGTCTCGGCACCTCTGGCCTCGACTTCTGTCCGGCTCTTTTCCCCGGCCGTGGTCGAGTTCTCCGCCCTTATATCCTCCGTTTTTCCCTCCCCTACTTCACAGCCAACGTGGCCGACTTGCTGCTCGTCGCTGATCGGCTTACCCACCACCGTGATAGAAGGGATGATCACTGCCTGTTACTGATGGAAGGCTTCGTGTCAGAATTCTTCCTTTGCTCTGCAGACCCGAGTCTTCTCTCAGCAGAATGATGAGGGCGGATGCCTCCTCTCGACGCCCGTTAGACTGCCTTGGATGTATCTCTGCCGCAGGGTAAGATCGTACTCGTCGCCACTGTTAAGTCTGTGTGTTATATTGAGAATTACTACACAGACCACAAGAGTAACTTTTAACCGGTCTTTACTAGTCGAAGGTCAGGGCGGAACTGCCCAATAAATCATTACACAGCACTTATATACCGGTGTGGTCACCACCGGTATTACAGTATACAGCAGCCAAGATAAAGTAGTGCCACTCTTAAAATAGTTCTCTTAAAGGTGGAACGGTTACATACACCACAGTTTCTTACTCGTCGCCAGTGTTAAGTCCGTGAATGATTGAGACCCGGACCAGCAGGAGTGAAAACAAACAAGTCTTTACTGGTGGAAGTCAATAGTGAAAACTAACAAACAGAGGCTCTCTAGCGCCTTTTATACACGGGTGGTCACTGCCGGTACTGCAGTCTGAGACCAGTTATTCTCTTAAAGGTACATACACAACACCTGACCTGAGTTTTTCCAGCATTTTCTGTTATTTCGGATTTCCAACATCCGCAGTATTTTGCTATCATAGCTATCGGTGTGCTTCTTAGCCTTGGGAAGGCTTGACATCGGAGAACGTGATTCGAAGAAGACGACGACGAGACCCGGGGTAGTCATCGGGAGATCATCGACAAAAACCCCGGGCCGTTGACGAGAAGAAGAGAGGACGAAATGCCCTACAGCGTCGTGTGTAGGAGCACGGAGAAAAACGAGCTGCGGGCGAAATGATGGTCAGCGCGTCTTGCTGAAGAGAAGGAGCCATCAGCTTGAGCAGCCTGCTGCTCCTACAGCCCAACGACCACGTGGAGACAGGACGCCTGAGAGGACCAAAACGCAGACTTCAAAACCTCTGTTTCTAACTGGGATTGGTGAGCATGTTTCTGACCCCTCGTAATCTAATCTAGCTAGGCTTAGGGGGTGGGCATTTTGGGTATAATTTAACAGTGAATTGTTGTCCCTCGATGTTCCGTGCGTTTCCCTATTTCAGGATGAACCTTGTAAAACTTAATATGCCTGTAGATATATTGGTTAGTATTGTATTATGATTTGTTTTTCCCTCCCATGTACCTCCAATAAAATTTCATTTCGTTTCATTAAACTTGGTCTATAGAGTATTCTCTGCATTGTAGTTCCTGCCTCAAAGTCCAGTGTATAGAACCTAAGGGGTGAGTGGGTCGAACCACTCGGTGAATTACTGTGCAAGAGAGAGAGGCCTCTAGTGTGAGAGAGAGAGAGACCTCGTTGATCGAAAACCCCTTACACTTGCTACGCATGGTACAGCAAGATTTTATCATAAGCTATTTTACACCTCTGTGATTACAGACAAAGAATGTTTGCCCTTTGTCTGTTCATTGGCTGGTTTGTTGGATATTTTAACTGTTTTTGAAGAATTAAGAAAACTGGACCAGTTTAAAGAGCAGATCAATAGAGCGTGTTCGACTGATTCTCGAGAGACACCAACATTCAGCTTTTAGCTCTTCTGCTTCCATTTAGTGGTGTAAAAAGAATGGGAAATTGCTAATGTATACAATCCTATTATTTGTCCTGACTTCAATTAATGAGAGCACTTTTTGTCATTTCATTTTTTTTAAAACTTAAACACTGTTCAGATTGTCCACAAAATAAAAACCTGCTGAATTGAATTTAAAAAGATTCGATTCTTAAATGTTTGCACTTCATGCTCTGGACCCATCCCGAGTTGCTGAAGTCAGAATCTACATACTAAACCCTGCTTTTGATGATGTTGTAAATTGAGATGATATGGTTCTGGGTTCGGTTCAGTCTTTGAGAAAATAATTTCTGCTGTCTCAATCTCTTAATTGTCACTTTTGAATTCTAACTCTTCAATTTTTTTAGTAGTAATTGTGGAGCCATGTAGCGCCTATATTTCCTAAGGAGGCTGAAGGGATGTAACCTGTCACCCCTGATCCTCTCTAACTTTTACCGCTGCACAATAGAGAGCATCCTGACGAACTGTATCACAGTATGGTATGGCAGCTGTAGCTACTATGACCGGAAAGCCCTGCAGCGGGTAGTCAAAACTGCCCAATGCATTACCGGCACCCGGCTACCGACCATAGAGCACATATACCAGAAACGCTGTTTACGGAGGTCACGGTCCATCATCAAAGACCCTACCCACCCCAGCCACAGTCTGTTCGCCTTCCTGCCATCTGGGAGACGCTACAGATGCATTCGCACCCGTACGACCAGATTTAGGAACAGCTTCTTTCCCAGGGCTGTCATCCTACTGAACTCCACAAATAAACTCTAAAGCCTGCACATCTGCCAATGCACTTTATTATGGTTATGTTGATAATGTATTACAAGCCAAATGTATGTTGAATGTTTAAATGTCTTAATGTAAATGTACACTCTCGGGAGCCGCAAGCCTACATTTCGTTGTACTGCACTTGTGCACTAACAATGACAATAAAAGTTGATTTGATTTGAAGTTCTGCATGAGGGCTTATTTATTAACCAAAAACTGAAAACTTTACATTAATAAAAGTAGAAAATGCTATGGCAAAAGTATCCCAGGTATTGATTTTAAACTAATAGTTGCCAGCCATTTACAATTAATAGTTTCTGTCACTTGCACAGGCTATATGAACATTTTTATTCCATTGTGTAATAAAGTGCAAGTCCTGACAGCCATATTTATAAAATAATTAGCATATTATTATGTATGAAGTAATTCGATTCACTGCAGTCCAGAAACACTTTTTTTTGTTTGTTCAAAACCAACTCTCTTCCATAATGTGTTTTGGTCAATACTGTGGCGAAAGTTAATGTTGTGCTTCCTATGCAACTGCAAAAGTGCCTGAATGTCTTGTTTCCTCCATCCTACTCTCTTTCCATCCAGAGAGAAAGAACCCAAATTTTAACCTCTGCCTCTCCAGCCCCCCCCCCCCCCCCCCCCCCGCCCCGCTCTGTGTTTCAGGATTAGCTCATCAGGTTGCCAATCAATAATGCCTCCTTGACACCATCCTCACCCTCTCACCCTGGGTGTGAGCCATGTCATTGAACTGCCAGTTTAGGCTTCCTGCTGAATGAATGAAACAAATTGAGCATTGTAGGTGGGATTCTCCTCCTCGAGGTGGAATAGCAGCCTGAGTCTGCCCCAAACTCCTGGGTGAAGTCATTAGATATGCACTATAGGCTCCCAGAGCAATTCCTGCCACCAAGAGTGAGCCCGTCAGAGTCCAGCCACAAAATTACAGTGGTGCTTCAGTGGGCCTGCCGTTGCAATAGCATATAAGGCAGTTGATACTTAAAGGGGCAAAAGACCCCCAACTGTCGAGCACTTCACCCTTGTAGGCCTTGATAGAGACTAAAGCCTACAACAGCAAGTGAGTCAGAGCCGATTTGTAGGGAGAGGAGGCCTCTACTAGGCTCTTTCTATCTATTACCTGGCCTTGGCCACTACTGCTGCAACCCCAGACCTATCTCTGCATTTACATGGTGATCTTGGGAAGTTGTAGTAACTGGAATGCACAGGAAAGGGTTGGACCCTGTGGCGCCATCCACATTGGCATGTGCCAGTGAGGAAGGGGCAGCCAGCAGCGGGGAAGGGGGACTGCGTTTGAGGCACTGAAGCATAGATCTTGCCAACATTTCAGGTGGGATCGCAGATGAGAATCCAGCCCTATAGGTGCAAACCTCTTTGGATTATGGTAAGAAACCCACTGTCTCAAACTAATCGGGTATGTGAGAAACCCAATTCTGAGACCGCTGGTATCCCAGAGACTATTTTTTGTCCGAAACGCTATCTTCGGTAGCTTGTATTTTTCTATGTTAAAACCTTCTGAACCATCATCCTTTTCTGATCAATAGATGAGTATCTAAAAGCGTGACTCAAGTTTATTAGTATTTCAGCAGACATTATGCTTTCTGGTGGCTATTTCCTGTCTCCAGTAGCCTGTGGTAAGTTTTTTATTTTAAGAAAAAATGTTTTGATTTTGCCCTTTAAGGAGGAAATAATAGAAGCTTCAGGGACGAGATAAATTTTGCCCAAGAGTTAGAGGAATGTGACACTGACGAGTTGGTGACCAGACTATTCACAAAAAGAAAATCTTTGCCTACAGTAGCTTGTTCAATTGCCCGAGTATATTCCTCCCTTCCCACTGTCCAGCGCCCCAAACACCCCTTCCAGGTGAAACAGTGATTTACTTGTACTACTTGCAATTTAATATACTGTATTCGCTGCTCACGATGCGGTCTTCTCTACATTGGGGAGACCAAATGCAGATTGGGCGACCGCTTTGCGGAACACCTCCGTTCAGTCCGTAAGGGTGACCCTGAGCTTCCGGTCGCCTGTCACTTTAATTCACCGCTTCACTCCCACTCTGATCTCTCTGTCCTCGGGCTATTACATTGTTCTAATGAAGCTCAACGTAAGCTCGAGGAACAGCACCTCATCTTTCGATTGGGCACTTTGCAGACTGCCGGACTCAACATTGAGTTCAACAATTTCAGATAATTATCCCTGCCCCCATTTTTCATGCAGTATGATTTTTGCCATTCCCATTTGCAACATTTTATCTTTTCTGCCTCTTGGTGTTCTTTCAATTCCTTCCTCCCCTCCCAACCGCCCCCCACCCCTGTCTCTGCACCTGCTTAATATCTATTACATCTCCAGCTTTTTCCAGTTCTGATGAAGGGTCCCAGACCTGAAACGTTAACTCTGTTTCTCCACAGAAAATGAATAATGCCTCCTGCAGACATTACTGGAGGGCGAATTTGCCTTCTGTTCATCTATTCGTACAATACAGTGCGACTATTGTAACAGCTCAAATCTTTCTCGATCAAACCAAGAATGATTATAGTAGTAGCTTGAATACTATATCTCCATAGCTGCTGCATTTCATAGAGAACATTGTGCAGCCTTGGCAGTTGGACCAAAAAGCAGAGTTTTGCAGTTGTGTCCTAAAACCTAGCTTTTCGTTTAAATATTTTTAACATACCCTGTACTATATTGAAAGATTTAATATGCTCTTGTTTAAGTTGAATTACTTGCCATGAAAGAAAATTTGTGTGCGCTGTTGATACAGAAGACACCTCGGCCTAGAAATTCAGTGCCCTTAGCACCGATTTTGCGGCGCTAGAAGGCCTAGCGCTGCAATTGGCGCCGGTTCCTAAATTGCCTGGGGCCCTTCTGCGGCGGTAGACCGGTAGCGCTGCGCCAGCACCGATGACGTCATCGGTGTGCGCAGTGTCCCGGTTGCCGTGGTAACCCGGCCCCAAGCCGAAATTCAGTTGCGGCCGCCTCGCCAGTGGCAGCCGCAACTAAGACTCCGGCAAACGAGTGTTGCCGGAGTCTGCGCTGGCGCTTTAAGGAGGCGCGGCGGCCGGCCGCTTTCCCGCCAGCCGCCTGCCCGCAGCTCCCTCCCCGGACTTCTCCCCCCCGCCCCCCCCCCCCCCGGAACAGATGCAAGCCCGGCACTTGTCCGAGGTGCCGGGCTCATTTTTGAAGAGATTTGCGCGGGCCGCGGCCGGGTGCAGGCAGCTCCTCCTTAACGGAAGGAGGAGGCCTGCACTTCCCGAGCCTGCCGCACCGCAGCGCCGGAATAGCGGCGCGTTGCGCCAGTTTTCAGGCGCTAAAACCCTTCAGTAGCGCCGGCAGCCGTTTGGGCGCGGCGCTACTGAATTTTTGCCGCGCGCAAAGGGACTTAGCGCCGGCGCTAACTTCCGGCACTAAAGCCCTGGCGCAGCGCAAACTCAATTTCTAGGCCCTCAATTTTATTTTTGTTTAGTTTTGGAACTAATCTTTACTATAAATTTTATTCAGGTCTGTTTTCATTTAAAGAGAGGAGTGTATACAATACTGAGGCTAAAACCCGAAATATAATTCGGCATGCTGAATTGTATTACTTAATATTTTAAAATCTTTAATTATAAATTGTCAAGTTAATTCACATCTATGACAAATATTTTCATACACGTTTAACAGGAGAGCAGATCTTAAATTTTATAAACTAACCTTTCTGCATGCATCCCAGTGGATGGCTGATTTACATAATTGTATCTTACAGCGGTGTATCTGCATGTTTTTGCACTGTTATAATATGCACATTGTTTCCTGAACCTCACTTCGCATGCTACAAGCTTTCCTGTTCCCTTCACTAAACATAGCTTTGATACATTGGGTTTGACTTTTATTACCACTTGAACTTTGTGCTTCTTGAACACAATCAGTGGCCTGGAATTTGCGGTGGCTAACAACCACGAACTAACAGCGTTCGCTGTTATTACCCCTTTGAAACTGACCACAATTTCAGGATGTAGCGCATGCGCATCCTAACGTGGCAATCCTGAAGGTGCGGTCAGTCATTCACTGCTCCGATAGACTGTGCTACAGACCACTTCTGCCCCCACCCTCCATAGCCGGCAGTGTAATCAGTGAAACTGACAAAAACTTGGGCTTTGCCGCGGTAATATCGGTGTTAAATACACCATTAAAAGTTAGGCCTTATTGGATTAGGTATAAATGGGATTTTAACAGTGTATTGACTGCTAAACAAACATTATGGCCCTGAAAAACTAATTTGAATTTTGTGGAGTGTCACATTTCTCCATTATGATAATTACAATTTTTTTAAAAACTTTTTTAAAAATTTAGATTTTTGTTTTGCAGTTCGTTCATATTTATTTCAGATTTACCTTTTCCCCATGTGAGAACTCCAATCTTTGTTTTGCTTCCTGTGACATTTTAAAACGTCTGAATAAAAGCAACTTCTTCACTTTCTGGTTCCTGTCTGAGAATTGTGATTGGTTGCTGAGACCGATTGTTGACGTCCCAGCAGAGCGCTCTACGCGATCCCCATTGTCTTGCACGTCGAAAAAGGCAAACTTCTCGTCAGAGATCGCGAGATCTTTGTGGGCAGCTTTTTTCGGGGCCAGCAGTGAACGGGGTAAAAATTCGGGCCGATTTTCCCAGGTAGCGCTCCGAGAGGGAGGAGGGGCGCTACTGGAAGCTATGTGCCGCAACGCCACGGTAGTGCAGGCTAAGGGGAGGGGCCTGACGCAGCGCGTCCTGGCGCCCAGCTGGCCCACCAGGGATCTGGAGTGCCGGCAAACAAGCACGGAGAGGAGGGGCTTCACGCGGGGGGGTTGCAGGGCAGGTGCTGGCAGGCGGCCAGCAACAAAAATGGCCGCCTGCCACCTCCCCTTTAACTAGCACCGTCCCAGCCGCAGGTAGGCCCCCCCGGTGGACATGGCGTCCGGCGGTAAGTCGGGGGTGGGCGCCACCAATGTTACAGCCGGGGCATGGTGATGACGTCATCACCGGCAGCGCAGCGGCACTAACAGCGCTGCCGCTGAATTTCGCGGGAGGCATTAGCAGTGCCCCGCCCAGGCGCTAGTTGATTTGCGCCCTCTTAGGCGCGAACAGGAGGCGCAAATCAACCTAATTTAGCCCCCATGGCCATTGCTTTGCCGCTGAAGCAAATTCCAGGCCAATAAATTTCCAGTCATTGATTAAGAAAACTAACCTTCCTGGAAAAAGATTTGCTCACCTTTTTTTGCATTTCTCTGGTGGGCTCTGGGAGCAGCTCTGGACAGCATTGGCACACATTTTTCTTTGACTGCTGTTCAAGTTATGTCCCAGCTCTAGTCCCACCATTATTGGTTGTCCTATCCCTTCTGGGGCCTTTGACAATTCCCCTGTTTCAAGCATGTAGGTACGCAAAAATATTTTGAGGTCTTTTTACATAATACATTTTTATGATTTCTGTCTAAAGAGAGTGACATCCTTGTCCTGCTCATCTTTTTACTTTTAATTTTGCTGCTGGTTCTGGGTTACACAGTGTGATGCATAGACTCAATTGCTATATACAGTGCGATGCATAGACTCAATTGCTATATACAGTGCAAGTGCAGGCTCCCCACATTTACTTCACAAACTGGTTCTCTTAACTTGATCACACATTCTTAAGCCCATATTTTCATGAGCCCCAAGGCAATTGGTTCCCCAAATTCTGGGTATTTATAATATGGCGAAAGAGAACCACAAACATGCTGTCGGCTGCACTCCCATAATATATATGTGCCTTCTTGCTTTTCCCCTAGTCAATGCCAACTGTTGTGTCATAGTCAAATTTAGAGGGGAGGGAAAGGTGAAAATTAATTTTCAGATGACTCCTGCAGTAAAGATCACTGTAGCTCAGGACCTGTGATCCTTTCAGGTGTCCTACAAATATCCTGAAAATCATTTTAATTATTCTTTGTCGTCTTGTTTAAAGATTCTTTGGAATATCTTTTAAATGTGTAGAGGATAATATTTTTCAACATAACATCTTATGTAAATGCATTCTGGCCTAATGTAATGATCTTCACGTACTTCGCAGATTAATCACAGCCCAATACTTCTCTGGGTCATACAATTGCTATAATTGGGTTGTCAAATTGCTACTGAAAAAGCCAAGTCTGAATATAAGTGGCGAGTAACATGTTAATACTGTAGTACCTTTGCAGTAAAAGTACTAAACAGGTGGCAACATTTCTGTACAGTACAAGCAGTAATTCTGCTAAAATGTAGGCATCAGAAAACCTCTAGCAGAAATCTGTAACTTTTCTGGGTTCCATCATTCACTAATGCAATTAAATGCACCCATTGAATTACCTTTAGTGTTTTTAAGTGCCTTCATTAAAATTTTTACTTGAAGGCCTCAGCTTCTCAAAGGCTGGGCTTGAAGTTGATGTACTGTATTTGCTTAGAGCCATAATGTTGCAAACTTGATTTGGATCGTCTGAGCATGTGCAGTGCCCCTAATTTCCCAGGTTGCATCAGCACCTTTTATGCAGCTATACTGAGGAATATTTTTTCTATAAATACTAGCATATTTAAATACTATTATTTAAAGAAAAGCTGGAGGGTAAATTTGAAAAACCTTTACTGAAGTAAGTTAAGTTTTTCACAAAGTGGAATGTCTGAGAGGAAAAAATTACTTCTGAACTTGGTTTTGTTTATATAACTTTCAGCAAGTGTGTTTGGGGACGAGCAGGACCTTTTCATGGACCGTTAGTAGTTTTTAAAAACTTGAATTTTGTAACTGACCGATTATTGTAGTTGTTTTTTAAGTTAGAAACAGCCCATGCTAATCACTGACATCTGTGAGACAAGAATATCTCATTCCTAACACCTGTGAGACAGTGGGGAAGAGAAAGGCACAAATTGAGAGAAAGGCATACGGGAAGTTCCATTCATCACTCAAATTGGTGGGGGCGGGGTGGGCAGTGGGAGCAGAGGTGAGGGGGAAGGGTGGAAAGTTGAATTTTGAAAGCAAGCAAAGCCCCTTTGAGAGAAACTAATAGGACAGTATGGTGGGAGGGAGGAGGGAAAATGGTTGAGGCTGATGCGGCCTTTGGTGCACCACCACTCTCTTGGGGGAGTGGGTGGAGGGTTAATGGTGAGCTAAAATACAAGGGAACAAAGAGAAGGGGAGGTTCCAGGGGTAGAGTGGATAGTTCAAAGGGGAAAAGGTGGGAGGAGTGAGGGGATGGGGAAGCGTGAGTGATTGGGGAAGAGGATGAGAAGGGAACCACTGAAGGCCACATTTTACTGCAACCCCCATCTTAAATACAGCCGAAGCTGTTGGTGTCTCCTTTCCCCACCACACCACCTCTGCCACTTTCTTTCAGCTTTTCCATTATAAATTCTTATGTCCACTTTTATAATAGAAACTGCCGAATGTAAACTTACCATAATTGCAAGGTGTCATTACAGCACGACGAGTTTACATGGACAGCTTCTTTATAAAAGTGGACATAAGATTTATAATAGAAAATATCAAAAATGGACAGAATATGACTTTAAAATGGATATTGAATTATGTTTGTATGCCCTAATTTAATGGCCCCCTGCCCTCTAACCCCATTTAGCTGATGTCTATACTTGGTTTTGACTCCCTATGTGCAATGTCATAGGAGATTGACAAGTTGTAAATAAAATTGTTTTCTGGAGATCTCTTGGGTCTGAGTCTGTTGTAGAATAACCCATAATCTATTATGGTGGCAGGGGTTGTTCACTAAAAATTGTCTGCAAACTATGAGAATGAGTTTGATGGAGAACAAACAGGCTTGAAAAAGACGAGGCCTAAAATTGGGTAGAAGAGATTGTAAAAGCACAGAGAAATGACATCCATTACAAACTCACCAGATTGGTTTGTTTCAGCAAACCAGCAGAATGGCCAAGGTGGTGAAAGTGATTTGAAAGATTAGAGTTTCTTCAGGCTTAGATTTTAAAAAAAAACAGAATTGGAGTAATGCATGGATATATTTAATGGGTGAGCAAACCAAAGATATTTAATGCTCTTTTCAACTGTCCAAGAATGATGGTGATATTCATGAAACATTACAAGATCGATTTGGAAAACATTTTGTAATCGAACAGAACACCATTTTTGAAAGAGCTGAATGCAATCAAAGGAAATGAGTACAAACCAAATTCATGGTTTCAGAATGTTCCTGTACTTGTGCTGTTTGGAACACTGCTTATGATACTCCCCATAAATAAATGGGTACGGTAGCATAGTGGTAATGTCACTGGGCTAGTAATCCAGAGGCCTGGACTAATGATCCAGAGGCAGGAGTTCAAATCCCACCACAGGCAGCTGGGGAATTTTAAATTCAATTAAATAAATCTGGAATTAAAAGGCTAGTATCAGTAATGGTGACCATGAAACTATTGGATTGTCGTAAAAACCCATCTGGTTCACTAATGTCCTTCAGGGAAGGAAATCTGCCGTCCTTACCTGGTCTGGCCTATATGTGACTCCAGACCCACCGCAATGTGGTTGACTCTTAACTGCCCTCTGAGGTTCAAGGCGGCGGCTTACCACCACCTTCTTCTCAAGGGCACTTGGGGGATGGGCAATAAAAGCCAGCCTTGCCAGCGACGCCCACATCCCATGAACGAATAAAAAAAATAATTTGTAATTAAATGAGACTGAGAGAGATTTCAGTTAGAGGTTAACCCTCGGCAAAGTAACAAATGAGACAACATGGAGCTATTGCGGCAAGTAGGGGGAGCAAATATTAGCCAGCTCAAAAAGTAGAGCAGACCAGACTGGAAAAACACAGCAACCAAAGTATTCTCCCAATCAGGATTATTGAAAGGGAATGAAAACCCTGAAGAAACAGGGTACATGTGATAGATGTGGGAGGTTTCCAGCATATCGCAGGCATTCCTGTCTCTAGTTAGAGGAGCCTAGTACCAGAGTCTGATGGTGCTAAACTCGCTGCTTTTACATTTTCTTGAACAACAACAATTTGCATTTATATAGTGCCTTTAACATAGTAAACCGTCCCAAGGAGTTTTACTGGAGCGATTATCAAACAAAATTTGACACCGAGCCACATAAGGAGATACTAGGATGGGTGATCAAAGTGGTAGGCTTTAAGGAACGTCTTAAAGGAGGGGTGAGGTTTAGGGAGGGAATTCCAGAGCTTGGTGCCGAGGCAGCTGAAGGCATGGCCACCGATGGTGGAGCGATTACAATCGGGGATGCGCAAGAGGCCAGAATTGGAGGAGTGTAGAAATCTCGGAGGGTTGTAGGGCTGGATGAGGTTAGAGATAGGGAGGGGTGAGGCCATAGAGGGATTTGAAAACTAAGCTGAGAATTTTTAAATCTAGCTGTTGCCAGACTGGGAGCCAATGTAGGTCAGCGAGCACAGGGGTGATGGGTGAGCGAGACTTGGTGCAAGTTACGATATGGGCAACAGAGTTTTGGATGAGCTCAAATATATAGATGAAAGGCCGGCCATTAAGAACATAAGAAATAAGAGCAGGAGTAGGCCATACAGCACCTTGAGCCTGCTCCGCCATTCAGTAAGATCATGGCTGATCTTCGACCTCAACTCCACTTTCCCGCCTGATCTCCATAGCCCTTGATTCCCCTGCAGTCCAAAAATCTATTGACCTCTGTCTTGAATATACTCGACGACTGAGCGTCCACAGCCCTCTGGGTAGAGAATTCCAAAGATTCACAACCCTCTGAAGAAATTTCTCCATCAGTCCTAAATGGCCAACCCCTTATCCTGAGGCTATGCCCCTTAGTTCTAGACTCTCCAGCCAGGGGAAACAACCTCTCCGCATCTACCCTGTCAATCCCCCTCAATATCTTACATGTTTCAATGAGATCACCTCTCATTCTTCTAAACTCTAGTGAGTATAGGCCCTTTCTACATCTTTCCTCATAGGGCATCCCAGGAATCAATCTAGTGAACCTTTGTTGCACCCCCTCTAAGGCAAGTATATCCGTCCTTAGGTACGAAGACCAAAAGACCCTGTGCACAGTATCCAGGTGTGGTCTCACCAAAGCCCTGTACAATTGCAGCAAAAGTTCCTTACTCTTGTACTCCAACCCTCTTGCAATAAATGCCAACATACCATTTGCCTTCCTAATTGTTTGTGGTACCTACATGTTAAATTCCTGTGTCAGCCAAATCCCTCTGAACAACAACAATTAAAAGTTTTACACCATTTAAAAATATTCTGTTTTTCTATTCTTCCTACCAAAGTGACTAATCTCACATTATACTCCATCTGCCACCTTCTTGCCCACTCACTTAACCTGTCTATATCCCTTTGCAGACTCTCTATTCTCCTCACAGCTTACTTTCCCACTGAGCATGATAGACCTTTGATAACCTGCTGCAGGATCTGAATTCTTTCGGCAAAAAACTTGGTTGGGCCTGCTGCAGTAATTGATTTTAGGGTGCCAGAGAGGTTGCGGTAGTGTAGTGGTTTTGTTACTGGGCTAGTAATTCAGAGGCTTGGACTGATAATCCAGAATGTGAGTTCAAATCCCACCACGGTAGTATGAGAATTTGAATACAGCTTTTAAAAATTGGAAATAAAAAGCTGGTATCAGTAAAGGTGACAGTGAAGATGTTGGAGTGACTGTTTATATTTCAAAACCAAATAACTTTAAAAAAAAAAAAAATCTAAATTTGTTTGTTTACCTGACCAAGTTAATCAGGTAAGCCTGGAATTTACTCCTTGGCTGCAACCCAGAAGTTAAACCTGAAGGTGTGCCCATTGCTGCTCCCATTCTGTCGCTGTTGAGTTATGCTCAAATTTCCTGCAATCTTTAGATGTCAGCCATGGTTCATTGGTAACACCCTCACCTCGGGATCAGAAGGTTGTGGGCTCAAATCAAACTTTAGTCCAGTGCAGTATTGAAAGACCACTGCACTGTCGGAGGTGCCATCTTTCGGATGAGACATTAAACCGAGGGGCTGTCTATCCTCTCGGGTGGATGTAAAAGATCCCATGGCGCTATTTTGAAGAAGAGCAAGGGTGTTCTCCCCACTGTTCTAGCCAATATTTATCTTTCAACCAACACCTGAATGCGTGTTATCTGGTCATTATCACATTGCTGTTTGTGGGATCTTGCTGTACAAATTTGCTACCACGTTTCTTACACTTCAAAAGTACTGTAATGTGCATTGGGACTTCCTGACGTTGTGAAAGGTGCTATATAAATGCAAGTATTTTTGCACCTACAAACTTGTGTGAAGGTTGTTGCTTCCTTGTTCACTAAATCAGTTAGGAAAGCTTATTTTCCACACTTAGAGAAAACTAAACGTTTTGAAGGAACTCACGAGCTTGGATACGGAGTAGTGACCAATAGAGAGCATTCCAAGAAATTAAGAACGTAATATGTTGCTTACTCTGAGGTTATATGATCCTGAAAAGGGAGCCAAGTATCTCCACATGATCTAGTGGCTAGTCTACTAGAAAACTCCCAACAAGGACAATCATTTCCAGTCACGTGAGCACTGCAGATTGATGCTATTCACTATTTAGTACAGATCAATGAATCAAGCAATCACATTCAATTTGCTGGGGTAGTGAATTTGACTGACTGACAGCTGGGTCTGGGTTGCAGACATGGATCAGGCCTGTGATTCCCTGATGTTTCTGCAGCCAGCAGCTTTAAATTGTAGGCTTGTATTTGGCTGCATGGGTTTAACTCTGCAGGCAGTCTGAAGCTAGCAGGGCCGCTGAGCTTAATCAGGAGGGAGGTGTGGGGCAGAAAAAATTACTGGCCCATTATAAACTTAACCGCAATGGCACTGCTAACTTAAGTGTGTGACTGTAGCTTTGAAACAGTAGAAGACCTCAGGGGTCAGTTAGTTGAGGTCATTGAGCATCTTGGTCCATTAATAAAGGTTTTAGCCTTTATTCTGCATTGGTGAAATGTCCATTGTAGGTTAATTAGATCATGAAAGGTTTCTGGTCTTCACATAAACTTAAGTCAGAGAGTTCAGAGAAAGGTCTTTTGCTCGCGCTCTCTTTTCTCTCTTTTTGGGAGACAGAGAAAGTGATTGTGTTTTCAAAGTCTGAACTACCTTATTTTCTAAGTTAGCGAAAGGTGAGCCAATGTATAGAGATTTAGTAAATCGCATCTATTATTTTCTACAACTAAAGTGCTTGGAGGAATTGATTACTCTCGCTGTGAAAACTGTTCATGCATTTTGTATAAATAAACAAGTTGATGGTCTAAAGCTTTTGCCTTGACTGGTTGCTTGCTTTTTTTAGTCTGTCTCCTGTAAAGCGAGGAGAATTCACATGGAGTCATCATCATGTGTTATATTTCAGTAACCAGTATATAGAGCATGGGTTCTCTGTTATGATCCCTGTTATGCTGTCATTTAACTTGATATTGGCATGAAAAATGCACTCGATCATATTTACTTACAGGAATGACTGGTGCTGCTGAACCTGAGGAAATATCAAGAGTAAAAACCCCAAAATTGTGGTATGGAGTTTATCGAAAGGTAGGGGAGTTGGACACTAATGACAACTTCGAGGGAAGTAATTATTTGCATAATTTCACCACCCAGCTAACTTCAAGACACTGCACCAAAAAGCTGAAGCTAGATATCCACACCACGCAGTAGTCTGTCCCAGGTCAGGGTAGATTAAAGCTTGCATTTAATAATATCTGATCTATCCTAGAAATCTTTTGAAGGAAGCTAGTTCTGGGGAAATATTCATGTTTGGGGAAATCTTTTGGAAAGTCCCGAAGATAAAGTTATGACTTTTTTGTGAATTACTAAAATCTACTTCGGCAAAAAAAAAATCCTACTTGCAAGACTAAAGTTTTAAAAGACTACGTTAAAATAAAAGCGGATACTTTAATAAAGCCCGCTGCTGAATTGCTGCTGAATATCTCCAAGTGTTTTACTACTATAGTTAAGGGCACATGTGCTGGCAGTCCCATAGACTTCAGCTGCCTATTGAGTGTTTCTCTAGATATCACACTAGAATCTTAAAGTAAGTAAAGTTAAGAAATGCACTGATTACACTTATTCTTTGTGGCCCACCATCAAATTAATTGACGCATCTGGAGCATATTTTCAGCTTTCCCAAAGTACAATGATGTGCCTGAATCTTCATTTCTTCAAGTTTATCAAGAAGCAACTGTATTTTCATCAAAGGAAAGGTTGAGTGGATACATGACTTGGTTGTTAATAGTTCAGGCTGGTACCCAAAACTGCTTATGTAGGCAAGCCAGCATTCCTCATGAACCAAAATGGCTTTATATGTGATTTATTATACAGGATACCCCGCAGTGAGCACTTACTTGTACCACTGGTTTGTATACCAGAAATGGTGCAGGATACCAATGCATTATCCTAATCTCTTCATTAGGTGGAAAAATATCATGCTAATGGATGTCTTGACAAAGGGTTTGAGCCAAAACGTTGACACTCTTTCTCTCTCCATGGATGTTGCCTGGCCTGCTGAGTTTTTCCAGCATTTTCTGTTGTTATTTTGGATTTCCAGCATCTGCAGTATGTTGCTATCGTGCTAATGGACTGTGTGGCTCAGGTTCAAAACATTAATTCCTCTCCCATTAAGAGGCCATAATATACGCAGAAACAAGTTAAATCTGATAAAATAATACAGTTCATAATTCTAACCAATACTTTTTAAAGCCATAAAAGCTCTGACGATTCGTAGTTCTCTTGAGTAACTTCAGAAAATTTGTGTTCAAAAAGCTTTGTTGGAAATGAATCCTCATTGAGCTCTGAGAAACTGCCAATCCATATATCGGCACGCAGTATAGGAAGGGTCAGCAGCCTGGCTTATGTATCTGTTTTGTTCAAGTTTCCACAGGATGTGGGCGTCACTGGCAAGGCCAGCATTTATTGCCCCATCCCTAATTGCCCTTGAGAAGATGGTGGGAACTGCCACCTTGAACCGCTGCAGTCCGTGTGATGAAGGTACTCCCACATAGATGTTTGGTAGGGAGTTCCAGGATTTTGACCCAGCGACGGTGAAGGAACGGAGATATATTTCCAAGTCAGGATGGTTGTGGAACTTGGAAGTATTGCTGTTCCCATGCGCTTGCTGCTAGGTGGTAGAGGGCACGTGTTTGGGAGATGGTGTTGAAGCCTTGGCGAGTTGCTGCAGTGCATCTTGTAGATGGTACACACTGCAGCCATGGTACGCCGGTGGTGGAGGGAGTGAATGTTTAAGGTGGTGGATGAGGTGCCAATCAAGCGGGCTGCTTTGTCCTCGATGGTGTCGAGCTCATCCACAAAACAGCCCATTTGATTGGCACCCCATCCACCACCTTAAACATTCACTTCCTCCACCACCGGCGTACCGTGGCTGCAGTGTGTACCATCTACAAGATGCATTGCAGCAACTCGCCAAGGCTTCTTCGGCAGCACCTCCCAAACCCGCGACCTCTTCCACCTAGAAGGACAAGGGCAGCAGGTGCATGGGAACATTACCACCTCCAAGTTCCCCTCCAAGTCACACACCATCCTGACTTAGAAGTATATTGCCAATCCTTCATCGTCGCTGGGTCAAAATCCTGGAACTCCCTCCCGAATAGCACTGTGGGAGTACCTTCACCACACAGACTGCAGCAGTATTTATGTGACTGGTCCATTTAAGTTTCTGGTCAATGGTGACTCCCAGGATGTTGATGGTGGTGGATTTGATGATGGTAATACCATTGAATGTCATGGGGCAGTGGTTAGACTTTCTCTTGTTGTAGATGGTCATTGCCTGGCACTTGTGTGGTGCGAATGTTACTTGCCATTTATCAGCCCAAGCCTGAATGTTGTCTAGCTCTTGTTGCATGCGGGCATGGACTGCTTCATTGTCTGAGGAATTGCAAATGGAACTGAACACTGCAATCATCAGCGAACATCCCCACTTCTGACCTTATGATGGAGGGACTGTCATTGATGAAGATGGTTGGGCCTAGGTCACTGCCCTAAGGAACTCTTGCAGCGATGTCCTGGAGCTGAGATAATTGGCCTCTAAGAACCACAACCATCTTCCTTTGTGCTAGGTATGACTCCAGCCAATGGAGAGTTTTCTCCCTGATTCTCATTGACTTCAAAATTACTAGGGCTCCTTGATGCCACACTCAGTCAAATGCTGCCTTGACACCGCACCTGTAGAATTCAACTCTTTGTCCATGTTTGGACCAAGGCTGTAATGAGGTCTGGAGGTGAGTGGTCCTGGCGGAACCCAAACTGAGCAGGTTATTGGTGAGTAAGTGCTGCTTGATAGCACTATCGATGACAACTTCATCACTTTGCTGATGATTGACAGTAGACTGATGGGGCAGTAATTGGCTGGATTGGATTTGTCCTGCTTTTTGTGGACAGGACAAACCTGGGCAATTTTCCACTTTGTCAAGTAGATGCCAGTGTTGTAGCTGTACTGGAACAGCTTGGCTAGAGGCGCAGCTAGTTCTAGAGCACAAGTCTTCAGCACTGCAGCCGGGATGTTGTCGGGGGCCCATAGCCTTTGCTGTATCCAGTGCGCTCAGCAGTTTCTTGATATCACATGGAGTGAATCGAATTGGCTGAAGACTGGCTTCTGTGATGGTGGGGACCTCGAGAGGATACCGGGATGGATCATCCATTCGGCACTTCTGGTTGAAGATGGTTGCAAACGCTTCATCCTTGCCTTTTGCACTTGTGTGCTGGGCTCCACCATCATTGAAGATGGGGATATTCATGGAACCTCCTCCTCCCGTTAGTTGTTTAATTGTTCAGCACCATTCACGACTGGATGTGGCAGGATTGCAGAGCTTTGATCTGATCCGTTGCTTGTGAGGTCGCTTAGCTCTGTCTATAGCATGCTGCTTCTGCTGTTTAGCATGCATGTAGTCCTGTGTTGTAGCTTCACCAGGTTGACACCTCATTTTTAGGTACACCTGGTGCTGCTCCTGTACACTCCTCATTAAACCAGGGTTGGCCCCCTGGCTTGATGGTAATGGTAGAGTGAGGGATAGGCCGGGCCATGAGGTTCCAGATTGTGGTGGAATATAATTCTGCTGCTGCTGATGGCCCACAGTGCCTCATGGCGTCCCAGTTTTGAGCTGCTAGATCTGTTCTGAATCTATCCCATTTAGCACGGTGGCAGTGCCACACAACACAATGGCGGGTGTCCTCAGTATGCAGATGGGACTTCATCTCCACAAGGACTGTGTGATGGTTACTTCAACCAATATTGTCATGGAAAGATGCATCTGTGACAGGTAGATTGGCGAGAATGAGATCAAGTGGGTTTTTCCCCTCATAGTGGTTCTCTCGCGACCTGCCGCAGGCCCAGTCTGGCAGAACATAACAAGAAATAGGAGTAGGCCATTTGGCCCCAAGCGCCTGCTCCGCCATTCAATAAGATCATGGCTGATCTTCTACCTCAACTCCACTTTCCCGCACTATCCCCATAACCCTTGATACACTTAATATCCAAAAATCTATCGATCTCTGTCTTGAATATACTCAACGACTGAGCCTCCACAGCCCTCGGGTAGAGAATTCCAAAGACTCACCACCCTGAGTGAAGAAATTTCTCCTCATCTCAGTCCTAAATGGCCGACCCCTTATTCTGAGACTGTGACCCCCGGTTCTAGACTCCCCAGCCAGGGGAAACATCCTCCCTGCATCTACCCTGCCAAGCCCTGTAAGAATCTTGTATGCTTCAATGAGATCACCTATCATTCTTCTAAACTCTAGAGAATATAGGCCTAGTCTACTCCAATCTGTCCTCCTAAGACAATCCCCCCATCCCAGGAATCAGTCTGGTGAACCTTCGTTGCACTCCCTCTATGGCAAGTGTATTCTTCCTTAGGTAAGGAGACCAAATCTATACACAATACTCCAGGTGTGGTCTCACCAGGGCAGTAAGACGTCTTTACTCTTTTATACTCAGATCTTCTTGTAATAAAGGCCAACATACCATTTGCTTTCCTAGTTACTTGCTGTACCTGCATGTTAACTTTCAGTGATTTGTGTGTGATTCGTGTACAAGGACACCTCTGAACACCAACATTTCCCAATCTCTCGGCATTTAAAAAATATTCTGCTTTTCTATTTTTCCTACCAAAGTGAATAACTTCACATTTCTCCACTATATTCCATTTGCCATGTTCTTGCCCACTCACTTAGCTTATCTATATCTCCTTGAAGCCTTTTTGCATCCTCCTCACAACTTACATTCCCACTCAGCTTTGTATCATCTGCAAATTTGGTCCCCTCATCCAAATCATTGATATAGATTGTGAATAGCTGAGGCCCAAGCACTGACCCTTGTGGTACCCCACTAGCTATAGCCTGCCAACCTGAAAACGACCTGTTTATTCCTACTCTTTGTTTTCTGTCAGTCAATCCATGCTAGTATATTACCCCCAATCCCATGAGCCCTAATTTTGTTTAACAACCTCTTGTGTGGCGCCTTATCGAATGCCTTCTGAAAATCCAAATACACCACA
This sequence comes from Somniosus microcephalus, assembly GCF_052327205.1. Lineage (NCBI taxonomy): Eukaryota > Metazoa > Chordata > Chondrichthyes > Squaliformes > Somniosidae > Somniosus > Somniosus microcephalus. Next base: position 217,217,335 of record NC_140988.1, on the reverse strand, counting down.
TCCACTGGTTCCCTCTTATCTATTCTGCTAGTTACAACCTCAAAAAACTCCCAACAGATTTGTCAAACACGATTTCCCTTTCATAAATCCGTGTTGACTCTGCCCAATCCTATTATTATTTTCTAAGCGCCCTGTTACCATGTCCTTAACAATAGATTCTAGCATTTTCCGTACTACTGATGTCAGGCTAACTGATCTGTAGTTCCCCATTTTCTCTCTCCTTTCTTAAATTGTGAGGTTACATTTGCTACCTTCCAATCTGCGGGAACTGTTCTAGAATCTATGGAATTTTGGAAAATGACAACCAATGCATCCACTATCTCTATAGCCACTTCTTTCAAAACCCTAGAATGTAGGCCATCAGGTCCAGGGAATTTATCGGCTTTCAGTCCCATTAATTTCTCCAGTACTATTTTTACTTATACTAATTTCTTTCAGTTCCTCATTCTCGCTCGACCCTTGGTTCTCCATTATTTCCGGGTAGTTTTTTGCTTCTTCCCTGAAGACAGACACAAAGTATTTGTTTAATTTCTCTGCCATTCACTTATTCCCCCATTATAATTTCTCCTGTCTCAGTCTGTAAGGGACACACACTTATTTTCGCTATTCTTTTCCTTTTTACATGCTTACTTATAGAAGCTTTTACAGTCTGTTTTTATGTCTCTCACTAGTTTACACTCATTCTATTTTCCCTTTATCAATTTCTTGGTCCTGCTTTGCTGAATTCTGAAATCCCCCTCAATCCTCAAGCTTACTCTTTTTGGCAACATTATAAGCCTCTTCCTTTGATCTAATACTGTCTTTAACTTCTCTTGTTAGCCATGGTTGGAACACTTTTCCTGTGGGGGTTTTGTGCCTTTAAAGGAATGTATATTTGTTGTAAATTATCTATTATTTCTTTAAATTGCCTGTCTACTGATATACCTTTTAATGTAGTTTCCCAATCTATCTTTGCCAACTCGCTCCTTCATACCTACGCAGTTTGCTTTGTTTAGATTTAAGTCCTAGTTTCGGATTTAACTAAATCACTTTCAAACTCAATATAAAATTCTATCCGTCCCGTTTTAATTGTTTTTTGTTGCGGTTTATTACAACTGAGTGGCTTGCTAGGTCATTTCAGAGGGCAGTTAAGAGTCGACCACATTGCTGAGGGTCTGGATTCACAAATAGGCCAGACCAGGTAAGGAGGACAGATTTCCTTCCTTAAAGGACATTCGTTAACCAGATGGGTTTATACGACAATCCGGTGGTTTCATGGTCCCCATTATTGATGCTAGCTTTTTATTCCAGATTTATTTAATTAACTGAATTTAAATTCCCCAGCTGCCGTGGTGGGATTTTCACGTACGTCTCTGGATCATTTGTCCGGGCCTCTAGTTTACTAGTCTAGTAACATAACCACTATGCTACCGTACCCCACACATTTGCGCCCACTTACAAAATATTTGCGCCCACTTACAGGCTAATCTAGATAAAAGGACTGGGGATGCAACGAATGCAACTACTGTGGCTTTTACATAATTTAAAAATTTCAGTTCCTTGGCCTCGCTGTAGATTCATAGTAAAAATATATCATAGAAATTAAATTATTATAATTCAAAACCGATGAATCTTCTTCCGTCACACCAGGCAATTAAAATGCTGAGAGATGTAGGTGAATGTCGGCTGTTTAACTCTAGCTGTGAGTGTGAAATTGGAGAGCACTCATATAAAACAAGCCTCAGGAAGATGAGAATTTATTGCCAATCCACGGAGTAGTAGAGCAAACTCTTTGCAAAATGTACGAGCTCAATCAAAAAAAAGTGGATAAATGTTTTGGAATTGATTGAAGGCTATAAGGATAAGTATAAACAAAATGAGCATAGTGACAAATGCGGCAAATAGCAAGGGTTGAGCAATAAAGGTATAAGGACAGAAGTGGGCTGAGACTTGATCTGTTTAGGGGTGGGGTTAGGTGCAAATGTTGCAAAACATTACCTTAAGAAATTAAACATGTAAAGTAAAACCCATGATAGAATACACTGCCATTTGGGGAAGGAAGGCACAGGGTTCATGATCGACTTTCTTTTCCCTATTTGCTTCTTGGTAACTAGCTCCAAAATAATGCGATGTATCAGGGCTTCCAGCCGTAACTTCTAAACCATGCTGAAAAGGGTGGTCTTTCAAACAGTTGCAGGGAAGCTTGATTGCAGCATCGTCATAATAGAAGTAATTACATTCTAATTTCTATTATGGTTTTGTGGGAATCTCAAACTTTCCTGTGGGTTAATTGATGGTTGAAAGAGCATGTCGTTCAAAATGAATGGAATATATAGGATGGAAATAAATACTTTGGGCCAGAAATTCCAGGCCAGAAGCGTGAGTACGGTCGGGTTACTCACGCATCTGGCCGTTGGAAATGCCGGCGTTCAGCAGGAACAGCGCATGCGGGGAACGCCGGCATTTCCAGACCCGAGGTCGATTCACAGCGCGTGTGACTGCACAGGCAGCGCTTGCGCAGTGAACTTTGTAGATTTCACTGATGGATTCAGTGAGGGTAAGTCCCTAGAACTTGCACTTGAAAAAAGCAAGTGTAAAGTTGTTCATTGGCTGGGGAAGGAGATATATTTTATGGAGGAGCTTATGAAATGCATATTTAGGTTTGGGAAAGGGAGGGAAGTTATTTTAAGAAATTTTAACTAAGTTTTAAACTTTAATTTTTTTTTTTTTAAACGGGTTTTCAGAACGGTAGGTAGAAGGAGCAATTGTGGCTGTGTGAATGGAATGTGAGAATGAGTTATGTATGTATGTCCACATATATTCCTTTACGTATATGTATGTATGTTTTATATTCCTTTACTAATGTGTATGAATGTATATTTTTAATTATGATTTTCCAATAAGTTACTTTCTCTGAAAGTCATAATTAAATAATACATTCATACACATAAGTAAAGGAATATATACATAACACGCAAAGGAATATATACAGACATACATACTTTCAGAAGCTCCACGATAAGAAATATCTTCCTCCGCAGCCCCTGGAGCAACTGTACCCATGCTTTTTTCATGTGTAAGTTGTAATGACTGGACCTCACTGAAAGCATTAATGAAAGCGGCGAATTATACTGCGCACGCGCTGCCTGTGCAGTCGCACGCGTTCTGCCTCTGAACCCCTTCGTTCAGAGGACAGGAAATGCCGGTTTTCCCCACATGCACTGTGCATGCTGAAAACCGGCATTTCATCCGGCCAGATGCGCAAGTACCCCGACCGTACTAGCGCATTTGGAAGGGAATTACTGGGCCAACATTTTACATGTCAATAAAATAAAAAATTTAACAATTGCACAACTTGCCCCCTCGCATCTGCGACTGAGGGTCCAAGGAGGTGCATTGCACAAGAGGTCATCATCGTACGTATCCTCACACTGTTCCCTTTGGGGAACTGTATGAAGTGGTGGAAGGATTTATGGCCGTGATTAACGCTCATTCCGTGACCGTAACCATCTTTGAACCAGCCATTAGGGTGGTTAGTCCTATGGCGGGCGGGTTTTACGGGCTCCCACAACCCATCTGAGGGGGGGGGGGCCACCAACACCCACGGACGCAAGCATCCCGCTGGATGTCCACCCAGAATTTAAAGTTGGAGCTCCGACACCACTTGCCGGGACTGTCTGGAGTGGGGTTCAAAACCTTACTCCTTCTGGCCCAGCGGCGGGGATGCTTACTGCTACGCAAAAGGCCCACTCCGCACAAAAGGTGACACCCATACGTTTCCTGCGCCTTTTCCCTCCCCGTGACTGGAGCCCTATGCTGCCATTTCACGTTGCTAATTGGATTGGGCCTTTGTCATAGCGGTAGGATCCCCGCCGCTGGGCCAGATCAGGGTAGGGTTTCGAACCCCGCTCCAGACAGTCCCGGCAAGTGGAGTCAGAGCTCCGGCTCTAAATTCTGGGTTGACATCCAGTGGGATATTTGCGTCTGTGGGTGTGGGTGGCCCCCCCTCCTTGTATAGCTTGTGGGAGCCCGTAAAACCCTCCCGCCATAGGACTAACCGCCCTAATGGCTGGTTCAAAGATGGTTACGGTCACGGAATGAGCGTTAATCACGGCCATAAATCCTTCCACCACTTCATACAGTTCCCCAAAGGGAACAGTGTGAAGACACGTATGACGACGACATTGCTAAATAAATAAATGGAATTTAAAAAATTCTTTTAGGGCTTTTAAAAGTCTTTAAATTGCTTTAATTCTCTTTATTTTGAGTAATCTGAAGTAGTTTTAATGTAAACATTTTAAAAAGTTTATAAAAGTTACCAAAATCTTCAAAAAACTTCCAAAAACCTATTTAAACTGCTGCTTTGCATGTAAAAATCCTTAGCAGCTTGACAGAAACATTGGGGGTGTGTCCAGTGAAACTGAGACCTCAAGGGGCGTGTCTCACTTACACTGCACGCTCCTGGCTTCGCGCTGGCTGCACTCCTGGGCGGCGTGACGTCATACGCTGCCCGGGAATGTGCTTTCTATTTCTGCAAGTTCAGACGTCCCAGAAGCTGATCGGCACGAGCGCGGGGTAAGTGCAAATACGGGGCTTGCACGCGCTGCAAGCCCCGTTCTGGAATTTCTGGGCCTTTGTATGGAACTAATGGTAGGACTGGGAAAAGTTCCTCTAAACAGACAGACAAATTCAGGTCATGTACCAATGTCGCTCCTGAATTGGCTGCTCGGAATTGTGTAAAATTAGAGCTGGGTCATTTACCACAAAAAAACGAATTTCTGTGATGCAGTGGGTTATCTATTTACTTTGGTTTATTTTCTTTTTTGGGAAGATAGATTTTATGTGGAACATAATGAATGGAATATATAGGATGGAAATAAATACTCTAATCAGGGTCACCATAAAGTGAATTGCAATTGAAAATTTGACAACCTCAGCTAAATTTTTTTTAAATGTGCAGTATGGTATGGAGAATGTTAAGAACATTGCGACTCAACTGAAGTCCAACTTGTCTGATGACACAGGGGCTCACGATCAGTCCAATAATATACAAAATTAGCTATTGTGCAGTGTGAAATTATATATTACTACTCCTGGTTTTTCTGCTTTTCAGTGTGACCGGAGCTGTCACTTTTGTTTCTAAGCCTTGGTATCCAGTATATTTAAGCTTTTATTTTTCAAAAAATCTTCTCGCGGCACCAAAATGATACCTGTTGAATCAAAATTCACGTTCAATTGATGTTCTAATTAGGACATCTTATTCTAATATAAATATATGGTATTAAATAATAATTTAGGACTTTATGCTGGCCAATCACAGTGCACTTTTAGCTTTTTACATTTTTTTTCCCCACAGGCAACTTAATTGACCTGAATTAACCTTAGTTTGAGAGTGCATATTAAAATTAGAAGCATTAGAAATAAATTGCCAGAACTGGGGGTTGTGGTGGCAGTCGAGGACTATGATTAGAAATATCAGAAATAAGGCTAAATTGGAAGATTGGAAATTAATTTAACTTTCAGGAGTATAGACTGTTCAGAAGGATGAAAGGGGTAAAACAAAGTGGCGTAGTCATATATGTTGGGAACAAATGGGAGGTAAATGAAGTTGATCCTGTGGGAGAGGGTAACCTGCTCCTATTTCTTATGTTCTTGTGTGGAGTTGATTTCGAAGATCAGCCATGATCTTACTGAATGGCAGAGCAGACTCGGGGGATCAAATGGTCTACTCCTGCTCCTATTTCTTATTTTCTTACATAAAGAACTATAGTAGGGCTTTGATATAGAATACCATCAGACTACTCTTATAGGTAAATCTTCATTCCTTGTATCCTAGGGAGGTGGATTTTTAGCACTTAAAACAGGGAAAGTGTTTAAGATAAATGTCCAAATACATACACCAGGATGAGTTTAATTTTGTAAGGACAGAGTTTGTAAGCAGCATATTTCCTGGTCAAGAGACAATGTCCTCATGCGAAGCACTATGACCATAAAATGCAAAATCAGTACTTTTAAGAATCCAAGTTATAAGAGTTACCTCACCTGATGCTGGAGTAATGTTGCGGCACAGTATCCATCTGCAGCATTAAGACATTACCGTATGTAATTGAAGCAGCCCTCTTTATTTATTAGTCATTCTTTCCACACCCTAGTTGGTAAGACACCCAAGTAAACCTGTGTGAAATATGTACACTGAATGCACTCACCTAGAAATTACTGTTGGTGATGGCAGACAAACACTTAAACAATGTAATGTGATATAAATGTTATTATTTTAATGCAGGTGTTAACCCATTTATTTTAAATGGTTACCATCGCCCCAAAATAGCATTAATGAAATGTCATATGTGCGTGTTGAGCATTTTCCCACTAATCACCAACAGTAATAGCTAAGTTGTTTTTCCAAACTCAGTTGCCACTGTACATCTATATGTGCTTTTGTTTTGGTGCTTGTAGTTTTGAAGGAAACTGGAGTGACCCTGACTACAGGCAGCATAATCTGGGTAGCAGCATTGAAGTAGAGGAGTTTGTGTCTCATTTGTGTTGGAGACATTAGTATAAAAAGCCGCATAAAGGGACAGATAATTCCATACCTATCCCAGGATTTTCTCTAGTTTCTGCTCAAGATGCCTAACCATTACGTTCGATGCTTCAGGACAGGAGACACGAGCACACAAGTCTCGAAGAAAACAAAAAATCCTAAGAAAAAAACAGGATCAAAGAGTCCAATATCCAAACTTAAAAACTTCTTCATTGCTCCAAGACTCTAATGGTGGGCACACCTACTATTGCTGAACTGTGGCTCTAGCAGTACACAAACCCAAATACTTGTAGAACCATCCAGGGACCATAGAAGTTTTCTAATTGGAGATGAAAAATGAGAGCATCCTAAGTGGTTAAGTAATTCACAAAGTTCCTGCTAAATTGAAGTGTACTTTTGTCAATCCCTTACGTACTTACAAAAGCTCTTGGAAATTGAAGAAAAAGAGAACATTCTCAGGAAATCCAGGAGAATCATCCAATCTATTATCGAAACTCCCCCTCCCCCCTTTTCAACAAGAAATTAATTGTGGACGCACTTGGCCTTGAACTGTTGACCCTTCCGGTTCTATTTAAATCATACAGAAATCTAGATAACTTGCCCAATAAAGCCAAGTTTTCCTATGCCAACTTTCTTGAATTGAAAGGCTAAGTAACATGCAATATGGAGAAGACAAAAAAGCTGGGAAACTAAAAATATCCTTAGCAGTTTGATGCAAGTTGCTAGGAAATTTGAAAAAACACAGGAAAACCACACACATTTATCAGATTCAGTTGAAAGAGGATATAAGGGTACTGCAGATGTTCACACTGCACAGTATTGATGTTGCATAACCTATCCCAGAGGAAGGTCACTGACGTAAGAAACCTACTAGGCACTTGGTCAGAGTATTAAACAAGGCTTTAATTGACTGTTTCACAACATGGAAGTCTAGTTATCCTTCACTAGTTCCTGTTTACAAAATGTCCCTGAGCAAGCTGGGCCCGTGCCCGAGTATTTATATCTCCCTGGACAGTGCCACCAGCAGGCCGCTCAGTATATTTCATGTCATTTCTACATGAATGGCACGATTTATGTCAGTCACTATCATTCCTTTTTAAAAAAATAAAACCTTTATATACTTGTTTCTAAGAATGTTAAGAAAATCCAGAGCAAGAAAGGCCATTTAGCCCGAGTGCCTGCTCCATCCAGAGTTCATGTAGGATTGTTCTATCATGGGCTCCCTTCTACACTACCTTCTTTACTGCTCCTTTAGGGGAAGCTAATTTGCTTCTCCCACGTCCCCTCCTCGCCCCCTTTCTCAATTGGTCCAGCTCCCTTTTTAAGAGTGCTAATTTGATCCTGAATTCATTGCTTTGTCTGGGAATCTGTTCCACATGTCTACTATCCTGAGGGAAATGCTTCTTTTCTAATCTATAACCGTGCTCAAGGCTTGTGAATTCTGTATTTGTGTCTTCATAGTCCTGTGCTTGTTCTCAAAGATATTTGCTTCCATCTTATCTACACCTTTGGTTAAAATTGAGCATTGTACCTGTTCACAAGGAGTAGGGACCTACATTTGACACAGCTGAAACCGGGAGGTTTAAAATAAATCAAGTTTGTAGTGTATATGTTTAATGTTCTTGTGTTTGCACTTAAAGGTGGTTTTGAAATTGTGAGACTAATTTGATTTGTTCTTTTATAGGTTACGAGAAAACTGAGGATACCTCAGAAAAAACCTCATTGGCTGATCAAGAGGATATGAGAATAATATTTATTAACCGACCTCAGCTAATAAAATTTTGTAGCAATCATGTCAGGTGGGAATAATTTTAATTACCTTTTGTGATGTTCTTGTTTGCTTTTTCCCCGGCCTACTTCAGAGCACTCATAGTCCTTCGTGTACAGTATTATTTAAAGTGGTGTATTAATTGCATTATCCCATTGATATAAAGATTTCCATGTCCATTGTTGACTCCTAAAGTTATTTAATAAATAGTAAATGTTTGCAATTGACAAGTGTTGTAATGGAGACACGGAATGCAGGAGCTGGTTTAACAGGTGTTTACTGAACAAAGTCTGGAGGTGAACTAAAAGATACAAGACACTATACAGGCTTATATACCCGAGTGGTCACTACCGGTATTACAGTACACAGGGGCTCTTAAAGGCACATACACTACAATTCCTCCCCTTTTAGATAATTAGTACATAACATTTTAAGTAATCATTAATTAACATGTTTACAAGAACAATAATTACACATTTGCTGCAGTTAATTAATTATAAGTCAGTCTCTCTGGAGGCTTCCTGACTCGGTCCGGATAACGCCTCGATGGTGTAGTAGTTTTCGGTGGTGTAGTAGGTTCTTTTGGCAAGGTCGATTCGGCTTGAATGCCAGTGTCGGGTTCATCTGGTTCCAGTATCACCGGATCAGAGGTAGATACTATGGGTATCTCTGATTCATCATTAGGCGTATAGAGTTGTGGTGTAGGTTGTCCCTTTTCGGATGACTCTATGATCTGGTCAGCATGGCGCCTTATTATGCTTTCTCCAATGTCCACGGTATACATCAGCAGTCCTAGTCGTGTGCAAATAGTTCCAGGCTGCCATTTCTCGGGACGGTAGTCCCGGGCCAAAACTTGTTGACCTATCTGGAAGGTTCTAGTTGGCCTTTCATTCATGCCTTGAAATTGCCGGTTCTCTACGTCCCTTCTGATGTTTGGCTTGATCAAATCCAGCCGGCATCTTAGTCTTCTATTGAAAAACATCATGGCGGGAGTTTGGTTTGTAACCACATGTTGCATTCCTGTACGCAAACAAGAAGTTATCTACCTTATGTTGTAGATTTATGTCTTCATTACCCATGGCCTTTATGGCCTTCTTGAAGGTCTGGACAAACCTTTCAGCTAATCCATTGGTGGTGGGATGGTATGGGGCGGACGTGTAGTGCTTAACCCCATTGTTTTTTAAGAACTTCCTGAATTCTTCGGACACAAATTGCGGTCCATTATCAGAACAGATCTGTTCAGGCAGCCCATTCCTGGCAAATATGGTCCTTAATACTGTGATGGTTTTTTCCGTGGTGGTGGAGGACATCTTTATTACCTCGGGCCACTTGGAGTGTGCATCAACCGCAATTAAGAACATTGAGTCCATAAATGGACCAGCAAAGTCGATATGTACCCTTTGCCATGGAGATGAGGGCCACTCCCATGGATGTAGAGGGGCTTGTGGTGGGGCGTTTTGGACCTTCTGGCATCCTAGGCAGCTCTTGGTCATTTCTTCGATGTCTCCATCGATACCTGGCCACCACAAACGCTCTGGCTAGGTTCTTCATTTTCACTCCACCCAGATGCCCCTCATGAAGCTTCTTTAGCACTTTATCCTGGAGTTTGGGTGGAATCACCACTCTGGATCCACACATCAAGGTTCCTCGGCACACTGACAGCTGTTCTCCTCTTTGCGAGAATGCTGGCAACAGTGGTTCACCATGTGCTGGCCATCCCTTCACCGTTAAATCGTAGACTCGTGAGAGAGTCGGGTCATTTCTCGTTTCCTTTTCAATGGTAGAATTTGTTACTGGTAGACATTCCACTATGGTTGAGTGGAACATCTCCACTGGGTCCACTGTAGGTGCCTCTTCTACCGTTGGCAACGGTAGGCGCGATAAACCGTCAGCATTCCCATGCTGTTTTGATCCTTTGTATTCTATGTCATATTGGTGTGCCCCTAGGAAAAGGGACCACCTCTGTAGCCTTTGCGCTGTCATAATGGGAACGCCCTTTTTAGGGTTGAATATGGAGACGAGGGGCTGATGGTCAGTCAACAAGGTAAATTTTTGTCCGTGTAGGTAATGGTTGAATTTCTTCACTCGCCACACCAGGCTGAGTGCTTCCCTGTCGATCTGGGCGTAGTTACGCTCAGCTGAGTTCAATGAGCGTGACGCAAAAGCTATCGGCCGCTCCGAGCCATCAGGGAATCTATGCGCTAATACCGCTCCTACGCCGTAAGGGGATGCATCGCACGCCAGTCTGATTGGCAGTGATGGGTTGTAATGAGTCAACACTTCCTTGGACGTGATCAAGCCTTTGCATTTATGGAAGGCACGTTTACAGTCTTCGCTCCATTTCCAAATTACTCCCGTTTGTAGCAGTGCGTTAAGAGGGTGCAGAACAGTTGACAAGTTCGGTAAAAATTTATGATAGTAATTTATGAATCCCAGGAACGACCTTAATTGTGAGACATTTTCAGGTGCTGGGGCTTTTATGACCGCTTCAATTTTTTCAGGTGACTTATGCAACCCTTCTTCGTTAATTATATGGCCACAATATGATATTTGTTTCTGTAAAAATTCGCACTTGGGGCGATTTGCTCGTAGGCCCCGTTCTCTCAGTCTAGTGAACACCTGCTCCAAATTGGCAAGGTGCTCGTTGTCGTTTTCTCCTGTTACAAGGATGTCGTCTAGGTAGCATTGAGTCCCCGGAATCCCTTGGAGGACTTGCTCCATAGCTCTTTGCCAGATAGCTGGAGCTGATGCTACTCCGAAAACCAGTCGATTGTACTGGTACAGGCCTTTGTGTGTGTTTATCGTGAGATAGTTTTTAGAGGCCTCCTCAACCTCCATCTGTAGATATGCCTGTGCCAAGTCAATTTTGGTGAAACGTTTCCCTCCGGATAGTGAGGCGAAAATATCTTCTATCCTCGGAAGAGGATACTGTACCGTGTGAAGGACCGGGTTTACAGTCAGCTTGAAGTCCCCACAGATGCGAATTTTTCTCTGTTCTTCAGATTTATCATTATTCAACGTTTTCTTCATGACCGGGACGATGGGTGTTGCCCACTCGCTCCAATCTACCTTGGCTAGCACGCCTGCCTTTTCCAAAATCTCCAGCTCTGCCTCGACTGCTGGACGAATTGCGTATGGCATCGGCCTTGCCTTAAAAACTTGGGCATTGCCGCATCTTCCACTTTTATTGAGGCGGTGACGCCTTTCAAGGTTCCTAGTTCCTGTTGAAACACTTCTTTGGCGTTGGCCAAGATGTCTTTTAATCGTTCAGGTATGATGTCATCATTTTTTTCCTTACTGGTCACCGTCAGTGTCTGAATGGAGTGCCAGTCTAAACGTATCTTCCTGATCCATTCACGTCCCAACAGCGGTGGACCACCATCTTGCAGAACGTATAAATACAACTTCTGTATTTCCTTGCCGTTGTATACAACAGGCACCCTTATTTTCCCTCTGGGGTATACTTTCTGCCCCGTATATGTTTTCAAGATAATGGATGTGTCTTTCAAAGGTATATGCGGAAATAGCCGCTCGTAATCCCGTCGACTTATGACGGTCAGAGCTGATCCTGTATCTAGCTCCATTTTAACTGGGGACCCCGCTATCGTGAGGGTATCCCAAATGGTCTGGTAATCTTCTTTGGCAATTACATTATGTAATTTGAGACAGCTTAGTCTCTTGTTTCCGGAGTCGCTATCGCTCTTCTGGTCTTCAGAGCTACTGTCCGTCATCATTTGTACCTTTCTGTACTTTTCCTTATTGATTTTTTTTCTGTCAGTGGATTTTTTGTTTCCAGATCGGCATACACGTGCAATGTGTCCCATCTTTCCACATTGCCTGCATGCTTTGTCCTTGAACCAGCAGTCCCTCTGGTCATGGGTGGATCTGCTGCAGCGATAACATCTCTCTCAACCCCGTGTCATTTCATGGGTGCCGAAGTCCTGTGGCTTTTGCTGTATCTCTGCAGCTCCTCTTGCTGCTGCTTCGTATGATACAGCCACACTGAAAGCCTTGTCCAGTGTCAAATCTTTCTCAGAAAGTAGTCTTTTCTGTGTTCCTTCGCTTTGGAGACCGCAGACGAATTTGTCTCGTAGAGAATCTGCCAGTCCTGCCCCGAATTGGCAGTGCTTTGTCAGCTTTCTTAATTTGGTGAGGTAATCAGCGTTACTTTCATTCTTGTGCTGATTCCTCCTGAAGAATTTGAATCGTTCCGCTATCAGCAGCAGTGTTGGGTTTAAGTGCTCCTGTAGGGTATCAACAATCTCCTTAAAATTCTTGTCCATCGGTTTGGCTGGAGTGATTAAGTTTCGTAACAGCCCGTATGTCCTTGCGCCCATCAGATTTAGAAGTACCGATGCCTTTTTATCATCCTCTACTTCATTCGCTGTGCAATATACCTCCACTCTTTCCACATGTGGTCCAATCCTCTATATTACTATCGAAAGCAGTAATATTGCCAGTCTTAGGCATCCTGAAAATCAAAAATGGCGCCTCCTGCGCTTTCCTTTCTTCCCTGCTGAGTAAAAATGGTGCCTCCCGCGCTTTCCCGCCGCTGCCGCTGCTGACAACGCTGTTCTCCGCGTTTTTTATTTACACAGATATTTTTAATAGTTGGAGACTTGTTCCCGCCGGACTCTCTTGGACTTTTCCCTCCCTCTGCTTGGTCCGAATGCCGACCTGCTTTGCAGCGCCGGCCGTCTCCCGAGTGCTCCACCCTCCGTCTCTGTTTGCCTCCGCCTTCCGACTCGCTGCTCGGCCCCGCTGCAGAGCCACCCGATCGAGCCACAGCCCGCCGCCCAGGAAGGATTAGTGCAGTACCTGCCACCAGCCCGGCTAGCTGGTGAAACCACTGTTTTTTGTTTTTTTTTCTTCGACCTTCGTCTGAGGAATCGATCTCCTTGAGGTGCTGCCGAATTGCAGGTAAGTCCGTTTCCAATTCGTCGCACTGTTGTATCCGTGTATTAATGGAGACACGGAATGCAGGAGTTGGTTTAACAGGTGTTTACTGAACAAAGTCTGGAGGTGAACTAAAAGATACAAGATACTATACGGGCTTATATACCCGAGTGGTCACTACCGGTATTACAGTACACAGGGGCTCTTAAAGGTACATACACTACACAAAGGTAGTAATAGATTTCACAAAAGAAAAAATATAATGCCTACAAATAGCCCATGATGTTCTTCTTCCTCAGAGTCCCTCAGAACCGAGGATAACTTGCTTCCGCACTAAAAATGAGTTCTCAGGTGACTTGAGTCCAATGTGGGACCTACAGTCTCGGTCACAGGTGGGGCAGACGGTTGTTGAAGGGGCGGGTGGGTGGGGTGCTTGGGTTGATGTGCGCTGTTTGCGTTTGGCTTCCGCTTGCTCTCGGCAAAGAGACTCGAGGTGTTCAGCACGTTCCTGGATGTTTCTCCTCCACTTTGTGTGGTCTTGGGCCAGGGATTTCCAGATGTTGGTGAGGATGTTGCACTTTTTCAAGAAGGCTCTGAGGGTGTCCTTGAAGCGTTTCCTCTGCCCACCTGGGGCTCTCTTGCCGTGTCGGAGCTCCGAGTAGCGCGCTTGTTTTGGGAGTCTCCTGTCGGGCATGTGGACGATGTGGCTCGTCCATTGGAGCTGATCGAGCGTGGTCAAAGCTTCGATGTTGGCCTGAGCGAGAACACTGACGTTGGTGTGCCTATCCTGCCAATGGATTTACAGGATCTTGCGGAGGCAACGTTGGTGGTACCTTTCCAGTGCTTTGAGGTGCCTGCTGTACATGGTCCATGTCTCTGAAGCATACAGGAGGGCAGGTATCACTACTGCTCTGTAGACCATGAGTTTGGTGCTGGGTTTGAGGTCCTGGTCTTCAAACATTTTCTTCCTCAGGCGACCGAAGGCTGCCCTGGCACACTGAAGGCGATATTGGATTCCGTCATCGACGTCTGCCCTTGTTGACCGTAGGCTCCCGAGGTATGGAAAGTGGTCCACGTTGTCCAAGGCCTCGTCATAGATTTTGATAATCAGGGAGCAGTACTGTGTGGCGGGGGCAGGTTGGTAGATGACCTTTGTCTTACGGATGTTTAGTGTAAGGCCCATGCTCTCGTACTCTTTGGTGAAGGTGTTGACGATGGTTTGGAGTTTGACCTCGGTGTGCGCAGACGCAAGCGTCGTCTGCATATTGTAATTCGATGACACAGGATGGGATGACCTTGGATCTGGACTGGAGGCGACGGAGGTTGTACAGTTTCCCGTTTGTTCTGTAGATTAGCTCCACTCCAGCGGGGAGCTTACTGAGGGTGAGATGGAGCATTGCAGCCAGGAAGATCGAGAAGAGCGTTGGTGCGATGACACAGCCTTGCTTGACCCCAGTCCATACATGAATTGGCCTGTGGTGGATCCGTTGGTCAGGATCACGACTTGCATGTCGTCGTGAAGCAGGCGGAAGATGGTGACAAACTTTGAGGGCGGCCGAATTTGAGGAGGACACTCCATAATTAGCTCCTGGTCGTTCTCGTCGAACCAGCCTTGGTGTTTCCTGGTCGAGTGACCGAGCGTCTCTTCACAGGTGCTGATTATGGAGGCCTTGAGTGCAGACCAGGTGCTGTGGACACTCTGTCTCTGAATCACTGAGAGTCGTCAAGTTGGTTGTGAGGCGCAGGCTGAATAAGGCTTTCTTAGCACGGTCTTCAAGTGCTCCAGCTTTGATTTTCCTGCAGCATTGCTTCTGTTGCCGCCGCTGTTTTGGGGCTACGTTGATGGAGATGCCAGAGCGGATTAGGTGGTGGTCTGTCCAGCAGTCGTCGGCTCCTGTCATGGCGTGGGTGATGCGGACTTCCTTGCGGTTCCTTGCTCGGACGATGGCGTAGTCTAGCAGATGCCAGTGCTTGGAGCGAGGGTGTTGCCATGAAGCCTTGTACTTGTCATAACCAACACCTTGTTCCATCAGAGAGACAAGGCCATGTTCCAAGCATTTCATCAGGAGGAGGGTACCATTGGAGTTGGCTTTCCCTACCCCCTCTCTGCTGATCACACCTCCCCAGAGGTCTCTGTCCTTCCCAACTCTGGCGTTAAAGTCGCCAAGGAGGATCAGCTTGTCGCCTGTTGGGACTCTGGACAGGGATTGTTCGAGGCTGGAGTAGAATTCCTCTTTGGTCTCGTCTGTGGCTTCCAGTGTTTGGGCGTACGCACTGATGACTGTAGCGCACTGGTTCTGGGCTAGGGTGAGCCGTAGAGTCATGAGTTGTTTGTTTATTCCACAAGGGGAGTCTCTTGAGACGTTCAGCTAACTCATTTTTTATGACGAAGCAAACCCCATGGAGGCGGCATTCTTCAGGTTTGCCTTTCCAGAATAAGGTGTAACCAACGCGTTACTCCTTGAGCTGGCCTTCCCCTGCCTGCCGGGTCTCACTTAGGGCAGCGATGTCTGGCAACGATAGCAGTATGGCGTTCCAGTCTGTCGCTGTTGGGGTTGTCGATGAGTGTCCTGAAGTTCCAGGTCCCGAACTTCATTTTAAAGGGTGGAAGAGTCCTGTGCGTGAATTCTTTTAATGTGGGGTGGCCGTTGCACACCAGCTACCACATGGGCTTGACAGAGCAAGGTCTTGATCCAGTGGCAAGGGGATCCAAGACGATTGGAGACCAGGCTCTTCTACGTCGGCCTAGCACACACACACAAACATAGAAACATAGAAACATAGAAGATAGGAGCAGGAGTAGGCCATTCGGCCCTTCGAGCCTGCTCCGCCATTCAACGAGATCATGGCTGATCATCCAAACCCTAGCACCCGGTCCCTACACCGACAGCCATCCCACCCAAGCCCTATCCCCGTAACCCCATGTATTTAATCCCCCCTAACACTAAGGGTCAATTTTTTTTATCATGGCCAATCAACCTAACCCGCACATCTTTGGACTGTGGGAGGAAACCGGAGCACCCGGAGGAAACCCACGCAAACACGGAGAATGTGCAAACTCCACACAAACAGTCACCCGAGGCCGGATTTGAACCCGGGTCCCTGGCGCTGTGAGGCAACAGTGCTAACCACTATGCCACCGTGCTGCCCCTAAACATACTCCTGCTGTCCTCCTTCTTCCCACAGGTCCTCTCTGCCTGGGTTTCATAGGCTGCAGTGTGGTCATCCCGACCCTGCTGCTGGGCCCTGGGCCTTGTCCTTGCTTCTGGGTCCAAGCCCAGGAGAATAGCCCATGTATGAATTGAAAGCGCAGAGTTGAATGCAAATTTGATGCATTTTATTTCTCATTGAGAGGTGGAACATTAAAGGAGTGAATTTCCATGTGGATTGTCATTGTCCACCATAACTTTAGTGGGAAGAGCCCCAGAAAAATGACACACACTATTAACACCGTATTTTTGGGCAGGAGAACTCCCACGTGGATTTACCCAAGTCTTTAGTAATGAATCAACGGATAATGTGGAAAAAGGAACTTTTGTAGAAGTGAGAAAATTGCAGTATAATTTTTTTGTCTTTATAAAATCATAGAATGATAGGCCAAATGGCCTCCATTTGCACTCTATCATGCTATCCAATTAGTCCCACTCCCCTGCTCTTTCCCCATAGTTTGGTCATTTTTCCCCCTTTTGAGTAGTTATCCAAATCTCTTTTGACTTTTACTATTGAATCTGCCTCTACCACCCGTTCAGGCAGTGCATTCCAGATCACATTTCCTCATGTCGCCTTTGGTTCTTCTGAAAATCACCTTAAATCTGTGTCCTCTCGTCGACCATTCTGCCACTGGAAACAGTTTCTCCTTATTTACACTATCAAAACCCTTCAGAATTTTGAACACCTTTATCAAATCTCCTCTTAACCTTCTCTGCTATGAGGATCACAACCCCAGCTTCTCCAGTCTCTCCACGTAACTGAAGTCCCTCATCCCTGCTACCATTCTAGTAAATCTGTTCTGGTTCCTCTCCAAGTCCTTGACATCTTTCCTAAAGTGTGGTGCCCAGAATTGAACACAATACTCCAGCTGAGACCTAACCATTGTTTTATAAAGATTTAGCATAACTTCCTTGCTTTTGTACTCTCTGCCTCTATTAATAAAGCCAAAGATCCTTATATGCTTCTTTAATAGCCTTCCCAACTTGTCCTGCCACCTTAAAGTTTTGTGTGCAAACACCCCCCCTCCCGGTGTCTCTGTTCCTTCACCCTCTTTAAAATTGTACCACTTAGTTAAGAACATAAGAATTAGGAGCAGGAGAAGGCCATATGGCCCTTCGAGCCTGCTCCGCCATTCAATAAGATCATAGAATTATAGAAATTTGCGGCACAGAAGGAGGCCATTCGGCCCATTGTGTCTGCGGCAGTCGAAAAAGAGCTATCCAGCCTAATCCCACTTTCCAGCTCTTGGTCTGTAGCCTTGCAGGTTACTTCAAGTACATATCCAAGTACTTTTTAAATGTGATGAGGGTTTCTGCCTCTACCACCCTTTCAGGCAGAGAGTTCCAGACCCCCATCACCCTCTGGGTGAAAAATTTCTTCTCGACTCCCCTCTAATCCTTCTACAAATTACTTTAAATCTATGCCCCCTGGTTATTGACACCTCTGCTAAGGGAAATAGGTTCTTCCTATCCACTCTAACTAGACCCTTCCTATCCACTATGTCTAGGCCCCTCATAATTTTATACACCTCAATTAAATTTCCCCTCAGCCTTCTCTGTTCCAAAGAAAACAACCCCAGTCTATCCAATCTTTCCTCATAGCTAAAATTCTCCATTCCTGGCAACATTCTCGTAAATCTCCTCTGTACCCTCTCTAGTGCAATCACATCCATCCTGTAACGTGGTGACCAGAAATGCATGCAGTACTCTAGCTGTGGCCTAACAAGTGTTTTATACAGTTCTAGTATAACTTCTCTGCTCTTATAATCTATGCCACGGCTAATAAAGCAAAGTATCCCGTGTGACTTCTTAACCACCTTATCTACCTGTCCTGCTATCTTCAGGGATCTGTGGACATGCACTCCAAGGTCCGCCTGTTCCTCTACATTTCTCAGTATCCTACCATTTATTGTGTATTCCCTTGCCTTGTTAGCCCTCCCCAGATGCATTACTTCGGATTGAATTCCATTTGGCACTTTTCTGCCCACCTGACCAGTCCATTGATATCTTCAGGTCAAAGATCATGGCTGATCTTCGACCTCTACTCCACTTTCCTGCCTGATCACCCCCCCATATCCCTTGATTTCCCTACAGTTCAAAAATCTTATCTGTCTCAGCCTTAAATATACTCAATGATTCAGCATCCACAGCCCTTTGGGGTAGAGAATTCCAAAGATTCACAACTCTGAAGAATTTCCTCCTCATCTCAGTCTTAAATGGCCAAACCCTTATCCTGAGACTATGCCCCCTAGTTCTAGACTAGTTCATACTGCCTCTCCTCATACTTCTACCAAAATATATCACTTCACACTGTTATATTTCATCTGGCCATTTTACCAGTCTGTCTACACCCTCCTGAAGTCTGTTACTACCCTCATTGTTTACTACATTTCCAAGTTTCTTGCCAGTTTTATCCCCTTCCCATCTCTTCTGAAGGTGCTGATTCTTTGCTGTGGTAAAGTTTTACTGTAGCCAGGTGCCCTTCAGTACCTTGTTCAATCAGCCATTATTCATGTATAAGGTTAGACATTGCTGACTCTTGTAATATGATTTGATGGGTACTGGCCGCCCTGTGGCCAATTGAGTGAGTGCCGTTTTTCTCTCCAAACCTTGCATCCACATTTGGCCACTTTCAGCTTTGGTCCATAGAAAGCACTTGAGAGTGGGAACTCTTAGCCACACCATCCCTCCCATATATTAGGGGCATTGAGGCCAGGTGTAGCTGCCACTCTGGCTGAGATGAGCTAGCACAGCACAGACCAGAGATCGAATCTCATTTATATTGATCCATATGGATCAGTTACTCATCGGTTAGGGTCAGTGAGTTATTAGAAAAGTTACTCTTCCATTTATATAATAAAAAAAGTGTTATTTTTCCCTCTATTTCTAGGTCTCTGTTTTTCTCTCTTTCTTCCCTCCCAGACATAAAGAAAATGTGCTGCTGAATAGATGTTTTTACAACTGTGTGAAAGCAGTTGACTACTTTTATATTTATTATCTCCTTGACTATTCGAACTATTCTTTTTCCCTCCAATCAATACTTTTCCCTTATTGTTCAGCTAAGATTAGGAGCTTGTCTAAGGTGAATTGAAGCCATGAGCATGCATTGCATAAATCCAGAGTGCCGTTATACACTCTGTTGCAAGGTGATTCTCAATTTGTATCTTTAATAATAGCCAAGTTCTTATGCGTTTTAGCTGTTGAAATGGCCCCACACTTGTTAATTAGTTCTTATGCCCTCCACATTATGGCGGTTCTGAGGGAAATCACAGCCACAATGCCAAATGTGCATTTTTAAATTGGTGGTTACTAGTTAAGGGAGCAAAGTTCCAAAACCACCTCAATATATCTGGATGAGAAATTCAATGCAGCAGTTTGGAAAGAATAACCCTGAAATTTCCTTTTTTTTACATTATATTTCTTAATAGAAAAGTAGCCTTTGCATCATGATGTAACATTTTAATGACCTATTTCATTGTCTTCTGATGTTGCACCAGAGTGATATGGGTGCCTGCAGTTTACCCTATGAAGTTCCTGATTTTGATTGTGCCAGGAAGAAAATAAGAGCAGTCGCTCTTGGCCACTGTCACGTACCACCTAACAGCCACCCATATAGCACTGGTTGGCAAAGTGCAGGGATTGTAATGATATTCCTCTTTGCTGGAGCGTCACAGGAGTTGGTTGAGTTTTGTCTCCATGTCTCGTCAAAATAAGCAACCCATTTCGAGCTAGATCAGGTTACCAAAAGGCCATGGAAAAACATTCTTTCAGATCTCTTTGAACACAAAAGCAAGGTGCACGTGATAGTTATAGATTTATTGCCCTAATTATGCTAATGTCTGCTCTTTGGCACATGCCAGAGGTAAATTGGTCTCAGGCAATTAAATTAATATTCTCTGAAATGGGAAATTAGTAGAGGCCTTCAGTGTTAATAGGCCTTGTGATCACAGCATGGAATTCTATGTTTGTTGAAGTGAAAATTTAAGTACCTGGCTTCTAGCCCATTGTATCCAAAATCAAATGCTCTTGCTGAAAAATAATACAAACATTTGAGAACATCAGTAGGAAGGCAGATAATATTGGTCATAGTTTACTACTTCCCTACCTAACAGCATTTGGGTGTACCTTCACCAAATGAACTGCAGCAGTTCAAGAAGGCCCACCACCATGTCCTCGAGGGCAACTAAGGAAGGATAATAAATACCGGCCTTGCCTGGGCCACCCATATCCCGACAAATTTTAACAAATGGGGAAACTGCAGTATTATTAGCATTAGCTTTGGCTCGCAAAGTTGGTAAGCTCCCAATTTTAGTTGTAGGATGGCCATATTTGATTTGGGTCAATACTAGAGTTGTTCTTGGGATTCCCCTGAGATTTTTTCTAAAAGTAATTTACCCATTTTATATTCAAATAAAGTGATTGTTTCCTTATTTTATCTACTATACCATCTTCTGGTGATGGATCACAGATTCCACTGCATGAATGCATATTGAGCTCGGTTATGTTTTATGTTCACAGAATTCAGGAATTTAGAAATTTGAGGCCATTACTTGTCTCTGGCAAGAAGACATAGTATTATTAATTCAGTGCTAAGTGGAGAAGTGCATATTTCACTTACTATCTGGCTGGAAAGAAGCTTAGGGGGCCAGCTAAGCTACTTCACTTGCTCTATGGATGACTCATTTGCCCATGTTTGTAAAGCAACTGTATAGAGCTCTGAACACATTTATCAAATATTACTGTTTAAATTTGGAAAATACATAGTGGGTAAATATTTTATGGGGTGCGGGCAGTGAAGTGGAGTTGAAGCCAAGATCAGATCACCCATGATCTTAATGAATGGCGGAGCAGGCTCGAGGGGCCAAATGACCTACTCCTATGTCTTATGTTCTTATGTAGTGCATGCGACACAGAGCTTTGCATATTGAGAACTGAGCTTTGCTCAATTCATGAACCCATTATTTTCTGTCTTAATTTTAGCATGTGCCTGAATTCCTGATATGTATTCCCATTGCACATGGCTCTGAATTGGGAGTGCTAAAGGCTGAGATTTACATTAATGTTTTAGCAGACTACAGGTATTTTGGCTTCAGTGGGGGTTTCCTCCTCCTGAGTCGTGTACTGTGATATGGCTCCTACTATGTGTGAAGGATGCTTAAATGAAGAAGAATGATTATTTATCTTGGGGTCTCTTCATTTTTTGATTGAGGGGGATTTTTTTTTTAATTCATTGATGGGATGTGGGCGTCGCTGGCTAGGCCTGCATTTAGTGCCCATCCCTAATTGCCCTTGAGAAGATGGTGGTGAGCCGCCGCCTTGAACCGCTGCAGTCCATATGGTGTAGGTACACCCACAATGCTGTTAGGAAGGGAGTTCCAGGATTTTGGCCCAGCGACATTGCAGTGTCCTATCGATCTGTGGTTAGGTTGGTTGGGTTTAGTCTGCTTAGGTCTTTTATTGTGAAAGTAAAGTATGGATTTTCCTGAGTGAAATGAACTAGTAGAATTGTGCAGGTGTTGGGGCTTTAAACAGCATGGGATTGAAAGCTCACCTATGTCGCTGTTCAGAATTATGCCATAATTCAACAAAAAAGGGCATGTTTAGCATATATTTTCCCCAGAGCCAGCCAAATGCGGCCAAACTTCTAGTGTGTAAAGAATGCAGATTATTTGAAGAATAAATGTGCTACAGTGCAGCTAACCTAACTTTCATATTAGATCTCCGATAATGCGACAACTAAAGATGGTAATCTAGTATCACTTTAGTTTAATTTCAGAGCTCAACTACATCCAATGGAGATAACCACCATCTGGCATAAAGCTTTACATAAAAATTTGTACTTGTGTTACAATATGTTGCTCAGCATTCAGTTGTAATAACTACAAAGCAACAGCAACCTATTTAAACGATCAACTGCCTGTTTAAATAATTTTGTGAACCGCAGGTGACAATATGATTGAATTTAGTTTGTCTTCCGGTACATATTGCATAACGAAGAGTGCAGTAATATTGCAGAGAGCAGGTGTGGTTCATGGATTATTAAAATATCTGGGATTAGTGCACTGTATTTTGTGACTTTTATCTGATTGTGAGCTGAAGACTGGCTATTACTGTCTGTTGAGTGAAGTGGCTAACTGATCAATTCAATAATTCTTCCATTGAAAATAACAGCTCCTGCACAGAGCAATATAGCGTTTGTTCATCCTCTTGTGCTCCAGTTCTTTGTTAAAGCTCTTATCCATACATGCTCAATCCTACAAATAATTATTCGATACTTGGTGTGTTCATTTGCATTTGTATACAAATAGAGCTAGTTATGATGGTGGAGATATTCCCGAACACATATACAGCATCATCTAAAAGCCATTCTAATTAGAATACATTGGCCTCAAGTCTGTGAGCTATTTTTTTTCTCTCTTGTTTCCCTTTAGCACTGCAAAGTACAATCCACTTACATTCCTGCCGAGGTTCCTATACTCTCAGTTCAGAAGAGCAGCCAATTCCTTTTTCCTTTTCATAGCTCTTCTTCAGGTAAGCTTGTTTAATTGCACAATGTTTGTTATAATAGTTTATAAATAGTTTCTCCCATTTTGGATATCGAGGAAAAATAACTATCCTAGAATGTTTTGCTGAAAAACCTTCCTCCCTCCTCCAAAAACTAAGGTAATCGAGGTTGTGTCTTTTTCCTGATTTTTGTGATATGCTGACTGGATTTAAGAAGTCTGAGTCGTACAATTTTCTTGTCCTTTCCCAGAGATGTGTTTTTTTCACACACCTTTATAATATAGGCTGTAGCCAATTTATTGGAATAGTAGGTAACCTAATAATTTGAACTTGATTGTGGGTTTAGGGTTTAAGCACTTAATAAGAACATAAGAAGTAGGAGCAGGAGTAGGCCATACGGCCCCTCGGGCCTGCTCCGCCATTCAATAGGATCATGGCTGATCCAAATCTAGACTCACGTCCACTTCCCTGCCCTCTCCCCGTAACCCCTAATTCCCTTATCTGCTAGGAAACTGTCTATCTCCATTTTAAATTTATTTAATGTGGCAGCTTCTGCAGCTCTCTGGGGTAGCAAATTCCATAGATTTACTACCCTCTGAGTGAAGAAGTTTCTCCTCATCTCAGTTTTGAAAGGGCAGCCCCTTATTCTTAGATTATGCCCCCTAGTTCTAGCCTCACCCATCAGTGGAAACATCCTCACCGCATCCACCCGATCAAGCCCCCTCACAATCTTATATGTTTCGATAAGATCGCCTCTCATTCTTCTGAACTCCAATGAGTAGAGTCCCAACCTACTCAACCTTTCCTCATACGTCAACCCCCTCATCTCCGGAATCAACCGAGTGAACCTTCTCTGAACCGCCTCGAGAGCAAGTATATCTTTTCTTAAATATGAAAACCAAAACTGCACGCAGTATTCCAGGTGTGGCCTCACCAATACCCTGTATAACTGCAGCAAGACTTCCCTGTTTTTATACTCCATCCCCCTCGCAATAAAAGCCAAGATTCCATTGGCCTTCCTGATCACCTGCTGCACCTGCATACTAACTTTTTGTGTTTCATGCACCAGGACCCCCAGATCCCTTTGTACTGTAGCACTTTGCAGTTTCTCTCCATTTAGATAATAACTTGCTCTTTGATTTTTTCTGCCAAAGTGCATAACCTCACACTTTCCAACATTATATTGCATCTGCCAAATCTCTGCCCACTCACTTAGCCTGTCTGTCCTTTTGCAGGTTTATGTCCTCCTCACTCACTGCTTTCCCTCCCATCTTTGTATCGTCGGCTAACTTGGATATGTTGCACTCGGTCCCTTCCTCCAAATCGTTAATATAGATTGTAAAGAGTTGGGGTCCCAGCACTGACCCCTGCGGAACACCACTAGTTACTGATTGCCAGCCCGAGAATGAACCATTTATCCCAACTCTTTGTTTTCTGTTAGATAGCCAATCTTCCACCCATGCCAGTATATTTCTTATCTTGATCAGTAATCTTTTGTGTGGAACCTTGTCAAATGCCTTTTGGAAGTCCAAATACACTACATCCACTGGTTCCCCTTTATCCACCCTGTATGTTACATCCTCAAAGAGTTTGAGCAAATTTGTCAAACATGACTTCCCCTTCATAAAACCATGCTGACTCTGTCCTATTAAATTGTTTATCCAAATGCTCTGTTACTGTTTCCTTAATAATGGACTCCAACATTTTGCCAACCACAGATGTTAGGCTAACTGGTCTATAGTTTTTGTCTACTTCCCTTCTTAAATAAGGGTGTTACATTAGCAGTTTTCCAATCTGCCGGGACCTTTCCTGAGTCCAGGGAGTTCTGGAAAATAATCACCAATGCATCCACAATCCCTACCGCCACTTCTCTCAAGACCCTAGGATGTAGGCCATCAGGTCCAGGGGATTTATCCGCCTTAAGTCCCATTATTTTACTGAGTACCATCTCCTTAGTGATTTTAATCGTGTTTAGCTCCTCCCCCCCCCCCCCCCCCATTGCCCCCTGTTTGTCCAGTGTTGGGATATTTTTAGTGTCCTCTACTGTAAAGACTGATACAAAATATTTGTTCAGCGTCTTTGCCATCTCCATGTTCCCCACCACTAGTTTCCCGGTCCCATCCTCTAAGGGACCAACGTTCACTTTAGCCACCCTTTTTCTTTTTATATAGCTGTAGAAACTCTTGCTATCTGTTTTTATATTTTTTGCTAGTTTACTTTCATAATCTATCTTCCCTTTCTTAATTAATCTTTTAGTTATTGTTTGCTGGCTTTTAAATGCTTCCCAATCTTCTATCCTCCCACTAGATTTGGCTACTTTATATGCCCTTGTTTTCAGTCAGATACTATCCTTTATTACTTTACTAAGCCACGGATGGCTGTCTTTTTCTTTTATTCCCCTTTTTCCTCAGTGGAATATATTTATCTTGAAAGATGTGAAATATCTCCTTGAAAGTAGACCACTGCTCTTGTACCGTCTTACACTTTAATCTGTTTTCCCAGTCCACTTTAGTCAATTCTACTCTCATACCTCCATAGTCTCCTTTATTTAAGCTCAGTACGCTGGTTTGAGATCCAACTCTCTCATCAAACTGAATTTGGAATTCAACCATATTATGGTCACTCATTCCAAGGGGATCCTTTACTAGGACATTTTTTATTAATCCTGTCTCATTACACAGGACCAGATCTAAGATTGCCTGCCCCCTGGTTGGTTCAGTTACATACTGCTCAAGGAACCCATCCCTAATACACTCTATGAACTCATCCTCAAGGCAGCCCTGCCCAATTTGATTAGTCCAGTCAATATGAAAGTTAAAATCCCCCATGATTATAGCTGTTCCCTTATTACAAGCCCCAACTATTTCTGATTTATACTCCGACCAACAGAGTTGCAACTGTTCGGAGGCCTATAGACTACGCCCACTAGTGACTTTTTCCCCTTATTATTCCTTATCTCCACCCAAACTATTTCATTATCCTGATCCTTTGACCCAATATCATTTCTGACTATTGCAGTGATTCCATCCTTGATTAACATAGCAACCCCACCTCCCATTCCTTCCTGTCTGTCCTTCCTAATTGTCAAATACCCTTGTATGTTTAGTTCCCAGTCATGATTATCTTGCAGCCATGTTTCCGTAATGGCCACCAGATCATGCCCATGTGTAGTTATTTGTACCGTCAACTCGTCAATTTTGTTACGAATGCTGCGTGCATTCAGATAAAGAACTTTCAAATGTTTTCTGACAATTTATTCCTGCTTTTACCCCTTTTACTACTTTACCTTTATCATTATACATTCTGTAACTTCCTGACACGCTCTGGTTTTTAATTCCCCCACTGCTACCTTGCTCTATTGTCTTCTCCGCTGTCATTTTTATTTTTATCTCTCTTAAAACCTGCCCCCCACTAATTAGTTTAAAGCCCTCTCTACAGCCCTAGTTATTCGATTCACCAGGATTCTAATCCCAGCACTGGCCAAGTGAAGTCCGTCCCAACGGAACAGCTCTCTCCTGTCCCTGTACTGATGTCAGTGTCCCAGGAAGCAAAACCCATTTTTCCCACACCAGTATTTGAACCACGCATTTAACTCTCTAATTTTATTTACCCTAGCCAAATTTGCACGTGGCTCAGGTAGTAATCCAGAGATTATTACCCTTGTGGTTGTGCTTTTTAATTTGGCCCCTAGCTGCTCAAACTCCCTCAGCAGAACCTCCTTCCTTGTCCTATCTATGTCGTTGGTACCAACATGGACCATGACAACTGGATCCTCCCCCTCCCACTCCAAGTTTCTCTCCAGCCCAGAGGAGCTGTCCTTAACCCTGGCACCGGGCAGGCAACACAGCCTTCGGGACTCTCGCTCTCGGCTGCAAAGAACTCTATCTATCCCCCTAACGATACTATCCCCTACCACTACAACATTTCTTTTATCTCCCCCCACTTGAATGGCCCCCCGCTCCACAGTGCTGTGGCCGGGTTGCTCATCCTCCCCGCAGTCCCCGTTCCCATCCTCACGGAGTAAGAGCCTCAAACCTGTTGGACAAGAGCAAGGGCTGCGGCTCCTCCAACACTACCTCCTGGATCCCCGTACCTGCCTCACTTCTAGTCACACCATCCTGACCCTGGCCACAGACTACATCTGAATTAATTAATCTAATTGGTGTGACTACCTCCTGATACAGAGTCCAGGTAACTCTTCCCCCCTCCCTGATGTGTCTCAGTGTTTGAAGCTCGGACTCCAGCTCTTCAACACGGAGCCGGAATTCCTCAAGCAGCCAACACTTACTGCAAATGTGATCACCGTGAGCATCAATGGTGTCCACCAGCTCCCACATATTGCAGCAGCAACACATCACCTGATCTCCCATTCTATGTAATTAATTAAATTTATTAATATTCTTAAATACCCTCTGCCCCGATTCTAGATGATGAATATCGCACCTTAGAAACTATAAACCACAGAGTTTAAGCTTAAAAAAGAGAGAAATACTCACCAAGCAATCACTTACCCGCTTTCTGGTGACGTCACACTTGGATTACTTTTTACCTCTCTCCTTCCCTCTGAGTTCCAAGATTGGAGATTGGTAAGCCTTACCTGGGTCTCGGGAGCCTTTATACAGCCGCTCAGCCCGCGATTCCCGCCGATTCTCGGTCATGAGAACATAAAAATAAAAGAGATGTTCCATGGTGGAGAGGGATGCTGCAGGTTCAAGTATTCTAGTCTATATACATGTCTAGAATAAATATGTGATGAAACCGCACAGTAAAACTCTTGGAATTAAAGGCAAGTTAAGTAACTGGATTGAAAACCAGTTTAACAGAAAGCAGGAAGTGATGAGACTGAATGCATGAAGTACCTGGTGGAATTTTGCAGGTCATTGCTCTGCTGTTCACATTATTTATAATTCATATTGTGCGATTGCTAATGACACCAAATAGGGCCAGTATAGGGGAGATTTATAGTATTTAAAGTGACTTGGGGAAATTAGTGAATAGGCAAAGGAAAAGCAGATGGATTTTAATACATGTAAATGTAAGATAATGCACATTGGAAGAGGAAATATTTACATAATTAAATGATGCTGCAGCAAATTATTTTTTATATACTACCCTGACCAGAAATTAGCTGGGGTCGTGACCCTGACCTGTTTGAGAGTTCTGTCTTGTGCTTATGTCTGACATGTATGGAAACCCATCACCATACTTAAGTCTCCAAACTAAGCCAGTTTGAAATCTATACAGGTATTGATTTTGTTTGCTCGATATGGGATGTACTTTCCTACTTTCCTTCCTGGTGATGGTTAATGAACCAGGTTGGCTGGTCAGTCATTAGGAGCGTCCTGAAGGATTGTGTGCCCTCAAATTGGTTCTGTGAAGGGAACTTGGCCAACGTTTCTCCCTCAATTAGCACGAAAACAAACCACGTCAATTGATCATTCGTCACATTTGCTGTTTGTGGTACAGTATTGTGCACAGTAATAAAATTATTTTTAGAAGGCTAAATAGATGTGAAGTGCTTTGTGACATCCTGAGGATGTGATAGGGTGCTATATAAATGCAGCTTCTTTCTTTCTATGTCGTAACATCTGAAAGACTGTGCCGGCTACTTGAAACAATGCTATCGTTCCCAGAAACATTCTTTATTGGTATACAGCAACAGAAATAGCAGCCGAGTAAATCAGCAAATGCAGAAACCTGAAGACCGACAGTAAGTTCCCCTCGGACCCAATTTGCACACCTATGGTTGAGTCTCATGTTCTTCAATTTTGAATAATTAAAAATGGCAGCAAGGATAGTTGTATTTTGATGACATCCAGAAGGCAACCTAATTCCTAAACTGACATTATGAGAAAATGAAATCAATGTTATGAGACACAGATGCATTTCATTACTACAAAAAAAGTTTTTTTTAATAAGAATATATACCTTCCCCGTTGCTGGGCAGACACATCTGTAGTATTTGTGTCCCATATGCACAATCTAGGCTGCCCCCCCCCCTCAGTTTAGTACTGATGGAGTGCTGAACTGTCAGAGATGTAATCTCTTGGATGAGACGTTAAACAGAGGCCCTATCTGCCTTCTCAGTTGGCATAAAAGATCCCATGTTCCTATTTGAAGACAAGCAGGAGAGTTCTTCCAATGTCTTGGCCACCATTTATCCCTTAAGCAACAAGACTATAAATAGATTTATCTGCTTTGTGAGCAATGTTCCCGTTAAGCAGCGCTGCGGCCGCACAGTAGTCTGGAGGTCCCGCGCAGGCCGCTCCTGGCTTTTCAATGTAAATACCCGCGCATGTGAAAAATTGAATGGGCTGTGCAGCCAGTTAAAGGGCCTGCGCATCAAAAAAAAATTACAGTGATCATTGTTTTTGAGGTCTTGCTGATTCGAATTATTTGAAATTTCCTTGTTTACCAGATTGCTAGCTGATATTGTCAATGGTTCCCTCAGCTTTGGTACTGTCTCCCTCTCTTTCAAATCTACCGTCACCAACCCCGTTTCTCAAAAAACGCATCCTTGACCCCTCTGTCCTTAAAAACTACAGCCCTATCTCCAACCTCCCTTTCCCCTCAATCCTTGAACGTGTTGTCACCTCCCAAATCCATGCCCATCTCTTCCGTAACTCCATGTTTGAGCCTCTCCAATCAGGTTTCCACCCCTGCCATAGCGCTGAAATGGGCCTTCTCAAAGTCACAAATGGCATCCAATGTGACTGTGACCATGGTGTAATATCTCTCCTTGTCCTTCGCGACCTGTTTGTAGTCTTTGACATGGTTGACTGCACCATCCTCCTCCAACGCCTCTCCTCTGTTGTCCAGCTGAGTGGGGCTGCCCTCGTATGGTTCCATTCTTACCTATCAAGTCACAGCCAGAGAATCTCCTGAAATGGCTTCTCTTCCCACTCCCACACCATTAACTCTGGATTCCCCCAAGGAGCTATCCTTGTCCCCTCCTATTTCTCATCTAAATGCTGCTGCTCAGCGACATCATCCGAAAACACAATGTCAGATTTCACATGTACACCGACGACTCCCAGCACTACCTCACTACCACCCCTCTGGACATTCTCCACTGCACCTGATTGCAATTTTCTGGAGCTAATCCCTAAATGAAAGTTGTGCCAAATGTTCATCCCTAGTGTTTTGTAACATTTTGTGTACATGTGAGAGGTATTTGGCAGAGAGATAATGTGTATATTTATATCCTATTTTCCTCTTTCGTTTAGCAAATCCCTGATGTTTCTCCTACTGGTCGTTACACAACATTGGTCCCACTGTTATTCATCCTTCTTGTGGCTGCAGTAAAAGAAATCATAGAAGATATTGTAAGTGATCATCCATTAAATATGTTATTAAAGCAACTGTTTTTCCGCACATGTTTGGAACTTGCTCAGGCAAGAAGGTGGTT
This sequence comes from Somniosus microcephalus, assembly GCF_052327205.1. Taxonomy (NCBI): domain Eukaryota; kingdom Metazoa; phylum Chordata; class Chondrichthyes; order Squaliformes; family Somniosidae; genus Somniosus; species Somniosus microcephalus. Next base: position 217,187,030 of record NC_140988.1, on the reverse strand, counting down.
AGTTAGAGCAAATTAATATTTAAAAAGAAACATCCATTTTGAATTTTAAATAGCAATAAACCAAGGTTCTGGGCTAGTGAAATGCTTGATTATTGAATTGTGAAGTATTTGGTGCATGCACGTGGGAATAAATGTGTTAATATTTGCTATGTACTATGTTTTATGCTATTCAAAGTGTAGAAAAGTGCTGGGGAGTCAAACCAGTGGCCACATCAAGTATCTCTAGCATGCGATGCTGGGGAATAGGTCCAATGACTGCATCATGTGTGCCTGTTGTGTTGAATCGAACCATTCACTACAGCAAGCATCCCTGGCCTATTTTTAACAGTTATTTATGTTTGAATGTCTCCAACAATTTAGGAAGTTAGGTCAGCTTCAGCTGCTGCAATCTGGTGATTGGTAGCTAGGAAGCGAAGCAGCCTTTCAGCTGGAGGCACAATGGTATACATCAGAACATACAAAGTATGGAGAGAATGATATTCTCAAGCACCAGTTGTGTTGAAATGTTAGGGGCAGCATCTTGCCTTTTAGTGAAAATATTTTAATCCTTTTCCTCTTTCCCCAACCATGAATGTCTGAAGAGATAAAAAGAACATCTACAAACACTAGAAATCTGAAATAAAATACTGGGGATACACATGCCAGCCAGCCAGCATCTGAGAAATAGAGATACAGACATGTTAATATTTTAGGCAAGATGCTTCAGTAAGGTCTCGCCCAAGATGTTAACTTTCATAGGAACAATGCTGACTCTTGTCTAATAGTAGGGTACCATGAAGCTCTTCCCATGCTGTGATCTGGAGCATTTACATTTGACCCATAACCTCAGGGCTCTTATCCACCTTGAGCTGACCTACCTGAATCACAACCTTTCAGTCACCATAACTGCATTCTGCCACCTTAGGACCACTACCCATTTGTTCCTTCATCTCCTCTGGAATTGAGTTCCTGAATTCTCTCCTCTCCAACTTTTTCCCTTCATTTTTCAGAACCTTCAGGTAATACAAAACTCTCCAGCCTGAATCAACATTTGCACAAAGCCTTGAACTACCATCACTTCTGTCTTGCCAATTTCCACTAGCTTACTGCCTCCGAGCATATCAACATCATGCCCTTATTTTAAAATTATTCCATTGTCTCACCCGAGCCTAATTGATCGTCTCCATCTATAGTTCGCTGAAATTGCCACCCCCCCTCCAGACTCTAGTTTATTGTGCATTATTCTGTTTTAAAAGAGTTAGTCTTTTAAAATAGGACACAATGAAATTTTACAGGAATAAGTTAATTAGTACACTACCACAATTAGTACCCTAGAAATTCGGCCATGCAGTGCCCGTTTCAAAATGGCCTATTAAGATCTCAATATGGTGGGCAGGAAAGAAAGACTTACTTTTATATGGCGTCTTTCAAGACCACCGGACATTACAGCCAATGAAGTACTTTTGACGTGTAGTCACTGTTGTAATGTGGGAAGCATGTGCACCTTTCCGGGCACAAGTTAGCCGTCCGCCATATTGGTTAAAGCGGCAGAAGTGCAAGTGAGCATCACTGGCTGTGCAGAATAATTTATTATTGTGAAGGACGTGTTTGTGATTTTTGAATGCTCCACGCTTCACTCGCCACATGCTGAACTTGCAAAGCATGAAGTGGTGCTAACTAGCAGAAAGGCTGCCATACTGGCTGGCTTTCAGACTGGAGATGGTAGACAGTGGTGTTCCCCAAGGGTCAGTGCTGGGACCACTGCTTTTTTTTGATTAAATGACCTGGATATTTGAGTACAGTAGAATTTCTATATTTGCTGATGATGCCAAACTTGGGGGTGTGGCAAACAGTGATAATGATACCAATCGACTGCAACAGGACATAGAAAGGCTAACAGAATGGGCAGATGGAATTTAATAGAGAAAAATGTGAGGTGATGCATTTTGGTAGCAGGAACAGGGGGAGGCAATATACACTTAATGACACAGTTTTAAAGAGTGTACATGGACAGAGGGACCTGGGAGTTAATGTGCATAGGTCCCTGAAGGTGACAGGACATATTGAGAGAGTGGTTAGCAAAGCATATGGGATCTTTGGCTTCATAAATAGAGGTATTGAGTACAAAAGTAGAGAAGTTATGCTGAATCTTTATAAAGCGCTGGTTAGGCCACAACTGGAGTATTGCGTCCAGTTCTGGTCACCACACTATAGGAAGGATGTGAAGGCCCTTGAGAGGATGCAGAGGAGATTTACCAGAATGGTTCCGGGGATATGGGATCTTGGCTACAAGGACAGGTTGGAGAGGCTTGATTTGTTTTCATTGGAGCAAAGGAGGTTGAGGGGTGATTTGATAGAGGTGTACAAGATTATGACGGGTTTGGATAAGCTAGACGGGGAAAGGCTGTTCCCACAAGTTGATGGCACAAGGATTAGGGGACATAGATTTAAGGTATTGGGCAAGAGATACAGGGGGGATGTGAGGAAAAACTTTTTTACGCAGTGAGTGGTGATGACCTGGAACTCGCTGCCGACGGAAGTGGTGGAAGCGGAGACACTCAATGTTTTCAAGGGGAGACTGGATAAGCACTTGAGGGAAATAAACTTGCATGTTCCTGTAAAGGTCAAGGGTGGGACCAACAAGCAAAGGGAACCTTGGATGACAAGGGATATACAAAAATGCATTAGGAAAAAAAGGGGGGCTTTTGGCAGTTACAAAAGACTAAAGACGGAGGAAGCCCTAGAGGAGTATAAAAAGTGCAGGGGCATACTTAAAAAAGAAATTAGGAGGGCAAGGAGGGGCCATGAAATAACACTGGCGAGCAAAATAAAGGAAAATCCTAAGATGTTTTATAAGTATATTAAGGGCAAGAGGATAACCAGGGAAAGGGTAGGGCCCATTAGGGACCAAAGTGGCAATCTGTGTGTAGAGCCAGATGATGTAGGCGGGGTTTTAAATGAATTTTTTGCATCTGTGTTCACTATGGAGAAAGACGATGTAGACATAGAAATCGGGCAAGGGGACTGTGACATACTTGAACATATTAGCATCGAGAGGGAGGAGGTACTAGCGGTTTTAGCAGGCCAAAAAGTGGATAAATCCCCAGGCCCGGACGAGATGTATCCCAGGCTGTTGTGTGAGGCAAAGGAGGAGATTGCAGGGGCTCTGACACAAATTTTCAAAACCTCTCTGGCCACAGGGGATGTACCAGAGGACTGGAGAACAGCTAACGTAGTACCATTATTCAAGAAGGGTAGCAGGGATAAACCAGGGAATTACAGGCCAGTGAGCCTAACATCTGTGGTAGGGAAATTATTGGAAAAAATTCTGAGGGACAAAATTAGTCTCCACTTGGAGAGGCAAGGATTAATTGGGGATAGTCAGCATGGCTTTGTCAAGGGTAAATCATGCCTGACCAATCTGATTGAATTTTTCGAGGGGGTGGCTAGGTGTGTGGATGAGGGAAATGCTGTGGATGTGGTTTACATGGATTTCAGTAAAGCTTTTGACAAAGTCCTGTATAGGAGACTGGTCAAGAAGGTAAGAGCCCATGGGATCCAGGGTGCCTTGGCGCGTTGGATCCTAAACTGGCTGAGTGGCAGGAGGCAGAGGGTGATGGTCGAAGGTTGCTTTTGTGACTGGAAGCCTGTGTCCAGTGGGGTACCTCAGGGATCGGTGCTGGGACCCTTGCTGTTTGTGATCTACATAAATGATTTGGATGAGAATGTAAAAGGTATGATCAGTAAGTTTGCAGATGACATGAAAATTGGTGGGGTGGTAAATTGCGAGGAGGAAAGCCTCAGGCTACAGGACGATATAAACGGGTTGGTCAGATGGGCGGAAAAGTGGCAAATGGAATTTAACCCTGAAAAGTGCGAGGTGATGCATTTTGGACGGACAAATAAGGCAAGGGAATACACAATGAGTGGTAGGACCCTAGGAAGTACAGAGGGTCAGAGGGACCTTGGTGTACATGTACATATCTACCTGTTCCGCTGCCTTCAGGGATCTAAGGTGGTTAAAAAGGCATATGGGATACTTGCCTTCATTAGCCGAGGCATAGAATATAAGAGCAGGGAGGTTATGATGGAGCTGTACAAAACGCTGGTGAGGCCACAGCTGGAGTAGTGTGCGCAGTTCTGGTTGCCTCACTATAGGAAGGATGTGATTGCTTTGGAGAGGGTGCAGAGAAGATTCACCAGGATGTTAGCTGGGATGGAGCGCCTCAGCTGTGAAGAAAGACTAAACAGGCTGGGGTTGTTTTCCTTGGAGCAAAGAAGGCTGAGGGGGAACCTGATTGAGGTGCACAAAATGATGAGGGGCATAGATAGGGTAGATAAAGAGGAACTATTCCCCTTCGTAGGGGGGTCAATAACAAGGGGGCATAGATTCAAGGTAAGGGGCAGGAGGTTTAGAGGGGATTTGAGGAGGAACTTTTTCACCCAGAGGGCGGTTGGAATCTGGAACTCACTGCCTGAAAGGGTGGTAGAGGCAGGAACCCTCATAACATTCAAGAAGCATTTGGATGAGCACTTTAAATGCCATTGCATACAAGGCTATGGACCAAATGCTGGAAAATGGGATTAGACTGGACAGGGATGGATGGTCGGCGCAGACACGATGGGCCGAAGGGCCTCTTTCTGTGCTGTATGACTCTATGGCTACAGGGATAGAGCGGGGGAATGGGACTGACTGGATTGCTTTATAGAGAGCCAGCACGGACTCGATGGGCCGAATGGCCGCCTTCTGTGCCGTTATGACTCTATGACTGACCTGAATGTGGAGCCGGCTCCTCCCGACCCCAAATTAAAAGATGGTGGCTGCTTCTCCACCGCTACTGGCCCGATTGGCCACCACTAGCATCCGTCGGCCACGGATCGCCCCTGCCTGCACTCCTCTCCCCCTCTCTTTTCCCCCCCCCCCCCCCCCCCCCCCTCGAGGCCTGATCGCCCTGCCTTTCTTATTTTTCTCACGTTCCTGAAGGCTGCCAACAGCGGCACAATCTTCAATTATATTCACCATTCAGGCGCCGGCCCAAATCTCGTACTTTTTAAAGAAAGCTGGTTTGCTATCAGGAAACATAGAAAAACTGTGGTTGAGGAATTCACTTTCTGGAATTAGAGGATGCAATCCAATAGTACAGTTTTTTTTTAGAATATGACACTAATTATCTCTGCAAATCAGAACCGCTTGATTTACGAACATTAATCATGTCGCGATGACTCTCGTTTATTTGTTGTTTCCCACTGCACTATTTCTGAACATTTCTCTCCTTTTGGCAGTTGAGCAGTTTTAGCATAGCAACTTTGAACTGAATCTGATAATCAAAACCCACAAGGAATGTCACTAAGAATCAGTATGTTGCACTTATTTTCAAAATAACACAACGCAGAAATGAAGAAAAGTTTTGAAGTTGAGGACATCACTTTGAGAGTGAGCTGCCTAACATTACCAGTCTCGGACTAGTTGGTGTGGATTGGGATTAGCAGCTGGCAGACTGGAGTACGACCAGCTATCAGTTCTCTCTACGGCTGGTGGTTACTTTTAAACTGCAACTGTGTCTCTGCTGAACTGGTTCTACTGGTTTTTCAGCATTGTTGGCTTCTGGCTGTTTTTTCACTTGCTGTCTGGTGACTCATTCTGGTTTTCCCCTTTGCTGGCCACTGGCTTGTGATTTTACTTTTTTTCCACCGCTTTGATCAAACAGCTTTTGGACTTCACTTGCCTGCTTTGGACAGTGGTTTGTCGATTCTCCGTGCCTGCTCCATCCTGCTTACGTCGGCTTTGTCCCTCCATGGGACCTCTGACATTGACCTGGTCTCCCTACTATTGTCTCCAACCTATTCATTGTTGCTAGGAAATATGTATCCAATTAATTACTACATTTAACCAGGCCTATATAACCTGAGCTTTTCCCGTGTCCATTCGCATGCGCACTTTGGCTGCCGCTCCGGACCTGAGCCGTTCATTTCTTCTTCCACTTTTTCTCCCCTTTTCCTCTTCTCGCTACCCCTCCCTGACTGCTCTCCTGTCGTCATGCCTCCTTTCATCTCTCCCCTCTCGGATACTCTGCCTTTCCAAATCCCTACCCCAGTCCCTCCATCTTGTGTTCTTATTACAGGTAGACTATCCTTTATCCGAAAACCTCGGGACCAGCCATGTTTCGGTTTTCGGAAAATTTCGGATTTCGGAAGGTATTTTATAAGACTGGGAAATTTGTTGGGCGGGGGGGTCGGCGGGAGTCGGGGTCCGCGGGGGGGTCGTCGGGGGTGGGGGTCATCGGGGTCGGCGGGGGGGTCGGTCGGGGTCGGCGGGAGTCGGGGGCGGGTCGTGCGCCACTCTGGTCATGTCGTGCGCACGACTTACGCTGAACGAAAAAACCTTCGGTTTTTAGAGGGTTTCGGTTTTCGGAAGTTCGGATAAAGGGTAGTCTACCTGTACTATATATATTACAGACACTTTTAGTTCATTTTAGTTAGTGCTTTTACTTAGCTGTATTTCTTGCTTTGTTACAGTGCTGCCGCATGGTGCGGAGTGATACAAGATGTCCGACGCTGCACTGTGCACTGCCTGTGCACAGTGTGCCACATAGCGATATAACTACACCATACCAAAGTAGTTCCATACCAAAGTAGTTCCATTTAACGATGTGATACTATAACAATGTAACATCCCTCTTTCTCAAAAAACTAAAACATGAAATTTAACAATTTAAATTAACAAATATTATTCATAACAAAATAGACGAGTTAATGGCACAAATAACTACATATGGGTATGATCTTGTGGCCATTACAGAAACATGGCTGCAGGGTGACAATGCCTGGGAATTAAACATACCAGGTTATTTAACGATCAGGAAGGACAGGCAGGAAGGAAGGGGAGGTGGGGTGGCTATGTTAATAAAGGAAGGAATCACTGTAATACAGAGAAATGATATTGGGTCAAAAGATCAGGATAATGAAACAGTTTGGGTGGAGGTAAGGAATAATAAGGGGAAAAAAACACTCGTGGGCGTAGTCTATAGGCCTCCGAACAGTGGCAACTCTGTTGGACGGAGTATCAATCAGGAAATAGTTGAGGCTTGTAATAAGGGAACATCTATAATTATGGGGGATTTTAACTATCATATTAATTGGACAAATCAAATTGGGCAGGGCAGCCTTGAGGATTAGGGATGGGTTTCTTGAGCAGTATGTAACTGAACCGACCAGGGGGCAAGCAACCTTAGATCTGGTCCTGTGTAACGAGACAGGATTAATTAAAAATGTCCTAGTAAAGGATCCCCTTGGTATGAGTGACCATAACATGGTTGAATTCCATAATCAATTAGAGGGTGAGAAGGTTGGATCTCAAACAAGCGTGCTAAGCTTGAATAAAAGAGACTATGAAGGTATGAGAGCGGAATTGAGTAGAGTGGATTGGGAAAATAGATTAAAGGGTAAGACGATACATGAGCAGTGGTGTACATTTAAGGAGTTATTTTACAACTTCCAAAAAAAATATATTCCACTGAGAAGAAAAGGGTGTAAAAGAAAAGACAGCCATCCGTGGCTAAGTAAAGAAATTAAGGATAGTATTCAACTAAAAACAAGGGCATATAAGGTAGCCAAATCTAGTGGGAGGATAGAGGATTGGGAAAACTTTAAAAGACAGCAAAAAATAACAAAAAGATTGATTAAGAAAGGGAAGGTAGATTATGAAAGTAAATTAGCAAAAAATATAAAAACAGATAGTAAGAGTTTTTATAGTTATATAAAAAGAAAAAGGGTGGCTAAAGTAAATGTTGGTCCCTTAGAGGATGAGACCGGGAAATTAATGGTGGGAAATATGGAGATGGCAAAAACACTGAATGTTTTGTATCAGTCTTTACATTAGAAGACACCAAGAATATCCCAACACTGGACAAACAGGGGGCTATAGGGGGGGAGGAGCTAAACACGATCAAAATCACTAAGGAAGTGGTACTCGGTAAAATAATGGGACTCAAGGTGGATAAATCACCTGGACCTGATGGCTTACATCCTAGGGTCTTGAGGGAAGTGGCGGTAGGGATTGTGGATGCATTGGTAATAATTTTCCAAAACACCCTGGACTCAGCAAAGGTCCCGGCAGACTGGAAAACTGCTACTGTAACACCCTTATTTAAAAAGGGCTGTAGACAGAAGGCTGGAAACTATAGACCGGTTAGCCTAACATCTGTGGTAGGTAAAATTTTGGAGTCCATTATTAAGGAGACAGTAACAGGACATTTGGATAATCATAATTTAATAGGACAAATTCAACATGGTTTTATGAAGGGGAAGTCATGTTTGACAAATTTGCTGGAGTTCTTTGAGGAAGTAACATATAGGGTGGATAAAGGGGAACCAGTGGACGTAGTGTATTTAGACTTCCAAAAGGCATTTGACAAGGTGCCACACAAGATTATTGCTTAAGATAAAAAATCACGGGATTGGGGGTAATATTCTGGCATGGATAGAGGATTGGCTATCTAACAGAAGGCAGAGAGTTGGGATAAATGGTTCATTCTCAGACTGGCAATCAGTAACTAGTGGTGTTCCGCAGGGGTCAGTGCTGGGTCCCCAACTCTTTACAATCTATATTAACGATTTGGAGGAGGGGACCGAGTGTAATATATCAAAGTTTGCAGATGATACTAAGATGGGGGGGAAAGTAGTGAGTGAGGAGGACATAAAAAACCTGCAAGGGACATAGACAGGCTAAGTAAGTGGGCAGAGATTTGGCAGATGGAATACAATACTGGAAAGTGTGAGGTTATGCACATTTGGCAGGAAAAATCGTAGAGCAAGTTATTATCTTAATGGCAAGAAACTGGAAAGTACTGAAGTACAAAGGGAATCTGGGGGTCCTGGTGCACGAAACTCAAAAGGTTAGTATACAGGTTCAGCAAGTGATTAAGAAGGCCAATGGAATGTTGGCTTTCATTGCTAGGGGGATAGAATATAAAAATAGGGAGGTATTGCTTCAGTTGTACAAGGTATTGGTGAGACCGCACCTGGAATACTGCATACAGTTTTGGTGTCCATACTTAAGAAAAGACATACTTGCTCTCGAGTCAGTACAAAGAAGGTTCACTCGGTTAATCCCGGGGATGAGGGGATGCACATATGAGGAGAGGTTGAGTAGATTGGGACTGTACTCATTGGAGTTCAGAAGAATGAGAGGCGATCTTATTGAAACATATAAGATTGTGAAGGGGTTGGATCGGGTGGATGCGGGGAGGATGTTCCCGATGATGGGTGAAACTAGAACTAGGGGGCATAGTCTTAGAATAAGGGGCTGCTCTTTCAAAACTGAGATGAGGAGGAACTACTTCACTCAGGGTGGTAGGTCCATGGAATATGCTGCCCCAAAAAGCTGTAGAAGCTACATCATTACATAAATTTAACACAGAAATAGACAGTTTCCTAAAAGTAAAGGGAATTAAGGGTTACGGGGAGCGGGCAGGAATTTGGACATGAGTCTAGGTTCGGATCGGTCATGGCCCTGTGGGTAGCGGAGCGGGCCCAGGGGCCGTGTAGCCTGATCCTGCTCCTATTTCGTGTGTCTAATTCTGTTAGATTCAGGAGATGGTTCTGTGATAGTAGATTGGCGGTTAGGATCAGATCAGCCATGATATTGAATGGCGGAGCAGGCTCGAGGGGCCGATTGGCCTACTCCTGCTCCTATTTCTTCTTATATCTAAACTATTATCATCAACTGCAAAGAATCGTGAGTTTTTATTTTATTCGCGATATCAGTCAGGTGGTTGGATGTTTTCCCTCCATCTTGTGGATTTGGTGGTGACCATTCCTCTCTGCGGTGTTTTGGTGTGTTCCGCTCTCGTCGTTGTTGCTGTCGCCTTTGGAGTTGGAGTGTGCATGCTCGTGGTTGTTTGATTTGTAGCGCTTGTTTCTGGTGTTGTGCTGCTTGTGGTAGCTGGTGTTGTCAATGTTGCTGATGTTGTCTGCTGCTTATCCAGTTCAGGTGAAGGTCTGATGTGGAGTCTGTTCCGTCTGTATTGGTTACCAGGTTCAGTCTCTACGAAGTAGGATCTTGGAGTATCAGCTTTTCCAATGACCTTGGCTGGATTCCAGGTTTTCAACACCGGGTCTTGCACATGCACTGATTGTCCATTCAGCAATTCTGGTAGCGTCTTTGCATGTTTATCGTAATGTTTGCTTCCTACGATTTGTGCTTCTGCCAGCTTTTGTCTGAAGTCCTCCTGGTCCTGGGGAGGGTGTATTTTTGCTGGTAGTGTAGTCTTAAACTTCCTCCCATTCAGCAATTCCGCAGGTGATTTCATGTCTGCTTTCAGTGGTATTGATCTGAGTGATAGGAGGGCAAGGTCTTGGTCTTCCCCCATCTCACTACTTTTGATGAGAGTTCTCTTGACAGTCTGGATCTGTCTTTCGATGAACCCGTGTCCCCTTGGGAAATGTGGGGATGAGGTTACTATTTTGAACCCATACTTTTCTGCCAGAGCTCTGAATTCACTCGATGTGAACTGGGTTCCATTGTCACAGATTACCTTTTCCGGGATTCCTTGTTCAGCAAACAAGCTCTTTGCAATTCTGGTGGTAGTTGTGGCTCTCGGATCTTTCATCCTTCTCACAAAAGGAAACTTGGAATAGTAATCTGCCACTATGAGATACCATTCTTGATTGCACATGAAGAGATCTGCCCCAATAGTGTGCCATGGTCTTGATGGTATTTCACTAGGTACCATCTCTTTCTGTTGTGCATTTCTGTATTTTTGGCATATACCACATGCAGAGACCATCTGTTCGATATTTTTGTACGTGCCTATCCAATATACAGCTGATCTGGCTCTCAGGTTGCATTTCTCCATTCCCATGTGGCCTTCATGTATGAGATGGAGAAGTTGTGTCTGCATCGTCTTTGGCACAATGATCCTCGATCCAGCAAGGAGAATACCGTCTTCTACTGCAATATCGTCTTTAGTCGTCCAGTATTGACGAATTGTCGCCTGTACCTGCTGGATTCTCTCCGGCCACCCCTGTATTACTTGTGAGAGTAGTTGCAACTCCTCATCTTTGCTAGTCTCATCTCTGATTTGACTGAGCTTTGTAGGGGTAACATTCACTAGGTGGTGGATTTTTACTGTTAGGCCCTCCACCTCGTGTTTCTCACATGGTGACAATCGAGACAATGCATCTGCTAGCACCATTTCCTTTCCTGGCTTATATTTAAGCGTGAAGTCATAGCTTTGGATCCTTAGAAGTAGTCTTTGCAGTCTTGCAGGCGCTTTGCACAGATTCTTCTTATAAATCTGTTCTAGTGGACGATGGTCACTCTCTATTGTAAATCGCCTGCCATATAGGTATGTATGCAATTTCTCGCATCCGTACGCTGCTGCTAATAGTTCTTTCTATTTTGGTGTATCTCGTCTCGGCTGACGTCAAGGCCTGACGCGAAAGCTATCGGCTTCCTTCCTGCACCAGAGCTGCCCCTAGTCCTCTGGTAGAAGCGTCTACTTGCAGAGTGACTGGTTTTCTTCTATCATAATATGACCGACTTGTTTCTTTGCACAACAGTTCTTTAAGTTGTTTGAAATTCCTTTCGTGTGATTCAGACCACTGGTATTCGGCGCCTTCTTTCAATAGCTCTCTGAGATTTGTTGTATGTTCCGACATGTGTGGGATGAAAGAACTCATGTATTGGATCAAGCCGAGGTAACTCCTCAGCTCTCTCTTGTCTTTGGGTGGTTTCATTTCAGCAATCGCCGCAATCTTCTCTGGATTTGGCTTGACTCCCTCTGGTGTATAAATCATACCGAAGAATTGGCATTCCTTGACTTTAACTATGCACTTATCTGCATTTAACTTGATGCCAGCCTTCCTGGTACTCTCCATGGCCTCATGTAGGTGCATGTCATGGTCTCTTTCATCTGCTCCGTAGATCTGAATATCATCAGCTATTCCTATAGCTCCTTTACAGCCTCTATGTCTCGTCTATTTTCTGTTGAAAGATATCTTGACTGACCTTTAGCCCGAATGGTAGCCGCAGGAATTTGTAACGCCCAAATGGTGTGTTGCATGTTGTCAGTGTTGTTGATTCCTCATCCAACTTCACGTTCCAATATCCATTTCTGGCATCTAGTTTTGAGAAAACCTTGGCTCCTGCCAGTGGTGGCGTAATCTCCTCTAGCGTTGGGGTGGGATAGTGGTCCCTCTTTATCGCCTGGTTTAGATCTTTGGGGTCCAAACATATTCTGAGATGCCCGTTTGGCTTTTCTCGTACCACAATTGAGTTTACCGAGTCTGTGGGTTCAGTGACCTTTACGATCACTCCCTTTTCTTCCATCTCCTTTAGCTCTCTTTCAAGCTTTGTCTTCAGCGCGATGGGTACTTTTCGTGGAGCATGGATAACGGGCTTTACCTCTGGATCGATGGTGATGTGGTATTGGAAATCTCCGAAACATCCCACTGTTATCATCAAAACATTCCGGATACATGTCTATCAAGTCTTTTTTACTCTTGATTTGTGGGCGGTTCTCCAGTGGTGTGTTGCTGTCTATCTTCAGTGGTGTTTCCGTCAGCTCGTGATGCACTGAGCTCAATCTCAACTTCTCGCAGCTGTTTAATCCCAGGATCGCTGGCCCCTCAGTGTCGGTGACATAGAACATGCAGTTGATCTTTCTTTTATGTGTCCCTTTGATAAAGGTTATTCCGAGTTGTTTAATCTCACTCCCCCCGTATGCTGTCAGCGTGACATTACTTGCCTTTAAACAACCATTTTTCGGGTAGCCATCTTCTCTCAGGTTTTCGGGAAGGATCTGCTGGTACAGTCTCAATGGGAGAATGTTGCTCTGAGCCCCTGTGTCCAGCTTCAACTTTAAGTTGATGGTTGTGGGCTGACCTCTGACCTTTTTTTTGATTTGGATGATGGTGTGCAATTCTCTCCTCGGTGTATTTTCCGCTCTGGACATCTCGTGAAGCTGTATCTTTATGGTTTTGATGTTTAGTGCATTGTCGTGATCATCATCATCATCCTGCTCATCCATGACATGGATATTGCGTTTCTTTCTCTGGTTCTGCTGACCGCCTTTGTTTTTGATGTATGTTCCTTCTTTCTTCGTTCTACACCTCTTTTCCCAGTGGTTTAGTTTGCCACATGCATTGCAGCTTGTTCCATATGCTGGACATTTCCTCTTGTCTGTGTAATCGTGGGGTCTTCCACAATTTCTGCACATGTTTCCCCCGTTGTCATGTGCATGTCTTTGTGTGTTGTACTTTTCTCTCACTGCATCCATTCTGTTGTCCGTCTCAGAAGCCGTCCGCATGTCAGCCGTTTATCAGCGTTTTCATTTGCTGCTTCATGAGCTCTCGCAGTATCTATAGCCTCTGTTATTCTGAGCTTTTCTTTTCCTATCAGGGCTTTTTGTACCTCTACATGCGCTGTCCCCCATATTAGCTGGTCCACAAGCCTTTCCTCCATTTCCTTAAATTTACACTTGCTGGCTTCATTTTTCAGCCTTGTCAGGAAATTGTCAGCTGTTTCACCGGGTTCCTGTCTTAGACTCTGGAATTTGTATCTGTGTATACGGTGATTGGATTTAGGCTCTAGATGGTTGCTGAATTCGTCAAAAATTGTCGCAGGGTTTTCCTTTTCCTCTTCAGTCAAACTCCAGCTATTATACAAATCTAGACCTTTTTCTCCTGTCTACAACAGAATGTAACTAACCTTTTCCTCATTGGTAGTACCCTTCAGGAAACTTTTGAATGTAAGCTCACATTTCTGTTTGAACTTGCGGAATGCTTCTACTATATCGTCGGCTTCCCAGTTCATGAGTTGCATTTGCACAGTCAGTGCAGCGGCAGCTGGCATTTTACTTTCCCGTACGATTCACTTTCAATCACCGCAGACACCGGCACTCTCAGTCAGCTCATAAAATCAATTTTCGTCTTATTCGTAGTTCGTATAGCACAATTTTGTACTTGCTTATACCGCTGCCACCATGTTGTCTCCTTGTGTTCTTGTACTATATATATTACAGACACTTTTAGTTCATTTTAGTTAGTGCTTTTACTTAGCTGTATTTCTTGCTTTGTTACAGTGCTGCCGCATGGTGCGGAGTGATACAAGATGTCCGACGCTGCACTGTGCACTGCCTGTGCACAGTGTGCCACATAGCGATATAACTACACCATACCAAAGTAGTTCCATTTAACGATGTGATACTATAACAATGTAACACTCTTCAACCTTCCTACTCCTGCTGCCGTCTCCCAGGCTTGACTCCCTCTTCGATAAACCTACAGCTTCCGTTTGCGCCTCTTTTGGCATCCTGCGAAGGGCCCATCGAGGCACTCGTTCACTGCCTCCTTATGAGCAGCAACCCCAACTGGAGGAAGGTACACAGTGGTGTTCCCTAGGCATCGGTACTAGGACCACTGCCTTTCTTGATATATATTAATGACTTGGACTTGAGTACAGGGCACAATTTCAAAATTTGCAGATGAGACAAAACTTGGAAGTATAGTGAACAGTGAGGAGGATAGTGATAGACTTCAAGAGGACATAGACAGGCTGGTTGAAATGGGCGGACACGTGGCAGATGAAATTTAATGCAGAAAGTGCAAAGTGATACATTTTGGTAGGAAGAACGAGGAGAGACAAAATAAACTAAAGGGTACAATTCTAAAGGGGGTGCATGAACAGAGAGACCTGGGGGCATATGTGCACAAATCGTTGAAGGTGGCAGGGCAGGTTGAGAAAGCGGTTATAAAAACATACGGGATCTTGGGCTTCATAAATAGAGGCATAGAATACAAAGGCAAGGAAGTTCTGATGAACCTTCATAAAACACTGGTTTGGTCTCAACTGGAGTATTGTGTCTAATTTGGGCACTGCACTTTAGGAAGGATGTGAAGGCCTTAGAGAGGGTGCGGAAACGATTTATGAGAATGATTCCCGGGATGAGGGACTTCAGTTACGTGGATAGACTGGAGAAGCTGGGGTTGTTCTTAGAGCAGAGAAGGCTGAGAGATTTTATAGAGGTGTTCAAAATCATGAGTGGTCTGGACAGAGTAGATGGAGAGGAATGTTCCCATTGGCAGAAGAGTTGAGAACTAGAGGACACAGGTTTAAGGTGATTGGCAACAGAACCAAAGGTGACATCAGGGAAAAACTTTTTTACGCAGCGAGTGGTTAGGATCTGGAATGCACTGCCTGAAAGGGTGGTGGAGGCAGACTCAATCGTGGCTTTCAAAAGGGAATTCGATAAGTACCTGAGAGAGAACAATTTGCAGGGCTGTGGGGAAAGGGCGGGGGAGTGGGACTCGCTGAAGTGCTCTTGCAGAGAGCCAGCCAAGACTCAACGGACCGAATGGCCTCCTCCTGTGCTGTAACTATTCAATGATTCTAATTGTCCCATCCTAGTCTGTCGCCGACCTTCCCGTCCAGCGCACCCACCTAGGAGCTATCTTGCCAATCTCCTCCCCGTCCAACTCGCCCCTCCCAGCGCTGACCCTGTGATCGCTGGCAGTAGGTCAGTCATCACCGACCCTCTCCACATCTCCCTCCAGAATGTCCGTTCACTTGTGAACAAGGCCCTTGCCATCCATGAGCTTATCGTGGATGATTGATTTGACATCATGGCCCTGATGGAAATTTGGTTGAGAGGTGATGACACCTTACCCTTAAATGAAGCCTCCCTGCCTGGTTATACCTTCCACCACTTGCCTCGCTCAGACCGCTGTGGTGGCGGTGTGGCTCTCATCACCAAATCACACCTTGGTCTATCCCCTTACTCCTCCAGCACTTTCTCCTCCTTTGAGCATCTCACCGTATCCACCCCTCTCACCTCCCATTTAAAATTCTTGTTCTCTACCACCCACCCAAGTACCATAAAAATGTAATTACCGAGATATCTTCACTGCTTTCCTCCCTCAGCCTCTGCACTGAGTGACTTCTCCTCCTCGGTGATTTCAACCTCCATCTCAATTCATCCTGCTCTCTCTCCTCTGAGTTTACTAGCCTCCCATCCTCCCTTAATCTCTCCCTCCATGTAAACGCCCCAATCCATATTCACGGCCACCCCCTCATCCTTGCCATCTCTCGTGGTCTCGCTACTCCCACTGTGCCAATCGCAGATAAGGCCATCTCTGACTCCATCCTTGTATCGCTCTGCAACACCCCCCCACCGCCCCCCCAAACCCACTTCCTCCCCATGGAAAAAACTCCCAACTTTCTTACAATTACACTTATGAAATCCCAACTGTCCAGCCTTTGGCCCTCCACTCACTACGACATTTCTGCAGCTACCGATCTGCTCAACCACACCCTCACCACCACCTTTGATGCCCTAGTCCCTATTAAAACTATTACTCTCTCTCACCCTGGCCGTTCCCCCTGGTATGGCTCTCATCTTCGCTCCCTTAAGTCCAAGGGATGCAGACTTGAACGTATATGGCGGGCAGCTGGTTTAGCCATTCACCACCAGATCTATCTGGACCACATAAAGCATTATCGGGTCCTGATCTCGTCTGCCAAAATTGGTCACTATCCCAGAATCATTCTGAAATGCAAAGATTAACCCCGGCTTCTATTCTCCACTGCTAACCGTCTTCTTAAACCCCTCTCCCCCTGTCTCCTCCACCCTCATCTCCGACAACAAGTGTAAGGAGCTCATGGACTTCTTTGTCTCTAAGATTGAGACCATCCGTTCAGCTGCCTCTGCCACTTCCCTACCTTCCCCTAGTCCACCAGGCCAAAATTCCTCTAAGGTTCCCCTTGCCCTAGCCCTGAACTCGCATCTTTTCTAGTTTCTCTGCAATCTCCCCTCATGACCTCCTCTGCGCTCATCTTGTCCATGAGACCCACTTCCTGCTCCCTCGATCTTATTCCCACCAAACTGCTAACCACCCAATGTCCTTTTCTGGCTCCTATGTTAGCTGACATTGTTAACGGTTCTCTCTCTCCTCATGTACTGTCCCCCTCTCCCTCAAATCTGCAGTCATCACCCCTCTCAAAAGAACAACCCTTAAGCCCTCCATCCTTGCAAACTACCGCCGCATCTGCAGCCTCCCTTTCCTCTCAAGTCCTTGAACGTGTTGTCGCCTCCCAAATCTGTTCCCATCTTTCGCTCAACTCCATGTTTGAATCCCTCCAATCAGGTTTCCGCCCCTGCCACCATACCGAAATGGCCCTTATCAAGGTCACAAATGACATTCTTTGTGACAAAGGTAAACTATCCCTCCTCGTCC
Source organism: Somniosus microcephalus (assembly GCF_052327205.1). Lineage (NCBI taxonomy): Eukaryota > Metazoa > Chordata > Chondrichthyes > Squaliformes > Somniosidae > Somniosus > Somniosus microcephalus. The sequence continues at coordinate 217,169,816 of NC_140988.1, read as the reverse complement.
TCCTTGAATTGTCTGCAGGCTTTGACACAGTTGACCTCTCCACCATCGTCCAGCTGGATGGGAGTGCACTCACCTGGTTCCATTCTTATCTATCTAATTATAGCCAGAGAATCCCCTGTAATGACTTCTCTTCCTGCATCATTAACTTTGGTGTCCCCCTAGGATCTATCCTTGGCCCCCTCCTATTTCTCATCTACATGCTGCCCCTTGGCGACATAATCTGAAAACACATCATCAGTTTCCATATGTACACTGACGACACCCAACTCTACCTCACCAGCAGTGGAAAAGGACAAAGATGGACCGGAAATAAAGTTTCTAAATTGGGGGAAGGCCGATTTTAATATGAAAAGGCAGGATCCGGCCAAAGTGGACTGGGATCAGCTACTTGTAGGAAAATCCACATCAGAGCAGTAGGAAAATCCACATCAGAGCAGTGGGAGTCTTTCAGAAAGGAAATTGAGAGAGTACAATGCCAACATGTTCCCGTAAAGGTCAAGGGTGGGACCAACAAGCCCAGGAAACCCTGGCTGTCGAGGGATATACAAGAATGGATTAGGAAAAAAAGGGAGGCTTTTGGCAGATACAAAGGACTAAAAACAATGGAAGCCCTAGAGGAGTATAGAACGTGCAGGGGGGTACTTAAAAAAAGAAATTAGGAGAGCGAAGAGGGGGCATGAAAAAACACTGGCAGGCAAAATAAAGAAAAATCCCAAGGTGTTTTATAAGTATATTAAGGGCAAGAGGATAACCAGGAAAAGAGTAGGGCCCATTAGGGACCAAGTGGCAACCTATGTGTAGAGCCGGAAGATGTGGGTGAGGTTTTAAATGAATATTTTGCACCTGTGTTCACTATGGAGAAGGACGATGTAGGCATAGAAATCAGGCAGGGGGATTGTGATATACTTGAACAAATTAGTATTGAGAGGGAGGAGGTACTAGTGGTTTTAGCGGGCTTAAAAGTGGATAAATCCCCAGGCCCAGATGAGATGTATCCCAGGCTGCTATATGAGGCAAGGGAGGAGATTGCAGGGGCTCTGACATAAATTTTCAGAACCTCTCTGGCCACAGCAGAGGTGCCAGAGGACTGGAGAGCAGCTAACATAGTACCATTATTCAAGAAGGGTAGTAGGGTTAAACCAGGGAATTACAGGCCAGTGAGCCTAACATCAGTGGTAGGGAAATTATTGGAAAAAATTCTGAGACAGAATTAGCAACCACTTGGAGAGGCAGGGATTAATCAAGGATAGTCAGCATAGCTTTGTCATGGGGAGATCATGTCTAACCAATTTGATTGAATTTTTCGAGGGGGTGACTAGGTGTGTGGATGAGGGTAGTGCAGTTGACGTAGTCTACATGGACTTCAATAAGGCTTTTGACAAAGTCCCACATGGGAGACTGGTCAAGAAGGTAAGAGCCCATGGGATCCAGGGCAATTTGGCACATTGGATCCAAAATTGGCTTAGTGGCAGGAGGCAGAGGGTGATGCTCGAAGGCTGTTTTTGTGACTGGAAGCCTGTGTCCAGTGGTGTACCGCAGGGATCGGTGCTGGGTCCTTTGCTGTTTGTAGTGTACATTAATGATTCAGATATGAATGTAGGAGGTATGATCAGTAAGTTCGCAGATGACACAAAAATTGGTGGAGTGGTATATAGCGAGGAGGGAAGCCTCAGGCTACAGGACAATATAGATGGGTTGGTCAGATGGGCAGAACAGTGGCAAACGGAATGTAACCCTGAAAAGTGTGAGGTGATGCATTTTGGGAGGACTAACGAGGCAAAGGAATACACAATGAATGGTAGGATCATAGGAAGGACAGAGGATCAGAGGGACCTTGGTGTGCATGTACATAGATCCCTGAAGGCAACAGGACAGGTAGATAAGGTGGTTAAAAAGGCAAATGGGATACTTGCCTTCATTAGCCAAGGCATAGAATATAAGAGCAGGGAGGTTATGATGGAGCTGTATAAAACGCTAGTTAGGCCACAGCTGGAATACTGTGTGCAGTTCTGGTCGCCACACTATAGGAAGGATGTGATCGCATTGGAGAGGGTGCAGAGGAGATTCACCAGGATGTTACCTGGGCTGGAGCGCTTCAGCTATGAAGAGAGACTGGACAGGCTGGGGTTGTTTTCCTTAGAGCAGAGAAGGCTGAGGGGGGACCTGATTGAGGTGTACAAAATTATGAGGGGCATAGATAGGGTAGATAGAAAGGAACTTTTCCCCTTAGTAGAGGGGTCAATAACAAGGGGGCATAGTTTCAAGGTGAGGGGATTTGAGGAAAAACTTTTTCACCCAGAGGGTGGTTGGAATCTGGAACTCACTGCTGAAAGGGTGGTAGAGGCAGGAACCCTCACAACATTCAAGAAGCATTTGGATGAGCACTTGAAATGCCATAGCATACAAGGCTATGGACCAAGTGCTGGAAAATGGGATTAGAATAGATAGGGCTTGATGGCCAGCGCAGACACGATGGGCCGAAGGGCCTCTTTCTGTGCTGTATAACTTTATGACCACTTCTCTCGACCCTTCCACGGTCTCTAAATTGTCATACTGCTTTTCCGACATCTAGTTCCGGATGAGCAGAGGTTTTCTCCAGTTAAATATTGGGAAGACCGAAGCCATTGTATTTGGTCCCCGCCACAAACTCCGTTCCCTAGCCACTGACTCCATCCCTCTCCCTAACATCTATTTGAGGCTCAATCACACTGTTTGCAACCTTGATGTTATATTTGACCCTGAAATGAGTTTCCGACGACAGATCCGCCGCATAACTAAGACCACCTATTTCCACCTCCGTTAAGTCGCCCGTCTCTGCCCTTGCCTCAGCTCATCCATGCCTTTGTTACCTCTAGACTTGACTATTCCAATGCACTCCTGGCCGGCATCCCACATTCTACCCTATGTAAGCTTGAGGTCATCAAAAACTCTGATTTACGTGTCCTAACTCGCACCAAGTTCTGCGCACCCATCACTCCTGTGCTCGCTGACCTATATTGGCTTCCGGTTAAGCAACGCCTTGATTTCAAAATTCTCATCATTGCTTTCAAATCCCTCCATGGCCTCGCCCCTCCCTATCTCTGTAATCTCCTCCAGCCCCACAACCCCCCGCACTTCTCTAATTCTGCCCTCTTGAGCATCCCTGATTATAATCGCTCAACCATTGGTGGCCTTGCCTTCTGTTGCCTAGGCCCTAAGCTCTGGAATTCCCTCCTTAAATCTCTCCGCCTCTCTACCTCTCTTTCCTCTTTTAAGACGCTCCTTAAAACCCACCTCTTTGACCAAGCTATTGGTCACCTGCCCTAATTTCTCCTTATATGGCTCGGTGTCATTTAAAAAAAATCTTCTAATACTCCTGTGAAGCATCTTGGGACATTTTACTACATCAAAGGCGCTATAGAAATAATAGTAGTAGTAGTAGTACAAACTCTGTCCAATAATGACAATCTGTCAGATGCAGGTTTGCTCCATAACCATGCTGTGAAAGGCAGAAACACCATCAGATATTGCTTGGATGCACATACAGAGCTGCACTTCATGGCACCTAATTTTTAATGTTGGGGTGCACAGACAGGAGCATCTACCTTTTTGAAACATTAAAAATGTTGGAAAACAAGTTTATAAATCTTTTTAGACCACCTAGGCAGCCCAATAGTAAGAGGGACAGAGGTCTAAATTCTTTAATGCTGTCCAGTATTAATTGTAGCTAAGAATATATATGGTAATTACCATGAACATTGGTGTGCGTGTTTGTAAACTTTGGGGATTATTGAACATTGTTGTCTGCACTTTAATTGCTTGCTGTAAAGTTATAATTTTCTATATAGTAATTCGCCAGCACCATGAACTTCGGTTGCTTATTTTTACTTGCAGTTTTTTTTATTTTAAACTCCTAGCATATTTACATAGGATATACGGCACAGAAACTGGCCATTCAGTCCAACCAGTCCATGCCGGCGTTTATGCGCCACTCGAGCCTCACAGCGCCAGGGACCCGGGTTCGAATCCGGCCTCGGGTGACTGTCTGTGTGGAGTTTGCACATTCTCCCCATGTTTGCGTGGGTTTTCTCCGGGTGCTCCGGTTTCCTCCCACAGTCCAAAGATGTGTGGGTTAGGATGATTGGCTATGATAAATTGACCCTTAGTGTTAGGGGGATTAAATACGTGGGGTTACGGGGATAGGGTGGGCTATGTGTTGGTGTGGGGGTTATGGGGATCGGGTGGGATATGTGTCGGTGCAGGCTCGACGGGCCGAAATGGCCTCTATCTGCACTGTGGGGATTCTGTGATTCTATCAGCATAACCCTCTATTCCCTTCTCCCTCATATGCTTATCTAACCGCCCCTTAAATGCATCTATACTATTCGCCTCAACCACTCCCTGTGGTTGCAAGTTCCACATTCTCGCCACTCTGGGTAAAGAAGTTTCTTCTGAATTCCCTATTTGATTTCTTGGTGACTATCTTATATTGATGGCCTCTAGTTTTGCTCTTCCCCACAAGTGGAAACATTCTCTCTGTATCTGCTCTATCAAAACCTTTCATAATTTTAACGACCTCTATTCGATCACCCCTCAGCCTTTTTTCAAGAGAAGAGAGTCCCAGCTTGTTCATCCTTTCCTGATGGGTATAACCTTGCATTTCTGGTTTCATCCTTGTAAATCTTCTTTTACCCTCTCCAGTCCCTCTATCCCTTTTATAATATGGCAACCAGAATTGTACACAGTAGTCCAAAGTTTGATACAAGTTTAGCATAACTTCACTATTTTTCAATTCTATCCCTCTAGAAATAAACCCTAGTGCTTGCTTTGCTTTTTTTTATGGCATTATTACCCTGTGTCGATACTCTGTGCTTTGTGTATTTGTACTCCGAGATCCCTTTGCTCCTCTACCCCATTTAGATTCTTATTTTTCCAAGTACTGTAATATGTGACCTCCCTATTTTCCTTATCAAAATGTAATACCTCACATTTATCTGTGTTGAATTTCATTTGCCAATTACAGGAAACTTTGTGCTATCCGACACCGACAGGACCGAGCTGCTGCCGTTGCCTCAAAACTGCCAGACACTCCAGAGTTAATGTTGAAAGATAGAGATTTTTATCTCCGTAGCTGACAACAAGCACTGTTGCTTAGCAACAGCTTCTAAACACTTGGGTGTGGCTGCAAGCGTCTGTAGCTGAAGCTATTGCTATAGCTACAGACCTTGCAGTGCTTGACTGGGGGGAAAAAAAAGCAACGAGAACTAAAAAAACGGCTCCTGATTTTTGCCGGTGGCTCCAGCTTGCCGGATGGTTCGCCTCCGGATAGCGCAAAGTTTCCTGTATATGCCCATTCTGCAATTATATCGTCTTGTAATTTTTTGCAGTCCTCCTCAGTATTGACTCTTCCCCCCCCACCCCAATTTGGTGTAGTCCGCAAATTTAGAAATTGTGTTTTTGATTCCAAGTCTGAATCGTTGCTATAAATTGTGAACAACAGTGGTCCCAGCACTGATCCTTGTGGAACACTGCTTCCCACATTCTGCCACTTTGCATAGCTACCCTTTACCCCATCTTTCTACTTTCTATCTTGAAGCCAGCCAGCTATCCATTCTGCTACTTGTCCCCTGACTCCGCATTCCATGACATTATTCATTAGTCTATTATGTGGTACCTTCTCGAAGGCCTTTTGAAAATCTAGATAAATTACATCTACTGCATTACCCTTGTCTACTCTCTCTGTTACCTCTTCAAAAAATTCAATGAGGTTGGTCAAGCAGGACTTTTCCTTTTGCAATCCATGCTGACTATTTATTGTTATACTTTTGGTTCCTAGATGTTCTTCCATTTTCTACTTTAATAGGGATTCCATTATTTTTCCTACCACCGATGTTAAGCTGATTGGTCTATAGTTCCCTGGACATGTTCTATCTCCCTTCTTAAATATAGGTATTACGTTAGCTATCCGCCAGTCCTCTGGCACTACACCTTTTTCTAACGAATTACTAAATATGTGTAGCAATGCCTCTGCTATCTCTTCACTAGATTCTTTGAAAATGCACCCGGAAGGGATTTTATTCACTGAGTTTCATTAGTTTAGTTAATAATGCTCCTTGTTTTATTTTAAATGCAGTTATTTCATTACTAATCTCATCAGCCAATGCCATCTCCACCTGTCTCCTTGGTAAATACTGAAGCAAAGTAATTATTTAATATCTCTGCCATCTCTCTATCGTTGCCTGTGGTGTTATCCTGTCCATCCCTTCGTGACCCTATTCCCATCCTGACCATTTTTTAAATTTACGTGCCGGTAAAATATTTTACTATTTTTTATGTTCCTTGATGATTTAATTTCATAGTTCCTCTTTGCCTTCCTAAATGTTTTTTTGACTTCTCTCCTAATCTCTTGTATTCTCTCTTGTCATGCTCTCCCTTGCTGCCCATGTAATTAATGTATGCCTCTTTCCTTACCCTCAATTTTTCCCTTATGGCTTTATTCATCCATGGTGTCTCATTAGTGTTTAGCTTGTTTTTTTTTAGCGGAATATATTTTTCCTAGACTCTGTTGAAGACCATTTTAAATGTTTTCCATTGCTGTTTTACATCATTGTTTGCCAGTGTTGTTGCCCATTTTATTTTCCCAAGTTCCATTCTCATCACCTCAAAATCAGCTTTTCTCCAATCTATTACCCTGGTCTTTGTCATACACTTTAAGATAATTGAGAAAGTCGTAATTATTATAATATGGTCACTATTGTCTAGATGTTCCCCATCTTTTACATCTTATCTGCTCTGGTTCATTCCCCATTACTAGATCCAATAGCGATTCCTCCGTTGTTGGGCTTTTTACATATTGGGTTAGAAAGGAGTCCATTGCACATACACATTGTAGGAACTCCATTCCCTAAGCCCCTTTACCTACCTCTTCTGTCCAATTAATATCGGGGTAGTTGAAATCCCCCGTGATGATTATTCTGTGTCTTTTACTCATTTCCCTAATTTGTTTGCATATTTCTTCCTCCACCTCCCTTTCATTATTAGGTGGTCTGTAGACTACCCCTATTAGTGTGATTGATCCTTTATTATCTTTATCTCTATCCATATGGATTTTATTTCTGTTTTGCTGATCGCTGCATCACTTTTTTTCTACTGTCTTTGGCCCAGAAATTCGGGTCGGGGGCTTCCCGCGGGTGCAAGCCCCTGATCTGCACTTAGCTTGCGCGCCGGCCGTTGAGCTGTGGGCCCCCGTGGAATTCCGATCCGGGGCCTGGTCCAGCTGCCGACGCGCAGTGCTTGTTTATCCCAGGGGCGCAGTTAGTTCGATGCGTCCCCTGGGATCACGTGGGCCATGGGGAGCTAATCGGAGCAGGGAATGCTCCATTCATAAGTCTGACAGGAAGTACTACGGCCCCAAAACATCACTAAATCTTCAAATAATTTTTTTTTTAAATCACAGTTATTTCATGTTTATTTAAAAAATATTTTAAACAATTTAAATTTTTGAAAAAAATAATTTTATTTTCTAACAGGGCTAAAAATAAACTTACCTTGCTTTAAAGTATTTAAAAATAATAAACCTGTGGAAAAAATGTTTTAATTTTAATTAATTCACCACTTACCTTGTAAAAAGCAGGCCTTACGCCTGCTTTTTATATGTCTAACTTCTGCAGACTTACCCTCCCAGGAAAACCTGCAAAAAAAAAAAAAAACGAAGTTCAATGCGCACGTGCAGCCCCTCCTGCGCACGCGTTCGACCTCTGAACCCCTTCGTTCAGAGGAACAGAAGTGCTGGTTTCCTGCGCATGCACAGTGCATGCAGGATACCGGCACTTCCATTGGGCCTACGGGTGAGTACCCCGTGCGTACTCACCCGTGGAGACCCGAATTTCTGGGCCAATATGTTATCCCTAATAAGTACAGCTACTCCACCTCCCCTTTTTCCCCCCCCCCCCTCTATCTTTTCTAAATACGTTATGCTCTGCAATTTTTAATTCCCAGTCCTGATTTTTCTGTAGCCATGTCTCAGTAATCCCTACTATGTCTGGTTCCTTGCAACGTATTATTGCCTCCAGCTCCCTTGTTTTATTACGGACCCTGTGCAATGCTGTACAGACAGTTTAACTCATTTTTAATAGCAGTTCCTTTGACTGTATTTTTAACCATCTTTTTAAACTCCTGTTCTGTAACTCTATTTATTCTTTGACCATCAATGTCCACCCTTACTTTACTCATTCCTATGCTCTCCTTTCCTGTTTTGTCAATATTTAGGCTAGTTTCATATCTTGTAGATCTCTCCCCCCCATCTTACTGGTTTAAAATTTTTCTGCAAATGATGTATAGAAAGTCCTTTTCTAATTTTTCACATGCATTTTGTGAAGTTGCTCTACAGTTTTGCAGTGTATTTACAGGAGAATGCATTGACGTATTGAGGCCATTGGTACATTTAAGTGCATGGGTGGAACCATATGCTTTAGAGACAAGGGTAATTTCATGGTGTCCCTTGGGTTCAACTGAGTTAGGGAGATTTCAAAGGCCCTACCTATGCACGAGGGCCTTGCAGACTTCGGCTTCGCATCACAGTCAAATTAAAAGGAATCCTTAGATTGTGGCTGTGTTCCCAGTAGATCTATTCTTCCCTACATGTGGAACAGTCTGGGTGTGTTGTTGCAGATGTCTGGGTCCAGGAAATGGTTCCAGGCTGTTAGTGCTTCCAGAGTACCAGGTGGAGTCTGTACATTACCTGTGTTTTCCCCCAAATGCTGCTTGTAGGTAGGATTGCATTTCGATTACTTCTTTAATCAGTGCTTAAAAATAAGATGACATATGGTTGAAAATCCAAACATTCTGATAGGAGAAGGTCAGACATAAGGATAATTACTGTGAATTGCCCCTTTTATATATGCATGTCATTTTTTAAATTTTAAAAAAATATATTCATACTTGTAGGGCTGCCATGTTTATTTTTAAGAACTTGGTAAAGACTGCTTTTGATTGCTGTATAAATACATATCCCACTGACATCAAAGTAAAGTGCTCCAAGGAGATCACATTAAAGAAACTAACCATTAAATAAAGTCCATTTTGAAAATGCAGCAACATTTTTCTCATTAATTAATGCTCATCCAGAAGGACTTGGGGCAATTAAGGACAACCAGCGTGGAATTTTAAGAGTATTTGACTGGCAAGTTAATAGAGTTCTTTGAGGAAATCACGAAATGGAGTGGATGTTGTCAACGGATTTTCAAATGGCATTTGATAAGATGCTACATAGGAGCATTATTGATGAAGTTGAGGCACGTGGTAGTAAAGGGAGTTTGGGAGCATTGATGAGAAGTTGGTTAAAAGACACACAACTAGAATAGTGGTTAATGGATATCTTTCAAACTGGGGAGATGTAAATTGTGGTGTCGCCCCTGGACCAGTGTTCGTACCATTGCTTTCCTGATTGATGCAGGGTACAATATCAGTTTCCAGACACAAAATAGGGAAAGTAGTTAATTGTGAAGAGGACTTCAGTAATTTGATATGGTATAATTTGATAAGAAGGATAAGGAGAGGACATAAACACTTCAGTGCTAAAACGTTCAAAAAGCTTACAAGAGTAGAGGTTCAGATGTTCAAATTCAAAGTAGGATAATGAATTGGTGAAGCTGCTTTGTGTAAGGTTTTATTACAACAACAATGATGGTGGAGCCCAGCACGTGAGTGCAAAAGATAAGGCTGAAGCGTTTGCAACCCTCTTCAGCTAGAAGTGCCGAGTGGATGATCCATGTCAGCCTCCTCCAGCAGTCTCCACCATCACAGAAGCCAGTCTTCAGCCAATTCGATTCACTCCACATCATATCAAGAAACGGCTGTGTGCACTGGATACAGCAAAGGCTATGGGCCCTGACAACATCCCCGCTACCGTGCTGAAGCCTTGTGCTCCAGAACTAGCCGCGCCTCTAGCCAAGCTGTTCCAGTGCAGCTACAACACTGGCATCTATACGACAATGTGGAAAATTGCCCAGGTATGTCCTGTCCACAAAAAGCAGTACAAATCCAATCTGGCCAATTACCACCCCATCAGTCTACTCTCAATCATCAGCAAAGTGATGGAAGGTGTCATCGACCATGCTATCAAGCGGCACTTACTCACCAAAAACCTGCTCACTGATGCTCAGTTTGGGTTCCGCCAAGACCACTTGGCTGCCAACCTCATTACAGCCTTGGTCCAAACATGGACAAAAGAGCTGAATTCCAGAGGTGAGGTGAGAGTGACATCAAGGCAGCATTTGACCGAGTGCAGCATGAAGGAGCCCTAGTAAAACTCAAGTCAATGGGAATCGGTGGGGGGGGGGGGCGGAAACTCTCCACTGGCTGGAGTCATACCTAGCACAAAGGAAGATGGTTGTGGTGATTGACGGTCAATCATCTCAGCCCCAGGACATCGCTGCAGGAGTTCCTCAGGGCAGTGTCCTAGGCCCAACCATCTTCAGCTGCTTCATCAATGACCTTCCTTCCAACATAAGGTCAGAAATGGGGATATTTGCTGATGACTGCACAGTGTTCAGTGCCATTCACAACTCCTCAGATAATGAAGCAGTCCATGCCCGCATACAACAAGACCTGGATGACGTTCAGGCTTGGGCTGATAAGTGGCAGGTAACATTCACGCCACAGAAGTGCCAGGCAATGACTATCTCCAACAAGCGACAGTCCAAATACCGCCCCTTGATATTTAATGACATTACCATCACCGAATCCCCCACCATCAACATCCTGGGGGGTCACCATTGACCAGAAACTTAACTGGACCAGCCACATAAATACTGTGGCAACAAGAGCAGGTCAGGGGCTGGGTATTCTGTGGCGAGTGTCTCACCTCCTGACTCCCCTAAGCCTTTCCACCATCTACAAGGCACAAGTAAGGAGTGTGATGGAATACTCTCCACTTGCCTGGATGAGTGCAGCTCCAACAACACTCAAGAAGCTCGACACCTTCCAAGACAAAGCAGCCCGCTTGATTGGCACCCCCTCTACCACCTTGAATATCCACTCCCTCCACCACCGGCATTCTGTGGCTGCAGTGTGTACCATCTACAAGATGCACTGCAGCAACTCGCCAAGGCTGCTTCGGTAGCGCCTCCCAAACCCGCGACCTCTTCCACCTAGAAGGACAAGGGCAGCAGATGCATGGGAACACCACCACCTCCAAGTTCCTCTCCAAGGCACACACCATCCTGACTTAGAAATATATCGCCGATCCTTCATTGTCACTGGGTCAAAATCCTGGAACTCCCTACATAACAGCACTGTGGGAGTACCTTCACCACGCGGACTGCAGCAGTTCAAGAAGGCGGCTCACCATCACCTTCTCGAGGGCAATTAGGGATGGGCAATAAATGCTGGCATTGCCAGAGTCGCCCACATCCCATTAAAAACGAATAAAAAAAAAAAAAAACAACTTGTATTTATATAGCACCTCTAACGTAGTAAAGAGTCCCAAGGCGCGTCACAGGAGTATTAAAAGACAAAACAAATTTGACACCGAGCCACATAAGGAGAAATTAGGGCAGGTGACCAAAAGCTTGGTCAAAGAGGTAGGTTTTAAGGAGCGTCTTAAAGGAGGAAAGAGAGGTAGAGAAGCGGAAAGGTTTAGGCAGGGAATTCCGGAGCTTGGGGCCTAGGCAACAGAAGGCACGGCCACCAATGGTTGAGCAATTATAATCAGGATTGCTCAAGAGGGCAGAATTGGAGTAGTGCCGATATCTCTCTTTTTGGGGTGGTTTGTGGATCTGAAGGAGATTACAGAGATAGGGAGGGGTGAGGCCATGGAGGGATTTAAAAACAAGGATGAGAATTTTGAAATCGAGGCGTTGCTTAACCGGGAGCCAGTGTAGGTCAACGAGCACAGGAGTGATGGATGAATGGGACTTGGCACGAGTTAGGACACGGGCAGCCGAGTTTTGGATGACCTCAAGTTCACGTAGGGTGGAATGTGGGAGGCCAGCCAGGAGTGCGTTGGAATAGTGAAGTCTAGAGGTGACAAACGCATGGATGAGGGTTTCAACAGCAGTTGAGCTGAGGCAAGGGTGGAGTCGGGCAATATTACGGAGGTGGAAATAGGTGGTCTTAGTTATGCCGCCATACTATTAGAGGCATACTATACAAAAATGAGATCTTAAACCTATGCAAATTATTGGAATATTGGGGTGGATTTTCAACTTCTTGTCCAGGCGTAAAACTGGCATTGTGGATCACCCGCCCTTTATAGAAACCACCTTATTTTCATTTTCAAAATAAAAATCGTGTGGTTTCTATAATGGCCGACCGATCCACAAAAACCAGCTTTACGCTTGGACAACAAGTTGAAAATCCACCCCAATCTCTTCAATTTTGGGTGATCTACTAAAGGAAGGAGGTCAAGGCCATGGGCAGGATACAGCAGAGATTCATTGAGATACTACCAGGATGAGTCTTTAGTTATGAGGGAAGACTAGAGAAAATGGAGCTCCATTTAATAGATTAGAGAGATTAAGAGATCCAATTGAGGCACTGAGTATTGAGGGGTTTTTATAAATTAAAGGGAATAACTATTTCCACTGAATGATAACTTTAGCATATAAATTTAAGTTAAATCACCGAGAGAAAGAAGTGAACGGTTAGGAGAAATTTCTTTACATAAATGGTTGTTAGGACATGGAGTGCCCTACCAGAAATAATGGTGGAAGTGGAATCCATAATCCCTTTTAAAAGGGAAGTAGATAAATATTTGAAAAGAAAAATTATTAACCAATACGGAAAGGAATGGGAGTGAGAGGATAGTCCATGATTTTTCCATTCATTATAGCGAATGAGCACAAAATTGCAGCCATTGTAGGAACAGATATAATTATCAGTACAGAATAAGCAAATATATAACTGCATCAGTAGGTAAACCTGTTCCACACACTGCTCCTGCCCGTGCCACTGATGTTATCTGAAACTCTGTCCTTTATATGTAAAGTGTAGTAAATCCACATTTGCTGAATCAAGATCGCTGGAACATGCATTACTCTGGACCAAATGAGTGACTTTATCTTTCGGTATGCCAGTACAATTTCTCAAAATGTATTGTTCCTGGTAGGGCCAAATTTGTGAGACATTTGTCCTCTCCCAGGCATTAATAGCTGCGCTTGCTTATTCAATTTTTGTATTCCAAAAACACTTGGTTATCTCTACAGCGCCCCAACAATATACCTTATCCCTCACCTCAGAAGTCCACCCTGTGTGTCGCCAGCATGACTCTTTCATTACCCCTCCAGTAGAGGCCTGAATGAGAGTGCTGATTTAGTCCACATTTTGTCCCATTTTCTGCTGTTGGTAACTCAGATGAGGCGACTGTTTCAGTTTCTTAGACTGAACTGGATGTGAAACCAGGCATAAGAGGTGAAAGGGCAATGTTCTAATTAAGTGTAGCACTACCTTCATTGTGGGTTCTGTGTTGATAGCTTTGTAGAAGTGTTCAGGATCCTAATGAATGATGGCATATTGATTGTCTACACATCTTTGCCAGCTTTTGGTTGCTGAACCGGCTTCCTTGATGTTTGCCAAGTGATCGTGGTTGCCTGTGCTACAAAAATAGGAACGGCCCCTGGTTGAATAGTTTTATATTTAGAAGTTGAGAAATACCCAGAAAAGGGGCCTTATGTAACAATGGGTTTGTATCTAAAGTGGCTGACTTCTGTTCTCGCCTTCGACTACTGATTCTACCATTGGAATTTCCTTCACTGATTATATATGTGATTTAATATTGAATGATCATGGTTTCCGATGCAGCACTTCAGCTTGTGACATACTTTAAGAAAGCAGGTGAAAAAGTTGAACATGCTTTCAAAATGTTTCCCTACCATCCAGTTCCACTGCCCACATCCATCTTCTGTGTTGTCCTGTAGCCAAGAGCCTTTATGTTTATATTTCTTTTCCTTCCATAGTCACCCAGGTGAACTATCTTTTAGGGTCAAGAGAACTGTAGCATTTTGGGACTTTCACTTGGATGGCCTTTTAAGGGATTAAAAAAAAAGGTTAAGATGTTGCTATAATGTTGGATTCTGTTTACAAGGAGCTAATTTCCAGGGAAATACAGGATTTTAAAATTTTAACATTAAATGGCTAATGAGCTATCCAAGGTGACTGGCCAGTCGCAACTTTTGCATGTTACTGTACCTTGGAGACTATGGGCTCGATTTTGCCATGGGGCGGGCTGGGGGCGTGTCAGGTGTTTTTCGAGTCCTGAACCCGACTCCAGTGTGATGTGGGGAAAAAAGTGCGATTTTCCCCTAATTGGGCAATTGATTTCCAGCGTGTGGGAACCCCTTGCCCAATTAGTCTTTCCATCCTGAAAGTCACCTCTGATGACGTCATCAATGCTGCTGGATTTAAGGCCTGCAAGCAGCCTTGCTTCTTGATACTGCAAACTTTATGCCCATTGCTGCGATCGCTTCATTCAGCAACTATGTCCAGCAGTAGGCCAAAGTGTGCTCCACGGTTCGATGACGCCGCCTTGCAAGCTCTGATGGAGGGAGCAAGAGCAAATAAGGAGGTGCTCTTCCTTTCCTCAGGGAGGACGAAGCCTCCCCAGCAGACTAAAGCTATGTGGATGTAAGTGGCCCAGGAGGTCAACTCTATGTCTATGTGTCGCAGAACTTGGCTGCAGTGCAGGAAGAGGTTTTATGACCTGCGCACAGGAAAAGTGAGTATGACTTTCCCATCACCCTCAATCTGATCCCCCATCGCCTCTCATCAGCACTCAGCTTTGCCAACCTCTTCCTCCACATCCCACTTGACACTTACATCCCTGCACCCTTACCCATTCCCTCTCTCTCTATGGTCACATTCACTTAACTATTCAATCATGCAGCCCTCACACTTTCTATCACTGTGATGCAATGACAACTTACAACACACAGGGAGGGCCCTTTGTCTCCTCCTAAGCATCTCTGCTATGGAATCTCTACACTCACTCCTTCATTCTCACTCAAACTCCACTTGTGTCCCTCATTGCAGGAAAAGAGAGCCCACAATAAGAGGGAAAGAGCAAGGACAGGAGGAGGGCCACTCTCATTGGCCCAGCTCACCACCTTGGAGGAGGCGGCCCTGGAAATTGCCGGGATCGAGGAGGATTCCCAAGTGGGGGACGGACAGGCAGGCGCATCGCAGCAAGCTGGTGACAGAATAGTTTGGCATCTCTCTCATTGACATTGCATGAGTCACTGATAATGAATCTGATGCTCTAACAGATTGACTTATGATCATCTGCACTATTCAATGTGCATGTAACCTTGACCTCACATCTCTAACTCTTTCCTTTACTCCCCCACAGGACCATCGACAGCCCCCGTCCCCACTGTCCAGGAGGAAGAGCCTGAGCTTCCAAACTCCTCAGGAAACTGCAACCTCCGAGGGCGCTGCGTCAGCAGAATTAAGCGCACTCGTCACCAGCGCAGACACTCACACCTCGGTGAGACCTTCGGGACATAGAGTAGAGTTGTCACCTGGTGTATCACAGCTCACAAGTGAGCATCAGCAGATGGTGGAGACAGGGACAGCAGTGGAGAGCCCTCGGAGGGCGCAGGACGGTCCCAGCTCATCTCCGCTGCATGTCGACCCTCCGGGTCCATCCAGAAGGAGAGCGGTGCTGGAACTGCAGGAACAGGTGCAGGAGTCTCTGGCAGGTTTTGTCTCCAGGGTCGCTGTGAGTGTGGAGCGAATGGAGGAGTCCATCGCTAACATGACCAGAGCCTTTGTGGAGGCATTGGCGCATGAACGCATCATCACGGAAAGGATGGCAATCTCCGTGGAAAGGATGGCTACCTCCATGGTAAGGCTGGCTACGGCAGAGGAGAGGATGGCTACGTCCATGGAGGAGCTTAGTCGCCAGGGTATGGAAAACATGGTAATTGTTCAGAATAGACTGACATCTGTTGAGGAGCGATGGTCAGCTATTGAGCAAACAAACCAGACCTTCATGCAAGTCCTCGGGAGTAGGACTTCCAGTACAGAAACGGGTCCTCGTGGCCCCCCTGAAGTGCGGCAAGGTGCTGTCAAGCCACTTGCTAGCTCTGAAGTGGGGCTGACCCATGAGCGGGATGTTGGTGGCAGACAACAAGTAAGTGGGGGCTCCTCTCCAAGCGCTCACACGACCATGCCACTGCAAAGCCCTCGGTCAGAGCCCCACCAGAGTCCCTACCCAACTGAGATCGGCGTCTCAACCCCTGCACAACCGCAGGAGCAGCAGACTGTTGCCGAGCCTTCACAGGTTCGCAACTCCAGAGGACGCCCGCCAAAGGTGTCGAGACAGGAGCAGCAAGAAAGTGAGCAAGGGGCCTCCACATCTGCTGAAGCCACAGGGGAAGCGCCAGATAGGAGCATGCGTAAGAGGAAGATACGTCACAAGGGTAGTCACTTGGGTGTAATGTTATGTTTAATTTTGAAAAGCCATCAGTTGGTTATTGTCATTAAAAATTCTGATGGCAAACTGTTGCAGTTGTGGCATGTGTCATTTCGCTAATGGGACTTCCACATTGAGGGCTTGGGATGACTTGCAATTGTCAGTATGGTGGTCAGAGTGATGGGAATCCGCAGGTTCTTGGCCATTGTCGATGGTCTGATAAGAAGTTGCGAAGCAAAAGTGTGTGTTTGTGCAGGCTAAGCAAATCTGGCCAAGATGAGTGCATGTCTTGCATCCCGCGCAGCAATGTGCTTGCATGCTGCTGCCGCTGGTTGATGTGCCTCTGCAAGCTGTTCGTTGTCGCTCTCCTCCCCCTCACCATCACCATCCTGGAGACCCTGGCTGCTGAGTACTGCAGGGCTCCACCTGATCTATCAAGGCATCTGAAGCGCATCTTCAGCAAGCCGATGGTTTGCTCGATTAAGGGCTTATCCCACCTCTTGGAGGCGGGATGAAAACGGGGTCAGAAAACTCGCATGTGGGAAAATTGCTCGGAGGTGGGATCGGGCCCGCCCGCCATGTTTTGCGAATTTTTTTAAACCACCTCACACGCCTCCAATCCTGCCTCCTCGGGCCTGGCAAAATTGAGCCCAATGAGTAGCTGTTGGCTTTAATTTTAAGCATTTCTTGGCATTGCGATTGAATAATTTATTTACAACACTTAAATAGCCAAGAATGGTTTTCATTCATTGCACCTGGCAAAGGCTTAACTGAACACATGCAGGTGCCGCAAGCTTCTACATTAAAGAGGAGGCATTTAATTCAGAGTGGTAATGTTGAGTGACCGCTTGGTGGGATAATCACCTACAAATGGAGTTAAGAAAATGGTCAGATGACTGATTATATCTTCCTCTTGCTCTCGTGCATTGGAGACAAACAATTAGGAAATAAAAACCTGTATAACCTGTAACAGAGAATGCGCAGCCAGCCAGTTAGCTTGAAAGTGAGATTTCACCTAGAACAGCAGCAAGTTGCATTTTTTTTCACGTTCTTTTTATGGAATGCGTAGTAGAAAGATGATGAATCTCTCTGAATACTGTTTTGAGGAAACTGTATGGTGTTCATGTATTATGAAAACAAACCCATTAGTCATCTTGCTAGATGGAGTCTCTTGACGAGGTTGCATTAGGTGACATGAACAGCAGATCGGAGTTACATCGAAAAGGGAAGGCACTGTAGCTGAAGGCTAATGCGCAAAGTGCATTGGGGAAGAAATAGACAGGACTGTTAATGCATTGGGTGGGTTTTAAAGTGAGGAGAGCTGCAAACATATCTCTCACAGTTGACAAAGGATTCTGCTTGTTCTTAATGTTGCTTAGCTCCTCTTAGTCCTGAGAGCTTTCTTCTCTCTGACTTGCAAGACAACATCCCTTTGCATGGCAAAATTATGTAGCAGACAGCAACATTCCTAGAAACTCTCATTTGGCTGTATTGCAGGAATCCTTCCCCATCGATCCAGGCACCTGAAGCATTGTTTATCATTCCAGTGATGTGTGCGGTGATTACTCCAGTGGAGGCATGCTCTTCATTATATCTGTGTTCAGCCAGTGTCCTGGGAAATTGCAGAGGTGTTGTGACCTGCAGAGGAGAGCCTCAAGTTTTCTCACTTCTCGTCCAATACAAGTAAATGCTCATTTGCCTGACCGCTGTCTCAACACCTTCATTTTAAAATACTTTGTGGTCCCATCAATAATTGACCTTGAAAAACGAGTCTTGGTTGAGTACCTGGCATTAGCGGCCACTGACCGTGCTATACCCAAGGTGGAATTTGGCTGTTGGTCAGTTTGCAGCATGTGAAAACTCTGATGGCTTCCCTGTGAATTGAAGCCTCTATGCTCAGATATGAGGAGCTACTTCTGGTGTGGGGCACTGGCAAGTGTGTGCCAGTAACCTCAGGATTGCAGATTGACCTGCTTGGCATTCCTCTCCAAAAAGTAGACTTTTGTATGGAGTGCTTAAAGGCTGGTTGAGTAAGGGGAAAAAGTGTGAAATGGGTATATATCATCATCATTGTGCACTAATTTATATGCATCTGCTTGCAAATTGCCAAGTGTAATCACAATTGGTGAAATGGAAAGCAGGCCAAATGGGTAGAGATGTGGGCCCTGATTTTAAGCCAACCCACCTGGCAAGAATGGGACAGATGAGTGGCTAAAATAGCGAAAATTGACTCTTCACCCCATTCCTGCAGGAAAGCAGCCAGCTGCTATTTTAACTTGGGAGCTGATTTTGATGCCATGGACCAGAGCCCTGGGGCCATCAGGAACATCATAGAGCATACCATTGGCATAATGAAGCAAATGTTCAGGTACCTTGATCCCTCTGGAGCCTCCCTACAATATAGCCTGGACAAAGTGAGCTGCATCATTGTACTGTAGTTTGCTGCATTCTTTCTCCAGTTTCTCTCCGATCTCCCCTTATGACCTCTCCGTACTCATCTTGTCCATGAGACGCACTAACCTGCTCCTTCAACCCTATTTCCACTAAACTGCTGACCATCCAACTTATTTTTCTGACTCCCATGTTAGCTGGTATTGTTAATGGTTCTCTCTCCTCAGGTACTGTCCCCCTCCAAATCTGCTGTCCTCACCTCTTTCATCCAAAAACCAACCCTTGATCCTCCTCTGTCATTGCAAACTACCGCCCTATCTTCACCTGCCTTTCCTCTCAAGTCCTTGAATGTGTAGTCGCCTCCCAAATCCGTGCCCATCTTTCCCGCAACTCCATGTTTGAATCTCTCCAACCAGGTTTCCGCCTTTGCCACAGTACCAAAACGGCTCTCACCAAAGTCACAAATGATGTCCTTTGTGACTCTGACAAAGGTAAACTATCCCTCCTCGTCCTTCTTGACTTGTCTGCAGCCTTTGACCCGGTTGACCTCTCTACCATCGTCCAGCTAGGCGGGACAGCAGTCGCCTGGTTTCATTCCTACCTATCTAATCGTAGCCAGAGAATCACCTGCAATGGCTGCTCTTCCCTCTCCCACATAGTTACCTCTGGTGACCCCCAAGGATCTATCCTTGGGGGGGCCCCCCCTATTTCTCATCCAGATGCTGCCCCTTGGCGACATCATTCGTAAACGCAGTGTCAGTTTCCACATGTATGCTGACGACGCTCAGTTTTACCTCACCACCACTTCTCCTGAACCCTCCACAGTCTCTAAATTATCAGACTTTTTGTCCAACATCTAGTACTGAATGAGCAGAGATTTCTTCCAATTAAATATTGGAAAGGCCGAAGCCATTGTCTTCGGTCCCTGCCACAAACTCTGTTCCCCAGCCACCGACTCCATCCCTCTCCTTAGCATCTGTCTGAGGCTGGACCAGACTGTTCGCAACATTGGTGTCATATTTGATTCAATGAGCTTCTGACCACACATCCACGCCATAACTAAGACTGTCTATTTCCACCTCTGTGACATTGTCTGTTTCCCAGCTGCCTCAGCTCAACTGCTGCTGAAACCCTCATCCATGTCTTTGTTCCCGCTAGACTTCACTATTCCAACACACACCTGGCTGGCCTCTCATGGTCTACCCTACGTAAACTTGAGGTCATCCAAAACTCGGCTGCCTGTGTCCTAACTCGCACCAAATCCCGTTCACCCATCACCCCTGTGCTCACTGACCTCCCGGCTAAGCAATGCCTCGATTCTAAAATTTTCATCCTTGTTTTCAAATCCCTCCATAGCCTCGTCCCTCCCTATCTCTGCAATCTCCTCCATTTGGGGAGGGCTAACAAGGCAAGGGAATACACAATAAATGGTAGGATACTGAGAAATGTAGAGGAACAGAGGGACCGTGGAGTGCATGTCCACAGATCCCTGAAGGTAGCAGGACAGGTAAATAAGGTGGTTAAGAAGGCATACGGGATACTTTTCCTTTATTAGCAAGGCATAGAATATAGGAGCAGGAAGGTTATGCTTGAACTGTATAAAACACTAGTTAGACCACAGCTAGAGTACTGTGTACAGTTCTGGTCACCACATTACAGGAAAGATATGATTGCACTAGAGAGAGTGCAGAGAAGATTTACGAGGATGTTTGTTGCCAGAACTGGAGAATTAAGCTATCAGGAAAGATTGGATAGGCTGGGATTGTTTTCTTTGGAACAGAGGAGGCTGAGGGGAGACTTAATTGAGGTGTATAAAATTGAGTGGCCTAGATAGAGTGGATAGGAAGGACCTATTTCCCCTAGCAGAGAGGTTAATATCCAGGGGGCATAGATTTAAAGTAATTGGTAGAAGGATTAGAGGGAAGTTGAGTGTTTTTCACCCAGAGGGTAGTGGGGGGTCTGGAACTCACTGCCTGAAAGGGTGGTAGAGGCAGAAACCCTCATCACATTTAAAAAGTACTTGGATATGCACTTGAAGTGCTGTAACCTATAAGGCTAGGACCAAAGAGCTGGAAAGTGAGACCAGGCTGGATAGCTCTTTTTCGGACGGCACAGAAACAATGGGCCGAACGGCCTCCCTCTGTGCTGTAAATTTCTGATTCTATGAATCTATACAGGTCAGTTTGCCCCTGCTGACTTTCTGGTATTGTGTTTGGTATTGGATGAGGGGGTGGCGATGCCGCAGATGTGCTGATACCCTGATGGAGGGAAACTCCTGCTCCTGTTGTGACACTTCCACAGGGCTGCAGCTCATCACTTCGACTGATCTGAGGGAGACCAGACTGCAGAAGATGAGTAACTCCTTGAAATCCCCTATTGATGTGGCCTACCGGTGGACCCCGTTTCTCAAAAGTGGAGCCCAGAGCCTACATGACGGTCATTTGAGCTTCCACCAAAATTGCAAAGGCTGTTAACATTGATTCGTGTTGTGAGGGCCCAGCTGCAGCATCCATAAGAAGTGGCCACACACTCCAAAAATAGACTGCAGAGTGCTGATCCATGCGAGATGACACCACGCAGCTAGGAAGCGGACTCCTCCATACTTTCAGCCATGGTACTGAAACTCCGTGGCAAGCCTTCCTATACCTCATGCAACTGCTTGTGTGAAGCAGGGTAGTAGTCAAGAGACGCTGTTCAGATAAGCCCTTGGCCTCAAAATCTCTTCATTCTCACAGCTTGGGAGAGGTCACTGATTTCCAGCGCTCAATGCTCTTGCTCGGAGAGGTTCATGATGCTGTGTGGTCCTCCCCTGGTCTTACTCCTCTCACTTGTGTTGTGCGCTGTTTTATGGTTGATTTTCGGACTCTAAGGGAATCGAGGGATATGGAGATCAGGTGGGAAATTGGAGTGGAGGTCAAAGATCAGCCATAATCTTATTGAATGGTGGAGCAGGCTCGAGGGGCCATATGATCATCTTCTATTTCTTATGTTCTTATGATGCAGAAAGAGAGGGCAAGAGTGAATGTCCACTGAAAAGGAGAGTTGTGCATATGCTGAGAGGGAGTAGAAGCAAGCTACAAGCAGGATGGGAAGGTGTGGAATGGAAAATCATGTCTGGAGTATGAAATGCGGAAGGAGCCATGAGAAAAGTTGGTGATTCTGCAAAGGCTACCAAGTGGAAAAAAGAATGCTGCTAGTGGCTGCTGTGTAGGGAGCAAGGAAGAGGCATTTTACAGGCGTAAAATGGGCACCTAAGTGTCCAATATGGTGGGCGACGCACGTGATAATTCCATGCCAGAATTACGCCACCCACCATTTTTGTTAAAAGCTTCAGTATAGGCGTTCATGGCCCACGCCTGAAACTGGCATTATTTTCTTTGCATATGTAAATAGGAGGCTTAACACCTGTGAGGCCCCTGCCTGAAATTAGGCTGCCCTGAACACAGCCGACGTCTGGCCCGCTGTGTTCAGGATAAACCATGTCTAAATGTGGCCTAACCAGCGGTCTTTTAAGGGACCACTGGATTCCGACACCAAAAATGTAAGCTTTTTTAATGAATACTTATCTGAATGTGGAGCCGGGAGGAGCAGGAGTGCTTACAGAGCCAGATGGTCTGGGGGACTTCTATTAGCTTCAGCAGACGTGTACTTTTAAGCTAGCCTTCCTCTTTCTAGACAATTTCATTCACTTTGCCACCAATTTCCACCCTTCCCTCACCTTCACATGGTCCATCTCTGACTTTTCCCTTCCCTTCCTCGACTTCTCCGTCTCCATCTCTGGGGATAGGTTATTGACCAATATTCACTACAAGCCCACTGACTCCCACCCCGCCTCCTGTAAGGACTCTATTCCATTCTCCCAGTTTCTCCGTCTCCACCGCATCTGCTCCGACGATGCCACCTTCCACACCAGTGCTTCCGACATGTTTTCCTTTTTCCTCAACCGAGGATTTCCCTCTACCGTGGTTGACACGGCCCTCGACCGTGTCCGTTCTATCTCCCGCACTTCTGCCCTCACCCCTGCCCCTCCCTCCGGGAACCACGATAGGGTTCCCCTTGTCCTCACCTTTCACACCACCAGCCTCCACATTCATCGGATCATCCTCTGCCATTTCTGCTACCTCCAAAGTGATCCCACCACCAAACACATCTTCCCCTCCCCTTTCAGCATTCCGTTGGGACCGCTCCCTCCGAGACACCCTAGTCCACTCCTCTATCACCCCCAGCACCCCTTCCCCTTCGCCTGGCACCTTCCCGTGCGAGCGCAGGAGATGTAACACCTGCCCCTATACCTCCCCCCTTCCCACTGTCCAGGGCCTCAAACACCCCTTCCAGGTGAAACAGCGATTTACTTGTACTTCTTGCAATCTAGTATACTGTATTTGCTGCTCACGATGCGGTCTCCTCTACATTGGGGAGACCAAACGCAGATTGGGTGACCGCTTTGCGGAACACCTCCGTTCAGTCCGTAAGGGTGACACCGAGCTTCCGGTCACCTGTCATTTTAATTCACCGCTCCATTCCCACTCGGACCTCACCGTCCTTGGCCTCTTGCATTGTTTCACGGAAGCTCAACGTAAACTCGAGGAACAGCACCTCATCTTCCGATTAGGCACTTTGCAGCCTTCCGGACTCGATATAGAGTTCAACAATTTCGGATCATAACCTCGGCCCCTATTACATTTTTGCTTATTTTTTATCCACCCCTTTGTTTTGGTTTTTCCCTCTTCTCTCCACCCCCACCCCCTTTTTTTCTCTCTCCCACATGGCAGCTGTCTCTCATTCTGCCAGAACATTTCACACCTAATCTGAGCCATCTTTTGTCTCCACTAGTCCTATCACCATCTCGTCTCGTTTTGAATACCTCTTAATGTCTCCACTTCTTTTTGTTCTCTCCCAGCCCTGCCTTTCGATCTATTTCATTTCCTTTCCAGTTTTGAAAAAGGGTTAGACCCGAAACGTTGACTCTAATTTCTCTCCACGGATGTTGCCTGGCCTGCTGAGTTTTTCCAGCATTTTCTATTGTTGTTCCTCTTTCCATTGTGTGTCTTAAATTACTTGCTTTGGCAGCTGACATTTTTGTGTACTGGTTTGAGGCAGTTCACACTTTGATAAATTGTGTATATTTTCATGATTTAAGTTTCTCGTTGTTTTGGAAACCTGCGTCCGAGAACAAATACCCACCACACTGAAGACTGCTTCCTCCTCACCTATGGAGCAACAACAAACATTTTCTTTTTAGATCTGGAAAAAAATGCGGCTCAAACTGCAACAGTTCAAGAAGGCGGTCCACCATCACCTTCTCCAGGGCACCTAGGGATAGGCAATAAATGCTGGCCTTGCCAGCGACAGCCGCATCCTGAAAAAGATTATTTTTAAATAATTGTATGCGAGTGCAAATGGAATGGATTCCTTCTGACTAAGGGTTCAACCCGAAACGTTGACTCTCTTTCTCTCTCCTCGATGCTGCCTGACATGTTGAGTGTTTCCAGCAATTTCTGTTATTTCAGATTTCCAGCATCTGCAGTATTTTGCTATTGGATTCCTTCCTGGATGTGCATAGGAACAGGATTAGGGCATTCAGCCCCTCTAGCTGGTCCCAGCATTTAATTAGATCATGGCTGATCTGTACCTCCTCCATTTACCTGCCTTTGATCCATTGTTGTTACCCTTACCCAGTAAAAATCTGACAATCTCAGTCTTGAAAATTTCAACTAACCCAGCATCCATAGCCTTTTGGGGGACATAGTTGCACATTTCCACTACCCTTTGGGTGAAAAAGTGCTTCCTGATTTTACTCCAACAGCCTAGCTCTAATTTTAAGATTGTGCCCCCTTCTGGAATCTCTCACCAGAGGAAATAGCTTCTCTGTAACTATGCTATTGATTGCTTTTTTTCATTTTTATGCAACCTGTCCTCATAATTTAACCCTTTTTAGCCCCAGAATTTAAATTCAGCTCTCCAGTTGGGTTTAATAACTCCTCCAAACCAAATCCCTCACTTAGCACAAGCCAAAATATTTTTGCTAAACAAAGACAATAAAGCTATTTGTAGGTGTTTGAAGGTAGTACCAATGTGAGACTCTGGCCTGAAATTTGATTGTGATGTGCCTGCTGGGATCCTCTGCTACCGACTCGGCCAGACTTTCTGGATTTGGGAAAGGATACTTTATTTGCATGGCAGTGGTGGGTGCCGGTCAGTTTGGGGAGGCTGCAAAATAAGGCAGAGGCTGGCTGCTTTGTGGGGTGGGGGGGAGCGGTGATGGCATCCACTAATGCCCTGGGGGTTCAATTTTATAGGAGGGCTCCACATTCAACGGATTATCTTCCGCCGCCTCCAGCGTGATGCCACCACCAAACACATCATCTCCACTTTCAGCATTCCGAAGGGACTGTTCCCTCCGCAATACCCTGGTCCACTCTTCCGTCACCTGCAACACCCACTCCCCTTCCAGTAGGTGTAACACCTTCTCATCTCCTCCCTTCCCACCGTGTAGGGCTTCAAACACTCCTTCCAGGTGAAAGTGATTTACTTGTACTTCTTTCAATTTAGTATACTGTATTCGCTGCTCACGATGCAGTCTCCTCTACTCTGGGGAGACTAAACGCAGATTGAATGATCACTTTGCTAAACTTCTCCGTTCAGTTCACAAGCGTGACCCCGAGCTTCCAGTTGCTTGCCATTTTAATTCTCTGCCCCACTCCCACTCTGACCGCTGTCCTCTGCCTCCTACACTGTTCCACTGAAGCTTAACGTAAGCTCAAGAAACAGCACCTCATCTTTCAATTAGGCACGTTACAACCTTCTGGACTCGGCATTGAGTTGAACAATTTCAGACCATAACCACTGCCCCAAATTTTTGTTAGTAAAGATTCTGCTATTGCCATTTACATCTCCTCTGTACCCATCTTTTGTTTATTTTCTTGTCCCATTACCACCCTCTTTTGCCTTGCATCATCATTCCTTTTGTCATTTAATCTCTCCTGCCTGCCACCCTATTCACAGACCTTCCCTTTTGTTCTTTCCTCCTCTTCTCTGCCTACCCACCCCCACCCCCTTTTCCCTGCCTTCTTCACTTCTTTAAAACTGTTACATCTCTAACTTTTTCCAATTCTGATGAAAGGTCACCGGCCTGAAACGTTGGCCGCGAATTTAATTGCGCTGAGGGGGCGGGTTTGGAGGCGGGTCTGTAGCGAAAATCTGAGAAATTGGGGGCGGGCTGCGTACCCGCCTCCATCCTGCCTCCACGCGACTTTGGGAAGTGTCGGGTCAGCCACCCCCGAACTGACCGACACCAAACGGCAGGACAGGTTGTTAAGGCAGTTAACAGGTCATTAACTGCCTGGATAATCCTATGTTAAGGGCTGATCTGATTTTGGAGGTTTTTCACCATGCTGCCCGCCTTCAGAAAAACACGCCAGGTGAATCGAGCCGGGTTGAGCAAGGACCTGAATTGTTGGCAGCTGCTCGAGCAGCTTAAAAGCGGTCCTGCGATCTCTCATTCTTTCACAGGCCACAACTTAGTGCTTTGAGGTTTGGGAGACATTTTGCAGCTCAACTAATCGTGAGTGTTGAGGCTGAAATCCAACTGTTGTGTGAGGTCCTTGGAAGATCCTCTGGCCACTTTGTCTGAGCGCAAACAACCTCCATTCCTCGACTGAGCTATATACCAGTGGTATGGGAACCATTTATATCCTCTCATCCAGGTCGCGGATTCGGAGGAACAGCAGCCGCGGCAGCACCGCAACCAGGCACCGCAGCAGCACCAACAGCAGGAGCGCCAACCTTCTCAGCCTCCTGATGCTGCAGAGGGCATCAGCGCAGGGCTGCACCTCGCCGTAGGAGATACCCCCAACACAGGGTTTACAGGCAGAGGATGACCGACCTTCATCATGAGTGAGCAGCAGTGCCAAAGGAGGCTGAGACTTCCGCGAGATGTAGTCACTGACATCTGTGCAATGCTGCACCAACACCTAGAGCCCAGAGGAGCGGGTGGACACTCCTTACCAGTGGCTGTCAAAGTCACCACTGCACTCAACTTCATTGCTTCGGGCTCCTTTCAGGGATCATCTGCAGACATCAGCGGCATCTCTGTCGGCTGCAGACGCCTGAATCACGCAGGCCACTAATGCCCTCTTTGCAAAGGTGCCCAATTATATCCACTTCTCCACGGATGAAGCAAATGTAACCGCGTGTGCGGTTGGCTTTGCAAATTTGGTAGGCTTTCCAAGGGTGCAGGGCGTCGTAGACTGCACACATGTGGCTATTAGGACAACCCAGCTGATTTTGTCAACCACAAGGGCTTCCACTCCCTTCACATCCAGCTGGTGTGTAACCACAGAAAGAACATTATGCATGTTTGCGCCAAGTACCCTGGCAGTTGCCATGACTCCTTCATCCTGCGGCAGTCTACTGTGCCTCAGCTCTTCAATCGGCCAGCCCAACTTTCCGGATGGCTACTTGGTGACAAGGGCTATCCCCTGAAATAGTGGCTCATGACACCGATGAGGAGGCCATGAAACGAGGCTGAGGAGCAGTACAATGTGAGCCACATTTCCACCAGAAGCATCATAGAACAAACCATCAGCTTTCTCAAAATGCGATTCCGATGCCTCGACAGATCTGGTGGAGCCCTGCAGTATGCACCAGCCGCGGTTTCCAGAATCAACATCATCTGCTATGCCCTGCACAACATGGCTTAGCGCTCCCTGAGGAACAAGTGGTTCAGCGCAGAGCATCCTCGGAAGAGGAGGAGGAGGACGGGGGCCTTGCAGATCCAGATGTGACCAATGCAGCAGCCCTCAAGCTCATTGTTGGCCGCCACGCAAGGGATGCACTCATCCATGCCAGATTCACGTAAGCTTACTCTTCAACCACAGGTGGCTAGCGTATGGTTATGAATGTGTAGAGGACCTTCCTACAACACCATACATCATCTCTGCAATAAACGGTTCTTTCCTATCACTTTCACCATCATCATTACAAATGCAAGTCACCCTGAGCCCTCAATGTGCAACTTTCATTTCCCAGAACACCCAGGCCAGAACTTCAACTGTTTGCCATCACTTTTGTTTAATACATTCACAAAAGGATGAGAATGGCAAATATTAAACAGAACAAAAGACAACAGAACGAAACACCCAAGTGACTCCCCTTGTGACTATTTGTGCTTTATCTTCCTCTTGCGCGTGCTTCTACGTAGTGCTCCCCCTGTGGCTTCAGCAGATGTAGAGGCACTTTGATGCTGCGCCAGCTTAGACTCCTCTGTGTTTGGAAGCCTGGGAGGGCTCTGCAACAGTCTGTTCTTCCTGCGGCTGTGCAGGGGCTGAAACGGCCATCTCAGTTGGGTGTGCAATGTGGGTCTCTGAGTGAGGGCTCCGCAGTGGCATGATCTTTGTTGCCTGCCAGCAACATCCCTCTCATGGGTCAGCCGCACTTCAGTGCTAGCAAATGGCTGGAGAATACCTTGCTGCACATCAGTGGGGCCATGAGGACCCATATCTATACTGGCAGTCCTCATAACAAGGATGTCCATGAAGCTTTGGTGTCTCTCCTCAATAGATGCCCATCTCTGCTCCATAGCAAACAATCTATTTTGAAGAGTCACCATGTTTTCGTTAGTCTGGCGACTTATGTCCTCCATGGCGGAACGTTCATGCGCCATTGCCTCCACAAAGGCAGTGCTCATGTTGGAGATGGACTCCTCCATTCTCTGCACACTCGCAGTTACCCTGGATGCAAACCCTCTCCGAGACTCCTGCACTTGTTCCTGGCGTTCCAGAACCGCTCTCTTTCTGGATGGCCCCAAAGGCACAGCATCTGCATGCAGCTGAGCAGAGCTAGGAACATCCTGCGACCTCCGACGAGGACTCTCCACTGCTGTCGCTGTCTCCACCATCTGCTGATGCTCACTTGTGAGCTGTGATACACCAGGTGACAACACTATATGTCGCAAATGCCCCGCCAAGGTATGCGTATCTGCGCTGGTGCTAGGTGCGCTGAGTCCTGATAACGCTGTTCCCTCAGAGGCTGCAGGTTCCTCTGAGGAGTCGTCGGGCTCTTCCTCCTGGACAGTGGGGAGGGGGGACTCTCGATGGTCCTGTGGGAGAGTAAAGGCATGAGTTAGACATCTGAT
Organism: Somniosus microcephalus; assembly: GCF_052327205.1. NCBI lineage: Eukaryota > Metazoa > Chordata > Chondrichthyes > Squaliformes > Somniosidae > Somniosus > Somniosus microcephalus. The sequence continues at coordinate 217,140,900 of NC_140988.1, read as the reverse complement.
ATTTAGGTAGCGGACACATTCTATTGTGCAGATGATCAAAAGTCAATCTCTGTGAACATCATATGCCATTGCAGTCAATCATTAAACCTAAATGAGAGGGATGAAACTCTATTCTGTCACCAGCTTCGTCGAGTGCGCCCGTCTCTCCATCCTCCACTTCCAGCTCCTCGCCACCTCAAATGATCTCATGCACAGCCTCCTCTGCACTTGTCAATGTAGTGAGGGATGGTAGGCCTCTTCCTGTCTTGGCTCTCTCCCTCTTATTGTGGGCTATCTTTTCCTGCAAGGAGGGGCACAAGTGGAGTTTCAGCGAGAGTGATGGTGTGACTGAAGAATCCATAACATAGAAGGTTACAAAGAGGGAGACGAGGATGGAGTGAGGTGCCAAGAGGAAGCTAGCTCCCTGTGTGTTAGTTGTTGTCAATGCATAACAGTGAGAGCGAGTGTGAGGGGTGCATAGTAGGATTGTGAAGTGATTCAGTGCAGAGAGAGATAGATAGGTATGGGTGCAAGAGAAGTAAGGGCAAGGTGGGATGGGGAGGAGCAGATTTACAAAGCAGAGTGCTGGTGATTAGAAGAGAAGGGAAGCATTTAAAGGTAAGTGTGATGTGATGCTCACTTGCTGATCGCAGAAGATCATTAAACTGTTTCCGGCACTGGATCCAGGTGCGTGAAAAACGGACCTTGCGCTGACCTCCTCAGCAATGTGCAGCCAGGCTGCCTTGGTTTGCTGAGAAGGCTTCCTCCGGCCATCCGGAGATAACAATCTCCCTGCGCCCTCTTACTGCCTCCTTGGAGGGAGTCCTCAGTGAAGTGTGGTGAAGCCTTAGGTTTCAATGCACTCATTGTGGTCTTGCCACATTCAGATACCAGCAGAATCAAGAAATGAAAGGCTGAGGCTGCATGGGACCCTTATTTAAAAAAAAAAAAAAAAAAAAAAAATCTGCCCTAATGACGTCATCAGAGGTGACTAACAGACCCGATCCCAGTCATTGGACCGGCCAGTGTGCACCACTCCACTTAAGGGACCAATTAAATTAAACTTTCAACTCTGGAGTGGCTGCAGCTGGCAGCGGGTCTGGACCCCGCCCACCAGGCAACCCGACTCCAAGCCGCCGCCTCAATTAAATTTGCGGCCATTAACTCTTTCTCTCTCTCCATAGATGCTGCCTGACCTGAGTGTTTCCATTTTCTGTTTTTATTTCAGATTTCCAACATCTGTAGTATTTTGCTTTCAACATCTTTAATTAGTTTACTGCTGGTTGAAAACAGAATGGCTGGGTGATAAATCCCCTCTGTCTAGATAGATGACTTAACAAATGTCAATTGCCAAGCCCACCCTGCGGCAAGGAGGAGACCAAGATAATCAATTGAGACTGTTTGTCCCATCAGGGAACCTCACAAGCTGGGCTGTCACCGTTTCCCCTTGTTCTGTAGAGAGTAAATGGCTGGAAACTGGCTTCTTGGACACAAGTTTTGAATCCTACTTTGGGCGACAAATGAGATTTTGTTCTAAAATAGGAAGAGCTCTGAACTTCTTGGTCCAAACTTACAGAAGAGAACTGCTATGTTCCCATGATCTAAATCTTCACTTGAGAAATTAATCCCACAGTATTTTCTTGCTGCAGTGACTTGAACAAGCAGAGATGGATTTTCCTTCTCTATTAATGTGGAGTAAACTAAAGGAAAGTCGGACAGGAAGGCCAAGTGCCATATCTCCTTGACAACCAATGGTAGTTCGTTAAATCTGAACAAAAATTAGTGTTTTATGAATTTGGTTAGGAAAGAAAGAATTTGCATTTTATATATCACCTTTCATGCCCTCTGGATGTTCCAAAGTGCTTCACAGCCATTTACTTACTTTTTAAGTGTAGTCTCTTGCTTTATAGGCAAACCAAGATTTCATATCTCCATGCTAGCAGGGGAGAATGCCCCACCGTATATAAATCAAGGCAGGGGTGATGGGATCTGGCAACCAGTCCAATTTTCTCTGCCAACTGTTGCTACCCTGGAGCGCCATAAGAGGGGTTAGCAGTAAATCCTGGGGTGGTGCTGGAAGGCCTGATGATGCCTCTTTTGGTGGGAGGCAGCCCAGCATTGTTCCAATGAAGCTCAACGTAAGCTCGAGGAACAGCACCTCATCTTTCGATTAGGCACTTTGCAGCCTGCCGGACTCAACATTGAGTTCAACAATTTCAGATAATTATCCCTGCCCCCATTTTTCATGCAGTATGATTTTTGCCATTCCCATTTGCAACATTTTATCTTTCCTGCCTCTTACAAAAGTACAGGATGTTCTTTCTATTTCTTTCTCCCCTCCTAACCCCCGCCCCCCCCCCCCCCATCTCTGCACCTGCTTAATATCTGTTACATCTCCAGCTTTTTCCAGTTCTGATGAAGGGTCCCAGACCTGAAACGTTAACTCTGTTTCTCTCTCCTCGGATGCTGCCTGGCCTGCTGAGTATTTCCAGCATTTTCTGTTGTTATTTCAGATTTCCAGCATCCGCGATATTTTGCAATTATATTAGTGTTTGGTTCACTGCCACCTCTCTTCTAGGAATGCCTATCTTGAAGAAGTTCTGCTCTTCTCTCTGACGGGAGTTCCGTTTATCTATTCAACCTTGTTCATCTTCATTGCTTTCAGTTTCCCTTCTTGTTTTTGACCAGGTATCTGCCAAGACTCGGTTTCACAGCCACATCTCTTTCCTCAGTAATTGTCTCCATTTCAGAGTTATTCCACGTGGATTCCAACTAAACTTCCACCTTTCATGTTTTGGATCCACCCAGGATTACAAATATCTCCTCCATATTCATCGTTCTTCAAACTACTGCTCTCGCCGCATCTTGAGATCCACGCTCAACGCCATGCACCGCCACATGAACACTCTCGACCCCTCTCTTCAGCAGCACCAACGCACTCTATTTCAATGCTGTCCGGGTCCACAGTTCCATTTCATCCTTCGACTCATCCGACGCTTCAACAAAAAACTTTTTTTCTTCCTTTCTGATGTCAAGGATTGTAAGCTTCGTCAACTTGTGGACACCAACGCCCCCCCCCCCCCCCCCCCAGAACCACCTTCCCCGTTACTTTCCTCCGATCCGATCCCTTCTTCCAGTCTCACCCCCTGCCGTGTTTTCACTATCCCCTCTGACCTTCCCCTCTCTGACCCCGAACGTTCAGTCCTCAACAAAGGCCTGAGCTTCATCCCCTTACGCCCCCATCTGAATGAATTTCGAGCTCTGCACGATGCTGAGCTCTTCTACCGTCGCCTTCGTCTCCGTGCCCACTTCTTTGGCCAGGAGTCTTCCCCCTGCACGGCTGATCCTTTCTCCCACTTTCTAAATTCTCGTTCTACTTGGACCCCTCCCTCTGGCCTTCTACCCTCTCTAGATCTTTTCATTGCTAACTGCTGATGTGACATCGGCCGTCTCCATTTCTCTGCTCCCCTCACTCACTCCAACCTAACTCCCTCTGAACTTGCAGCACTCCATTCTCTCCGATCCAACCCTAACATTATCATTAAACCTGCTGATAAGGGTGGTGCTGTTGTTGTTTGGCGAACCGACTTCTACCGTGTGGAAGCTGAACGCCAACTCTCCAACACCTCCTCCTACCTCCGCCTGGACCATGACCCCACTAGCAAACATCAAGCCATTGTTTCCAAGTGTGTCACTGACCTCATCTCCTCTGGAGATCTTCCCTCCATGGCCGCCAACCTCATAGTCCCCCAACCCCGCACAGCCCGCTTCTACCTCCTTCCCAAGATCCACAAACAGGACTGCCCTGGTAGACCCATCGTTTCAGCCTGTTCTTGCCCCACGGAACTTATCTCTTCCTATCTCGACTCTTTTTTCTCCCCTTGTCCAGTCTCTTCCCACCTACATTCGCGACTCTTCTGACGCCCTCCGTCACTTTAACAGTCTCCAGTTTCCTGGCCCCAACCGTCTCCTTTTCACCATGGATGTCCAATTCCTCTACACCTCCATCCCCCACCAGGACGGCCTTCGGGCGCTCTGTTTCTTCCTTGAACAGAGGCCCAACCAGTCCCCATCCACCACCACCCTCCTCTGCCTGGCTGAACTTGTTCTCACATTGAACAACTTCTCCTTTGACTCCACTCACTTCCTCCAAATTAAAGGTGTTGCTATGGGAACCCGCATGGGCCCTAGCTATGCCTGCCTGTTCATGGGACATGTGGAACATTCTTTGTTCCAGTCCTACTCGGGTCCCCTCCCTCACCTCTTTTTCCGGTACATCGATGACTGTATTGGTGCCGTTTCCTGCTCTCGCCCTGAAGTGGATAAGTTCATTCACTTTATTTCCAATTTCCACCCTGCCCTCACCTTCACATGGTCCATCTCCGACTCTTCCCTTCCCTTCCTTGACTTCTCCGTCTCCATTTCTGGCGATCGGCTTTCAACAAACATCCACTACAAGCCCACCGACTCCCACAGCTACCTGGACTACACTTCTTCCCACCCCGCTTCCTGTAAGGACTCTATTCCTTTCTCCCAGTTTCTCCATCTCCGCTGCATCTGTTCTGACGATGCCACCTTCCATACTAGTGCTTCTGACATGTCTTCCTTTTTCCTCAACCGAGGATTCCCCTCCACCGTGGTTGACACGGCCCTTGACCGTGTCCGTTCTATTTCCCGCACTTCTGCTCTCACCCCTGCCCCTCCCTCCCAGAACCACGATAAGGTTCCCCTTGTCCTCACCTTTCACCCCACCAGCCTCCACATTCAACGGATCATCCTCCGCCATTTCCGCCACCTCCAACATGATCCCACCACCAAACACATCTTCCCCTCACCTCCCCTTTCAGCATTCCGAAGGGACCGCTCCCTCCGCGACACCCTGGTCCACTCCTCGATCATCCCCAACAGCCCTGCTCCTTCACCTGGCACCTTCCCGTGCAAGCGCAGGAGATGCAACACATGCCCTTTTACCTCCTCCCTTCCCACTGTCCAGGGCCCCAAACACCCCTTCCTGGTGAAACAGCGATTTACTTGTACTTCTTGCAATTTAATATACTGTATTCGCTGCTCACGATGCGCTCTCCTCTACATTGGGGAAACCAAACGCAGATTGGGCGACCGCTTTGCGGAACACCTCCGTTCAGTCCGTACGGGTGACCCTGAGCTTCCGGTCGCCTGTCACTTTAATTCACCGCTTCACTCCCACTCTGATCTCTCTGTCCTCGGGCTATTGCTCAACGTAAGCTCGAGGAACAGCACCTCCCCTTTCGATTGGGCACTTTGCAGTCTGCCGGACTCAACATTGAGTTCAACAATTTGAGATAATTATCCCTGCCCCCATTTTTCATGCAGTATGATTTTTGCCATTCCCATTTGCAACATTTTATCTTTCCTGCCTCTTACAAAAGTACAGGATGTTCTTTCTATTTCTTCCTCCCCTCCTAAACCCCCCCCCCCCCTCCTGTCTCTGCACCTGCTTAATATCTGTTACATCTCCAGCTTTTTCCAGTTCTGATGAAGGGTCCCAGACCTGAAACGTTAACTCTGTTTCTCTCTCCACGGATGCTGCCTGGCCTGCTGAGTATTTCCAGCATTTTCTGCTGTTATTTTGGGCATCTACCCCTCTCTTTGGGCCCTTTACCTGCCGGTAGAGGCAGTGTGGCTCAGTAAAAGCTTCTTTTCCAGGCTTCAGAATGCTTCTACACCTTTGATGCCACAACCTCCTTGAGATGCTGGAGTGCCACTGAATTCTGTTGGACATCAGCCACGAGTTCCCTCTGAGTGACTGGATTCTGCCGAGAGCCTGCCGGGCAAAGTAAATGAGCCACATCTCGGGCGGGGCGGAACTGAATCAGGATTAGGGCAGCAAACAGAAGTCATGTCCTGACTGAGGAGATAAATCCAGCTTACAGTATCCAAGTGCTTGAATTGCCACACATATACCTATACCAGGCCTTGGAACAAGCATTCCTCCTTAGTTTAAGCAAGTTTCTTTGAAAGAAGTCCCAGATCCTGTTTCAATAAGCAGGTGAGCAAGTTGTTAGTCAATCATATCTTCCCTGTAGTGAGACAGCATTTACAGTAGCTAACTAGCATATATGTTTGAAGAAACAAGCAACTGTCCTGTGAGCAATCAATATAAAGAGAGATGAGACACCGCCCTTTGAATCATATCTTTACCTACTAGGCAGGGATGTAGATTCGCCATTTCTGCAATAGAGAAAGAAAGACAACAAAAATTCTTTCCGCAAGAGAGTATTTTATAGTTGATGCAGGTACAAATTGCTATTTAAAATATAGTTTCTTATAATCTGGAACCAGTCAGATGCCCAGGTCTGTATTGCACTCCATTGCTCTCACAAACAATGGTAGTTTTTTTAACGTGAATAAAATTGAAATGATTTATGGATTTGGTTGAGAAATAAACAATCATTTGCATTTATATATCAACTTCCGTGTCCTCGGTGTACCAAAGTGCTTCACAGCCAATTAATTAACTTTGTATTTACTCATTGTTGTTTTATAGGCAAACATGGCAGTCCATATTTGCATAGCAAGGTCCCACAGACAGCAATGAGATGAATCACCATTTAATCTGTTTGGGTGCTGTTGGTTGAAGGATGAAACCTAGAAACATAGAACATAGAAGATAGGAGCAGGAGTAGGCCATTCGGCCCCTCGAGCCTGCTCCACCATTTAATGAGATCATGGTTGATCATCCAAATTCAGTACCCTGTCCCTGCTTTCTCCCCATATCCCTTGAACCCTTTAGCCTCAAGAAATATATCCAACTCCATCTTGAATATATTTAATGAATTGGCCTCAACTGCCCTGTGTGGCAGAGAATTCCACAGGTTCACCACTCTCTGGGTGAAGAAATTCCTCCTCATCTCCGTCCTAAATGGCTTACCCCTTATCCTTAGACTGTGACCCCTGGTTCTAGACTCCCTCCGCCATCGGGAACATCCTTCCTGCATCTAGTCTTGTTAGAATTTTATAAGTTTCAATGAGATCCCCTCTCATTCTTCTAAACTCCAGCGAATATAAGCCTAATTGACCCAATCTCTCCTCATAGTCATTCCTGCCATCCCAGGTATCACTCTGGTGAATCTTCGCTGCACTCTCTCCATGACAAGAACATCCTTCCTCAGATAAGGCGACCAAAACTGCACACAATACTCAAGGTGTGGTCTCACCAAGGCCCTGTACAACTGCAGCAAGACATCCTTGTTCCTGTACTCAAATCCTCTCGCTATGAAGGCCCACATACCATTTGCTTTCTTAACCGCCTGCTGCACCTGCATGCTTACCTTCAGCGACTGGTGCACAATGACACCCAGGTCTTGTTGCACTTCCCCTTTTCCCAATCTATTGCTGTTCAGATAACCTGTCGTCTTGTTTTTGCCACCAAAGTGGATAATCTCGCATTTATCCACATTGGGCAGATGCTTGGCAGATGCTGTATAATCATCCAACCTGTCCAAATCATACTGGAGTTTCTCGGCATCCTCCTCACAGCACACACGCCCACCCAGCTTTGTGTCGTCTGCAAACTTGGAGATATTACATCTAGTTCCCTCGTCTAGATCATTAATATATATTGGCCCAGAACTTGGTGTCGGGGGCTTGCCGCGCGTGCAAGCCCCCGATGTGCACTTACCCGGCGCGCCAACATCTGAAACCTGGCCCGCAGTGGATTTCCTGTCCCTGGCCCGGTTCTGATGTCTGCGCGCTGTGCTAACCTGACCCAGCGGCGTAGTTAGTGCGATGTGCCGGCTGGGATCAGGTGAGCACTGTTCAGCCAATCAGGGGAGGGGAAACTTCATTCATAAGTTTGAGAGTAAGAACTGTCAAACTCATGAAAAGTACTGCACCCAAAACACTACTTAAACTTTAAATAAAATTTTAATAAACATCCCAATCATTAAATTAAGTATAAATAAGTTTTAAAAAAATTATTTAAACAATTTTTTTTGAAAAAAATAAATTTTTAATAAAAAGGGTCTAAAACTAAACTTACCTTATTGTAGATTCTTTAAAATAAGAAACCTGTGGAAAAAAAAATTCTAAATTGCACTAAAACACCACTTACCTGTAAAAATAAATACTTACGTGTGCTTTTTACAAGCGTAAAGACCGGAGGCCTTTACACGTGCGCAAATCCCCCAAAACAGAGGAAATCCAAGACGCACGCGCTGCCCCCTACAGCGCACGCGCTAGCCTCTTCACCTCTTGGCTTAGAGGAGAGGAAATGCCGGTTTTCAGCGCATGCGCTGTGCATGCTGAAAACCGGCATTTCCTCCGGCCAGACGCGTGAGTACCCCTTCCGTACTCACGCGTTTGGGGAGGAATTACTGCCCCATTGTGAATAGCTGGGGTCCTAGCACCGATCCCTGCGGTGCCCCATTAGTCACTGCCTGCCACTCGGAAAAAGATCCGTTTATTCCAACTCTTTGCTTCCTGTCTGCCAACCAGGTCTCTATCCAAGACAGTACCTTACCCCCAATCCCATGTGCTTTAACTTTACACGCTAATCTCTTATGCGGACACGCTAATCTCTTATGCGGTTGAGCATTGAGCAGGATATCGGGAGACTTTCCTGATGTTCAAAAAAAGTGTGTTTGCCTGTTCAGATGGAACATCTCTTCTAATAGACAGCACCATGACAATGCAGCACGCTCTCAGTACCACACGGAAGTGTTAGCCTAGATTAGCCTGGAGTGAGGTTTAAATGTGCAATGCTCTGGCTCAAGCGAGAGTACTACCACTTGGTTACTTCTCTTTGTAACAACATCAAATAAATTTCAAAAGGGCAAGTCTTGCTTGACCAACGTCATTGAATTTTTTGAAGAGGTAACAGAGAGTGTAGTGCAGTAATGGGTAATGCAGTAGATGAAATTTATCTAGATTTTCAAAAGGCCTTCAATAGGTACCACATAATAGACTAATGAATAAGGTCAGAGAATGCGGAGTCAGGGGACAAGTAGCAGAATGGGTTGCTGGCTGGCTTCAGGACAGAAAGCAGAGAGTGGGAGTAAAGGGTAGCTATTCAGAGTGGCAGACAGTGGAAAGTGGTGTTCCACAAGGATCAGTGTTGGGACCACTGCTGTTCACAATTTATATTAACGATTTAGACTTTGGAATCAAAAACACAATTTCTAAATTTGCGGATGACACCAAATTGGGGGGGGGATAGTCAATACTGAGGAGGACTGCAACAAATTACAGGAAGACATTAATAAACTTGCAGAATGGGCATATAATTAGCAAACTAATTTCAACACAGATAAATGTGAGGTATTGCATTTTGGCAAGAAAAATAGGGAGGTCACATATTACTTGGAGGGTGCGAGTCTGGGTGGGGTAGAGGAGCAAAGGGATCCAGGAGTACAAATATACAAATCACTAAAAGTAGCGACACAGGTTAACATGGCCATAAAAAAAAGCAAACCGAGCACTCTGATTTATTTCTAGAGGATTAGAATTGAAAAGTAGTGAAGTTATGCTAAACTTGTATCGAAGTTTGGTTAGACACCACTTGGAGTATTGCGTACAATTCTGGTCGCCATATTATAAAGAGGATATAGAGGCACTGGAGAGGGTGCAGAGAAGATTTACAAGGATGATGCCAGAAATGTGAGGTATACCCATCGGGAAAGGATGAACAGGCTGGGTCTCTTTTCTCTTGAAAAGAGAAGACTGAGGGGTGACTGAATAGAGGTCTATTAGGGAAGGTTTTGATAGTCGATACAGAGAGAATGTTTCCACTTGTGGGGAAGAGCAAAGCTAGAGGCCATCAATATAAGATAGTTACCAAGAAGTCTAATAGGGAATTCAGAAGAAACTTCTTTACGCAAAGAGTGGCGAGAATGTGGAACTCGCTACCACAGGGAGTAGTTGAGGCAAATAGTATAGATGCATTTAATGGGAGGCTAGATAAGGGCGAAGGAAAGAGAGGGTTATGCTGATAGTTAAATGAGGAAAGATGGGAGGAGGCTCGAGTGAAGGATAAACGCCGGCATGGACTGGTTGGGCCGAATGGCCTGTTTCTGCGCCGTATATCCTATGTAAATTGTTTTCTGTGTCAGCAGATGGGGGGGATAAAAGAGCATTGTTAACAAAAATAAGTCTTTACTTATTCAGTTTCTCTGCCTCCTTCAAATTGCAATAGAAGCGTTTAAAATTATTAAAAGATGGGACAGGGTAGACAGAAGCAGACAGTTTCTAGTAGTTGAGGGATCTAGAACATGGGGCCATAGATACAAAATTAAATTCGAGGTTTAGAACAGGGTAGGAGAAAGGTCTTCATACTGAGAGTTGTGAGGCTGTGAAATTCAGGGTTAGTGTTTGAGGCTATATCACATTCAAGATTAGAATGGATATATGAATGAAGGAAATGGAGATAAAGGGATACAAGAACAGGGTAAGGAAATGGAGATAAAGGGATACAAGAACAGGGTGAGTAAATGTGATTAGAACCATTTGCTCACGTGGAGGGTAAACGCTGATGCAGACTCTTTGGGCCGAATGGCTGTTTCCAAGTTGTAACTTCTATGTATTTCCATGTTTAAAAAAAAAAAGTTTGGCCCCAAGCTTAACTCACAAGTTCTCTTACTTCTTCATAAATGGCAGATGTGGTTCTTAATATTTATAGCGGCTTCTTCTCTTCAGAACCATGCCACTGCCATTAAAGTGTTTTGGCACCTGCATGTACGCGAGCTTTTAGAATAGAATGTGCACATTACTGGCGGCATGTTCTTCTGCACATGTGAAAAATCAAGTTTTCCCAAAGTGCAGAATGGCACATATTATAGATGAAGCCTTTTCTGCGTCACCCTGTACTCTGGAAAATGGGCCCTTCATATATGCAAGATTTAACCCTCAGACAGGAGGACATGAGATCATGATTTCATGCATTTAATGCAGGAGCATTGATAGGCCCATGTAGGAACCTCTATTTTAAAATCAATTTTCTACTGCAACTTGAAAATTGGCAAGAGCAAGAAGTATTTTTTGTTATATAAAATAGAGTTCCAAATCTAATGTGTTTTTGTAAAATATTATTTCATTTAGAAAGTGTTGAGTTTAAAATGTGCAACTTGCAATTTTATCTGACATTTATTTTCTTCCTATGGTTTATGATTTTACCAGTTCTGAAACTTGCTTTGTGTCATTTCTAATCAAAAATTTTCATGATTGCTTTATTGCTAAGTTAAGAATAGTTTATGATATGAAAGAGAGAGAAAGACACCTCCTCCTTCTCTGATACTCCCCCACCCCCCCTCCCCCCAACATCTTAGGATCTGGAATTCATTTTATCCAGAAAACTTAGCAAACTCTGGCAGGATTCAAATCGAGGTCAATTGCTGTACCTTCCCACAATAGTCTCCTCACTGACTGGGCTCACATCAAGAATAGCCACTTTATCCAAGTACTGGAGGGTGACTGGCAGTCATGGAACTATAACCCACCAAGGAATCCATTACTTCAGGAGAAGGGGAAGGGTCAAAATTGGCAGAAAAATTAAGTCTTGCTATTGTCTGAAGGGAATTCATAAAGGTGATACATCCATTTATCTGTTGATGAAAGATCTAACCAACTTATTTGTTCTTTACAGAAAAGACATAATGCTGATAGTGGAGTGAACAAGAAAAAGGCACAAGGTAGGAGCATGACTGGTGAAACTCTGGTGTTAATTTTCAGAAGGTATATGAGGATAAAATGGGAAAATGTTAAAATGTCACCTTTCAGAATTAAATATTCCATTAATTTTTGGAAGCATACAGAGACCCACAATAACCATATCTCAATGCTCATATGGAAATATGTATTATATTTACTTAAAATGCATGTTGAAGTAGCTGTCACTCAATGACAGGCTGCTTTTCTGAGACTAGGTGCAGAAATTAGGTTTTTATCCAACCTTTTACTGCTTCACTGAAACAGAGCGTGTTGGTAAAAATGCTTCGTAGCCTCAGAAGCACTATGAAGACAATGGCTCATATAAGGTCGAACATCTTGAAATGAATTTGTCTTGGTGATGTATTTCATACAAGTTCTCTACCATTATAGGGTTTTATCTTGCAATATTATAGTGTAAAAAAATATATAGCTTAAGAATTTTGATGCCAACAAATGTCATTTTGCTAGTTGATTATTCAGATGTATAAATAATGTAACTTAGTTGATTTTTCATAAATTTTTAATTCAAAATACCAAATCACATTGAAATAGGTTTTTCTCGTGTTTCAGAAAATACTGCAGCACTTAGAGCAGAAAATTAGGACCGAGGTTACAGTTGGCACTTGGATTCCTTCCTGTTTCTCTCTCTCTTTTCCCAGAAGGCATTGGATCAAGCTAGGGTATGATTTCGAGACTAAAGGCTGCCCTCTGATTACTAGGTTATTTGACCTATGGTGGGGGGGCTCCAGATTTGAGCCTAATACTGTTCTCGCCACATGGCCTAACACACTACAGGAAACTTTGTGCTATCCGGTACCGACGGGACCGAGCTGCTGCCGTTGCCTAAAAAGTGCCGTACACTCCAGAGTTAATGTTGAAAGATACGGAGATTCTTATCTCCGTATCTGACAACAATCACTGTTGCTTAGCAACAGCTTCTAAACACTCGTGTGTGGCTGCAAGGGTCTGTAGCTAAAGCTGTTGCTATAGCTACAGACCTTGCACTGCTTGACTGTGGGGATAAAAAAAGCAAAGAAAACAAAAGAAGAATAAAAAACGGCACCTGATTTCTGCCGGTGGCTCCAGTTTGCCGGATAGCACAAAGTTTCCTGTATTGAGTTCAAGAGAAGGTTGAGGGATAATACGATTGCTGTTTTTAGGATTCTAATTGGATGAGATAATCTAGACCATGACCAGCTATTTCACCTTGTCCAGAACAGCAAGTGGACACCACTTGCGCTTGAAGGATGTAAATTCAACACTAATCTACAGAACCATTATTTCTGTGAGCAAGTGGTAAATCTGTGGAACTGGTTCCCTAGAGAGACGGTGGAACGAGTTAGTATTGAGTCATTCAAATGTTTTTTTTATGGGATGTGGGTGTCGCTGGCAAGGCCAGCATTTATTGCCCATCCCTAATTGCCTTTGAGAAGGTGGAAGTGAGCCGCCTTCTTCAACCGCTGCAGTCCGTGTGGTGAAGGTACTTCCTCAGTGCTGTTAGGTAGGGAGTTCCAGGATTTTGACCCAGCGACGATGAAGGATCGGCGATATAGGTAAGTCAGGATGGTGTGTGACTTGGAGGGGAACTTGGAGGTGGTGGTGTTCCCATGCGCCTGCTGCCCTTGTCCTTCTCGGTGGAAGAGGTCGCGGGTTTGGGAGGTGCTGCCGAAGAAGGCTTGGCGAGTTGCTGCAGTGCATCTTTTAGATGGTACACACTGCAGCTACGGTATGCCGGTGGTGGAGGGAGTGAATGTTTAAGGTGGTGGATGTAACATTTGCATATTGAATTATCATTGGCCCGCAGGCATCTGTAAGGAATACCTATTATATACGTGATCACATGCTGAGTTGTCATTGGCCTGCAGGCATCTGTAAGGACTACTATTGTTTTGAAGACCCAGGCTAGGGGTCCTAATGCCATGCTTTCCCCTCTGGTGCTGCTATGAGTAAGATCACAGACCTAATGCTTAATAAAAGAGTTAAACTGTAATACTCCGTTGTCCTGCAATTTATTATTTTTATACAAAGTTTGCAAAGCAAGACATGGTGTCAGAAGTGGGATTGTAAATGGACATCGTTGGAGCTCCCTTGCCTCGAATGGATTGGGAATCTTTGAACTTACCTGGCGAATGGCGCAAGTTCAAGCAACATGTGGAGTTGATGTTCTTGGGTCCGCTGAAAAGCAAAGGGGAGGAAGAAAGATGCAGCTACCTACTCCTGTGGATCGGAAAAAAAGGGAAAGACATTTTTAACACACGGTCTCTCACTGCGGATGAAGCAAAGGTACTGAAAAGCTATTTTGACCGTTTTGAATCATATGTGATGCCCAAGACAAACACGATATTCGCTAGGTACAAGTTTCAGCAGAAAGTACAAGGAGCTAGTGAGTCGTTTGAACAGTTTGTGACTGAGTTAAAACTGCTGGAGAAGACTGTGAATATGCAGATAAAGATGAGATGGTCAGAGACCGCATCGCGTTTGGAATACATTCAGCTAAAGTGAGAAACTTTTGAATGTTGGGTCCGGACGAACGCTGGACAAAGCTATGGACATAGCTAGATCGCACGAGATAGCCCAAGCACAGCTGAAAACCATAACCGGCGCCATGAGCAGCTCGCGTGAACAGACAGTGCACGCAGTTAATAGACACACACCAAAGAACACTGCCCAGAGAGCGTGTTTCAGAACAGAAAGAACAGAGAGAGTTCTAAAAATGAGCGACACAGACATAAAACGCTTCAAAAACTGGATATTGTGGAAACAAGGTGCATGGGGAAAAGGAGCACTGCCCTGCCAAAGGAAGGCAATGTGGTAAACGGAACCGCTTTGCTAAAGTTTGCAGGACTGTTTTTGGACTAGCAGTACACAGTGAGTGACGGCCAAATGCCAGATAGAGAGCCAAATGCAGAGGAACTGTTTATTGATTCTGTGTCACAGAAAAAACAGATTTCAGAGACTGAGCAAGCCTTTGCAGATATTGAGGTAACACAGAAACATAGAAGATAGGAGCAGGAGTAGGCCATTCGGCCCTTCGAGCCTGCTCTGCCATTCAATGAGATCATGGCTGATCATCCAAATTCAGTACCCTGCCCCTGCCTTCTCCCCATATCCCTTGATCCCTTTAGCCTTAAGAAATATATCCAACTCTTATATATTTAATGAACTGGCCTCTACCGCCCTCTGTGGCAGAGAATTCCACAGGTTGACCACTCTCTGGGTGAAGAAATTCCTCCATTTCAGTCCTAAATGGCTTACCCCTTATCCTTAGACCATGACCCCTGGTTCTGGACTCCCCGGCCATCAGAAACATCCTTCCTGCATCTAGTCTGTCCAGGCCTGACAGAATTTTATAGGTTTCGATGAGATCCCCTCTCAATCTTCTAAACTCCAGTGAGTGTAAGCCCAATTGACACAATCTCTCCTCCTACGCGATTCCTGCCATCCCAGGTATCAGCCTGGTGAATCTTCGCTGCACTCCTTCCATGGCAAGAACGTCCTTCCTCAGATAAGGCGACCAAAACTGCACACAATACTCAAGGTGCGGTCTCACCAAGGCCCTGTACAACTGTAGCAAGACATCCTTGTTCCTGTACTCGAACCCTCTTGCTACGAAGGCCAACATACCATTTGCTTTCTTAACCGCCTGCTGCACCTGCATGCTTACCTTCAGCGACTGGTGCACAAGAACACCCAGGTCTCTTTGCACTTCCCCTTCTCCCAATCTATTGCCATTCAAATAATCTGCCTTCCTGTTTTTGCCACCAAAGTGGCTAACCTCACATTTATCCACATTATAGTGCATTTGCCATGTTTCTGCCCAATCACCCAACCTGTCCAAATCGTACTGGAGTTTCACGACATCCTCCTCACAGCATACCCTCCCACCCAGCTTTGTGTCATCTGCAAATTTGGAGATATTACATCCAATTCCCTCGTCTAGATCATTAATGTATATTGTGAACAGCTGGGGTCCTAGGACCGATCCTTGCGGTATCCCACTAGTCACTGCCTGCCACTCGGAAAACGACCCGTTTATTCCAACTCTTTGCTTTCTGTCCGCCAACCAGTTCTCTATCCAAGTCAATACCTTGCCCCCAATCCCATGTGCCTTAATTTTGTACACTAATCTCTTACGTGGGACCTTATCGAAAGCCTTCTGAAAGTCCAAATACACCACATCCACTGGTTCTCCCGTATCTATTTTACCAGTTACATCCTCAAAAAATTCCAGTAGATTAGTCAAGCATGATTTACCTTTTGTAAATCCATGTTGACTTTGTCCGATCCTGTCACTGCTTTCCAAGTGCTCTGCTATTACATCTTTTATAATGGACTCTAGCATTTTCCCCACTACCGATGTCAGGCTTACCGGTCTATAATTCCCCGCTTTTTCTCTGCCACCTTTTTTGAATAGTGGGGTAACATTAGCTACCCTCCAATCCATGGGTACTGTTCCAGAGTCTATCGAGTTCTGGAAGATGACCAGCAATGCATCTACTATTTCTAGGGCCACTTCCTTAAGTACCCTGGGATGTAGATTATCAGGCCCTGGGGATTTATCGGCCTTCAGTCCCATCAATTTTCTTAACACCATTTCCCTACAAATACTGATTTCTTTCAGTTCCACCCTTTCATCAGACCCTATGTTCCCCGGCATCTCTGGGAGGTTATTTGTGTCCTCCTTTGTGAAGACAGAACCAAAATATGTATTTAGTAGAGATAGGAAAACCGGGCACAGAGCTTAAGTTTAAACTAGACACTGGAGCTCAGGTTAATGTAATTCCTCTGAGTGAGTATCACAGCTTGAAGGATGAGTGTGAGCTACAGCCCACCTCACGCAGACTGACCAGCTATGGGGGTGAGCAGCTCATTCTAAAAGGCACATGTGTGATGAAATGCAAGTACAAAGAAAGCGACATGATGTTGGACTTTTACATTGTTGACACTCGAGCACCTCCAGTGCTTGGTCTAAAGGCATGTTTAGACATGGACCTCGTCAAGCTAGTGCTATCATTGACAGCACCAGTCGAGAAGCAGACAGTCATGGAGGAGTTTGCTGACGTTTTCAAAGGAATCGGACTATTCCCAGGTGAATGCACTATTCACCTTGACTCAGCAGCAACCCCTGTGGTTTGCCCACCGAAAAGGATACCCTTTGCTCTACGTAGTCGCCTGAAGGCGGAGCTGCAGAGCATGGAGCATACAGAAATCATCGTCCAGGAAACAGAACTGACAGAGTGGGTCAACGCGTTAGTAGTGGTTGAGAAACCACGTACAGGCAAGCTCAGTCCGTCTTGACCCCAGAGATTTGAACAAGGCTATCAAATGCCCTCACTACCCTCTGCCAATGCTAGATGACCTCACACCCAAGCTAGTGGGAGCACGGTACTTCAGTGTAATGGACGCACGATCAGGATACTGGACTATCAAGCTCACGGAAGAGTCATCTAAGCTAACAACGTTCAACACACCATTTGGACGCTACCGATTTCTGCGTTTACCATTTGGTCTTATCTCAGCTCAGGATGAATTGCAGCGGAAGATCGACGAAACCTATGAAGGCCTCGACGGAGTAGTCGCAATCGTAGATGATATCCTCATCTATGGCAAGAATAGAGAGGAACATGACAGGAACCTCCGTGCGATGCTACAAAGATCACGGGAGAAAGGTATCCGGGCTCAACCCAGAGAACAGCATAATCGGATCCACCGAGATCAGTTTTTTCGGGCATCGCCTCTCAACTGATGGCACTAAGCCGGATCCAGAGAAAATCTCCGCCATCAAGAAGATGGAGCCGCCGAAGAACTGCGCAGAGCTAGAGACAGTACTAGGCATGGTTAACTACTTAGCCAAGTTTGCCCCGAGCCTCTCCGAAATCAACGCACCCATGCGTCAGTTGCTCAAACAATCCAATGAGTTCCTGTGGGACAAACAACATGACACAGCATTTCAGAAAATGAAAGACCTAATCACCAGAGAACCAGGACCAGTTCTTGCCTACTTTGACCCCAACAAAGAGCTCAGACTACAAGTGGACGCATCAAAGTACGGACTAGGCGCAGTATTACTGCAAGAAGGAAAGCCCATCGGCTACGCTTCCAGATCTCTCTCGGGCAGTGAAATCAACTATGCTCAAATCGAGAAAGAGCTATATGCAATTCTGTTTGGATGTACGCGTTTCTACCAGTACGTCTATGGCCGACAAGTCATTGTGGAATCCGAGCACAAGCCCTTTGAGTCAATCATGAGGAAACCACTAGCCGCAGCCCCAGCAAGGCTACAGAGAATGATCCTTCAGCTACAGAAGTACGACTTCACAATCATTCACCATCTAGGCAAAGACATTCCTGTCGCAGACACGTTCTCCAGAAAGTCTCTTAGCTACCAGGACAGCAGCCTCAGTGAAGGCATGGATGTGCAGGTGTAAATGGTGTACAACATCTTACCTGTGAGTGATCAAAACTGAAGGAGATCCGAGCAGGAATAGAGAAAGATGCACAACTCGCACTGCTGAGCAAAGTCATACATGAAGGAAGGCCTGAGGAAAGGAGGAAATGCCCTCAGAGCATATCTGAATTCTGGAACCGCAGAGACGAACTGTCACAAATCAACAGAATCGTCTTCAAAGCGGAGAAAATCATCATTCCTACCAATCTCGGAGAAGAGATGTTGACAAAAATTCATGCTGGACATATGGGCATGGAAAAATGCAAACAAAGAGCACGTGACATTATTTTGGCCCGGAATGTGCAAACACATTGAGGACATTGTCGGAAAATGTTCCATTTGTCTAGAACGCCGCCCATCAAATGTTAAAGAGCCCATGATACCTCACCGTAGCCCAGACAGGCCCTGGCAGGTCACGGCAACGGATCTGTTCACATGGAACAACGAGGACTACATAGTGACTGTTGATTACTACAGCAGATTTTTGAACTGGACAAGCTTCACAGCACCACATCTGCAGCTGTGATCCACAAGCTAAAGGCAGCCTTTGCCAGGCATGGCATAGTAGAGACTTTAGTCTCAGACAATGGCCCCCAATACAAATCAAGAGAGTTCGAGTCGTTTGCCAAGGCATGGGATTACACACATGTCACATCAAGCCCACATTACCCTCAAAGTAATGGCCTTGCTGAAAAAACTGTCCAGATTGCAAAAACACTCATGGACAAAGCCAAAGCGGACAAAAGAGACCCCTACATCAGTCTCCTTGAGTACCGCAACACTCCGGTTGACAACTTCAAGTCACCAGCACAGCTGTTGATGAGCCGCAGACTTCGTTCAATCCTTCCAAGCACCAACTAGCGGCTGCAGCCAGAGGTCGTCAGCTGCAAGCAAGTGCATGCACAATGTGTACAGAGACACAACACCAAAAGAGATACTATGACAGATCAGCTAGACTACTGCCGCCGCTGCACAATGGAGAATCAGTTAGAATCCAGGAGCATGACTACTGGAAGCCAGCAGTCGTCATCCAGCCAGCTGACACTGAACGATCGTATCACGTCCGCACCCCAGAAGGACGGGTGTACCGCCGCAATCGCAGGCACCTCCTGAACACCAAGGAACAACACCGTCATTCCGACGAGAGGATCAGTTCAACAGAGTGTGATGAACAGAGCAATACACAAAACACATCATACTTACCTGAACCTAAACCTGAACCTGAATTGTTGACCGATTCAGGAGCATGCTCAGTTTCATACCACACAAGGTCGGGATGAGAGGTCAAGCCTAGAGTTATCCTTGACTTGTGAACTGTCAAAGGGTGTAGGCGGATCGCTGCCCTAAAAAAAAAAACTGTACATCGTTATTGAAAGGTTGAGATGTTTTCAGTGCTAGTTAAATGCTGAGTTTACTTATATGTTTATGCTACCGAGAACATTATGTAGAAGAAAGGTTTAAAAGTAATGCATAACATTTTACTTTTAAAAGAAAGGGGATGTAACATTTGCATATTGAATTATCATTGGCCCGCAGGCACCTGTAAGGAATACCTATTATTCACGTGATCACATGCTGAGTTGTCATTGGCCTGCAGGCATCTGTAAGGACTACTATTGTTTTGAAGACCCAGGCTAGGGGTCCTAATGCCAAGCTTTCCCCTCTGGTGCTGCTATGAGTAAGATCACAGACCTAATGCTTAAAAAGAGTTAAACAGTAATACTCCGTTGTCCTGCAATTTATTAGTTTGATACAAAGTGTGTAAAACACGACAGTGGATGGGGTGCCAATCAAGCGGGCTGCTTTGTCCAAGATGGTGTCGAGATTCTTGAGTGCTGTTGGAGCTGCACTCATCCAATGCAAATTAGGTAGCATTTTTTCAGAAAATCTGAGTAATTTGAGACATGTGGTAAGTGTAGCATGTTTGGGAGGAACAGGTGACATAAGAACAAAAGAATTAGGAGCAGGAGTAGGCCATATGGCCCCTCAAGCCTGCTCCACCATTCAGTAAGCTCATAGCTGATCTTTTACCTCAATTCCACTTTCCTACCCTATCCCCATATCCCTTGATTCCCTGAGTGTCTCAAAATCTATTGATCTCTCTTGATAATCCACAGCCCACTGGGGTAGAGAATTCCAAAGATTCACATTTCTGAAGAAATTTCTTCTCCTCTCAGTCCTGACCCCTTATCCTGAGACTATGCCCCCTAGCTCTAGCCTCACCAGCCAGGGGAAACAGCCTCTTAGCATCTACCATCTAAGAATTTTATGCGTTTCAATGAGACTTTGGTCCTATGGTTCCTAAAGTTCGCCGCTGCTGGATTTTTCCTAGTCGTGTCTGGGTTTGTTGTAAACTAATTGATAGAGATTAATTACTAAGATTAGTCAACGACTCCATTATCATTGTATCGTGCAATTACCAGGATGGTAGAAGGTGAACTAGCTTGACTTTGGTCTGTCTTCATCCAGCAATTCCTGTAGTGTATGTGCCTTTAAGAGCCCCATGTGTACTGTAATGCCGGTAATGGCCACTCGGGCTATATAAGCCTGAGTATTGTGTTGTATCTGTTAGTTCCCCTCCAGACTTTGTTTAGTAAACACCTATCAAACCAACTCCTGTCTTCAGTGTCTCTATCAACACACAGACACAACAGTGGCGACGAAGTGGAAACGGACTTACCTACAATTCGGCAGCACCTCAAGGACATCGATTCCTCTGGCGTCCAGAAGAATCAAGAAGTGAAAGAAGCTGTTGTTTCACCAGCTGGCCAAGCTGGTGGCAGGTACTGCGGTTATCTTTCCTGGGCGTCAGGCTGGGGCTCCAGCGGCTGGCTCTACAGCTGCGCCAAGCAGCGAAAGCGGAGGCAAGCAGTAACAGACGGGGAGGAAGCACTCGGGAGACGGCCGGCGCTGCAAGCAGGTCGGCATTCAGACCTAGAGAGAGAGAGTCCAGCGGGAACGAGTCTCCAACTGTAAATAAATAAATAAAAAAGAACGGAAACCGCGGGAAACGGCGTTGTCATCGGCAGCAGTGGCGGGAAAGCGCGGGAAGCGCCATATCTTTTCTAAGATGCCTAATTCTGGCAATATTGATGCTTTTGATAACGAGATAGAGGATTGGACCACATATGTGGAAAGAGTGGAGGTATATTGCACCGCAAATGGAATAGAAGATGGAAAAAAAAGCTTCAGTACTACTAAATCTAACGGGCGCAAAGACATACAAGCTGTTACGAAACTTAATCACTCCAGCCGAACCGATGGACAAGAATTTTAAGGAGATTGTTGATACCCTACACTGCCAATTCAAGGCAGGACTGGCAGATTCGCTACGAGACAAATTTGTCTGCGGTCTCCTAAGTGTAGGAACACAAAAAAGGCTACTTTCTGAGAAAGATTTAACACTGGACAAGGCTTTCAGTGCAAGAGAAGCTGCAGAGATACAGCAAAAGCCACAGGACTTCGGCACCCATGAAATGACACGGGGTTTCGAGAGATGTTATCGCTGCGGCAAATCCACCCATGACTAGAGGGACTGCTGGTTCAAGGACAAAGCATGCAGGCAATGCGGAAAGATGGGACACATTACACGTGTATGCCGATCTGGAAACACAAAATCCACTAACAGGAAAAAAATCAATAAGGAAAAGCACAGAAAGGTACAAATGATGACGGACAGGAGCTCCGAAGACCAGAAGAGCGATAGCGACTCCGGGAACAAGAGACTAAGCTCTCTCAAATTACATAATGTAATTGCCAAAGAAGATTACCAGACCATTTGGGTTACCCTCACAATAGCAGGGTCCCCAGTTAAAATGGAGCTAGATGCAGGATCAGCTCTGACCGTCATAAATCGACGGGATTACGAGCGGCTATTTCCGCATATACCTTTTAAAAGACACATCCATTATCTTGAAAACATATACGGGGCAGAAAGTATACCCCAAAGGAAAAATAAGGGTGCCTGTTGTATACAACGGCAAGGAAATACAGAAGTTGTATTTATATGTTCTACAAGATGGTGGTCCACCGCTGTTGGGACGTGAATGGATCAGGAAAATACGTTTAGACTGGCACTCCATTCAGGCACTGACGGTGACTAGTAAGGAAAAAAATGATGATGACGTCATACCTGAACGATTAAAAGACATCTTGGCCAACGCCAAGGAAGTGTTTCAAGAGAAACTAGGAACCTTGAAAGGCATCACCGCCTCAAAGCGGAAGATGCAGCAATTCCCAAGTTTTTTAAGGCAAGACCGGTGCCATACGCAATTCGTCCAACAGTCGAGGCAGAGCTGGAGAATTTGGAAAAGGCAGGTGTATTATCTAAAATAGATTGAAGTGAGTGGGCAACACCCATCGTCCCAGTCATGAAGAAAGCATTGAAGAATGATTAATCTGAAGAACAGAGAAAAATTCTCATCTGTGGAGACTTCAAGGTGACTGTAAACCCGGTCCTTCACATGGTACAGTATCCTCTTCCGAGGATAGAAGATATTTTCGCCTCGCTATCCGGAGGGAAACGTTTCACCAAAATTGACTTGGCACAGGCATATCTACAGATGGAGGTTGAGGAGGCCTCTAAAAAGTATCTCACGATAAACACACAAAGGCCTGTACCAGTACAATCGACTGGTTTTCGGAGTAGCATCCGCTCCAGCTATCTGGCAAAGAGCTATGGAGCAAGCCCTCCAAGGGATTCCGGGGACTCAATGCTACCTAGACGACATCCTTGTAACAGGAGAAAACGACAACGAGCACCTTGCCAATTTGGAGCAGGTGCTCACTAGGCTGAGAGAATGGGGCCTATGAGCAAATCGCCCCAAGTGCGAATTTTTCCAAAATCAAATCATATTGTGGCCACATAATTAATAAGGAAGGGTTGCATAAGTCACCTGAAAAAATTGAAGCGGTCATAAAAGCCCCAGCACCTGAAAATGTTTCACAATTAAGGTCGTTCCTGGGATTAATAAATTACTATCCTAAATTTTTACCGAACTTATCAACTCTTCTACACCCTCTTAATGAACTACTACAAACAGGAGTAATTTGGAAATGGAGCAAAGACTGTAAACGTGCTTTCCATAAATGCAAAGACTTAATCACGTCCAAAGAAGTTTTGGCTCATTACAACCCATCACTGCCAATCAGACTGGCGTGCGATGCATCCCCTTACGGCATAGGAGCGGTATTATCGCATAAATTCCCTGATGGCTCGGAACGGCCGATTAGCTTTTGCGTCACGCTCATTGAACTCAGCTGAGCGTAACTATGCCCAAATCGACAGGGAAGCACTCAGCCTGGTATGGGGAGTGAAGAAACTCAACCATTACCTACACGGACAAAAATTTACCTTGTTGACTGACCATCAACCCCCCATCTCCATATTCAACCCTAAAAAGGGTGTTCCCATTATGACAGCGCAAAGGCTACAGAGGTGGTCCCTTTTTCTAGGGGCACACCAATACAACATAGAATACAAAGGATCAAAACAGCATGGGAATGCTGACGGTTTATCGCGCCTACCGTTGCCAACGGTAGAAGAGGCACCTACAGTAGACCCAGTGGAGATGTTCCACTCAACCATAGTGGAATGTCTACCAGTAACAAATTCTGCCATTGAAAAGGAAACGAGAAATGACCCGACTCTCTCACGAGTCTACGACTTAATGGTGAAGGGATGGCCAGCACATGGCGAACCACTGTTACCAGCATTCTCGCAAAGAAGAGAACAGCTGTCAGTGTGCCGAGGAACCTTGATGTGTGGATCCAGAGTGGTGATTCCACCCAAACTCCAGGATAAAGTGCTAAAGGAGCTTCACGAGGGGCACCTGGGTGGAGTGAAAATGAAGAACCTAGCCAGAGCGTTTGTATGGTGGCCAGGTATCGATGGAGACATCGAAGAAATGACCAAGAGCTGCCTAGGATGCCAGAAGGTCCAAAACGCTCCACCCCAAGCCCCTCTACATCCATGGGAGTGGCCCTCATCTCCCTGGCAAAGGGTACATATCGACTTTGCTGGTCCATTTATGGACTCAATGTTCTTAATCGCGGTTGATGCACACTCCAAGTGGCCGGAGGTAATCAAGATGTCCTCCACCACCACGGAAAAAACCATCACAGTATTAAGGACCATATTTGCCAGGAATGGGCTGCCGGAACAGATCTGTTCTGATAATGGACCGCAATTTGTGTCCAAAGAATTCAGGAAGTTCTTAAAAAAACAATGGGGTTAAGCACTACACGTCCGCCCCATACCATCCCGCCACCAATGGATTGGCTGAAAGGTTTGTCCAGACCTTCAAGAAGGCCATGGGTAATGAAGACATAAAACTTCAGCACAAGGTGGATAACTTCTTGTTCGCATACAGGAATGCAACACATATGGTTACAAACCAAACTCCCGCCATGATGTTCTTCAATAGAAGCCTAAGATGGTGGCTGGATTTGATCAAGCCCAACATCAGAAGGGACGTGGAGAACCGGCAATTTCAAGGCATGAATGAAAGGCCAACTAGAACTTTCCAGATAGGTCAACAAGTTTTGGCCCGGGACTACCGTACCGAGAAATGGCAGCCTGGAACTATCTGCACACGACTGGGACCGCTGATGTATACCGTGGACATCGGAGAAAGCATAATAAGGCGCCATGCTGACCAGATCATAGAGTCATCCGAAAAGGGACAACCTACACCACAACTCTATACGCCTAACGATGAAATAGAGATACCTATATCTACCTCCGATCCAGTGATACTGGAACCCGATGAACCAGACACTGGCATTCAAGCTGAATCAGCCTTGCCAAAAGAACCTACTACACCACCAGAAACTACTACACCACCGAGGCGTTATCCGGACCGAGTCAGGAAGCCTCCAGAGAGACTGACTTATAATTAATTAACTGCAGCAATGTATACATTATTTTTCTTGTAACATATAATTAATAATTACTTAAAATATTATGTACTGGTTAGCTAAAAGGGGAGGAATTGTAGTGTATGTGCCTTTTAAGAGCCTCGTGTACTGTAATGCCGGTAATGGCCACTTGGGCTATATAAGCCTGAGTATTGTGTTGTATCCGTTAGTTCCCCTCCAGACTTTGTTTAGTAAACACCTATCAAACCAACTCCTGTCTTCAGTGTCTCTATCAACACACAGACACAACAATTCCGATGTTCCTTTGCATATTTCCAGCAGTGATCACCAGATAACTATCAATAATGGCAACTTCGGAGATTTTTCTTTCTCCGTCCCTAAACCTCTGGTGCTGAAACCACTACTGCCACCTCAGCTGGGATTAGCTGACTCAATGTAGACTGAGTTAATACTTATTTTTAAAAAATCAAATAGTTACCAAACTTTACAAAACCTAACTGAGTTCAATATCCTTTGCTATTTCTGTAGATAATAAGCAAGGGGTGTTGTGAAATTGGCTTTGAGCAGTTTATAAGGTGGGCTGTGTTGGAGAGTTTGAACTAATGTAACTGGAGATAATAGTCATTCATCCAAGAGTACATCAGCTGTGCATGTTAAAGGCCATTGCAATCTTGTAACATTGCAACTTTGTTTTACAAGACAATTTATCAACTTAGTAAATGGCTGAGTATGTAATGCAAATTTATTGCATCAGTGATCACATCTGCTTAAATGAAAAATTAAAAGACCCCTTGCACAGCATAAACCTGGATTCAAATCCAGCCCATAGTTGTCTCCCTCTTTGCTGGCAGTAATGGGCCTTTGTAATATAAGCTTGCAGATTTTCATCTGTGTTCTACAGTGCAAAATTGCCCACAATTAGTGTCTAATTGGTATTAACTGATACTCTAAGAAGGTATAAGACTCGTTAGTGTGAGGAATAGAAAATTCACATAGATGTAGTGGGGAATGGCCCCCTTGGGCTGGGATTAAATTACATTTCTTTGGGCACAGTGGTAGGTACTTTGCAGGCAACCCACACCGTACCTGAACTGGGCATGCTTGATGTTGATCCAAGGTGCAAATGAAATGAAAAGCATTTCCATTCTCAGTACTGACATCCCTCACCTTAATTAGTGTAAATTTACCATTTTAAAATAAAATGGAGATTGCAAGTGCAGGAGAAATACACAAGCTGACCAGAAGTATTTTATACAATAGCAAAATACTGCGGATGCTGGAAATCTGAAATAACAACAGAAAACGCTGGAATAACTCAGCAGGCCAGGCAGCATCCGTGGAGAGAGAAACAGAGTTAACGTTTCAGGTCTGGGACCCTTCATCAGAACTGGAAAAAGCTGGAGATGTAACCGATATTAAGCAGGTGCAGAGACAGGGAGCGGGGTGGGAGGGGAGGAAGGAATTGAAGGAACATACTGTGCTTTTGTAAGAGGCAGGAATATAAAATGTTGCAAATGGGAATGGCAAAATCATACAGCATGAAAAATGGGGGCAGGGGTTATAGTTTAAAATTGTTGAACTCAATGTTGAGTCCAGAAGGCTGTAAAGTGCCTAATCGAAAGATGAGGTGCTGTTCCTCGAGCTTACGTTAAGCTACATTGGAAAAATGTAATAGGCTGAGGACAGAGAGATCAGAGTGGAAGTGAAGTGGTGAATTAAAGTGACAGGCGACCGGAAGCTCAGGGTTACCCTTACGGACTGAACGGAGGTGTTCCGCAAAGCCTTTTGGACTCAACATTGAGTTCAACAATTTCAAACTATAACCCCTGCCCCCATTTTTCATGCTGTATGATTTTGCCATTCCCATTTGCAACATTTTTATCTTTCCTGCCTCGTACAAAAGCACAGTTTGTTCCTTCAATTCCTTCCTCCCCGCCCACCCCCCCCCCCCCCCTCTGTCTCTGCACCTGCTCAATATCTGTTACATCTCCAGCTTTTTCCAGTTCTGATGAAGGGTCCCAGACCTGAAACGTTAACTCTGTTTCTCTCTCCACAGATGCTGCCTGGCCTGAGTTTTTCCAGCGTTTTATGTTGTAATAGAAGTATTTTATAATCTCCTGCGACTCAAATTTTCTCCAATAGCGGTTTACTTTAGCAGGCTGTCACAGAAACTAATCTCTCTGCTCCAATGATTCATCTACCACTTGCTATTGGGCTCAAAATGTGGCATTAACATTTCGTGTCTAAACAAAAATATCAGAAGAAAAATGAGTCTGGTTGTTTTTTAAGGGATGCTGAAAATGTCAACTTGCTTAAAAATAATCAAGCTGGGCCAGTTCCAAAAAAAAAAATGATTTGATTTATAATGCTAACTTAGTTTTCTGGTATTGCCTGAAAGCAAGTTGATGCTTTAGGTAATTTTGATAAGTTCTTCATTTAATCAGTAGAGATTGAGATTGAAATGTCCCCTCACTGTTGAAGTAAGTGAGTATCCACGCTATGCCCAGTCTGAGTTGGATGGTCTCATCCAGGCAAGGGCACTATAACGACAACAAATCATTTATATAGCAACTTTTTAGTATTAAAATGAACCCAAGGCATTTCAGAAATGGGAGTAATAAAAATAGATACTGAGCCAGGAAGGACAAGAATAACAGTGGTGTGCTAAGGCTAGGTTGAAAAGATGGGTATTGAGAGGGTTATAAAAGGTGGAGAGGTTTAGTGAGAGGCTACAGTTGGCCTCTACCTTTGGGTAAGGGATGGGAAAATCAGCTGTGGTTCCTGCCCCTGACTACAATCCTGTGACCCTTGCTGAGAATGTACATGTGTAAATATTGGGCAAGGACAAGATGGGGCTTGGCTATGGTGTTCACCATGGGGATTAGTCTGACAACTCTATCAAGGCTTATATGTGATGAATGGCCACTTGATGGAGGTATCTGACGGTGATTATTGCCATTGGAAATGTACCCTAGTGAGAAGTCAGTACCTTTGTCAAAAGGGGGGGGAGGGGAGTATAAATTGGAAGCAAAAGGAGGTAAAAATTGCAAATACTTATTAGAGAATTTTAGAAAATCAAACTTAATAGCTTTTTGCATGGTTTACACATTGCATTTTTTTCTGAAACAGTAATTTTCCCTTTGGTAGTGCAGATTTATTTTGTAAAATGTTTGGCAGCACAGTGCACTGATGCTCAATAGCACCGAGAATTACATATATAGGGTCAGCTCCTGTTTGCTTAGTTCCAGGTCTGAAGGATGCCACGTGTAGTATCCCCTCCTTTATTGGATGAGGGCAAGAGATGAAAATCAGAAGGGAAGAATCATTTTTGGCAACAGGTTGGGTTTCTTGGCTGCCTACAACAAGGGCGTATTGGCAGAATGGGGCATAAATGTCTGACGTCTTGGTAAAATAAAAGAGACGGCCATATGAATCTGAAGATGTGGATAATTTATAAGTAAAATTTACATTATAAAAAAAGAGTAACAGTTCAAATGAAACATGACAGGTTACTTTTTTTTTGTGTGAACGTTGTGCTCATCAAGGTGATGAATCTTGGTGCTACAGAATGGAACAATTTCCTTTTCAGGCACTCTGTGTTCTTATTGAGAACTGCCAGACCAAGTATAGTATGGTTAGGTGCAGAGTAAAGTTGTTTCTGTTCAATGTGGCTCAGCGCCTAACTCAGGAGAACATCCTCTATTGCATCAGTGTAACATTTTTCTAGTTCCTACAACAACTATCCTGTAGCCTATGAATGAGATTTAACAGTTTAGTGTCAATTATTCTGAACTAGAAGCAGTTTATGCTGTGGGCCCATGTCCCTTAGGAGCTGGCTTATGACTGCCCAAAATCCTTGGTTTTCGGGGTAGACACCTGCTAATTGACATATTTGAAAACCGGTAGCAGAGTTTTCCAATGTTTGATTGTCTTTTTTTAATTAAAACAATGCATTCACTGATTGGGATGCTCTCACACGAAAATGAAAGACAGGCTCAATTTCCACTTGCACGATTGGAATATTTCGCTCACACACAGCCTTTAGAAAAAGTCTCTCCGGTTTTGGATTGAACAAAACGTAGTACAGGAAACTTTGGTTTAGCCGGAGGTTATATGTCCGGAATACTCAATCTAACGGCAAAAATCAGGAGCCGTTTGCTATAAGTTTTTTTAGTTCTCGTTGCTTTTTTTTCCCCCAGTCAGGCACTGCAAGGTCTGTAGCTATAGCAACAGCTTCAGCTAGAGACGCTTGCAGCTGCAGCCGACTGTTTTGAAGCTGTTGCTAAGCAACAGGGTTTGTTGATTCACACGGAGCTTTTCAGTTCCGTATGTTTCAACATTAACGCTGGTATGTCCGGCACTTTTGATGGTACGGCACCAGTTCGGTCCAGTCAGTGCCGGATATCAAAAAGTTTCCTGTAGTTCTATTTTACATAAAATTCCATACATTACATCAGGCAGGGGAAACCTTCATCCAGTCATTCTGAGCTGGATTTGAACTCATGTCTGAAGTAAAAGGTCAGCAATTTAACCCACCAAAGCACAATGCCGCAATGTATAGAACCAGAAAAGATTATTGAAGTCCATCTGGACATCCCAATGTCTAGAAAATAACATCCCATGATACCATTCATCTCCCTCTATCAAACATTTCTCTCAGTACTTCATTCAACTCTTCTCAAATTTCAGTCCCCACTGCCTCTCTTTAGCAGTCCATTCCATATATTCACTAGCCTCTGCATAAAGTAGTTAAATTTAAATTAATATTTCACCCTCCCTCTTCTAAGTTCGAGACTATGCCCTCTTATTGCAGAATTTGTGACTATGTTAAACATATTGACATTTATTTATCTAGTCCCATCACAATTTTAAATATTGGTGTCCGTCTTGGCTCGGTGGTAGCGCACTCGCCTCTAAGTCAGAAGGTCATGGATTCAAGTCCCACTCCAGAGACATGAGCATATAATCTAGGCTAACACTTAAGTGAAGTACTGCACTGTCAAAGGTGCCATCTTTCATATGAGATGTTAAACCAAGGCCCTGCCTGCTCTCGGGTGGAAGTAAAAGATCCCATGGCACTTTTTGAAGAAGAGCAGGGGAATTGTTCCCAGTATCCTGGTCAAAGTTTATCCCTCAATCAATATAACTTTATATAAAAAAAAATTTTTTTTAAAGGATTATCGGGTCATTTATCTCATTTGCTTTGTGGGATCTTGCTGTGCACAATTGGTTGCTGCACTTTCTACGTTACAACAGTGACTACATTTCAAAAATCCTTCAATGGCTATGAAGCACTTTGGGATGTCTTGGGTTATGAAATGCAATTTTTTTTCTTTTTCTTTCTCCATCTCGCAACAGATCACGCCTGAGCCTTCTCTTCAATGTAAACGTTTTCAGCTTCTAGAGCATCTCCACTTAACTCGCATGCCTAATTCAAGCTATCAATTTATTTGTGTTTCATCACACCCTCTCCAATGCTGATGTCTTTCTCATAATATGGTAACCAGAATTGTACACCGTAGACCAGATAGGGCTAGACAGCAGTCTATAAACTCTCTCACTTTCTAAGATTTATGCTCTACTCTCCTTACTGTACAGCTCAAGATCCTATTTGCTCTCTCTACTGCTGCCTGACACTGTTGATTGCTTCAATGATCTGTACACCAGTCATCCCAAATCCCTTTCTTGTGTTGTGTCCTGTAGAATGATACCATATTGCTTGTATTGTCACTGTTTATTATCCCTTTCTTTCCTCATGACTTGGTTTTCTCCATATTAAATGACATCTGTTACTTGTCAGCCCAGCCTACTCAGCCCTTTGATATTTGATGAGACTTTTTTTATTTGCAGTCCCACCTACTTTGATATCATCTGCAAACTTGGTGTTTTTGTTTCTGTCCCTACTTCTAGCAACTTATGTATGTTGTAAATAGCATTGGTCCCAGCACTGATCTCTGAAGCATCCCATTCCATTGTCACCCCACTTCAAATGCAATGACCCTTTGTTTTATCCGTTTCAGCCACTTTCTGATCCTGTTCCGAAGTACGTTTTCCAGCTTTGCTGGAACCTAAGTAAACAGTGTTCACTGCACGCTCTGTCCACAAGGTTTGCTACCTCCCAAAGAACTCCTAGATTCATCAGGCATGATCTTCCGCCCATAAAACCATGTACACTACATCATGGATTGATTTTTTTTCTCCAAGTACACTCATTTTTATTAGTTACAGATTTTTTTGGGAGGGCTTGATGAATATATAGGTAGTAGTAAAAGTTAAACTATCCCGTGAATGAATAAATAATAAAAATTGTGTATTGATGCTGGGAGGATGTTTCCTCTGGCTGGGGAGTTTAGAACTTGGGGGGCATAGCCTCAGAATAAGGGGATCGGCCATTTAGGACTGAGATGAGAAATTTCTTTATTCAAAGGGTTGTGAATCTTTGGAATTCTCTACCCCAGAGGGCTGTGGCTGCTCAGTTGAGTATATTCAAGACAAAGATCGCTAGATTTTTTGGATACTAAGGGACTCGAGGGATATGGGGATAGTGCAGGAAAGTGGAGATGGGGTAGAAGATCAGCCATGATCTTATTGAATGGTGGAACAGGCTCGAATGGCCTACTCCTGCTCCTATATCTTGTGTTCTTATTTTGAAATGTTGATTGCAACCCTACTTTTTCTACCTTTTGAACACAGTCGAAATTTGCATTATAAATAGAAAGAGAAGCCTTGTAGGATTTTTTGTAGTTTTTGTTTTGAAGTTATTTTAACTCATGTAAAGAGCCAATGCACATTTTTAATTCTGAAATTCCTTTTATCCATAGTGCTGAGAAATGGTGCTTGGGAAATTGTCCATTGGGAAAAGGTATGAAATATTGTTTTATCTTGATCAAAGAAAGTAAAGCTATATTAAGTTGACAGACATATTTATCACTAATGCAATCTGAGTGAGCTATCGTGCTGATCATTTGTCTACTAATAGTACTTGATGGATTCTGAGCTAATAAATTATATTGTGAGTAATAATGCTCGAGACTTGCCAAAGTGTCCAAGGTATAGCAGTTTAATGAGTTGGTTCAAATATGTATCCAGCTTATATTTGCCTGTGTTGCTTTGAGTAGTTTATTAGAATCGGACAAAAATCCATTATCTGCTCTCTTCTAGCTCACCTAACTGAAAAGCATGAAACAGAAATAGATAAATATTGTACGTGAGTCGAGTCAAGAAAAGAAAAATATAGGGTGAAAGACGTCTGCCATCTCTCCCGTTCATGGTGTTTCTATAGAAACCCTACAAAGCAGATTAATCGACATCTGTCAAATTCTGTTTAGCTGATGGACTTACTATTACATTAGCTAGTTTCATTACGATAATAGATGGGAATACATTGAGGATTGCGATGATGACCAAAGATAAATAGTCATTGAAAAGTACATTATAAGAAGTGTGCTAAAAAAATGAAGTCTTGACATTGGGTCAAAATCTCAACTAGCTAATTCCAACCAGAAAAAGCATGACGTAGCAGAGTACTTCATGACAAACTTGCAAGTTTTTTTTGGTTAGTAGTGCTCTAGTGTGGTTTTTGGTGATGGTTTTAGAAAACATCTACTTATAAGATTGTCCTGACCTTCCAACTGAAGAATGGTCATCTGTGCCTACATGTTTGGGAAAAAAAACACTTTTGGCTCCTTAATTATCCTCAACCCAGTCTTCCTCCCAAGTTGCAGAAATGCCTGGAATAGCGCTTAATGAGATCAATTGGATTTAACATTGCATGCAATAAGGCGGGTAAATCTTGATTTTAAAGAAAAAACATCCATTAAGGGAAATGTACAGTTTCTGTACCTTTTTTAGATTTGTCATACTTTCCAAAAGTACCATGTACTGTGTACATATGAACATAGTCATACGGCACAGAAGGAGGCCATTCGGCCCATCGAGTCAGTGCCAGCTCTCTGTAGAGCAATCGAGTCAGTCTCATTCCCCTACTCTATCCCTGTAACCCTGCAAGTATATTTCCCTCAAGTACCTATCCAGTCTCCCCTTGAAAACATTGAGTGTCTCCACTTCCACCACTTCCGTTGGCAGCGAATTCCAGGTCCTCACTGCTCACTGCATAAAAAAGTTTTTCCTCATGTCCCTTGTATCTTTTGCCCAAAACCTTGAATCTGTGTCCCCTAGTCCTTGGACCATCAACTAGTTGGAACAGCCTTTCCCCGTCTGTCTATCCAAACCCGTCATAATCTTGTACACCTCTATCAAATCACCCCTCAACCTCCTTTGCTCTAATGAAAACAATTCCAGTTTCTCCAACCTGTCCTTGTAGCCAAGATCCCCCATCTCCGGAACCATTCTGGTAAATCTCCTCTGCACCCTCTCAAGGGCCTTCACATCCTTCCTAAAGTGTGGTGACCAGAACTGGACGCAATACTCCAGTTGTGGCCTAACCAGTGCTTTATGAAGGTTCAGCATAACTTCTCTACTTTTGTACTCAATATCTCCTATTTATGAAGCCCAAGATCCCATATGCTTTGCTAACCACTCTCTCAATATGTCCTGCCACCTTCAGGGACCTATGCACATTAACTCCCAGGTCCCTCTGTCCCTGAACACTCTAAAATTGTGCCATTAAGTGTATATTGTCTCTCCCTGTTCCTTCTGCCAAAATGCATCACATCACACTTCTCTGTATTAAACTCCATCTGCCACTTGTCTGCCCATTCTGCTAGCCTTTCTATGTCTTGTTGCAGTCGATTGGCATCATCCTCGCTGTTTGCCACACCCCCAAGTTTGGTGTCATTGGCAAATTTAGAAATTCTACTCTGTATTCCAATATCCAGGTCATTGTGGCCCCAGCACTGACCCTTGGGGAACGCCACTGTCTACCATCCTCCAGTCTGAAAAACAACCATTTACCACAATTTGCTGTTTTCTGTCCAGCCAATTCCTTATCCAAGCTGCCACTGACCCACCTATTCCATGAGCCTCAATTTTGTTAACCAGCCTTCTCTGTGGTACTTTGTCAAATGCCTTTCGAAAATCCATGTAGACAACATCCATTGCATTCCCTTCATCAAAAAATTCAAGTAGATTAGTTAAACACGATCTGCCTTTTACAAATCCGTGTTGGCTCTCCTTAATTAGCTTAAACCTCTCCAAATGCCCGTTAATTTTTTCCTTGATTATTGTTTCTAAAACTTTACCCACCACTGATGTTAAACTGACCGGCCTGTAGTTACTAGGATTGTCCTTGCACCATATCGAGGATTTTCTATTTATCTGTATTTGTTGTTCAGCAATGTGTTTTTGAAAGAATTACATGCTTATGTGGCACCACTGCATAAGTCTCCATCTTTATTGATTTTTTTTTTGACTCAGCAATGTTTTAAATCTGTTCTGAGGCTGCACACATCAGTGCAGCATAATGCAGATACAATGAAATTTTAATGATATGTTAATAGGAAAGTTCTGAAATATTGTCCTCACTCTTGTTTATTTCTATGATTAAAGAGAATATTTTAGGCTATCTGAATTTGGTGGTTATACAGAAGTCTGGATCTAGAATCCTGGAGGCAGGCTATATTTTATTTAGATTATTTTTCAATAAGTATTGCAAATCTCTGTGTCCATATTGAGGTGTGTAGCTGTAAAGTTGTAATACAGACAACATGATGCATGAGACGTCACTGTGAGGTTTTGATGATGTGTGTAATTGGTATCAATGTAAGTCATACATCAGTTATGCTTCAGAAGTATTTGATGGCCAGCATGTGAAGAACAATGTTATTTTGGGGGATGAAGTGTGGGGGAAGGGAACCTGAGACATTTGTGGGATCTGAATAGCTGCTGTTCATGTGCATCATGATGTTGTTGCAGCTTCAATTTTTTTAAATACCCTTTTCTTGTTCCAGAAGGTTTCATTGCACTTCTGTGAGTGGAGCTCATCTCCCACAATCATGAAGTATATCACGCCCCTGCAGAAATAACATAGCCTGGATCTAACCCTTCACTCCAATCCCAGTGAGCTCCTCAGTGTCTTCAGTCTATTCAAACAGAAAATTATTACACCAAGGACTAGACAGGCTAAAATCATTATTACATATGCTAAATTGATTCAGAAGCTTAATACCCAGGCACTATAATAAAATAAGACAACATTTTAAAATGCATAGAATACATAAGGTTTTTTTTAAGAGCTCTTTGGTTCTCAATTATCTTCATTGGAAAGTCTTCAGTGGTTTCATTGACACAAATAATCTAATAATTTTCTGCCCAGCAATACTCTTGTGGTCTCCCTTTACGATACAATTAGCACCAAATATAATTAAATTCAAATTAATGAACAATGATTTTAAAAACGCTTTTACCTGAGCACTTGACACTTTCACTTCAAAGCCTGTATCTTAATCTTTGATCAAAATAAAAGTTCATATTCTTGTAGAGGAATCATCTCTGATTTTAAACTTGGCAAAAAAGCAGTATCTATTTTAAAAGCTAAATATTGTGGAAATCTGAAATAAAAACAGAAAATGCTGGAAATACTCAGGTCAGGCAGCATCTGTGGAGAGAGAAACAGAGTTAACATTTCAGGTCAATGACATTTCATCAGAACTGGAAAAAGTTAGATATGTAAAAGGTTTAAATCAAGTACAGAGGCAGGGAAATGGGGGAGGGGAGGAAAGAACAAAAGGAAAGGTCTGTGATAGGGTGGAAGGCAGGAGAGATTAAATGACAAAAGGGTTGATTGTGTGAAGTGAAAGGGGTGGTAATGTATCTATTTTAAATCTGGGTTACCACAGATGAAAGCTGAAGGTGTATGAGTTTCTAATTTTTGAAAGATACTCTGGATACAACCATTAAAAGGCTTTAATGTGGAGTTACTTAAAAGCTGTATTACTGCAGAGAAAAGCATAATGGAACATGCTTTATCCAGTATAATGGAACATGCTTTATCCAGTATAAATCACCGGATGCCGCCTCCTCCACAGTGGATATTGGAAATTGGCAGATAATTTGAGTCCCAACATTTTGGTCTTGCACATGTGCCACAATAACCTACGCTTGGGTATCATAGAATCATAGAAATTTACAGCACAGAAGGAGGCCATTCAGCCCATCTTGTCCATGCCGGCCGACAAAAAGCTATCCACCCTAATCCCACTTTCCAGCACTTGGTCCGTAGCCTTGTAGGTTACGGCACTTCAAGTGCATATTCAGGTACTTTTTAAATGGGATGAGGGTCTCTGCCTCTACCACCCTTTCAGGTAGTGAATTCCAGACCCCCACCACCCTCTGGGTGAAAAGAATTTCTCCTCAAATCCCCTCTAAACCTCTGACCAATTATTTTAACTCTATGTTCCCTGGTTATTGAACGTTCTGCTAAGGGAAATAGTTCCTTCCTATCCACTCTATCTAGGCCCCTCATCATTTTATACACCTCAATTTGGTCCCCCCTCAGCTTCTTCTGTTCTAAAGAAAATAACCCCAGCCTATCCAATCTTTCCTCATAGCTAAAATTCCCCAGCCCAGGCAACATCCTTGTAAATCTCCTCTAAACTCCCTCTAGTGCAATCACATCCTTCCTGCAATGCTGCGGCCTAACTAGTGTTTTATGCAGTTCAAGCATAACCTCCCTGCTCTTGTATTCTATGCCTTGGCTAATAAAGGCAAGTATCCCGTATGCCTTCTTAACCACCTTATCTACCTGTCCTGCTACCTTCAGGGACCTGTGGACATGCACTCCACGGTCCCTCTGATCTTCTGCACTTCGCAGTGTCCTACCATTTAGAGTGTATTCCCTTGCCTTGTTGGCCCTCCCCAAATGCATTACCTCACACTTCCCCGGATTGAATTCCATTTGCTGCTGTTCTGCCCACCTGACCAATCCATAGATATCTTCCTGCAGTCTGCAGCCGCCTTCATTATCAACCACACGGCCAATTTTTGTATCATCTGCAAACTTCTTAATCACACTTCTGACATTCAAGTCCAAATCATTGATATATATGCCACAAAAAGCAAAGGACCCAGTACTGAGCCCTGCAGAACCCCACTGGAAACAGCCTTCCAGTCACAAAAACACCCTTCAACCATTACACTTTGTTTTCTGCCTCTGAGCCAATTTTGGATCCAATTTGCCAGGTTAGCCCTCCCCAAATGCATGAAAGTATGAAGTGAAGAATAATACAACAAACATGCATTAAATTAAATTTTTCTGGAGATGTGAAGTTGATTTATGCTGGACAGGAAGAGAGTGCTATTAGCTGGCTGTGGAATGAAGTGATGCTTCATGTAATACTTGGTTCAAAGCAAAATTTTGGTGAATAATCAGGACCGTGGCTAATTGGAATACGGGTAATGAAGGACTTAGACTTTTAATGCAAAGTACAGATCCCACATGAGTTTTGAAAATATTCCCTATCCGATGAGAGAAATGGTTTTAATCTACACCTACAGCATACAGAAGTAAAATGACGGCTCCTTCTATACAATAATAACTTTCATTTATATAACACCTTTTCATGTAGAAAACATACTGAGACACAGAGGCATAATCAGACAAAATGGATGCTGAGCCAAAGGAGATATTAGGATGGGTGACCAGAAGCGTGGTCAAAGTGGTGGGTTTTAAGGAGGAGAGGAGGTGGAATTCCAGAGTGTAGGGCTAGGACAGCTAAAAGCACAGCCACCAATGATGGGACAAAGGGAACGGTGGGGATTAAATCTCCTGTTAGCCTTATCTGCTGCTGTAAAAATAGTTTCTGTATCTCAAGTCTTTCCTCTAGCTATAATTTCATATTGCTGGCATCATCCTGGTAAATCTTGTCCACAAGTAGATCTCCTTTTTGGTCCCTAATCGGCCCCACCCTTCTTTTGACTACCCTTTTTTTTACTATTTATATGTTTATAAAAGACTTTTGGGCTCCCTTTTATGTTAGCCGCTAATCTATGTTCATACTCTCTCTTTGACCCTCTTATCTCTTAGTTCCTTTTTTAGATCCCCTTTGTACTTTATACAGCTTGGTTCTGTACTGTATACAGCTTGGTTCTGTACTTTATACAGCTTGGTTCTGTACTGTATTATGAACCTTAGATTTGTCATAAGCCTCCTTTTTCTGTTTCATTTTAATTTCTATATCTTCGATCATCCTGGGAGCTCTAGCTTTGGATGCCCTTCCTTTCCCCCTCGTGGGAATGTGTCTAGTCTATACCCAAACTCCATCCTCTGAAGGCCTACCTTTACTCAATTACTGTTTTGCTTACCAATTTTTGATTCCAATCCTCCCTGGGCCAGATCCCTCTTCAACTCACTGAAATTAGCCCTCCTCTAGTTAAGTATTTTTATGCTCGATTGTTCCTTGTCCTTTTCCATAGTTATTCTAAACCCGATGATATTATGATCACTGTTCCCCAAATGCTCCCCCAATGAAACATGCTCCACTTGCCGCACTTCATTCCCCAGTATTGCTTCCTTTCTCGTTGGGCTGGAAGCACACTGATCAAGAAAATTCTCTTATACACATTTCAGGAATTCCTCCACCTCTTTGCCCTTTACACTGTTACTACCCCAGTCTGCATTGGGGTAATTGAAGTCCCCCATTATCACTACTCTATAGTTCTTGCATCTTTCTGTAATTTGCCTGAAGACTTGCTCCTCTATCATCTTCCCACTATTTGGTGGCCAATAGTATACACCTGATAGCTCCTCTATTCGTTAATTCTAACCAAATAGATTCTGTCTTAGACCTCTCAACTACACCATCCCTTTCTAGTGCTATAATAGTTTCTTTGATCAGTGCTGTCGCACCCCACCTTTTATTCACTTCCCTATCTTTCCTGAATACGTTGCAGCTAGGAATATTTAGTTCCCAACCCTCCACTTCTTTGAGCCAGCTCTCTGTTATTGCCACTATATCATAGTCGCATGTGGCGATTTGGCCCTGCAGCTCACCAACCTTATTTACCATGCTACGTGCATTTCCGCACACGCACTCCAAATCCATCTTAGACTGCCTCGCATTTGTTCCCTGTCTTATCTCTCCTATTTCTGGACTATTCTTTAATCTAGTGCTATTTGTCTCTCCCAGTCCTCTGTGCACCTTGTTTATCTGTTCAGATGTTTCATCCTGGTGCCCATCCCCCACAGCACTAGTTAACCTTCCCATGAGGACATTCATCCTGGTGCCCATCCCCCTGCCAAATTAGTTTTAAACCCTCCCCCACAGCACTAGTTAACCTCCTTGCAAGGATATTCATCCCAGCTTTGTTGAGATGCAACCCGTCCATCTTGAACACGTCCCTTCTGCCCCAGAACTGGTCCCAATCCCCCAGGAATCTGAATCCTCCCTCCTGCACCATTTCTCGAGCCACACGTTAACCTGTTTCTCCAGCCACACGCAAAGCTGTTTTATCCTGCTATTCCTATTCTCACTGGTGTGTGGCACTGAGATTAATCCAGAGATTACTTCTCCAAGGTCCTGCTTTTTAACTTCCTCCCAAGCTCCTGAAACTCTGACTGCTGGTCCGCAACCCTTTTCCTTCCTATGTCATTGCTTCCCACATGGACCACAATTTCCAGCTGTTCCCCTTTCCCCCCTCAAAATGGGTCAGTAGGTCTGCACAGAATGCATACCTACTGGCTCCTGCTAGATAATCCTCTTGTGTGCACATCTAGTGTGGACAGGATTGATACCACCCATTATTAAATAAAACATACTGAGTATTTAGTATTGTTATAAAGATGATCATTTTTGATAGGTGAGAGGAGGCAGGTGTGGCGCATAAACCCCAGCATAGACCAGTTGGGCCGAACGGCCTGTTTCTCTGCTATACATTCTATGTAATAAAAAAGAAATTGCAGTTAAAATTAACCTGGAAAATTCCCTTGGTATAACTGGTTCTATGATGATTTATGTGGTCAGCATTTCAGAATATTCCAGAACTCCTCTGTTAACATATCCTAAAAGACAATTCATTTAAATGGAACTTTAATAGAAGCATTATGAGATAATGCTGAATTTAATGAGACAGCATTCACCGTTTGCTGTGGCATTCAAAGTCACTAGTGTTAACCACTTAATAGTTTCTTTCTTGCAGGAAGAGGTTGGCGATATAGTTAAAATAAATTGCACAGAATGCATACCTGCTGATACTGTACTACTCTCATCAAGGTAGAGATGCCTGTTGATGCTTGTGTAGAGGATGACCCCTCTACCTCCTGCACTGTCCCAGTACTGCTCCAAGAAAATGGAATCAATGGCAAAATGGAACTAGACCACACATTTGTCACTTATTGTTTGGAATGTTTCTAGTGTATAATGAACGCCAGGTTTTGTTTGGGTCAGAAAAGACAATTCATTTAAAATAAATGTTGCCTAGTAGAAGTTCTACCCTATTAACAGCTGTCCAGGGTACTGAGTTTTAATTCTTTATGTTCGCAATGGCGATATCCATAATAGGTTGAAACCATTATGTATTTGTCTCCATTTTAACTAATCCTGACTTGAACATGACAACACGATAGTATAAACTATTCAACATTAAAACCATGTTCCTTGTGTGTGGATTAAGAACACCAGCCCCAAAATTGCAAGAGACTTCTGGCACAGTCGTGCTGCAACTGCAATGGATACACCAGGTTCTGGAGTTTCAGGAGGTCTTGTCTGGGCCCCAAACATGGGCCCCTGTGTCAGAGGGGGTGGGCTTCCTTATGCTGGAAGTTCCCACTTCCCCCAGCCTCAGTGGGATGTAGTGTAAATGTGGAGTCCTATGAGGCCAGGTGGACTGTCCTTCAGAAGATGCAAGGAAGTTATGGTAAACCTTTATAAATCACTGGTTAGGCCTCAGCTGGAGTATTGTGTTCAATTCTAGGCACCACACATTTTAGGAAGGATGTCAAGGCCTTGGAGAAGTTGCAGAGGAATTTATCAGAATTATACCAGGGATGAGGGACTTCAGCTATGTTGAGAGACTGGAGAAGCTGTGATTGTTCTCCTTGAAGCACTTGGAAAAAGTTAAGGGGGGATTTAATAGAGATGTTCAGAATTATGAAGGGTTTTGATAGAGTAAATAAGGAGAAACTGTTTCCACTGGCAGGAGGGTTGGTAACCAGAAGATACAGATTTAAGATAATTTGCAAAAGAACCAGCAGGGAGATGACTTTTTTTTACACAAGAAGTAGTTGTGATCTGGAATGCATTGCCTGAAAGGATGGTGGAAGCAAATTCAATAATAACTTTCAAAAGGTAATTGGATAAATACTTGAAAAGGAAAATTTGCTGGGCTATGGAGAATGAACAGGGGAGTGGGTCAAATTGAATAGCTTTTTCTAAGAGCCAGTGCAGGCACAAAATGGCCGAATAGCCTCTTTCTGTTCTGCATGATTGTAAATGGGTCCCAGCAGAGGGGATCCACACTTGGTAAACAGCCTGGACCCTGAAGAACAAAAAGTTTTATTATTGGCTCCTTTGCAGAGGGAGCAGAAACTATGTTTCTCCAAAGGGGTCTATACATCCTCCCAGCCTAGAAGGGCAGCAAGTGCAGTTTCCAGCCTGTGTGGGTCATTGGGCAATGTTACCACTAAGCTGCACTGCCGCAGGTCCTGCGCAGCCCTGGACTGGCTTTTGAATGAGAGATTTCGTGCATGCACAAAATTTTGAATGGGCCGGGCACCTTTATTTAAAAAAAAAAAAGAAATGAGGGGGTACATTGCCAATGGGTGCCTGAGATGCTCTGACATTGGCTTGGGTGCCCACCAGGCCCATGCAAGTAAGGTTTCCTCCCACTGACCACGCATACTCCCAACGGGCTTAGCGCTGGAGGCCACAGGCAGCGTAACTGTCAGATCGTGGCTCATGCAGTACAAGTTAACTTGTGTATATTAGATCAATTACTTTTGATTTTTGGACTTTTCTGTGGGTTAACAAAGAGAAAATTGATGCTTAGGCAGAAAGGATAACTATAGATCACTAGTTTCACATTGTTTCATTTATTTAATAGCCATAATTGCTCTTGCGATATAAAAGATTTTTAAAATTTTGTTTAGAAAGTGCCACCACAATACTTTGTTTCTATATTTTTATGTTATACCAACTCTGGAAATAGTTTCAGATTTAAGACTTGGAAATAGTTTCAGATTTAAGACTTTTCATCACCATGAGCTGTATTTTAAAGGGATTTTCTAAAGATGTGGTTGTTTATGAAATCGGATGAGAATTTTTTATAGAAATTCAGCCTGAGTTTCCCAAAATTAATCTAAAA
This sequence comes from Somniosus microcephalus, assembly GCF_052327205.1. Taxonomy (NCBI): domain Eukaryota; kingdom Metazoa; phylum Chordata; class Chondrichthyes; order Squaliformes; family Somniosidae; genus Somniosus; species Somniosus microcephalus. Next base: position 217,098,656 of record NC_140988.1, on the reverse strand, counting down.
ATCCATTTAAGCACTATTATTTACAATGGACCAAATTGATATTTCACAAAATGCAACTTAGTTTCCATTTTTTTTGCTGAACCATTTTCTTGGAGACTATTTCTTTGAAACCTTTTTAGATGTTTTTTACAAAATCCATTTTCTGTTCAAGTCACACAAGGCATAGATTGAAACCTAGATTATTTTTTATAAGTGAAAACTCAAAAGTCCTGATTTTCATTCAAAAGTGTACATGAAATAAAATTAGTGTGCATTTTAGTTTAGCAGTGCTTCCGTTATAACTTTAGAAAATGCACAACACTCCCTCTGATACCTTAAAATCATAGTTAAAAGATTAGTTTTGTTGCTGTTTGAGTGAAAACCAGAATCGTGAAGATCTAACTTGACAATGAGATGTAGTAGCGTAATGTAGATTTTTATTAACTTCAACATTTTTAAAATTAATTTCATTTTTTTTTCATGTTAATATGCCCTGTTGTGGAACTTGGCTTGCTATCTATTATTGAATGTTGCCAATTCTAAAAGCACTACTTTGTAAAGCACTACAAGCCACCAAATTAATATATATTTTCTTAACTACTATTTGAAATTGTAGATGGTTTGAGCCTTTAAGATTGATCAAATATCTGTCCCAAGCGCATTTTCTGTGTTTTACAAAAAAACTAGTTGTGATTTATAAAAAGATTGAGTGTATTTTCTGTGTATTACAATTTACTTTTGCAGGAATACATTTCCTATTCTAAATATTCATATTGTGTACAGATCCTTCTGCACACAACACTTTTTTAAAATATCTAGGCAATCCTTGGAGTCATATGATTGATTGCATCTGACATGAATAAAATGGATTTTGAAAAATTATATTGCAAATAAATTGTAATTGTTTTTATTTTCTGTATAACCAATCAATTTGCTTCTTTTTACCTTTTTCTCATCACGTTTTCCATTATTACCTTATCCCTCCACATTATTTGTGTGTGTGTGTGTCCTAACCCTCTATCTGCTGGGATTAATACAGGTGGCAGTGGGGGAGATTGTGAAAGTGACCAATGGGGAACACCTCCCAGCTGACCTCGTCATTCTGTCATCAAGGTCAGATTTGATTTAGGGAATATAATACTGCAGCATTTTAAAGCAGCAGTGGGTCCTCAAAGGCAGCCCCAAAGAGGCTATTTGTAATTCTTCTTCAGATGTACTTTGATTCACATTCTACATCAGATTCCCGAATAAATTTTGATTACTAACAGAAATTACCTTGTGGGGGAGGGGTAAAAAAATATCAATTTGCTCCCCCTCCCCAATGCAATGTAACTTTCTTATTGACCAAAGGGATGGTCTGAAAGTTTACTCTCGGGCTACCTCCAGAGCTGCTCCATATGAAACACTAGAAAGTGCACAAAGGAAAGCTGCTCAGTCTTGCTGTGGCTCCTCTTTCTGGGAAGTACCTGGCCTCTCTTTGGCACTCTCCATGGCAGCACAATTGAAATTAAGAACTTGTCCGATAGAATCAGTTCCATAATTCTCTAGTGCAATATATTGGAGTTGCAATACTCACCATTATGCTCTCCAGTAATTTTATTGCATTAAGAAGTCACAAATAATCTATTCCCCTTCACTGACACAGAATTGTTATAAATCAACATAACATTTTGTTCTATCAAAGATTACCATATATTGTGCGTAAATATTTTCTTACAAGCTGAATAGTTCACATCATCCCTTTTTGTCCATAATGCTCAACAGTAGCTTAATTTTGTAATGCCAAAGTTGCATGTAGCTATTTTCAATTATACTTAAATGCCCAGGTAACCATGCATAGAGCAGGTAATGGATTAACTAATAGTGATGCTGTAAAAAGGCCAATTTTAGAAATGAAGTAAACCATATGTAAAATTATGACTTTTGCAGAAGTCCAGCTTTATGCTTATCCTTTAGAGCAAAACAAAGACATTTAGGCTGTTTACATCTTGTAATTTAAAGATGAAACAAAAGATGCTTTCCCAAAAATGTTATTTTACTAAGTGTTGAGCTGTCTAAGAAGATGCCCTGTTTAATAATTTTTTTCTTGGTGGGTTTTACAAGCTTGCTGGAGGACCCACTGTACTTTTCTGAATGTTATCTTTTGCATGTTCTTGGATTTAAAACTTCTCACTTTTTGTATTATGTGACAAACTGCATGTTGCTGTGGCAAATATAATTATTACAGTGCTGCAACTGCACCTTGTGGTGTTGTAACTTACTAATCAGGAAGCTTGCTGCGCAGTCCCTATTTTTCTGATTTTGTATCTGTTTACTGTTGTGTAGCTTTGCTGCTGCGTTAATGGATGTGTTTTTATTAAATGTATTTCTAATTATTTTACATATACTATTTTGCCTTTTGGATGATGTTTCCCCTGCCCCACTCCCACTTGTTTAACAGGTACACAGAATCTTTTCTTGCACATGTAACATGCATGAGCTATTCCCCTTATGACAGAATGTACACATTCCCAGGGCACATCTTTATGAACAGTCATGGAACTGGTCCATCAATAGTAATTGATTGGGCTTTAAGAATTGTCCGAATTAAATAATGAGGAAATGTTTATTTTCTCCTCCTCCTCCTTAAATCTCGGTGGGAGTAGAAACTGCAAGATGTGTTTTAAGGAATAGGTGCTAAACACTTTGAAGTGTTTTGTCATCTGCAGAGCAAAATTATTAAAATCATCTTTGGTGTGTTCAGCCATCTTTTGTATAACCATTACTCATTTTGTGCATAAATGAAATGCATAAATAAGATTTATAAAGTAAATTATCCAAAGTTTGACTTCGTTATTCTGTTTGTAACTTAGATATCTAAGGTAATTACTCAATTTAATTATATAAAACTATCTGTCTAAATTAATAAATGCTTGACTATTAGACTAGCATAGTCAAACATTTGCGTGATAGTGTAACATGGATGGAAACAGTTGAAAAATGTAATAAGCTTGTCATTGTTTCATATTAGTGTCTTAAAAATCCTTAAAATTATGACCATTAAAATTTTTTATTTTAATCAATAAAATAATATTTCAAGAAGTGAACCCCAGTGCTCTGTTGAGACTTGCTTTCACGAGTTCAATTTATACATATCTGAATATTCCATTTTTCAAATCACTGCAACATTGCATGCATCATGGTGCAAAGGTTTACTGTAACATATAAAACAATTTTATAATGGTTAGCCATGAGTTTGGTGAAAAACTAAAGATGCATTTTTATTGAAAAATGCTTCAATGATGCTAGTGAATGCTGAATAACTTGTTCTGCTGGAATTTAATTCTATCACTGAAAAACTTTGCAAGTTTTCCAAGTAGTCATATATTGACTGCTTAAAATTTAATAAGCTTGTCATTCTGTTTCATATCAGTGAACCACAGGCAATGTGCTACATTGAAACTTCTAATTTAGATGGAGAAACAAATCTTAAGATCCGACAGGTAAGATTTTCATCCATATTGGTTTGCAATACATTTAATAAGCAAACAAATTTAATTCAACATAGTTGTAGGAAAGCCATTTTTTGTCTGAGTTTGGTTTATTTTTGGGATAATCCAAATAACTTTAAATACAGCTTTGTGAATTTGACTCGTGGTTATAATAAATGCATCGATCAAACAGTAAGATCTATGAACCCTGAAAAAATAATAGTTGTGCTACTCCAGGCCTGAAATTGCAGTTAGAGACAAAAGTGCTAGTTCTATTAGGAATTAAATTTTGTACATTTTGGATAATTTAGAAAATTTTTATTTTGTTTCTAACTCCATCTGAGTAAACAAGTAATATTTGCGTTTCTACAAAGACTTTATAAAGAATTAGTTGAAGTAGTACATTTACAAGGGTGGTCCTGAAACTGAGAGGTTAGAACCATCAGGAAAGGCTGAATAGGCTGGGGCTCTTTCTGGAAGAGTGAAGGATGAGGAGTAGCTTAATAGAGGTCTTCATAATTTTGAAGGGGTTTGATAGGGTAGACAGAGTGAAGATGTTTCTACTTGTGTGGAGACCAAAACTAGAGGCCATAAATCTAAGATGGTCACTAATAAATCCAATAAAGAATTCGGGAGAACATTCTTTACCCCAGGAATGGTTTCGAATGTGTAGCTTGCTACCACAAGGAGTAGTTGAGGCAAATAGCCTAGATGCACTTAAGGAGAAGCTAGATAAGTACACGAAGGAGAAAGGAATAGAAGGATACGTTAATGGGGTTAGATGAAGTAGGTTAGGAGGAGGCTCGTGTGAAGCATAAACACCGGCTTGGACAAGTTGGGCCAAATGCCTTTTTCTGTCCTGTAAATTCTATGTAATTTCAACTAAAAATATGATTTGGATACTTTATAGTTTTATTGTGACCATAACTATTTTTAATTCAAAAATCGTTTATAACTCAGTGACCGCTCCTTGTACCTTTCACTATAATATGAGTTGAGGGGAAGTCAAGTCCTCTATTTGTTTCAGATTTCTTTCCAGAGCTTAAATCTAGTGGTTTTTTTTCGCTCAATGTGGCAGTCCATGCCATGCTTCATTTCTAAGCAGCACTACATCACTTTAAGCAATAATCTAATTACAGGTACAATGTTAAGGAGAATTAACCTTAAACAGATTCTTATCTGGATTTTAAAAATAAAGATATTTTGAAATGGTCATTCAGGATCATGTTTACGTTTGGTGAAGAAGAGCAAAACTATTTTAGATCCAAGGTGATTCCAATTAGGAGGTTCAAATTTGCCTGTATTTATCCTTGAGCAAATAGGCACAGGTGAACAAAAGCTTCATTGTACTGTACAAACATACAGTTAGAGAGTCTGTTAATGACATTTTGTTTATCTTAGCAACTTTTTGTATTTCATAAGATACTTAAGGACGAGCAAGAACACTTGGTCCATCTTAATTCATCCATTCAGAAGAGCCCTACGCCTCCCTCCATTGCTGCACCTAGTTGCTTGTTAAATGATTCTAGGTTTTTTGCCTCCACTGCTCTGCCTTGAATTCTATTCCAAGCGTTGATCACTCTCTGCTTGAAGAAAAACTTCCTGCTATTGGCCCCAAAGTTACATTTTAGTAGTTTGAACCCGCGTCCCCTTGTCCAACTCCCACAATTAAATTTATGCAGTATTCCAGAATAATCTCTTCCATACTATTTTGTATATCCCTCAAATCACCTCTCAGACACCTTGGGGCAGAAATTGGTTTAGGTCTATTTTGGGTGCAAGATTGTCGATGTATTTCATATGCGCACCAGAAGCCGGAGGCTAAATTGGGCCTTCATCACCATAATTCCAGCGAGCTGCAGGTGCCAATTGAGCACCATGAGGCAGCTCGCTGGTGTGCGCCAGACCAATTTGGGCTGGCAGCAGCCCCCAGGCAGTATTAAAAATGAAAATTGACAGTAAACCATTATAAAATTTTGTTCATGCAAATGAAAGTTGTGATTTTCTCTCTTCCTCTCTCAAGGGTCTACCTCAGACAGCAGACATAAAAGATATTGATAGTTTAATGAATTTTTCTGGCAAACTCGAATGCGAGAATCCCAACCGACACGTGTACGATTTTGTTGGCAACATTCGATTTGATGGAAAGAGGTAAAGTAGGCTGAAGGAAAAGAAACATTAAAATGATGATGAATGTTTTCTTCTCTCAGAAATATGTACAAATTTAATTACTGAACTGCATTCAAAGTGAAAATTAGAAGGAATGAACGTCACTTTTGTCAGAGTGTTCAAATCTTAAGATGAGAAGTTTCTGCAGTCTCATTTCCAAGTGACCATGACGATAATGCCTGAAGCATCCCAGGACTTCTGCATTAATTAGTATTCAATTAACATCGTTCCTCCTTACAGTGGTACATTATCTGCTTTCCCAATTAAGTTTTTCTGGTCATGGCTTTATTTCACATCCTGCTAATATTGTTTTGTCATTTATATTTCATCTCCTTTTCTTGGTGAATAAAGTTGTTCCTTTTGTTTGACAGTATCCGCTGTGGCTCAGTTGGTAGCGCACTCGCCTCTGAGTCAGAAGGTTGTGGGTTCAAGTCCCACTCCATGAACTTGAGCACAAAAATCTAGGCTGACACTCCAGTGCAGTGCTGAGGAAGTGCTGCACTGTTGGAAGTGCTGTCTTTCGGATGAGACGTTAAACTGAGGCCCCGTCTGCTTTCTCAGGTGGATGTAAAAGATCCCATGGCACTCTTTCGAAAAAGAGCAGGGGAGTTATCCCCAGTGTCCTGGCCAATATTTATCCCTCAACCAACATAACAAAATCAGATTATCTAGTCATTGTCACATTGCTGTTTGTGGGAGCTTGCTGTGCACAAATTGGCTGCCACATTTCCTACATTACAGCAATGACTATACTTCAAAGTACTTCATTGGCTGTAAAGTGCTTTGAGACGTCCGGTGGTCGTGAAAGATGCTATATAAATGCAAGTCTGTCTGTTTGTCTTTATTTTGCACTTGTCTTCAATCCTATGCCGACAGTATTGCTGTAAATTGTGCGGGATCTTCAGCATACGCTCTAATGACTCCGTGATGTTGAGCTACAAAAGCGCATTTTTAGGCAGGCTCCGAGTGGTCCCAATCCCTCCGCTCGGCAGCTGAAGGAGCCCTCGAGTTACTCGGGAGCCAACAGGATGCATCAAATTCAATTCCTCCTTCACTTGCTCCATTGCAATTGTGCTCTGTTTTACCAGTAGCCCACTTCTGCAACATTGGTACTGCAACGCTCTGGATGCATTATCTGCCTCGTATTGCAAAACCTAATTTTAGGGACTTTTGACTAGCTACCAATCTCCATTATCTACTGATGGGTTCCTGCCATTGTGCCTGATTATTGGAGGTTCCGCTGCAAAATAGATAATTTCACAGGAAATTCTATTACCCTAGATCATTTCTGCACTTTTAAGGAAAAAAATCGTACCTAAGGTTCCTGTATGGAGCCCCTTTTATACGATCAATTTTTGCAGAGGCAGGGCTGATTGATTAATCAGGGTTACCTTGTATATATTTGTAACTGTTGCTCCTGGTTTGTCAGGACCTATGACAATTAATTTACAATTGCACTGCAAGTAGAATGCCTCCTATTAACTAAGGGAACAAACAAGATATATGAGGTAAACTAGTGTCTGAAGAGAGGCATCAGCTAAAGATGTGATAGATGTACAACAAGCTCTTTCGGGTAGCATTTCTTCAATGCATATTCATAGAATTATACAGCACAGAAGGAGACCAATTGTACCTGTATCGGCTCTTTGAAAGACTACATATCCCGCCTACTTCCACCTCCGTAACATTGCCCGTCTCTGCCCTGCCTCAGCTCATCCGTGTCTTTGTTACCTCTAGACTTGACTATTCCAATGCACTCCTGACTGGCCTCCCACATTCCACCCTACGTAAACTTGAGGCCATCCAAAACTCGGCTGCCTGTGTCCTAACTCTCACCAAATCCCGTTTGCCCATCACCCCTGTGCTCGCTGACCTACATTTGGCTCCTGGTTAAGCAGTGCCTCGATTTCAAAATTCTCATCCTTGTTTTCAAATCCCTCCATGGCCTCACCCCTCCCTATCGCTGTAATCTCCTTCAGCCCCACAACCCCCCCGAGATATCTGCGCTCCTCCAATTCTGCCCTCTTGAGCATCCCTGATTATAATCGCTCAACCTTTGGTGGCCGTGCCGTCAGCTGCCTAGGCCCTAAGCTCTGGAATTCCCTGCCTAAACCTGTCCGACTTGCTATACCTCTCTTTCCTCCTTTTAAGATGCTCCTTAAAACCTACCTCTGACCAAGCTTTTGGTCACCTGCCCTAATGTGGATAGATGTCAAATTTTTTGTCTTAAAATACTCCTCTGCAGCGCCTTGGGATGTTTTAATACGTTAAAGGTGCTATATGAATACAAGTTGTTATCCAATTAGTCCCGCTCCCCTGCTGTTTCCCCGCAGCCCTGCAAATTTTTCCTTTTCAAGTATATATCCAATTCCCTCTTGAAAGTCACTATTGAATCTGCTTCTATCACCCTTTCAGGCAGTGCATTCTAGATCATAATATCTTGCTGTGTAAAAAAAATTTTCCTCATCTCCCCTCTACTACTTTTACAAATTATCTTAAATCTGTGTCCTCTGGTTATCAACCCTCCTACCAGTTTCTCCTTTGAACACATCTTTGAAATCTGCCTTAAACAACTCTGCTTTAAGGAGAACAATCCCAGCTTCTCTATCCTTGTCCCTGGTATCATTCTAGTAAATCTCTTCTGCACCCTTTCCAAGGCCTTGACATCCTTCCTAAAGTGAGGTGCCCAAAATTGGACACAATACTCCAGCTGAGGCCTAGCCAGTGATTTATAAAAGTTTAGCATAACTTCCTTGCTTTTGTACTCTATGGGCTGGATTTTGATTCGGGCGGGCTGGGGTTGTGTAATCCGCATTTCGTGTTAGCCACCCGAATCTAAATCGATGTGGGAGAATGATGCGATTTTAACTTAATTGGCCAATTGAGTTCCAGCGTGTGGAAACCCATGGCCAATGAGTTTTTCCAGTCTGAAAGTCGCCTCCGATGACGTCATCATTGCTGCTCCATTTAAGGTCTGCAACAAGCCTTGCTTCTTCTGCAGACTGCCAAGCTTTTGGCCTTTGCAGTGAGAGGGTCCTGGAGGAAGAATGGCCAGCCAGAGACCTAGGTCTGCTCCCAGGTTCGATGATGTTGCCCTGCAGGCTTTAGTAGAGGGAGCAAGAGCACATAAAGAGGTACTCTTCCCTTCAGGGAGGAAGAAGCCTCCCCAGCAGACCAAGGCTGTGTGGATCCAGATGGCAGAGGAGGTCAACTCATTGTCAGTAATCCGCAGAACCTGGCTTCAGTGCAGGAAGAGATTTCATGATCTTCTGTGCACTGGAAAAGTGAGTGAATTTCCCATCACCCTCAATCTGATCCCCATTGCCTTTCCTCACCAGCACTCGGTTTTAGCAATCTCTTCCTCCACATCCCACTTGACACTGACATCCCTGCACCCTTACCCATTCCCTCTCTCTCTATGGTCACGATCACCTAACTATTCGACTATGCAGCCCTCACACTCCCTCACTGTGATTGCCACCTCACTCCATCTTTGTCTCCTTCTAAGCATCTATGCTATGGATTCTCTGCACTCACTCCTTCATTCTCACTCAACCTCCACTTGTCTCCCTCATTGCAGGAAAAGAGAGCTCACAATAAGAGAGATTGAGCAAGGACAGGAGGAGGGCCACCCTCAGTAGCCCAGCTCACCCCCCTGGGAGGAGGCGGTCCTGGAGATCGTGGGAGTGGAGGACAATGCGCAAGTGGGGGATGGACAGACGGGTGCATCGCAGCAAGCTGGTGACAGAATAGTTTTCCATCTCTCATTGACATTGCATGAGTCGCTGATAATGATTCTGAAGCTCTAACAGATGGACTAATGATCATCTGCAATATGCAATGTGCATGTAACCTTGGCATCACATCTGACTCCTTTACTCCCCCACAGGACCATTGCAAGCACCCGTCCCCAATAGCCAGGAGGAAGAGCCTGAGTATCCAGACTCCTCCGAGGAAGCTGCAACCTCTGAGGGCACAGCGTCAACAGAATCCAGCACCAGCGCAGACACTCTCACCTCGGTGGGACCATCGCGAGATAGAGTAGTGTTGTCACCTGGTGTTTCACAGCGCACAAGTGAGCATCAGCAGATTGTGGAGACGGGGACAGCAGTGGAGAGTCCTAGTTGGAGGGCGCAGGACTCTGCCAGCTCGGCTCAGCTGCATGGCAACCCTCTGCCTCTGGGTCCATCCACAAGATCAGCGGTGCTGGAACTCCAGGAACAGATGCAGGAGTCTCTGGCAGGTTTTGTCTCCAGGGTCGCTGCGAGTGTGGAGCGAATGGAGGATTCCATTGCGAACATGAGCAGAGCCCTTGTGGAGTCATTGGCGCATGACCGCATCACCATGGAAAGGATGGCAACCTCCATGGAGGTGATAAGTCGCCAGAGTGCAGAAAACATGGTGAGTGTTCTGAATAGAGTGACAACTCTGGAGGAGCGATGGTCATCTATTGAACAGAGAAACCAGACCTTCATGGAAGTCCTTCTGAGTAGGACTGCCAGTGCAGATACGGGTCCCCATGACCCTCCTGATGTGCAGCAAGGTGCTCTCAAGCCACTCACAAGCGCTGAGGGGGTCCTGACCCATGAGAGGGAAGTTGGTGGCAGATATCAAGGAAGTGGGGGCTCCTCTCCAAGCGCTCTCACTTCCATACCACTGCAGTGCCCTCGGTCAGAGTCCACACCCATCTGAGATCGGCGTCTCAACCCCTGCACAGGAGCAGCAGACTGTTGACAAGCCCTCACAGGTTCGCAACCCCAGAGGACGCCCACCAAAGGTGTCGAGACGGGCGCAGCAAGAAAGTGAGCAAGGGGCCTCCACATCTGCTGAAGCCACAGGGGAAGCACCACGTAGGAGCACGCATAAGAGAAAGATACTGCACAAATAGTCACAAGGCTAGTCACTTGGGTGAAATTTGATGTTTTATGTTAAAAAGCCATCAGATGATTACTGTAAATAAAAAATCTGATGGCTACTGCTGTAGTTGTGGCGTGTGTCATTTTGCGAATGGGACTTCCACATTGAGGGTTTAGGATTACTTGCAATTGTCAGTATGGTGGTCAAATTGCTAGGAATCCACTGGTTCTTGGCCATTGTCGATGCTCAGGTAAGAAGCTGCGAGGCAAAAGTGCTTGATTGGCTAGGCTAAGCGAATCTGGCCAAGATGAGTGTGTTCCTTGCATCCCGGGCAGCAATGTTCTCGCATACTGCTGCCGCTGGTTGATGGGCCTCTGCAAGATGTTCGTTTTCGCTCTCCTCCTCCTCCTCATCTGAGGAGGATATGTGACGAGCCACTTGGTCCTCAAGAATCTGCAAGCCACCACGCTGTGCCATGTTGTGAAGTGCACAGCAAACCACAACGATTCTGGAGACCCTGGCTACTGATTACGGCAGGGCTCCACCTGATCTATCCAGGCATCTGAAGCACATCTTTAGCAAACCGATGGTTTGCTCGATTATGGCTCTGGTGGACATGAGGCTGGAGTTGTAGCTCTCCTCCGCTTCGTTGGATGGTCTCCTCAACGGCGTCATTAGATACGTCTTCAGGGGATAGCCCTTGTCTCCAAGTAGCCATCCGTTAAGTTGGTCTGGTGGACTGAATAGCGGAGGCACACTAGACTGGCGCAGTATGAAGGAGTCATGGTAACTGCCAGGGTACTTGGCACAAACATGCAAAATTTCCTTCTTGTGGTCACACACCAGCTGAACGTTAAGGGAGTGGAAGCCCTTGCGGTTGACAAAAATACCTGGATTGCGATGGGCTGCCTTAAGGGCCACATGTGTGCAGTCAACGACGCCCTGCACCCAGATTAGCTAATCCAACCACACACGCGCCGTGACACTTGCTTGATCCTTGGTGAAATGGATGTGATTGTGCGCAACGGCAAAGAGGGCATCGGTTACCTGCGTGATGCAACTGTGTGCGGCCGCCTGGTAAATGCCGCTGATGTCTGCTGCTGATCCCTGGAATGAGCCTGAGGCAAAAAAGTTGAGTGCGGTGGTGACTTTTGACGGCCACTGGTAAGGGTTGTCCACCTGGTCCTCTGAGCTGCAGGTCTTGTTGCAGCATTGCGCAGATGTCACCCACTACCTCTCGTGAAAGTCGGAGCCGCCTTTGGCACTGCTGCTCAGACATGTTGAGGTAGCTGACCCTGTGTCTGTAGACCCTCTTTGGGGGAGTATCTCCTGCGCCGACGGGCGTCCATGCGCTGGCCCCTTCCAACCTGTGCAGCTTCAGGTGGTTGAGCAGCAGCTTGGCACTGCTGTTGGTGCTGCTGTTGTTCCTGGTTCTGCTGGTACTGAGGCTGGTCTTCGTCCTCATCTAATGTCCAGAAGGGAAGGAAATAAATGGCTCCCATGCTTCTGGTATATGCCTCAGTTGAGGAAGAGCTCAGTGAGGGTGGCAAGAGGGGTTTCCCAGGAGGTCACACTGGAGATGGGTGGCAGGCTCCAAACTTCCACAGCTGTGGTTATGCCTTCTAAAAGTTCCCCCAGACCTGAGACAACAATGCAATTGATGGCTGATCAAATCTCCTATTTAATGGTTGACCTGCAGCTGATGGTCAGCAATCCAATTGTGCTCCTGCCAGGTTTCACCGTCATGTTTCAGAACAGGCGTGCTTCACGTGGGAAAAGGGTTAAAATCTCAAAGGCCTTTCAAAATGGCATTATAGAGGCAATTTAGTGCTTGTTAAGGGCCTTAACAGCCTATCCCGCCTCTTGGAGGTGGGACGAAGACGGGACCATTAGACACGATTTAATGAAAATTGCTTGGAGGCGGGGTTGGGCCCGCCCGCCAGTTTTTGCAATTTTAACCCCCCACACACCTTCAATCCCGCCTCAACGGCCCAATGAAAATCGAGCCCTATGCCTCTATTTTATAAAGTCCGGGATATCACATGGTTTTTATAACGGCCGTATCAACTTGTCCTGGCACCTTCAAAGATTTATGTATGTGAAACCCAAGGTCTCTGTTCCTTCACCCATTTAAAGTTGTACCATTTAGTTTATATATGCTTTGGCTGTCCTGAGGTCGAGGAAGGCACTATATAAATGGGATTTATTTCTCGTTTTCTTTACTTCCATCCAGTCTGACAAACTACTCTCTGCTTTCTGTCTCTTAGCTGATTTTATATCCGTGTTGCCACTGCCCCTTTATTCCCATGGGCTTCAATTTTGGTAACAAGTCTGTTATGTGGCACATTATCAAATGTTTTTGAAAGCCCATATACAGATCGACTACACAGCCCTGATCAACCCCCTCTGTTATTTCACCGACGAACTCAATCACATTTGTCGGACACAATTTTCTTTCAAAAAATCTGTCCAAGTTACAATTAATTTTGTCCTGGATTATGGCCTCTAGAAGTTTCCCCACCACCAATGCTAGGCTGATTGGCCTGTAATTACTGGGTTTATCCTGCTCCCCCTTTTTGAACAGGGATGTAACATTTGCAATCATTCAGTCCTCTGGCACCACTCCCATATCTAATGAGAATTGAAAGATTGTGACCAGACTGTGAGTGTCTGTGGAAAAACCTCAATGCATCCCATCCGGACCAGGTGACTTTTCTACTTTGAGCGCTGCCAACCTTTTAAGTACCTCTTTATCTATTTTTATGTTACCCACTCCTCCTCTATGTGGCATTGGTAGCATCCTCTTTTGTGAAGACAGATGTAAAGTACTCATTTAGTACCTCAGCCAGGCCGTCTGCCTCCACAATATTTTCTTTGGTCCCGAATCGGCCCCACTCTTCCTTTAACCATCCTTTTACTATTTATATGTATAAAAGACTTTACATCTTTTTTCTTACACTCTCTTTGCCCCTCTTACTACCTTTTTCAGTTCTCCTCTGCACTTTCTGTATTCTGCTTCATCCTCTGCTGTGTTATGAACCAGACATTTATCATAAGCCTCCTTTTTCTGTTTCATTTTAATCTCAATTTCTTTAGTCATCCAGGGAGCTCTAGCTTTAGATGCCCTTCCTTTCACCTTCGTGGGAATGTGTCTAGTACTCTGACTAGCTCCCCTTTGACAGCCTCTCGTTGCTCGTTTACTGTTTTACTTTCTAATCTATGATTCCAATCCACCTGGGCCACGTCCCTTTTCAACTCACTGAAATTAGCCGCCCTCCAGTTGAGTATTTTCACATTCGATTTTTCCTTGCCCTTTTCCAAAACTACTCTAAAACCTAATAATATTGTAATCACTGTTTCCCAAATGTTTTCCCACTGAAACATGATTCACTTGCCCCTCTTCGTTCCCCTGAATTAGATCCAGCGTTGCTTCCTCCTTCTTCGGGCTAGAAACATAATGATCTCATAAGTTCTCCTGGACACATTTTAGGAATTCCTTTCTTGCCCTTTGAACTGTTTCTTCCCGCGCCCCCCTCCCGGTCTATATTGGGATAATTGATGTCCCCCATTATCACTACTCGATTGTTTTTACATATTTCTGAAATTTCGCAAGTGATTAACTTGAAATTCAGCAGACTTTGATATTTAATATGCAGGAGAATTAAAGTAAGCGCTTAATGGGCTGTATTTTGTGACCGTTACGGGTACGCACGCGCCCGTAAGGGCCGCGCAGGTTTCAGGTGTAGGCAAGCAAAGCGCATGCGCGAAAACCCCCAACATTTGATCTGTCAAGAATTCTCTTGACAGATGATCTGCATCCCCAAGTAAAGGGCCTCCGCGGGCGGAAAGTTGCGCTATTTGCCCAACTTCCGCCTGCTCTGTGCATGTGAAATTCTTATGCCTGGCAAAAGCAGGTGTAAGGCCTGCTTTTACCAGCATAAGAGTTTTAAAAAAGAAAAATAATATTTTGTCAGTCATTTATACATTAATTAAAAACTCTGTCCAAAAAGGTAAGTTTTTTAGCTCCATTAAAACATAAATTAAGTTTTGAGATTTTTTGTTTAATATTTAAATGGCATTTTAATTAATTTTAAATATGAATTTTTTAAAAATTAATTTCATGCGTTCGTGTATTTTTTAAGTGATCCCCATTCCTACTTATGGGGATTCCGTATGTACGGAACTCCCATAAGTATGAATGGGGATTCCCTTTTATTGGTTGGGCTGGCCCACATGATCCCAGGGGCGCTTGTGAACCGCCTGCGCCCCTGGGGTACATGGGCCTCTACCCGCGTGTACCCGGAGAGGTCCAGGAGCACGAGTCTCCGTGCCTCCCGGACCACCAGGTAAATTCGTAGATTTTTTGCTGGTCGGAGGCATCCGCCCGTGTGAAGCCTCCGACCGCAAATTTTGGACCAATAGTAATGTGAATAACAATGTGCTGACAATGAGCATTTTTTGATCCTCAGCTCTTGTAATCATTGTTTTTGATTCTAATGTTGCAGAATTACTACAAACAGTGAGAGATTGGTTTCCCAGTATTAATAGGCTTGCCACTAGGCAACAACACATACATTTTGTCATACTTTACATAAGATTACATGGGACATACAGCACAGAAACAGGCCATTCAGTCCAACCAGTCCATGCCGGCGTTTATGCTCCACTTGAGCCTCCTCCTGTCTTTCCTCATCTAAATCTAACTCTATCAGCAAAACCCTCTATTCCCTTCTCCCTCATATGCTGCCTTCCCTTCAATGCATCTATACTGTTAGCTTCAACCACTCCCTGTGGTAGCGAGTTCCACATTCTCACCACTCTTTGGATAAAGAAGTTTCTTCTGAATTCCCTATTGGATTTCTTGGTGACTCTTATATTGGTGGACTTCCCCACAAGTGGAAACATTCTCTCTGTATCCACTCTATCAAAACCTTTCATAATTTTAAAGACCCCTATTAGGTCACCCCTCAGCCTTTTTTTCAAGAGAAAGGAGACCCAGCCTGTTCATCCTTTCCTGATATGTATACCCTCGCATTTCTGGTATCATCCTTGTAAATCTCTGCACCCTCTCCAGTGCCTCTATATCCTTTTTATAATATGGCAACTAGAACTGCACGCAGTACTCAAAGTGTGGTCTAACCAAGGTTCAGTATAACTTCCCTACTTTTCAAATCTATACCTCTAGAAATAAGCCGTAGTGCTTGGTTTGCTTTTTTTATGGCCTTGCTAACCTGTGTCACAGCTTTTAGTGATTTGTGTATTTGTACTCCAAGATCCCTTTGTTCCTCTATCCCACCAAGACTCGAACCCTCCAAGTAATAAGTGACCTCCCTATTCTTCCTACCAAAATGTAATACCTCACATTTATCTGTGTTGAACTTCATTTACCAATTATATGCCCATTAATGTCCTCCTGTAATTTGTTGCAGTCTTCCTCAGTATTGACTGTCCTCCCCAATGTGGTGTCATCTGCAAATTTAGAAATTGTATTTTTGATTCCAAAGTCTAATTTGTTAATTTAATTTGTGAACAACCATGGTCCCAGCACTGATCCTTGTGGAACTCCACTACCCCCACCTTCTGCCACTGTGAATAGCTACCTTTTACCCCCTACTCTGTGCTTTCTGTCTTGAAGCCAGCTAGCTATCCATTCTGCTACTTGTCCCCTGACTTCGCATTCTTTGACCTTGTTCATCAGTCTATTATGGGGTACCTTATCGAAGGCCTTTTGGAAAATTTAGATAAATGACATTTACTGCATTACCCTTGTCTACCCTCTCTCTTACCTCTTCAAAAAAATTCAATGAGCTTGGTCAAGCAAGACTTTCCCTTTTGAAATCCATGCTGACTATTCATTACTATGTTTTTGGTCTCTAGATGTTCTTCTATTTTCTCCTTTAGCAGGAATTCCATTATTTCTTTCTGTTGGGATACAAAATATCTGCACATTTTTGAAGATACCATATTAATTTTTTGTGTAAAAGCATGGGGGCATTTATTCCAGCATGAAACCGACTCGAGTTTTCGGCTAAGCCATAATAGAAATAATTCAGACCATTTTATGTCCCTGTAGATTTCAATAAAGGAAGTTGGCCAGTGTTCAAATATTTGTTTGATTATTTACGCGTATATATTGGTCTCCACTGAGATTGCCATTTTGATTTATCTCTTACAGCACTTTTCCCTTGGGCCAAGATCAGATTCTTTTGCGAGGTGCTCAATTAAGAAACACCCAATGGGTTCATGGAGTAGTGGTTTATACAGGACATGACACAAAACTCATGCAGGTATATTTGAACAGTATGTTGCAGAATTATCTTTTGAAAATGTACTTGGTGAATTTAGGTTTTGAATTGTCACAGTTTTCTCTTTGGTGTCTGGCAGGGGAGGAGGAAGATGGATAAAGATTTTTTTTCCCCCTTCTGGAATCTCTTTATGCTGCAGCCACACCGTATCTATGCCCAAGATGATGGATTAGGCACCTGTTCCCACTTCTCCCAATGTTGCTGTATAATGCTGCCAGGAGAGATGTGAGAACACGGGGAAAGGGGGAGGAGATAGAAAGACTGGCTCAACCATTTCGTTTTACTTCTCTCTTCCATGTGTAAAAGAATTTGGCCTCCACTTAGCACCTTTCCAGGATAGTAAGACTATGATCAGTCTTTTTAGAGAATTGCCACATGCTACCATTTCATTATGCAGTGGAGCTTCAAAGTACTGTGCCGTATGTCACTACAAGTTAAATCCCTTTTATAGAATTCAAAGTTTGTAATGATGTCTTGTATAAATAGCCCATTTCACAGGTTTTATGGAAGTTTCCATAGCCAATAATTGGAGTGAAGTGCATAATGGTATTTGAAACCAATAAATCAAATCAAGAAAAACAAAGTTATCGTTTCAGTTTGAAAATCAAACCATTTGATTAACTTCAGCAATCGATTATGTCCGTTTAATCATTCCACCTGGTAATGGCTTGAAAATGGACTTGTAAATTAATCTATATGTATCTCCAGCATGTTATGAAATATCGTAAACTATGCATACACATTTTTTGGATCCATGTTTCTAGAACTGTTGCCAAGTAGGGTAGAAAATGCCACTGGTCTGAAACACAGGACTTTGTACTTGAGTGTTCAGTTATCCTGAAAAAATTCAGCTAATTTCTCTCTCTGCTTTTTTTTGTATGTAAACATGAAGATATGTATGGTAGTGCTTAAACTTTACCATATATCTAAAATAAAATCACATTTCTGTGAAGATCCATGAGTCTTTGCTTGTTGTAGCTTGAGTCATTTAAAACACTAAGGAGACTCTGAGTAAGACAGTGGAGAACATGAATGTAACAGCAAGCGTAATTCTAAAGATGCAAGTGAATGTGGTGAGGCTGCAGAAGTATTACAAATAACCTTAAAAGACCACCCCACTGTGATATTCATCTGTTTATGTGATAAAGATTCTGCTGCCGAGTCCTTTCAGACTTTTATAATAAAATGATTTTGGGTTGATTCCTTTCTACATATTACCAACCCTACAGAGATCACAGCAATGAGTGGCTGATGTGCTGCTGAGTAATCCTTGTACCGTGTGTATTGTAACAAAGAAAATGCATTGGTGCTTTAGCCATTATTATTGTAGTGTACATGGAAACTTATGCCACTCCTGGTGCCACCTTTCCTCAAAAAACTGACCAGTAGGGGATTAGAATTGAGGCTTTAACTTTATTTTGTAATACATTTTGTATTGTTAGTCCGAAGCCCGTATGTTGGAGAAGATTGAAGGAAGACAATTGGAACTGTCCAACATAATTTCTTGAAATATTGCAGCCTGAAAATATGAAATAACAGGATTTTAGGACAGTCAGCTTTAAGGGAAAAAGGTTTTCCCAGTTTCTGACCTTCCATCCTTTTTTGATTTGCCATTTCAATAATTTTATTAGAAAGTTGTTTGCGTGGCATGGTTAAGAATACGAATATGTATTGCAGGAGATTGTGGCCTGCTTCTGGCGCAATGTTTTTTAAATTAGCACAAAATATCGCGGAAACTCGAGTTGCACTGGGTAATTTGCGCTTAAAATCTTTTGTACCAGTTATTGCCAATTTCAGGCGAATTGTGCTGAAAAAACCAGCGCAACAGAATGGAAACTCCAGGCCATACAGTTTGTCAAATTTGATGTCAGGACTAGGTTAATAAGCGATATAAGTAATGGTAAATGAAAGTTCTCATGAAGAGGGGATGTTTGTGTGCATTCAGCTGACTTTTGCTTGAACTAATGAAGCTTTACGATATGTTAACTTAAGGGTTACATTTTTTTAGAAACTTACCGGAGTGGAACAAGCATTCGAGAAATTTCTGTTTGTAATTTCACGTGAATTCTTTTGCAGAATACTACACAAGCTCCACTGAAGTTATCAAATGTGGAACAAATCACAAATTTGCAAATCCTCTTATTATTTGGTGTTCTTCTCTTCATGTCTTTGGTGTGTGCCATTGGTTCAACGATATGGACTAGCAAACATGCTACAGGAGTCTGGTACCTCCGTTTCAGTGGTAAGAATCTAAAGAAACATACAAAAACTGGCTTCTTTGATCGGCTATTTCCAACTTGATTATAATATACATCATTACCTGTTGAAAATGGTATACTTTTACAAGTACCTCGTAATAAAATGTTGAGTGTTGTTCACAAAGTTAGTCATTTATTATTTAGACCAAACATGATTTGTTATTGCCTTTATTGGTAGATAATCTGTCTTGTTGGATGTAGAATTTCTTAATAATCAACTGTTCATTATTTTTTGAAAATGTTTCTTTAAAGAAATGATTAATTATCTTGTGCGAATATCTTCATATATTAGTATGAAAAGCATGGAGAGTCTTTGCTGTCTGCACAAGACTAAGGGTGCATTTACAGTACAAGTGTAGCATCAGTGTGATGTGGTTTCAGTGTCGCACCAATGCTAAACTTGTGAGATGTAAATCAGTTGAGAAGAAAGTTCAAATGAAGAGAAGTGAGACTCCTCTCTCCAAAAGGGCGTCTCATTCCGCTTCATTCCAGTGTCAAGTCAGGTTTGGACTCTGGATACAGGCTGCTTTTACACTATTATTCCAACATTGATGCAAAGTACTTCTCTGCTACACTGCAGTTGTAGTATAAATGAAGCACTCATATGAGGTTAAACCATATGCATTATTTTTTTTAAAATACTAGAAGTGATTTGAAGGCAATAACCTTTACAGAGGAGTTCAGATAAACAGCATAAAACAGTCAGCCTGACTCTCATAATTTGATACTTTATCAACCCTTCAGTTTAGGCTACTGCTTTTTAAACCATTCCAAGATATCTCTTACTACTTCAAGTAACTGAAATGAAAGAAATAAGTCAGTTGTATTAGGTGTGAAACTGTTGTTCAGTATTTATTATGGAGTGATTGTGGTTCATTTTACAATTGCAAGGTACCTTTTAGAATTTACGTAAGAGAGGTTGTTTACTTTAATTGGCAGTATCCAGAAAGAGTGTAAACAATGAAAATTGTAGTCCAGTTTTGAAGTAGGTTGACTAACAGGAGAGGATATCGAAAAGATTTGGAAAATGGTGAGAAAAATTGCCCAATGTAAGTTTTTTTTTTAAGTGTTTTATTCCATATCTGAGCACTATTTGTCACATTTTGAAATGCTTAACTAATTTGGCTTAGGAGGAATTTCAGGTTAATTTATGTTGCTATTAAGTTAAATTTGGCGCATAAGGGGTTAAGTCCACACAAGCTATCTGGGAACGCATATTGGACCCAGTAGCTGGGGATCACATGAAGTGTGTAACAGAGTTGTGTTTATTGAATGTTCATAGCAGGATGAGACAATGAAGTCCATTGATGCTTTCCAATGAAGTTCACACACGGTGTTGGAATGCCCGCATTCATTTAAGCCCAACAGGTGGTTAACAGTTAGGAGACCCACCTGCAGCAGTTTTGATTGGCATCTCAACTAGCCAATTCTTCGTACAGAGCTGGGGGAGGGTTGGCGGTCAAGTCTTTGGCTTACTGCAAAGCCAAAAAAAAATACAGTCTGTAGAAGTTTTGAATTGGAAATGGTCACAGGGGGTTCTTTGCTCCTAAGATTAGAGCCAGTCAGTTCAGCAAATACTGACTTGTAAAAGTGAAGCTGGGCCGGTATTGGGGCTAAGTTTGCATAATTGAATATTTTTGATGTTACCAGGCGCAATGGTGATTAGATTGAGTTTAACTGAAAACTGTATTTTGTTTGTATATTGAGAGTGAAATAAATGATGGTTTACAATTGGCCTCATCTCACGAGAGTATCAGTCTGCCTCTAGAAGATAGGAGAAAAGCCCGAGGTTACGCGTGAGGCTGCAGTATCCAGTACACATAATACAGGAAACTTTCTGGTATCCGGCACTGATGGGACCGAGCTGTTGCCGTCCCATCAAAACTGCCGTAGAAACCAGCGCTAATGTTAAAACATACAAGCTCCGTATCTAGCAACAAACCCTGATGCTTAGCAACAGCTTCAAAACAGTCGGCGTAGCTTGCAAGCGTCTCTGTAGCGAAGCAACAGCTTCAGCTAGACGCTTGCAGAGCCAGACTGGAGTAAAAAAGCAACAAAAAGTAAAAAAAACTTATCTGAACCGACTCCTGAATTTTGCCGGTGGATAAAGCTTTCCGGACATTTAACCTCCGGTTAAACGAAAGTTTCCTGTACGGGGTTTTGTTATTATGACCCCCAGGTTATGGTATCATGACCAGACTTGGACAGTAAAGGTAAACTTCTAATGGTAAGGGATGTGGGGTCCACTTACAGGGGAGACTAGTGACACTGAACCCAAGAGAGTATCTAGGGTAGGCCTGAAATTTGTAACACTATTATGCATCCACCTCGCATATGTTTTGACACGTATGTTTTCTGTAATTTCACAATGTTAGTTTTGAATAGCATTTCTTGTCCTGTAGTCTTGTAATCCTATTTCATAGCACTGTACATTTCAGAAAGACATTAGTGGAGGAATTACATTTCAATGGTTACATGTGAGCTACGATACATAAATTTTTTTTATTTTGACTGCACTGTTAGTAAAGCTGCGCTCTTAATGTTTAACTTTTCTGCTGTTACAGTATATTTAAAAACCCAGCACCTGAGTTTTTAATTGTAGCAATTATCATGTATTACTGGAACTGAGACTGATTTCAGAGCTACATTTTTTTAAATGGATGAATTACCCAATAATCCAGTAGGTACAGATGACGTTGCACTATATCCCAGAGACCAGCAGGCCCCAGGTCCAATCCTCGGTCTGCCTGAGTTAGCTAATCTCAGTCAGGGCAGCAGTTGGGGCACCTCAATTGAACCAAGCAGCCCTGGGCTATAGAGGTTAAAATATAAATCTTTTCACAAGACTAGACTGGTGAGAAAATTACAAGAAACCTTCATCTAGATCATGTGTGAGTAATGGTCAAAACCACCATTAAAGGCTAGGCTAAATTTTGCATAGTTGCCAAATGTCCATGTTAGGAATGAATAACCTAATTTTTCAGTGCCCATTTGCATAGAAGCCCCTAAACAAAAATTATTCGCTCTGGCTGACTTCTTCCAAAATACAGTAAACTCTTGTTTAAATGGCACTTAATCATCTGGAATATTTTTAATAACTGGCAAAATAGATAACCGGTAATCTTGTCGAATCCATTCAGCACTTGTTTTGCTGAGTCCGAGTCTCCCGCGGTGGCCGAGTTAGTGGTTTTTATTTTTGTTTGTGTTAAAAATTGCCTTGGTAGGTATACCTCTGTTATCCAGAATTTTTCATCAATCGGCACCATCCTGGTCCCATAGGTGCCGGATAAGAAAGAGTTTACTGTACATAGTTTGCCTCTTCATATATGTGACCATCAGTGCCTGATAATGGGTGGCAGTACCTGCGCCTCTCTGCAGTCCTGACCTGCCGACATTTCTGAATCCCTTCTCTCCCGCTTCCCACTGGCTGCATCTGTCCGCTCCAAAGCAAGGAGGTACTATTTGGAAAATTTCCCTTGATAAAGATGGTAGCAGAGTGGAGTGATGGCAACAAGAAACTGGAAAAGCTGTAGCAAGTTTTCAAGCCCAATAATGTGGCATAACTAATAGGCGATGGGGGAATTGGGTAGAGAGAAAGACGATTGAATCTCCAAGGTCACGAGAACAAACTTAGAATAATAGGATCAGTACAGTGCTCTGCAAAGAGTAAGGGTATAGAATGATACAGCACAGAAGGAAGCCATTTGGCTCATCGTGCCTGTGCCGGCTCTTTGGTAGAGCTATCCAATTAGTCCCACTCCCTGGCTCTTTCCCCATAGCCCTGTAAATTTTTTCCCTTCAAGTGTTTACCCAATTCCCTTTTGAAAATTACTGTTGAATCTGCTTCCACCATCCTTTCAGGCAGTGCATTTCAGATCACAGCAACTCAATGTGTAAAAAATGTTTCCTCATATTGCCCCTCTTGCCAATCACCTTAATCTGTGTCCTCTGGTTACTGGCCCTTCTGCCATTGGAAACCGGTTCTCCTTATTTACTCATCAAAACCATTCATGACTTTGAACACAACAACAACAGCTTGTATTTATAAAGCGCCTTTAACGTAGTAAAATGTCCCAAGGCGCTGCACAGGAGTGTTATAAGACGAAAAATTTGATACCAAGCCACATAAGGAGAAATTAGGGCAAGTGACCAAAAGCTGGGTCAAAGAGGTAGGTTTTATGGAGCATCTTAAAGGAGGAAAGAGATGTAGAGAGGCGGAGAAGTTTAGGGAGGGAATTCCAGAGCTTAGGGCCTAGACAACTGAAGGCATAGCCGCCAATGGTTGAGCGATTATAATAGGAATGCTCGAGGGCAGCATTAGAAGAGTGCAGATATCTCTTTTGGGGGGGGGGGGAGATAGGGTGGGACGAGGCCATGGAGGGATTTGAAAACAAGGATGAGAATTTTGAAATTGAGGCGTTGCTTAACCGGGAGCCAATGTAGATCAACTAGCACAAAGGTGATGGGTGAACAGATCTTGGTGCGAGTTAGGACACGGGCAGCAGCGTTTTTAATGATCTCAAGTTTACAGAGGGTAGAACGTGGGAGATCAGCCAGGAGTGCGTTGGAATAGTCAAGTCTAGAGGTAACAAAGGTATGGATAAGGGTTTCAGCAGCAGTTGAGCTGAGGCGGGGCAGAGAGTGGAGATGTTACGGAGGTGGAAATAGGCGGTCTTAGTTATGCCACGGATATGTGGTCAGAAGCTCATTTCGGGGTCAAATCTGACACCAAGGTTGCGAACAGTCTGGTTCAGCCTCAGAGAGATGTTAGGGAGAGGGATGGAGTCAGTGGCTAGGGAACGGAGTTTGTGGTGGAAACTGAAAACAATGGCTTCGGTCTTCCCAATATTTTATTGGAGAAAATTTCTGTTCATCCAGTACTGAATGTCAGAAAAGCAGTCTGACAATTTAGAGACTGTGGAGGGGTCAAGGGAAGTGGTGGTGAGGTAGAGCTGGGTGTCATCTGCGTACATGTGGAAACTAATGCTGTGTTTTCGGATGAGATTGCTAAGGGATAGCATGTAGATGAGAAATAGGAGGGGATCAAGGATAGATCCTTGGGGGACACCAGAGGTAACAATGCGGGAGCAGGAAGAGAAGACATTGCAGGTGATTCTCTGGCTACAATTAGATAGATCAGAATGGAACCAGGAGAATGCAGTCCCACCCAGCTGGACGACGGTGGAGAGGCGTTGGAGATGGATGGAGTGGTCAACCATGTCAAAGGCTGCAGACAAGTCAAGAAGGACGAAGAGGGATAGTTTACCATTGTCACAGTCACAAAGGTGACTCTATTAAATCGCCTCTTAACCTTCTCTGCTCCAAGGAGAACAACCCCAACTTCTCCAGTCTCTGCATGTAACTGAAGTCCCTCATCCCTGGTACCATTCTCTTCTGCACCCACTCCAAGGCCTTGATGTCCTTTCTGAAGTGTGTTGCCCAGAATTGAATGCAATACTCCAGCTGAGGCCTCACCAGTTTTCAAAAGGTTCTGCATAACTTCCTTGCTTTTGTACTCTCTTTTCCTCTATTAATAAAGCCAAGGGTCCCATATGCTTTTTTAACAGCCTTCTCAATTTGACCTGCCACCTTCAAAGATGTGTGTACATACACTCCCAGATTCTTCTGTTCCTGCACCCCCTTGAAACTTGTACCATTTAGTTCATATTGGCTCTCCTCATCCTTCACACTTCTGTGTTAAATTTCATCTGCCACATGTCTACCCATTTCACCAGTCTGTCTATGTCCTCCTGATGTCTATTACTATCCTCAGTGGTCCCAGTACCGACCCCTGGGGATCACCACTGTATACATCCCTCCAGTCTGAAAAGCAACTGTTCACCACTACTCTCTGTTTTCTGTTCCTTAGCCAATTTTGTATCCATGCTGCCACTGTCCCTTTAATCCCATGGGCTTTAATTTTGCTACCAAGTCTATAATGTGATATTTTATCAAATGCCTTTTGAAAGTCCAAATACACCATATCAACCGCACTACCCTGATCAACCCGCTCCGTTGCTTGATCAAAGAACTCGATCAAGTTAGTCAAACATGATTTGCCTTTTAATAAATCTGTGCTGGCTTTCATTTGTTAGCCCATGCTTTTCCATAGGCTAATTAATTTGGTCCCAGATTATTGTCTCAAAGTTTACCCACCACCAATATTAGACTGACTGGCCTGTAGTTGCCAGGTTTATCCCTCGCCCCTTTTTATACAGGCGTGTAACATTTCCAATCCTCTGTCACCACCCCTATATCCAAGGACGATTGGAAGATTGGGGCCAGAGCCTCCGCTATTTACACCCTTGCTTTCCTCAGTAACCTAGGATGCATCCCATCTGGACCGGGTGACTTTTCTACTTTGAGGACAACCAACCTTTAAAGTACATCCTCTTTATCTATTTTTATTCTATCCAATATCGCTACTGCCTCCTCCTTTACTGCTATATTGGCCGGCTCCTCTCTAGTAAAGGCAGTTGC
Source organism: Somniosus microcephalus (assembly GCF_052327205.1). Classification (NCBI taxonomy): domain Eukaryota; kingdom Metazoa; phylum Chordata; class Chondrichthyes; order Squaliformes; family Somniosidae; genus Somniosus; species Somniosus microcephalus. The sequence goes on along the minus strand of NC_140988.1, from coordinate 217,073,138 downwards.
AAAGTACTCATTTATTATCTCAGCCCTGCCTTCTGCCTCCTCAAGAAGATCTCCTTTTGGCCATAATTGGCCCCACCCTTCCTTTGATTACCCTTTTACTATTTGTAGACATTTTTTTGAAATTAATCAAAAATGCTGCCCCCCTCCCTCTCTCTACCCCCCGGCCCCCCCTCTCTCCCTCTACCCTCCCCCCCCCCCCCCCCGCCGCTCCCCCTCTCTCTACCCCCCTGCTGCTCCCCCTCTCTCTACCCCCTGCCGCTCCCTCTCTCTGCCCCCTCTTTTCCCCCTTCCCCTTTCTTTGATACAACAGATGGAAATTTCTTATGGCTGCAGCGTGAATCATGATAAATTTGTGTCTCGCTGCACGCCCATCGTCATACTTCCTATCATACGTGAGGTCATTGGGTTTCAGTTTTCTCAAAATCAAACATGAATGATGGCGTGTAATCCCACACAGTAATCATTTCCTGAAATTCAATGAAATGAAAAGGAATTAAACTTAATTAGTTGCCTTGGTGTCATAGCCTTTTATTCTAAGCTGTTTTCAGTTCGTTCAAATTGACAGCATTTTTGGGGCTGTCTTGCCATTTTTTTAATTGTTTGTCAGCTTTTCCGATCTTTGTCGGTTGGCACATGTGACTGATCAATACGATTTTCAAAAAGGGCCTAACAAAAAGCATGAGATTTTCATTCACTTCTAAAACACTTTACAATCTGGCTGTTGGAAATTGATTACAAGTAATCATATGGCCTGCTGAGTTGATTGTAATTGCAACCAGTTAAAGAACTCCAGCTGTTAAAAAGGAGGACGTATACATCTCTCCTTCAGTATGCTTTTTCTGTCTTCTAGCTTAATAAATGTCCATCTCTCTTCACAATACATTTGAGAAGCAAACAAAACAAGCCTGCTAGTAATTTATGTATCAATTTATCACCCTGTGGAGATCTACAGCTCTGGTGTTAGCAACTCTGGGCTATATTAACAGCTGTTAGCAAATTCCAATGTAGGTTTAACACAGCAGTTAATATCTTGTGCCAGCAAGCTAAAAACATCAATTAAGCCACTTGTTTGAGAGGAGGGATGTGGCAACTAAATCACCCTGCACCCTGAATAGTTAAATGGCATAATATAACAGTGGTCAAAGTTATATTTTGACTAGGACTCCACAATACTGGAAATTTGTGCACAGCATACTAATGCAAATTGGAAAATTAATTCTGATAATTTTCCCACAGTTTTAATATTTTTGTTCTCAATGTGTGGGACATTAGCAAGGCTACATTTATTACCCATCCTTAATTGTTCTAAGAAATTGGTAGTGGGCCTTCATGATGATTGTGGCTTGCTAGACCACTTCAGAGGGTATGAGTCAACCATGGAGTGCAGACTAGCCATTTTTAAGCCAGGCAAGGTTACCTTCCAGAAGGACATTAGTGAACCAGTAGGGATTTTACACCAGTCTGGGAGATTATATGCTCATGTTTTACTGGTGCTTGCCCACAGATTACCAGATTTAAATGTGTGGTATGATAGACACAGCTATCCCTCTTTGCATTGCATTTAATTAGTCTTATTTCATCTCAAACACTTTTCTCTGTCGCCACTCCCTAAAATATCTATTTAAAAAAAAAATCAGAGTATCCATGAGCCTAAACTTATTTTTTCTTCTGTCCAAAACTAATGATGGGAATGCTTGGTCTTGAACTGTTTTCCTTTGTTTCTGTTTAAATTTGCACGCAAATCCAGATACTTGGCCACTGAACCGTCCCAGGATCATTACCCTGTAATGGCCGCAGTTTAAGAAAAAACATTTCTTAAAATTTGTTTGTGGGACCTGGACAATGCTGGCAGCCCTGATAGTGGGCCTTGCCCTTTAACCACTGCAATCCTTCTGATAATGGTACTTCCACAATGGTTTCAGGTAGGGATAGGTTCATGGATACTCTGATTTTTTTTAAATAGATATTTCAGACTGCCATCTCACTTGAAATTGGACAGGATAGTGACAGAAAAGGCAGGAAGATTGGACAACCAGGCCTGCCTTTGTCTCACCAGATCAATGTCAATTTTTTCACTCCTGTTGGCAAACTGCCGACTGCCTCCTTCCCCACTCACCACATGCAAAAACCGGCAGGGCAGGGTTTGACCTCCACATTCACTCCTGTTGCCATTACTCCCTGGAACCACTTGGTGGAAGGTGGCAATAGGCCCAGTGTAGCTGTGGTAATGGACCTGCTGCACAGAAATGAAGGGAGAGGAGATAATAGAGGCCTCCATTCCCTCCAATCTTGTCCTCATGCATTTACCTATATAGGCCTTGGTCTCTGCCAAAGCCTACTGAACTGCTGCTCCTGCCTCCTTCGGGGTTGTTTTGCCCCTTCTAAGCTCTCCTGCCACCTCTCATGGTGCTGCAGTGGCATCCCTGCTGCAGCACCTCCACAGTTTGCTCTTTGGCCCTGGCAGGTTCCATTTTGGTGCAAAGGTGCCTTGCATAGCCAGTGAACTCCGACCCAGGAAAATGAGTCATGGTTGGAGGGGCAGGTAGATGTCCCACTCTGCTGTTGCCACACCATTGGAAGAAAAATCCAGCACTTTAAGTGAAACGTGTTGGGGATGCTACAGTTGACCTCGGTGGAAAATTGGCCAGGATCCCTGTTCCTGCGCTCAGTGATATTTGCAGGAAGCTGCAGACTGAGCAATGCATATGGTAAAACCTACGAGAGTATATGACCCTTTTTTGCATAAATGTAACCATTGTGACTCTGATGTCATTGGAATAATTGAAATTTCTTAATGTAACTTATTAATACCGTGTAATAAATAAAATTAAATTACAAATGTTTTAAAATTTGTAATGGAATTTATTACTCTTTTACGATTGTATTAACTTAGAAATGTTACAGTTCAAACAGTGGCCCGGATTTTCCCCTCAGCAGCATTCATCTCGCCTACAGTTGCCCAGAGACACACTGCAGGCTTGTCAGCGAAGATTTCTACTAATCCCGCATCTGATCCGGTGCAGCGCCCTCTACAGGGGATCTGTGGTTTCTGTGAGCAGAGCAAGCAGCAGGGAGGCTCTTCAACCAATCAGATTGAAGAATCCTTACTGAGGCACGCCGACTGCAAACCAGGAAGTAAAAAACAGGAAATATAAATTACATTTAAATAATTTTACAGGAAGAAAAATAAAGATTAGGACATTCAGATGGGATTGAAGAAGAGAGATAAGAGAAAGAGAAACCTTAAAAAAATTTTTTAATCTGCAACATTAATTTACTTGAGGGTATGAGACTTCATACTTGTAAAATTAATTTTTCAGGGCCAGAGAGGTTGTTCAGCAGTACTTAGCACTTATTACGCTGTTAAAAACTCCTTACTCCTAAATGCACTAGCCCTAATGTTTCCAGCGGTTTTTAGTGTGGAACTAGTGAACAAGTACCCCAAGTTCATAGTGATTTCAGTGCCAAGTCTGTTAGTGAGGACTGTTACAGCGCACCCTGCGGAAGAGCAGGGTATCTCTGACAGCAACTTCTGGATTTCTGTGTTTAACTGCATGTGTGGACGCCAGAAGTTGCTGTCAGATTTACTCTGTAATAGCGGTGAGCGCCGATAGCCTTACCATTATTATTACAGCAAAATCCGGGCCAATGTCTTGTTACTTTATCGAGCAACCATACCCTTCTTCGCTGCAAATCCCTACTTCCTCTCCCCATTTAAAAAAAAAAAATTCAGTCACATTTAAAATCATTTTCTTTACAGGTAGTGGAGCCTCCTATTTTGGATTGAATTTCTTAACCTTCATCATCCTCTTTAATAACCTCATTCCAATCAGCCTATTAGTTACACTAGAGGTTGTAAAGTTTATCCAAGCATTTTTCATTAACTGGGTAAGTATGACATTTCAGTTTACAATAAATGTAGGTCAGAGACTGAGAAAAGATCTATCTATAATATATCAAAAGCCTTGCATATGCATGTACTTCCTGTAAGTTATACTTCCTGTAGCACTCATGCTTGTTTCCAGCATACTTTTTGCAGCACCTTTTACTTTGATCTAGAAATTGTCTATTCATTTTGCTTACTTCTGCTTGAGTTCTCCAGCTTCCATCTCTAAGATTAATGGTATTGTGACATGCTCACAGCGTCACGCTGCCTGAAACTGACCCTATTTCGGTCCTGGTCTGGCGCTGGGCTCTTGATGTGAGCAGGAACTGATTTCATGTTTTGAAAAGCACTCCAGAAACTTAAATCTCTCATTGAATATGTCATCAATTACATCAAAATAATTTTTGGAAGTTTGCATTCATTGAATTCATTCTTTTAAATTCTTCAGATTTTTTAGAGGGAATAATTATTTGTATAGTTATGTAATTAGATTTTTGCTGCATTACAATTTTTTTTTAAGTGTACATATTTTAATTTTTAGTTTCAAAAGCAAAAATTGCAGCACAGATTGAATGTGGTTTTTAATGGTTATGAATTTAACACTGAAGGGAGTTGGACACTTCTGAAGAAGGGTGCGAGTAGAAGACTGAAAGAAATTTATGTTAGTACTGTTGAGGGTAAAATGTGGCAAGTGGTAATATCCCTTAACATCCACATGCGGATTGAACTGTTAATAGTTTCCTGAAATTTTGACAAGTTTTATTTAAAATAAAATCCTCCAACACCCAATTCAGTGTCTCTGAACAATTAATTGAAGTGCTTTGGAACATCCCTATGACATGAAAGGCACTATATAATTAAAAGCTTCTGTCATTCCTCCCAATATTTGTAAAAGTGTGTTTTTAAAACAATAAATTAGAAATTATTGACACCAGCTAAAGGCAATTTAGTTTTAACAATCTACAAATGAGTACAAGTGGTCAGAATAATATCTCCTCCTTGCCTTGCCCTACCAGGATATGGACATGTTATATGAACCAACAAATACTCCTGCCATGGCCCGAACATCCAATCTGAATGAAGAACTGGGACAGGTAATAGTTGCTGCATACTTAAAAAAAACTATTTTGTGTACTTATAAAACTATCCAGCTGTGCCTCATCCAAATGAATATAGACAAGCGTTTTGGATGAGCTAAGGTTTATGGAAGGTGGGAGGCCAACCAGGGAAGCATTGGAATAGTCGAGTCTGGAGATGACAAAAGAATGGATGCCTGTTTAAGCAGCAGATGGGCTGAGGCAGGGAGAGAGACGGGCAATGTTGGAGGTGGAATTATGTGCTCTTATGTTAAGGGTAAAATGTGGCGAGTGGTAAAAACACACTTTCACATCAGACTCTTTGATTATTTAGGGAATTTCTTGTTCTATATGTACACTGACACCCAGCTCTACCTCACTACCACCTCTCTCGATCTCTCCATTGCTTCTGTGTTGTCAGCCTGCTTGTCTGATATCCGGTCCTGGTTGCGATGCAGTTTCCTCCAGTTAAACATTGGGAAGATTGAAGCCATATTCTTCGCACGCGCCCGCCACCAATTCTATCCCCCTCCACAGCCACTGAACCAGACTGTTTGCAACTTTGGTGCCCAATTTGACCCCAAGCTGAGCTTCCAACTCCATATCCTCTCCATCATAAGAGCACATAATTCCACCTCTAACATTGCCCGTCTCTCTCCCTGCCTCAGCCCATTTGCTGCTTAAACAGACATCCATTTTTTTGTCATCTCCAGACTCGACTATTCCAGTGCTTCCCCAGCTGGCCTTCCACCTCCATAAACGTTAGCTCATCCAAAACTCTGTTGTCCATATTCTAACCCACACCAAGTCCTGCTCACCCATCACCCCTGAGCTCTCTGACCTACATTGGCTCTCAGTCCACCAATGCCTCACACTAGTTCTCATCCTTGTGTTCAGATTCCTCTGTGGTGTCACCCCTCCCTTCTGTAGCCTTCTTCAGCCCTAAAACCATCTCTGCATTCCTGCAACTCTGGTCTCTTACACATCCCCACTCCCTTCACCATTGGCAGCCATACCTTCAACCGGTTAGGCCCTATGCTTTGGAATTCCCTTCCTAAATCTTTCCGCCTCCACCACTCTCCTCCTTTTGAAGACCTTCCTTTAAAAACTACCTCTTTAGCCAAGCTCCTCCTAATATTTCCTTCTGTGAATTAGTGTAAATTTTTGTCATTACACTTGTGATGTACCTTGGGACGTTTTTCTACATTAAAGGTGCTAAATAAATGCAAGTTGATGTCAGTCAGATGAAAGCCAATAGTTGAATTTCAATGATTTTTTAAAGTTTGTTACCAAAAAAATAGTATGTGTGAACTGAATACTTAGTGGGGACCTGAACAATGCAGAAATTATTCAATTACTGAAAACTACCTTTGACCTCAATTTCTGAGCGATTGCAGTTCTGTCACTCATGAAATTAAGTCTGCATTCAGTTACATTATTATTATATTATTCATTAGCTTTTACTACATTGGTATTAAATTGCTTAATTTCACTTCATTGTATAAAACATCAATTCCTATTTTAACAGGTGAAATATATATTCTCAGATAAGACTGGAACTTTAACCTGTAATGTTATGGAGTTTAAGAAGTGTACAGTAGCAGGGATTGCTTATGGGTAAGTGTCTTTGTATTTGTTTTGTAGATTTTCTAAGCAATCTACAATTACAACATTTTGATCTGTGTCTTTACTCGAGCACCATGTACTACTTTTGACGCCTCGGAATAAAGAGAAAAAAGATTCAATTTCCAGCACAGAAAATTCACTAAATGGTAGAATCTTTGTGAAACAGTTTTTTTTTGGTGGGGGGAGTGTCAAATTAGTATTTATATTATAAACTTACTTTCTCATCTTCCCCACTCCCCACCAATCAGTTCTTTGATGTTATGCACAACGGTGTTTTTGCAATCGCAGAAGTCGGGGCAGGGATAGGATACAAATGTAGGTACAAAACCCTAATCTCTCAATTGTGTGATGGTAATGGGGGTACAAACCCATCTGGCAAATTCTGCCTGTGGATGTACATAAACTAAGCCCATATCACAAAACATAGCCCTGCATTCCATAATACTCTTTTCTTGAACTTGGCTAGAAAGATAAATTCCCCTCCAAGCTAGTGTGCCATTTATTGCTATTAACATTGAATGTTCCCACTGCATGGCTACTCATGCAGTTACAAGATGCACTGCAGAAACTCGCCAAGACTTCTTCGACAGCACCACGCAAACCCGCGACCTCTACCACCTTGAAGGACAAGGGAAGCAGGTGCATGGGAACACCACCTCCAAGTTCCCCTCCAAATTATGCACCATCCTGACTTGGGAATATATCGCTGTTCCCTTATCGCTGGGTCAAAATCTTGGAACACCTTTCCTAAAAGCATTGTGGAAGTACCTTCACCGCATGGACTGCAGCAGTTCAAGAAGGCAGCTCACCGCCACCGTCCCGAGGGCAATTAGGTACACTGTATAACTTTTGATTGTATAGCCGGACAGACAAAAATGCAACGTACCGTTTTTTATATAGTAGATAGATAAAAGGGTCCATATGTCCGGACTTAAGTCAAAAGTTATAGAGCGTACCTACACATATGTTGTATCAAAAGAAAGCTTATGACTAGGGGAGTGTCATAGGCGTATTTACTTCTTGGTCAGAAAAAATTGTTCGGACAGTATACAAAAAACGTTCAAAATTCTGCTCATTAGCGGTTGGCCAATCATACGGGGGAATCCGCTCATTAGCATTGAGTGACGTGAAGGTTGACCAATCCTACGGGGGAGCGCGCTGCGTCACGGGGGGCGTTTCATGGCGTTTTTGGGTGGGGCTTAATCTTTCAAACTGACGTTAATTCGGCCATCTTGATTTCTCTACATTCTCTCTCTCGCTCCCCGTGTCTGTCTCTCTCTCTCTCTCTCTCTCTCTCTCTCTCTCTCTCTCTCTCTCTCTCTCGTCTCTCTCTCTCTCTCTCTCTCTCTCTCTCTCCCCCTCCCTCTCCCTCCCGGTCTCTCTCTCTCTCTCTCTCTCTCCCCCCCCGGTCTCTGTCTCTCCCCCCCTCTCTCTGTCTCTCCTTCCCCCTCTCTCTCTCTCTCTCTCTCCTTCCCCCTCTCTCTCTCTCTCTCTCCTTCCCCCTCTCTCTCTCTCCTTCCCCTCTCTCTCTCCTTCCCCCTCTCTCTCTCCTTCCCCCTCTCTCTCTCCTTCCCCCTCTCTCTCTCCTTCCCCCCTCTCTCTCTCCTTCCCCCCTCTCTCTCTCCTTCCCCCCCCTCTCTCTCTCCTTCCCCCTCTCTCTCTCTCTCCTTCCCTCTCTCTCTCTCCTTCCCCCCCTCTCTCTCCTTCCCCTCTCCTCTCTCCTTCCCCCTCCTTCCCCCTCCTTCTCTCTCCTTCTCTCTCCTTCTCTCTCCTTCTCTCTCCTTCTCTCTCCCTCTCTCCTTCCCTCTCCTTCCCTCTCCTTCCCTCTCCTTCCCTCTCCTTCCCTCTCCTTCCCTCTCTTTCCCTCTCCTTCCCTCTCTCTCTCTCTCTCTCTCTCTCTCCTTCCCCCTCTCTCTCTCTCTCCTTCCCTCTCTCTCTCCTTCCCTCTCTCTCTCTCTCCTTCCCCCTCTCTCTCTCTCTCCTTCCCCCTCTCTCTCTCTCCTTCCCCCTCTCTCTCTCTCCTTCCCCCTCTCTCTCTCTCCTTCCCCCTCTCTCTCTCTCCTTCCCCTCTCTCTCTCTCCTTCCCCCTCTCTCTCTCTCCTTCCCCTCTCTCTCTCTCCTTCCCCCTCTCTCTCTCTCTCTCCTTCTCTCTCTCTCTCTCCTTCCCTCTCTCTCCTTTCTCTCTCTCTCTCCTTCCCTCTCTCTCTCTCCTTCCCTCTCTCTCTCTCTCTCCTCTCTCTCTCCTCTCTCTCTCTCTCTCTCTCTCTCTCTCCTTCCCTCTCTCTCTCTCTCTCTCTCTCCTTTCTCTCTCCTCTCTCTCTCGCTTCTTCCCCCTCACTCCTTCCCCCTCTCTCCTAGGGGTATTTATTTTTTGGTCAGACAAAAATTGTTCGGACAGTATACAAAAAACGTTGAAGAAACGGTAATAATCCGCTCATTAGCGTTGAGTGACGTGATGGTTGACCAATCCTACGGGGGAAGCGCGGTGCGTCACGGTGGGGGCGTTTCATGGCGTGTGTGGGTGGGGCCTAATCCTGCTGCCTGCCCAGCAACAGGGAGTGGCATCTCAAATCTGCCCAGCAACAGGGAGTGGCATCTCAAATCCGAATCTCCCCCCCCTCTCTCTCACCTTCCCCCTCTCTCTCTCCTTCTCTCCTCTCTCTCTCTCTCTCCCCCCTTTATCTCTCCTTACCCCTCTCTTTTTTCTCTCTCTCCTTCCCCCCCCCCCCTCTCTCGCCTAACCACACTTGGAGGGTACTCTAGCTAGTGTTGTATAAATCCCCTGCCTAGGTAGAAGTAAAAAGCTGGAATACAGTCTAAAAATTTTCACTGAACTAATAATTTTCCCTCATTGTTTCTGACCTAAACTAAAGTTCTATCTTTTGAAAAACATTCAACTCCATATTAAGTATTCAGCATTTTGCATATAACAATTTCTGTATAATTATAATGCTTAAGATTCTAAAATTATGTTCGATCAATAATTAGAGTAAATTTAGGTGTAGATTATTAAATACCTGCTTATGGGCTTCCTTGTTTCTCTTTTTTTGTGCTTTATGATTCCCTGTTCCCTTTCCTTTTTCCATTCTCACTAGTCATTTTCCTGATCATGAGGATTTTAGATACTCTGAAGATTGTGGGTAAGACTAGTTAGCTTTCTCTGCATTAATATGATTGTTAGGAATTATAGTTTAAACTTACCAGTGCACAGTAATCCAGTCGAAGCATGAAGAAATCCTTGCTTACTTTAAGTCTTACATAGAAAACATAGAAGATAGGAGCAGGAGTAGGCCATTCGGCCCTTCGAGCCTGCTCCGCCATTCAACGAGATCATGGCTGATCATCCAAACCCTAGCACCCGGTCCCTACACCGACAGCCATCCCACCCAAGCCCTATCCCCGTAACCCCGTAACCCCACGTATTTAATCCCCCCCTAACACTAAGGGTCAATTTTTTTATCATGGCCAATCAACCTAACCCGCACATCTTTGGACTGTGGGAGGAAACCGGAGCACCCGGAGGAAACCCACGCAAACACGGGGAGAATGTGCAAACTCCACACAGACAGTCACCCGAGGCCGGATTTGAACCCGGGTCCCTGGCGCTGTGAGGCAACAGTGCTAACCACTATGCCACCGTGCTGCCCACGCCAGCTTCTCTCCATACCATGCCAGCATCCATGAGCTAGATTACCAAGTGGGAGAAGCTATGTCTATGTTTCATTACCAATTTACATTTCAATTCATTAAAGTTCTTTTTGAACCCAGTTCATTCATAGAGTATCGTATGTGAATTCCTTTGTGTATTTGTGCTCTATTCAAGCCACATGTAGTTTGGTTTCCTTCATAGGCCTGGGCATTATGTTGTATGAAGTTTACTTAGCAAATATTACTCATTTGGATGCAATTATGCTGTCTACTATTTTAACAGAGGCATTAAAACAGGGGGCAAAGGAATTGCAAACAAAGGCATTAAGCATTGTGTAATTTGTTCACTTTAGCAACTTCTACCTCAAAGTTCAAATGTATTTTCTGTGGCTTTTGTTTCCTGGATGCATAAGTGTGAAGATATGGTGTTGCACAACCTAACAGGTTATATTTTGCTGTTGGTCCCAAGAAGGAACAGTTTATCAAAAGTATATTGAAAAACATTTTCATACCTTGCATCTACTGCTGCATGCCTTTTCAAAAGTTGCACAAATATGAGTACTCCTTTTGCAAAGCTTAAAGGAACATTGCAATCACTATTCCAGAACTGATGCCCTACAAAGATTTCAGTTGACATTATGCCACGTAGTGAGGAAATTACTGCAAATGCTGCTGTTGCTGAGAGAATATTAAGAGCCATATCTGTCACATTCATTGCGAGAATAGGAATGGAGATCTAGCTTCATGCTCTGTTACTATATCCTGGATCTCTGATTCCCATTAGTAGTAATATTAACACCACGCTGAACTCAAATTGACATCGAGGTAATGAGCAGAAAGATTGACTGCCTTCATAGTCGAGCTATGGTAGGCTTGTTATGTCACAGGCACAGATGAATTTGAACTACTTGAAGCTATTTCTATTTGGAATATATTGAAGGCGGAGTTACAGGTACTAAAGAAAGGGAGTACTGCAAAAGCCATACAATCCCTTCTAGTTACCCAATATATCATTTAACTCATGTCGGCTTGATCTGAAGGACAAAAAGAAGAATTTCATGCCATGGAACGTGCTTTAAAATGCTTTCCTTTCATTTGGGCTCACTAGAGTGCTTTCTACTTGAGGTATGAAAGTGACATTATGATCCCCTAACCCACGCAGGACGCTTTACTGGACCACGTGGAATCTTGCAGAAAAGGACTGTTCAATTTTATTGTAGTTAACTAAAGAATTACTAAAACATCGTGAACTGCTGAAGAATCTGCCATCAGTGCAGAAAATCGCCAAGCTCAAGGTGCTCGATTTTCCACCCTTTGACTAGGAGTAGGTGAAACAGTTATGCTGCTTAGTGTTTAGTTACACCGTTTAATGTCAGCCAGTGGCTCAGGTAGTAGCACTCGCGCCTCTGAGTCAGTAGGTTGAAGTCCCACTCCAGAGACCTGAGCGCACAAATCTAAGCTGACACTCCATTGCAATACTGAGGGAGGCATTACTACACATATTTAATAATTCATTAGAAAAAGATATAGTGCCAGAGGACTGGCAGATAGCTAACATAAAGCCTAATATTTAACATGTCCAGGGAACTATAGACCAGTCAGCTTAACATCGGTGGTAGGAAAAATAATGGAATCCCTACTAAAGGAGAAAATAGAATAACATTTAGAAGCAAAAAATATAATAATGAATAGTCAGCATGGATTTCAAAAGGGAACGTCTTGCTTGGCCAACCTCATTGAATTTTTTAAAGAGGTAACAGAGAATAGACAAGGGTAATGCAGTAGATGTAATTTATCTAGATTTTCGAAAGGCCTTCGATAAGGTACCACATAATAGACTAACGAATAAGGTCAAAATACGGAGTCAGGGGGACAAGTAGCAGAATGGATAGGTAGCTGGCTTTAATACAAAGCAGAGAATAGGAGTAAAGAAGTATTTACAGTGGCAGAAGGTGGGTAGCGGTGTTCCACAAGGATCAGTCCTGGGACCACCGTTGTTCACTAATTATATTAACGATTTAGACTTTGGAATCAAAAACATAATTTTTAAATTTGCGGATGACACCAAATTGGGGGGGGTGGGGGGGGGGGGATAGTTAATACCGAGGAGGACTGCAACAAATTACAGGAAGACATTAACAAACTTGCAGAATAGGCATATAATTGGCAAATGAAATTCAACACAGATAAAGGTGAGGTATTGCATTTTGGTAAGAAGAATAGGGAGATCACATTATTTGGAGGGTGTGAGTCTGGGTAGGGTAGAGGAGTAAAGGGATCTCAGAGTACCAATACACAAATCACTAAAAGTAGCGACACAGGTTAACAAGGCCATAGAAAAAGCAAACCAGACACTAGGGTTTATTTCTAGAATTGAAAAGTAGTGAAGTTATGGCATCAACCATCTTCCTTTGTATCGGGTAGGACTCCAACCACTGGATGGTTTTCCCCTTGACCGTGAAACTTCAATTTTGCTAGTGCTCTTAGTGGCATACTTGGTTGAATGCGGCCTTTATGTAGAGATAGCACCCCTTGTCTCACCAAGGGAATGTGTTGGATGAGGGAGGAGGAAATATTTTAAAATTTGCATTCTTTAAATGTACCAGAAATCCTGACTCGTGGACAAAACAAACATCATCACTATTACCAGGGCCGACTCAAAGGCTTAACTTAAACAAAAAAAAGAAAGACTTGCATTTATATAGTGCCTTTCACAACCACCGGACATCCCAAAGCGCTTTACAGCCAATGAAATACTTTTTGAAATGTAGTCACGGTTGTAATGTAGGAAACGCGGCAGCCAATTTGCGCACAGCAAGCTCCCGCAAACAGCAATGTGATAATGACCAGATTGAGGGATAAATATTGACTAGGACACCGTGGATAACTCCCCTGGTCGTCTTCAAAATAGTGCCACAGGAACTCTCGTTTGTTCTATGGACAGGACCAGGGATCTGAGTCATTCTGGACAACTGTTCTGATTATAAAAATTTTAGTCTCCAGAAATGTAAAAGAATCTATTATTTTATTACAGCTCATCAGGAACCATGGGTTAAAAAATACATTCTGGTTTTGCTGTGGTCATCAAGAAATTTGCTTTTACCTTTTATAAAGCATGCAGCAGTCCCCATGCTTTCTCTAAGTATGACTGTTTAGATTGGTTTGCACAGGAAGATGCATGTTAGCATGTCAAACTGATATTATCCACTTCCATTTTTGGTATGACTCGAGTATAATCCAGATGTACGTGATGGATAAATAAATGAGAGCGCGCTGGATTACTTTCCTTTTTAAGCCTGGTCTTTCGCACCCTTCCATGGCATTTATTCTTGAAGTGCATAGTTCCGCACTCTCTTTCACTGTCTTCTCCCTGATTTGTCCGTACTTTAAGATAACTTGCTGTTGGAATCCTCCTTTCTATACACATGGTCAAGTTTTTGTAGCTCATTGTATTTAGAGAGCTGGATAGATTTAGGATTAAGACATATATACAACATAAGAACAAGGGAGAGCGCATGGCTCTTGTTTTCCCTGTTGGATTAGGGATAATGTTAAAAGATACGTTGAGCATTAATTCTATGGAAAGGAGGAGGACAACCATACCCAATGGTGGATGACCTTTTTTCAATAAAGATTCACTGCCATCTGCATTGTGGAGACTTGAGTACTGCCAGTTAATTTAGTAGGGTTTTCTGCATTTCAAATGCAGTAGACAAGAGGCTCTCAAAACTTTGATATAAGCTTGAAGTGGATATAAACTACTTTCTATTTTTTTTTAAACTTCTGTCATCAGTAGAAAAAGACTTCAATTTTGCTTTTTGGAAAAGCTTTTTTTCAGTCTAGGCCTGCTGTAAAAAAAACTTTTCAGACTTTTATAGTTCATTATACAGTATTGATTTTCTTGAAAGTAAATTATTGTAGACATTAAGTTATTCAGTCAGTAAAATCTTCTAGCAGTTATATTTAGTGCCTCCTGGCAATTGATTTTGCTTGTATAACACTGCTTTCTCAGGACATTGCGTCTTGTTCTTTGGAACACTTTTACTGCACATAATTTTAGATTTTTTTTCAATATATAGATGATGTGAACTGATAAATATCCAATAGGTTTTTCATTTTATTTTGTTCATTCAAGGCAAGGTGAATCATCAAATGGGGAGAGTGTATTTCAAGACCCTTCTCTATTGGAAAATCTTCAAGGCAATCATGTAAGTAATGCATTATTGATTTTTATTTGCTTTTTAGTCTACAGTTGTGTGTGTGTATATATATTTGAACGTACCATGAAGTAAAGTTAATAAAAGAGCTCAGTGATGGCTGAATGTCCTGCTCCATATCATGTATGAAGACATCCTTCCTCCCTGTAGCAAAGATGAGCATCTGCTCCATGAGTCTTGGTTGAGAGCGTGTAATGGACTAGCTCAGTAGTATCTCTCTGGATATCAGTAACCTTTCTACTTAGTCAACCTGCAGGTGATCTATGAGTGACATCCAGCCCTTCTTTATCAATCAGCCAGCTCAGATAAGGCCATCAAACTTCTGTTGGAAGAGCCTGAGACACAGTGCTAATTTCAGCTCTGATTAGTTGATAGTTCAGTGCTCTGGACACATGGGCCGTGAATTTAATAGCGCTTTGGAGGCGGGCCTGCTGTCAAAATGTCAAAGATTGACCGGGTAGGAAACCCGCTGTCAACCCGTCTCCACGTGAGTCTCCCAGGTGTCAGGTCTGTCAGCGGAGAACTGACCCAACACCAATCGGCAGGGGAGACAATTCAGCTAGTTAAATGGCTTGTTAAGTGCCAATTTGAGTATTTTGAGGCTTACTTCTAATTTTACCTTCTCCCCCACTGGTTCCCTGCTGTTCAGGGAACACGACAAGCTCAATCTGGTGTGTTTTGAGTCTGCTCTGATGTTTGTGAAAAGCTGACAGCTGCAGAAGTGGTGTAAAGGATGCCATGTCAAGGATGGTGAGTTTCAGAGCACAGAAAATGTTGGTTACTGCATTTTTAATACATATAGAGATTTCTTTAGTTTACAAGTTTTTAGATCCAACTGTATGGCCAGTGCCACCTCATTGGGAGAACCCCTCTCACCATTGATGGATCGCTTCTGTTATCTCACCTGCAGCTGCCATCTATTGCAGCAACATCGGAGCCAATGAAACAATCAGACCTTGGTCCTCCAAATCCTTTCATGATCAGCCCCAACACCAACATCAGCAACAACAACACCAACCTTCTCCGCCATCACCTGATGCTGCACAGGACACAGGGCATCAGCCCCTGACAATATTGTTGCCCTGGAGGCCAGCGATGGCATCACCATGGCCAGATTTACTTCACTTGACGCTGTAAACCCTGGCTGCCACATGATGTGCCAGGTTGACACCATCCCACACCAGCACCATGAAGCATCCCTTTAATGTCCAAGCCATTCCATGCACACTCATCACTATAGGAGGGGGGTGGATGTTATGACTGAATCACTGGAACTCAGTAAGACACTTCTCAAGGTGCGCTCAGATCTGTCCAATAAGGGGCTCTTTTGGAAAAAGAGATTTCACAGTATGACACCACATTACCAGAAACTTCACATGGACATTGGCTAAACCTCACGTGCCTACCCTTGTGTGTTGTTAGTTGGTATGCTTGCAGTAGGATGAGGGTGAGTGTGAGGGGTGGCTAGTGAAATGGGGAAGTGATAAAGTAGATAGAGGGTTGGGGTGGAGGTGCAAGGTAAGTTAGTGTCCTAGGAAGGGAAGAGAACCTCCCTGCGTGTTGTGACTCCCTCCATAAGCATATGGAGGGAATCATTGGAGTGCCTGGGTGCAAGTGTTCACCTTTGTGCAGTGATTGTCAGTGTTTGCAGCACCTCAGTGCTGTCAAACACTGACCGAACAACTATCAAACTCCATGTGGACGTGGTCCCTTTAAGGAAACTGGCTGATGACAGTCATCAAATGATGTCGTCAGACCCGCTTCCTGGTAATTGGCTGGGAAGCCCACAAGGTGGGCTTAACAAGGCCAATCAAGGGAAAATCACGTCTGCAGAGCGGATGCAGCTGGGAGCGGGACTGGAAACCAGCTCTCCCGCCTCCTCCATTAAATTCACAGCCATGGTTGCTATTGTACCTGTTAGTAAGATGTATGCAAAATTGAGTTTGGCTATAAATTAAAATGAAACCTTGATGGTATTACCAATTTTTATACAATGAAAGCACTGCTACAACAAATTTAAGATTGGAAACTGACTTTCTAAGAAAATTTGTTTTAAGCTATGCCTTGGCTGATATTCAGTGGTCTCCTTGTCTGTGACACAGTGCATTAATAGATTGTAGTGCCAGGCTACCTTAACTTTCCCTAATGCCTTTTATTGAAAATATAAGTTAAGGCTAATTGAATACTGAGATGTGTTTCAAGGGTATTTGAAAATAAGGCTATTTTAACCCTATATAACTCATTTGGTGAAGTCAAATTTGAAATATTGTATGTAGTTTTGGATACCTTACTTTCAGTAAGATATTGCTGCATGAGGGAGGGTTCAGAGAAGAGCAGCAAGTATTATCCCAGGACTTGGGCCTCTAAAATTGAAAAACAGACTCGCAGAATCGTATTTTTTCTCTCGCTCTCTGTTTGACAGCTGTTAGCTAACCACTGTAATGTTAACAGGTGACAATAGGGTGAGATAATTAGTGGCTGTTTGCTTCAAAATTTAACTCGATTACAATGAGGAGAAAGCTTAGTGAACTTTAGAACAAAAACAAATGCTACAATAGGAGCGTAATCAATAGTTTATCTATTTTGCACACTGTTTAAACTAATGTTGCCTACTGTTTTAAAAAGGTCAATATAAATGTTCAATTAAAGATTTTGAAAATTGTCCTCTGACTTTTTACAAATAATTTAGAATATCCCATCAGTGCAGCTGACCTTTTTATTTATTCTTGGGATATGGGCAATGCTGGCATCCCCAGTAATTCTGAGGGTCACTTCACAAGGCATTAATTTTTTTAAAAATTATTCATGCTTGGGATGTGGGTATCGTTGGCAAGGCTGGCATTTATTACCCATCGCTAGTTGCCCTGGTGGTGGTGGACCTTCTGTTTGAACCACTGGTACCAGCTTGATACAATTGTGTGGCTTGCTAGGCTACTTCAAAGGGCAGTTAAGTCAACCATATTGGTGTGTGACTGGAGTCATATGTCGGCCAGCCTGGCTAAGGGTGGTTTTTACTTCAATCCAGCAGCTTCATGGTCGCTTTTGCTGATTCCAGCTTTTTATTCAAATTTTCAAATGACTCACGTTTTCAGGATTATTAGACCAGGTCTCTGGATTACTAGTCCTGTAACATAACCATTACACTACCGGTATTGTAGAACTTAGTCACCTGTAGTCAAGATAGGGAGGAGTTTTTCTTGTGGGATTGAAACTTGTGACCTCAGGGTTGCTAGTCCAGTAACACAAGCACTAGGCTACTGTACCCATTGGTACTGATCCATCCTGAAACATTAGGTACACGTTACATGCTCAGATTGCACAATCCAAATTTAGCTCATCAAGTCACAGCTCTTGGCAAAAAATATCAAGTACAATCCGATGTTTATGGTAGAGGCTGAGATCATCAAGTAAAAATTCTATAATGAAGGCATTGGGGAGACTAGTGGAGCCTGGAGCTCACCTGAAATATTAAAATGACTCTGGAAATGATCATGTGGTTATCACTCATGATGGTAGGTGCAATTTGCTCTCTACCTTTCTGGCTGGGATCTCTCACCTGATTGAAAGATCTAAGCTATCATTCACAAGTAGGTTACAAACAAATAAGGTAAGTAAGAAAATGTTATTCAGAATGAATCTGATCATGGAAAAAAGTAAGAATAAGAAAAGACTTCAATCCAATGAAGTTGATTTCCTTTCGTACATTAACTCTCAATTGTACCATTCAACTGTTTTTTGAATATCTGCAGTGTTTTTGCCTCTACTATCCTAAGTTCTTGAAGATACATCTGTTTCAAGTATATTTTTCACTACTGTGTACTCCTGTTAATTTAAAGTTGCTTAATCCAAATTGCTGGATAATTGGAGTTTTTTTTGAGTTTTGTAAACTGTACAATGTTATTTAATTTGCTTAATTTGAATTACTGGATGATTCAAAGTTTTTTTTCAGTGCAAAAAACAATTTTGAATTATCAGGAGTTTACTGTATATTAAATTCATATCCTTTGGCCCTATTTTTATGGTTTACTTTGAACCAGTACCCTGGGTTTCCCTGATCTATACGGTTTAATATTCTGTAAACTTCAATAAAGGAAAGTTCTTCCCTTAATCGCGACTCTAAAGTCTGAGTTTCTTTAATTTTTTCTTATTGTTCATTCCCTTTAAATGTCATGCGTTTGCACTGGATTGAAACTTTGTATCAGTAGTAATTCCCAGGTTGTTCACTTTGATCTGGAAGTTGTTTGTATGAAGGACACCTTCAATGTAGAATTACGATGGCTGCCCAGTAAACAAAACCTTTATTTAGCTTTGTTACTGACGGTATGCAATAACAAACTGTAGTGGACATTATTCATTACGATTCTAGTAATGTTTTAGAAGGGAACATAAATTATGAACATTTGATTCCCAAAAAGCCAACTCCCTACGGGCAATATATTTTTCAGCTAAGTTGAGCGAGCCTGTAATACATTGTACTGTATATGATTGATTCAGTAGTGAAGATGCAGGGTTTTTTTTCTGTAATTTGCTCTGTTACAGAATCGGCTGTAAAGTTATTTCAACAACATAGAAACATAGAAAATAGGAGTAGGCCCCTCGAGCCTGTTCTGCCATTTAATGAGATCATGGCTGATCATCCAAATTCAGTACCCTATCCCTGCTTTCTCCCCATATCCCTTGATCCCTTTAGCCTTCAGAAATATATCTACCTCCTTCTTGAATACATTTAATAAGTTGGCCTCAACTGCCTTCTGAGGTTGAGAATTCTACAGGTTCACCACTCTCTGGGTGAAGAAATTCCTCCTCATCTCAGTCCTAAATGGCTTACCCCTTATCCTTAGACTGTGACCCCTGGTTCTGGACTCCCCCACCATCGGGAACATCCTTTCTAGTCTGTCGAGTCCTGTTAGAATTTTATAAGTTTCAATGAGATCTCCTCTCATTCTTCTAAACTCTAGTGAATATAAGCCTAATTGACCCAATCTCTCTTCATACGTCATTCCTGCCATCCCAGGTATCAGTCTGGTGAATCTTCGCTGCACTCCCTCCATGGCAAGAACATCCTTCCTCAGATAAGGTGACCAAAACTGCACACAATACTCAAGGTGTGGTCTCACCAAGGCCCTGTACAACTACAGCAAGATATCCTTGCTCCTGTACTCGAATCCTCTCGCTTTGAAGACCAACATACCATTTGCCGCCTTAACCGCCTGCTGCACCTCCAAAATGTAATCTTAAACTTTAAGGCCATTCTTCAAACTGTGCCCTTCCAGCAAAATTAGAAATGGCAGATAATCTAGCAAACAGTTGAAAATTATGGGACAACTATGAGATTATATCTTGACTCATTTGCAGCCAAAAGATGATAGAACCAGTAAACTGATTAAAAAGATAATCGTGATTAATCTCGTCATTAAAAATGTTAATATCTGTTAATCTTGGTTTTAATCACATATCTAATGGGTGGATAACTGCATCCGTCTCATGCATGATTTTTTAAATAACTGATGCTGTTATCAGCATCCCAAAAACAACCCAGCGTAGAAACTCTTTTTTTCTGGATTCGTATTGTTGGTCTCTCTTTATAGTTCCATATTTATTTACATGGAATTATATGGAAAACTCAAACTTAAATGTTTTGTTGTGAAGAGAACATCGACAACTTCTGAGTCATCATGTCTGAAAGTGCAAATTAAAAAGGAAAATTGGTAGGTTTTACATAACTACAGGTAAAAAATGCAACCAGTCTAAATATAGTCAGATCTTTATGAAAAAGAACCAATAAAATAATGGATGGGATAACTGACTTATCGGTTATCTGCGATTCACTGTCTACTGCTGTGCATCGTACATATACAAGCACTGAAGCAATAAAAATACTTGCTGTTCACGAATGTTGTCACTGCTCTGATATGTTGAGGATCATAAAGCACAATAATTCATTCTGACAAGTACTTGCACACATAAAAAAAAAGTTTCAAAACTCTTGTTCCAATCTGCCATCACCTGGCTCTGGAATGCACTGCATTATGCCTGCTGCCAAAAGTCTGGTTGGCAAGCATTCCCCCTTTTTCTTTCTCTTTATTTCTGGCGTTTGCAATAACATAAAGGAAGAAAGAACTTATATTTATATAAAACCTTTCACAATCTCAGGACGTCTCAAAGCGCTTTACAGGCAATGAAGTACTTTTGAAGTGTGGTTACTTTGAAGTAATGTAGGATAATGCAGCAGCCAATTTGCAAGGTCCACAAACAGCAATGAGATAATGACCACTTAACCTGTTTTAATATTGATTGAGGGATCAATATTGACCGGACATCCCTTGGTCTTCGAATAATGTCATGGGATCTTTTATATCTATTTGAGATGGCAGTCAGGGCTTTGGTTTAACATCTCATCCTGAAGACGGCACCTCTGACAGTGTAGCACTCCCTCAGTGCTGCACTGAAGTATCAACCTAAATTATGTGCTCAAGTTTCTGGAGTGGGACTTGAACCCACAACCTTCCAACTGAGAGGCAGGAGTGCTACCACAGACACCTAAATAAAATTTACACTGTCACGTAAATAAAGAGATGCATGTCTTTCCTGCTTATGACACCATCCAGCCAAGTTGTGCAACTAATTAAAGTTATGAGACTCCTGGTTCCAGGCAAGTCCTGTTTTTTATAGACAAACTCACCAGCTGATTAGTCACTACAGAAACAGTAGGTTAAAAGGTGTGCACAGTACAGCTCCCTTCCTCGACATCATCTCCCATATGGAGTGTAAACTCTGACTGAATTCAGTGTTAAGAGTTTAAAAAAAACAAAAGATCTGATATGTGCTTTGTCACTGGCAGCCGCCATTCACCTGCCGTCTCCCTTCCCAGCACTGGTTGCACTTAATACGGGAGCGCGTTATATCTTGGGGGTTGTAGTTTCCAGCAGGCATATTGATATATTTTGATAACCTTATAAATCCTATGAAATAGTTATAACACTTACAAAATAATTGCATGATATGGAGTCATGTCCCATGGTCAGAATAACATACCTGATGTGGTCCAGTGAACATCTGGCGTAATCATCTGTGAGCTGTTCCCATTAAGTGATTCTGAGCGCGAATGGGAATTTATTAAATTGGAAAAATGTGATATTTCTTTAGCAAAACAACCATATCTCCTAGGAAAACCGAGCAGTTTGCCAGTTAAATTAGTATGAGTTTAAAATGTACTGTCCGCGTAACATCCACAATTAACACACGTAACATTTTTGGAAATTATGGGCCTTTCGTTAGACTTGCACTTGCCCATAGAATTTCTGTGGGCTTTTGCATGGCAAATTGCTGCCAGCCAACCATCCAAAAGCGAACGTCTTCTACAGGGCATCTGGGACCTGTGTGAACAGGGCAAGCAACTGTGTATCTCCTTAACCAATCAGATTGAAGAATCGTTAATGAGCAGCACAGAGTCTGAACCAGGAAGTGTCAGTTGGAATATTTAATTCAATGTCAAATCAGATACAGAAAGCAAAATAGAGAGAGGAAAGAAAAATTGGATTAAGAGAAAGATAAGAGACAGAAAGGGGGGGGGGAAAGAGTTCATTTAAAAAACAAAATCTCCAAGAATAATTAAAAGCTGAAGGAATGAGACTCCACGCTTGTAAAAGTTAATTTTCAGTACCAAAGAGTTTGTTTGGCAGTAATTAAGACTTACCACACTGTTAAAATAATACTTACACTGGAATAGATAAGCCCTACCTTTTTTGGCAGCTTCGTCTGTATCTATGAGGTTAGTACAGCAACTTCACCGTTCAGTACATTTGAATGGTGAGTCAGATGGCGAGATGCCGTTTTCGCACAGCTTTTGGAGGAGCAGGACTTCTCGGACAGCAGCTTCCGGATTTTTGCGCATATGCAATCGCTGGAGGCGGATGGGGGGGGAATTGGAGAAAGTTGTACTAGTCATTCCTGGCTAGTCAGCTAGAGCATTGACACAGGCTGTAGTTGGGGCTCCGACCCAGGAAGATCAAAGGAGCGGGGGGGGGGAAAGGAAAATTCTGCACTGTTTTATTTTCTAACCTTTTCTAGGTTAATACTCCGTGTGATAACAGCTCTTGCAAATTCTTGGCTCTGGCCGAATGTATTAACTTTTTTCAGTTCAGTGTATTCCTCCATACATTGACATTGACACCCTAATACTTTGTGTTACTTTATAATCATTCTAAGTAGTCTCAAGTGATTTGATGAGATTTAATATTTTTAAATACATTGGAAGCTGTGGAGTATGTGTAATTTGACTGATTTCATTTTGTAAAATATTGCACATTGTAAGATGCCATCTGCTGTGAAGCTACTGAAAGTAAAATGAGAATATGCAGCGCAAGATTTTCTCCATTCATCTGACACAGCTGATTTAGTAACTGTTGGAAAACAGTGTTCGCTGTGGTGTCTGCTATTTGGACAGAATTTGATTCTAAATTGTCAAGTTAAATCATGAGCTAATTCCCTCATTAGGAGTCTTTGTTGTATGTATTGTACTTTGCTGAGGATATCATTCCTTTAACTCCTTTGGTGTTGATCACTGAATAAAAATCAATTGTACAAATATACAATGCTGCAAGAACTTGGGGTTAAATTCGTAAGTAAAGTTACAAAAGTCCAAGTTTATTGTTTTGCAAAGATGAAAACAAATGTGTTCAGGCAATCAGCCCATCTCGCTTATCTTTACTAGATCTATACCCACCATCACAGCAATTTTAGTCCCTTTTTTTTTTAAATTTCACCCTTCTGTGGTGAATAGAAATACACAAGTTTGAACTTCTTCATCTGCTCCAGTGGTAAGAGTGCACACAGAACTACACCTCTGCCAGCCACACTAGCTGTTCAGATTTACGTCCTTCTGTTTATACCATTCTACAGCCAAGAAGATCTATTACGGAGCACAGCAGAAAGGTGGGGCGGGGGGGGGAATGATGCACTTATACAAATTAGTTTGAAAGGTGTTCTTCACCATATTCTCTCGTTTAAATGTATCATCCTGCCAAAGGGCGGAACGATCTATAATCTTTAAGACCTGCACAGAATAGTTGAATTACCTGCAAGACTCTGTTCCTTTATAAAATCCATTTTTAAAATGTTAAAATATTTTTATGACGAGATGCACTGCAGCAACTGGCCAAGACTTCTTCGACAGCACCTCCCAAACCTGCGACCTCTTCCACCTAGCAGGACAAGGGCAGCAGGCACATGGGAACACCACCACCTCCAAGTTCCCCTCCAAGTCACACACCATCCTGACTTAGAAATATATTGCCGATCCTTCATCATGGCTGGGTCAAAATCCTGGAACTCCCTTCCTAACTGCACTGTGGGAATACCTTCACCACACGGACTGCAGCGGTTAAAGAAGGTGGCTCACCACTACCTTCTCTAGGGCAACTAGGGATGGTCAATAAATGCTGGCCTTGCCAACGACGCCCACATCCCGTGAATGAATTTTTAAAAAAGTTGTAAATTTCAATTATATTGTGAGCTGAGTTCAATGAGTCGTCAATATGGCATCTAGGGTACAGATTCACAAATCTTTAAAAGTAGAACCGCAGGTTAATAATGCCATAAAAAAATGCAAACAAAGTACTGGGGTTCATTTCTAGAGGAATGGAATTGAAAAGTAGGGAAGTAATGTTAAGTTTATATAGAACCTTGGTTAGCCCACACCTAGAGTGTTGTGAACAGTTCTGGTCCCTATTACAAAAAGGATATAGAGGCACTGGAGAAGGTACAAAAATGTTTTACATGGAAGATATCAAAACTGAAAAGGTTACACTCGTCAGGAAAGACTAAACAAGCTGGGACCCTTTTCTCTAGAAAAGAGAAGGCCAAGGGGTGACCTGATATTGGCCTTTAAGGTAATGAAAGGGATTAATAGGGTAGGAGTTGGATATATTTCTTAAGGCTCAAGGGATATGGGGAGAAAGCAGGGACCGGGTACTGAATTTGGATGATCAGCCATGATCTCATTAAATGGCGGAACAGGCTCGAGGGGCCGAATGGCCTACTCCTGCTCCTATCTTCGATGTTTCTATGTAGATGTAGTCACGATTCCACATGGGGGAATTCAGGAGAAACATATTTACCCAGAGAGTGGTTAAAATGTATAACTTACGAGCACATGGAGTAAATGAGGAGAATAGCATATATATGCATTTATGGGGAAGTACAAGAGGGGGAAAGGAATAGAAGGATATGCTGATAGGGTTAGATGAAGTAGGGTGGGAGGAGGCTCATGTGGAGCATAAATACTGGAATGGACCAGTTGAGCTGAATGTGCTGTAAATTCTATGTAATAATGCAATTATAAGCCAGTTTCATTTTTTTGAGAAATAGCTGCATGCCTTTTGCAAATCCTTATGACATTTTCTTTTCCTGAGCTTTGTCAATCTTTTCTTAACACTTAGCCTACGGCACCAATCATCTGCGAGTTTCTAACGATGATGGCAATTTGCCATACAGCAGTACCCGAGAGGGATGTTGACCAGATAATCTACCAAGCGTCATCCCCAGGTGAGAGTTAATACCAAATAGGTGAAATTCATTCTGCTGCATTTTTGTATTGTAAATAACAGCCTAAACATTTTTAAAATGTGTTTTCTCTTTGAAGCAGTGCTGTAGTGAAGTAATTAAGGCATTATGATTCATTTTCACTGTTGTGGTCATAAATGTCTATGTATGTAAGGGGATCAAAAGCCAAACTCTCACTGTGTTAGGATATTTAAACCAAATTTATACTGGTAATGGTGTGAATTAAGCATATACAGCAGCCAAATTGCCTTCCAATTTGGCTATTCTGGACAATTTGTACTGGCACTTTTTTAGCTTGGATTCCAGGCATCTATGAACTGGCTTTGAGTTTATATTACTGAATCCTGACTCTCTCTCATACTAGCACTAGAATTGTTCACCCATGAAAACATTTACAAGGAGACCCACTTATAGATGGCTTGATGCTGGATCAGCACTGCACCAGTCCAGTATAACAGGTAGATTGAGCATTGAGTCACAGGAGCCAGAGTACATCATACATCACTATGATGTGTAGAGTGAAACCAGCTCCACTCCAGGATTTAAGCATGATTACACTGATGATGCCTCTGACAATGTTGCACTCCGTCTTTTGGATGAGACATTAAACCAAGGCACCATTCAGGTGAACGTAAACGATCTGCAGTATTTTGCTTTTGTAAAAGATCCCATGTCACTTTTCGAAGAGGAGGGGGTTTTCCTGGTTTCCTAGCCAACATTTATCGCTCAACAAACCTCACCAAAGTTGTTTATCAGATCATTTATCTCACTTGCTGTGTGCAAATTAGCTACTGCATTTGCCTACATAACTATTACTACAGTTCAACGGTACGTCATTGCTGGAAATTGTTTTGGGAAGGTCCTAAAGATGTGAAAGGTGCAATATAAATGCAAGTTCTTTCTTGATACTGATTGCTTTCTATGTTCCTTCTTTCTGATGAGCGTGAAATCCAGCTGTTCCTTTCTGAAAGCACCCAGTATACGTGTTGTGACGACCCATTTTGATATCTCTCTCCCCACGTCAAACCCTGTGGCCGGGATTCGACTAACCTCAGCGGGTCCGTGGCGGGCGACGTCGGTGGTGGATCCCGACTCTGCTGCTGGCTCCATCCCGCTCTGTGAAATGAATTTCCCTTGGTGGGGTTTGTTAAGCCCACCCAGTGTGTTTCCCGGCCATTTAGAGGAAGCGGGTCTGGTGATGTCATTTAACGATGCGTCATCAGCCGGATTCCTTAAAGAGGCCATGTCCAAATTTATTTTGACAGTTGTGCTGTCAGTGTTCTACAGCACTGAGGTGCTGTCAGTGTTCTACAGCACTGAGGTGCTGTCAGTGTTCTACAGCACTGAGGTGCTGTCAGTGTTCTACAGCACTGAGGTGCTGTCAGTGTTCTACAGCACTGAGGTGCTGTCAGTGTTCTACAGCACTGAGGTGCTGCAGACACTGACAATTACTGCACAGAGGTGCAGGGCTGCACCCAGGCTCTCCCATGACTCCCTCCATATGCTTATGGAGGGAGGCACAGCACACAGGGAGGTCCTCTTCCCTTCCCATGGGCGGAAGAGACCTCCCCAGGAGATCAACACAACCTGGTTGCACATTGCAGAGAAGGGCACAAGCAGCGATTGTCGTCACAAGGACCTGGGTGCAGTGGCACAAACGTTTCAATTATCTCAGTAAATCACGAAACATGAGTACAAAGCCAAACTCAACCTCACCCTGCTGTGCCTCTCATCACATCCCCATCACTCTGCCTTACCTACCCTACTCCTGCACATCCTTCTTTCACCAACTTACCTTGCACCTCCACCCATCCCTCTCTATCTATATTATCACATCCCCATCTCACTAGCCACCCCTTACACTCATCCTCATCCTAGTGCAATCATACCAACTAACAACACACAAGGGTAGGCACTTGGGTATTTTATGCAATGCTCATGTAAAGTTTCTGTTAATGTAATGTCAAACATTGAAATCTTTATTTTCAACACTTTGCGTTCTTGGACAGATTTGTGTGCATCTTTGGAAGTGGCTTAGTGAGTTGCAACAAATGGTGGGACATAACGGTACCCCTCACAATGGTGATGTACCCCCCACAATGGTGATGAGTGTGAAAGGAATGACTTGGGTATTGTAGGGATGCTTTATGGTGTTGGTGTGGGGCAATGCCAACCTGGCACACCATGTGGCAGCCAGGGTGTACAGCGTCAAGTGAAGAAAATCTGGCCATGGTGAGGGCATCCCTGGCCTCCCGGGCAGCAATGTGGTCAGGTGCTGATGCTCTCTGTCCTATGCAGCATCAGGTGATTGTGGAGAAGGTTGGTGGTGGTGTTGGTGCTGCTGGTGTGCCTGGTACTGCTGGTGTAGGGTCTGATCGTGGTGGGATTCTGAGGACCAAGGCGAGAGAGTATAAAGGGCACCCATGCTGATGGAATAGATGGAGGGTGAAGTACAGATGACAGAAGTGATCTGTCAATGCTGAGAGGTAATGAGGTCAGACTGGATGGAGACTTGTGTAAAGACTTGCAGCATGGTGAATCTGTTGTGGAAATGCAGTGAGGAAGAACTTGTGGCTGAGGGAAGATATCTCTAAGGTGGGAGCTTTTACTGTACATTTTGAAGCTGTCAACTCAACAGTTGATTCAGTGGCCATTGAACTCCTGCCTCAGCTTAACAGACATGGTCCATGACCAGCGTGGACCCCGTGGGCGAGCACGTAAAATCAAAAGTTGAGCTCAAATGCATTAATCTCTAAACAAGGTCCTAATTACCTGAATTGGGTCCCCAACCACTGCATGTCACATCTGCTCAGAGCTGACAGACCCGACATTGGAAAAGGCGCATGGCGGTTTCACGGCAGGGTCCAGACCCGCTGGGGAGAAAAACCAGTTTCCCCACCAATCGCGCCCGCTGAACCCCCCTGCAAAATCTCTGCCTATGTCTTTGATCATGTTTTCAATCCTCTCCCTTAAATTTCCTCGTTAGTTGCCATCCATTTTGCCTCTGAAGTGCCTTGGATTGTGTACACTAAAGACACTGTACCATTGCAAACTGTTGGTGGTGGGTGCTCCACATGGCATATTGGGCTGGATATTCCGATCACTACAGGTGGGTACGCGCTGTGTACAGCGCATGTGCTGAAAACTGGCATTTCCGATCTGTCAAGATCTTGACAAATCCTCCGGCTGCCCGGGAGAAGGGTCTCTGCGGGCAGATAGTTCCGCTTTTTGGAGACCTTCCGCCCACAGAAAACCCTTACAATTCTTACGCCTGGTAAAAGCGTAAGGCCTGCTTTTACCAGGATAAGAGTTGAAAAAAGTAAAGACTTTTTTATCACTGATTTATCATTTAAAAATACTTTTTAAAAAAAGGTAAGTTTATTTTTAGCCCCGTAAGAAACTTTTTAATTTTTTTTAATTAAATTTTTGTTTAAAATATTTAATTTATTGTAATTTCAAGTCATTTAAAAATGTGATTTAAAAAAAAAATGTATTTAAAGTTTTACTATTTTTTCATTGATCTCCATTCCTATATTTAACAGGTCTTCCTGTCAAATGTATGAAGGGAGATTTCCTTCTGTGATTGGCTCCTCATGGCCCACGTGATCCCAGGGACGCTGCGAACTACATGCGCCCCTGGGATACGTGGGCCCTGCGCACTTCAAGTTTGGTGAGGCCCAGGAGCAGAAGAGTATGCGTCCCGAGAGACCTCGGGTAAGGACGCAGATTTTTCCAGATCGCAGGCCTCCGCACACGGGAGGCCTGCAATCGGAAAATATGGGCCATTATGTCATTACACTGCTCAAGAAGAGATCCCAAGTATATTACAAGATGCACAGGCATCTGTCCCAATTGTTTGTATATTGGTACCTAGGAGTTCTGGTGGGTACTACTTTTAGCTTAAATATAGTTCGTCAAGATTACACTGAAGGATACTTTGGTCTTTCTCGCCTTTCTTCAATTATAGCAAAGTTCCAATGCAGTTTAAGCTTATACCACATTCGACTCCAGTCCAAATAATTCCATGTCATGGTTTAAAACTTCTAACTGTAGGAGTCACTGGAAATAAACAGACTGTGAGACTTTCATAACAGCAAAGAAAAACACGTGTTAGCTTTATTAACTCTCCGTATGGACTGAGGGACCCAGCTTCGTCGCAGGGCTATGACGTCATCACACAATCGACGACTCTTAAAGGGACCGTGCCCCGATAACCCAACCAAGTTCCGTACATAACGTGGAGCGATAACAACATTGGCTATACATAGTGAATTGTGTTACTGTCCCTATGTGGTCTCCACCACATACGTCCCCCCAGAATTCACTAGAACTGGAAATGTCAGTCGTTGAGGGGCCCGGATCACGGCTGAAACGGCTCCTTAAGTCCGGGGCGGGGACTGGGGGGGGTCGCAGGATGGTCCCCGGGCGCTCTGTGGTGGACTGAGGGTGCAGAAGCCGGCGGTCGGCCCCGCCGCGGGGGCTGAGCCAACCCAACGGGTCGGCCCAAATCCAGGTGGGCCGGCTTAAGACGGTCCACGGAAATGTAGTCCGGCTTACCACCGACATCTACCTCAAAGGCCTTGTCCCCAGCTTCCAGGACGCGGAATGGTCCGTCGTAGGGTGGGTGAAGAGGTCCCCGGTGGGCGTCGTGGCGGACGAAAACGTACTCCGCCGCACGAAGGTCAGGCGGAACGTGGGACTGAGGGAGACCGTGCTGCGACGTGGGCACCGGCGCGAAAACCTTGGCTTTGTCCAGGAGGGTGGACCGCTGATGGGCTGCGGACCAAGGGTCCGTGACGTTGGGGACAAAATCCCCGGGAACCCGCAGCGGCTGCCCGTAGACGAGCTCGGCAGATGAGGACTGGAGGTCCTCCTTGGGGGTGGTCCCGAGTCCCAGCATGACCCACGGGAGTCTGTCGACCCAACTGTCGCCCCGGAGGCTGGCCTGGAGCGCGGCCTTCATGGAGCGATGAAACCGTTCGCACAGCCCATTAGCCTGAGGGTGATATGCGGTGGGGTCTCAACCCGAGGCCTTGGGCGACTGCGTTCCAGAGCTCCGACGTGAACTGGGGCCCCCGGTCGGAGGAGATGTCAGATGGGGCGCCAAACCGGGCGACTCAAGTGTTGATGAACGCCCAAGCCACATCGGCGGACGTTGTTGACGACAGCGGGACGGCTTCCGGCCATCGGGTGGCTCTGTCGACCATCGTGAGGAGGTGGGTGAACCCACAGGAGGGCGGCAGGGGCCCCACCAGGTCCACGTTAACATGGTCGAACCGCCTCTTGGGCACCGCGAAAGGCGCCAACGGGGCCTTCGTATGGCGATGCACTTTCGAGCGCTGGCATACCACGCAGGTATTGGCCCAGTCGCGAATGTCCTTCTTGAGCCCATGCCAGACGAACTTAGCCGCCACCAGCCTCTGTGACGGCTTCCTGCCCGGGTGGGAGAGGCTATGGACGGCGTTGAAAACCTGCCGTCTCCACCCGTCGGACACGACAGGGCGTGGCTGCCCAGCGGAGACGTCTCCGGAGCGTGGTGCCGGCATCGTCAAACGCGACGTCCGCTAACTGAAGGGTCGGAGGCCTGGTTGGCCACCATGCGGGTGTAGTCGATGCCAAGGTGTACGGCGCTGGCGACGGCCCGGGAGAGACAGTCGGCGACAGGGTTGTTTTTCCCAGCCACATGCTGGATGTCCGTCGTGAACTCGGAGATGAAGGAAAGCTGGCGTTGCTGACGGGCCGACCACGGCTCGGAAACTTTGGCCATGGCGAAGGTCAACGGCTTGTGGTCCACGAACGCCGTGAACGGGCGGGCCTCCAGCAGGAAACGGAAGTGTCGGACGACGAGGTAGAGGCAGAGAAGCTCGCGATCGAAGGTGCTGTACTTCTGCTCGTTGGGGCGGAGCTGCCGGCTGAAGAAGGCGAGCGGCTGCCAGGTGCCGTTGACCCACTGTTCGTGGACGGCGCCGACCGCATAGTCCGAAGCGTCAATGGTGAGAGCGATCGGCGCATCGGGCAACGGATGCGCCAGCATGGTCGCTTTAGCCAGGGCCCTTTTCGTGTCCGTGAAAGAATTGGCCATCTCCTCGGACCAGTCGACGATGAGCTTGGCGGGCTTGCCTTTGAATGCCTCATAAAGGGGCCGCATAAGCTGGGCTGCCCGGGGAATGAAGCGATGATAAAAGTTCACCATGCCCAAAAACTCCTGCAGGGCCCTCACGGTGAGGGGTCATGGAAAATCCTTCACGGCCTCCACTTTAGGCAGCAGTGGCACCGCCCCGTCCTTCGTGATGCGGTGCCCGAGAAAATCAATCGAGGACAGCCCGAACTGGCACTTGGCCAGATT
The DNA here is from genome assembly GCF_052327205.1 of Somniosus microcephalus. NCBI lineage: Eukaryota > Metazoa > Chordata > Chondrichthyes > Squaliformes > Somniosidae > Somniosus > Somniosus microcephalus. Next base: position 217,041,776 of record NC_140988.1, on the reverse strand, counting down.
GACGATTAGGCCGTGCTGGCTGAGGCATTCGAAGAGAGTCCGGAGGTGGGACACACTCTGTCCTAGAGGCGCTGGCGATGAGAATGTCGTCCAGGTAGACGAACAGGAATGGCAGGTCCCGTAACAGTGTCCATTAGGCGTTGAAAAGCCTGAGCAGCGTTTGAGACCGAATGGCATGCGGAGGAATTCGAACAGCCCGAACGGGGTGATCGCTGCGATTTTTGGGACGTCCTGTGGCCGAACGGGGACCTGGTGGTAACCCTGAACGAGGTCCACTTTAGAGAAAACAACTTTCCCGGCCAGGCGGGCGGAAAAGTCCTGGATGTGTGGAATCGGGTAGCGGTCGTAGCGTCGTTGAGGCGCTGGTAATAGCCGCACGGGCGCCAACCGCCGCCTGGTTTCGGTGCGATGTGGAGGGGCGAGGCCCATGGACTGTTCGACCGGCGAATGATGCCGAGGCGCACTATCGTGCCGAACTCGGCTTTAGCGATGGCGAGTTTCCCCTGGCCGAGGCGCCGAGCGCGGGCATAGACAGGTGGACCGGTGGTCGGGATGTGGTGTTCTACCCCGTGCTTGGTGGCGGCGGATGAGAAAGTGGGCTTCGTGAGGCCCGGGAACCCAGCGAGGAGGCGGGAAAACTCGTCGGAGGCCGAGAGTGCGCTGAACAACTTCACCGTGCCGGAACCAGTGAGCGAACTGAAAGTCTCAGCGTTGATGAGACGTCGGTTCTTGACATCCACCAAAAGGCCATTGGCGCAGAGGAAGTCGGCGCCGAGAAGGGGGGTGGACACTTGCTGTAACAAAGTCCCAAGCGAAACGCTGCCCGCCAAAACACAGCGCCACGCTCCGTTTCCCGAAAGTACGGATGGAACTGCCGTTGGCAACTTCGAGGGCGGGGCCGTGGTTCCCCCCCTGTATGTCTACGGTTGATGCGAGCAGGACGCTCACCTGGGCACCCGTGTCGCAGAGGAAACGACGTCCAGAGTCAGTGTCCATAATGAATAACAGATTACCTGAACGGCCGACAGCCATGGTAGCTAATGAGTGGGCCTTCGGGTTTTCCGACGCGGTAAAGCTACACGGGGGCCGGCACTTCTTAGCGTTGGGGCCGAACTGCGCGTGGTAAAAGCATATGCTTGGGGGCTGCCGCCGTTGGGCTGTGGCGGTGGGGGCAGGGCCCCGCATGGCCGCGCAGTACTGTTGCCCGGCGGAGAAAAATTTGTCGGCCTCCTTGGCCAGGGTGCGGACATCACTCATGAGAGTTGGCTAAAGCTGACCGTACCTGCCCTGGCAGCTGTTGTAGGAACAGTTCTCTGAAGAGGAGGCACGGCTTGTGCTTGCCCAGGAGGGTTAACATGTGGTCCATCAGTTCTGAGGGCTTGGAGTCGCCAAGCCCGGGTAGAGAGAGACACTGGCATGCGCGCTCGGGTTCAGTTAGTCCAAAGGTCTCTAGGAGGTGCGTTCTCAGCGTCGCAAATTTGTGGTGCTCCGGGGGGCCCTCGAGCAGGCTCACGACTCTGGCTGCGGTGGAGCTGCCGAGAGCAGAGACGACGTAATAATACTTCGTGTCGTCCGCGGTGATGTCCCGGAGTGTAAACTGAGCCTCGGCCTGGGCGAACCAAGCGGCAGCCTGTCGTTCCCAAAACTCTGGTAATTTGAGAGAAACGGCGTTCGTCGCCATCTCGGATAAAGTCTTTGGTGACCCTGTTTCTCTTTTGGACGTTTCCAATGTAGGAGTCGCTGGAAATAAACAGACTGCGAGACTTTCATAGCAGCAAAGAAAAACACGTGTTAGCTTTATTCACTCTCCGCATGGACTGAGGGACCCGGCCTCGTCGCAGGGCTATGACGTCATCACACAATCGACGACTCTTAAAGGGATCCTGCCCCGATAACCCAACCAAGTTCCGTACATAACGTGGAGCGATAACAACATTGGCTATACATAGTGAATTGTGTTACTGTCCCTATGTGGTCTCCGCCACATAACCATGTGCTGGGTTTCCTTTGGTCTGTGTGCAAAATCCCAGGAGTAAGTTATGAGGTGGATTTATGGTGAAGTAGGGAAAATGTTGCAAGAGGAGAGGACACCAGCCTACATTGGCATGAAGGGAGAATCTTAATTGTCTTTCTCATCAATACAGGAAACTTTGTGCTATCCGGCACCGACGGGACCGAGCTGCTGCCGTTCCCTCAAAACTGCCGTACACTCCAGAGTTAATGTTGAACTCCGTATCTGACAACAAACACTGTTGCTTAGCAACAGCTTCTAAACACTCGGGTGTGGTTGCAAGCGTCTGTAGCTAAAGCTGTTGCTATAGCTACAGACCTTGCACTGCTTGACTGTGGAGAAAAAAAATCAAAGAAAACAAACAAAAAGAAAAAAATGGCTCCTGATTTTTGCCGGTGGCTCCAGTTTGCCGGATGGTTCACCTCCAGATAGCGCAAAGTTTCCTGTACTTATCTTTTGCTAATTAATGTTGAATGGTTTACCTGCTTTGAGCTGAAGTAGTATCGCATATGCTTGATATCACTGTGATCTAGTCATGGTGTGCAGCTATTGCAAGGGAGTGAGATCAGTTGGCTTTGTGTTTGAGGTTTGCTTTATTTTGAGCAAAATTTTCTTACAAATTAAAATAAATTTTCACTTAGAATCTACTTACTGTTTATGAATATTATCAACACTTAGGGACCAGAATGCCAGTTTGTATCTACTGAAGATGTCTTGTTACTTTGGAGTTTCTGGTTTCAAAATCGGTGCTGAATGCTGTGGATTCTTTCCAGTAACCAATACCCAATGTGCTTATGGTGTCACTATGAAAAATCTTGTGATGTTCCTATTCACTGAAAGGCAGTTCTCCTTTCAACAACATCCTCCTATTGATCATCCACACAAAAGCTTGAGTTTCAGTTCCTCTAGGAAATGCCCTTCCAGTTAAGAGTTTCTAATGTGGATGAGCTCTTTCTGGAACAGTCCAAAAAATCATCCCTAGCCAAACAGTGTTCTGCACTGATTTAGCCAAATAGAAGGCTAATGGGCTTAACACATCACCTTCCAGCTACCGTCAGACCTATTTGACCTTGTGGCCCTGCAGCTGTCTTCTGGGGTGTGGGATTTCCATTATCCTGCCTTACTTACAGGGTCTCTCAGCACATCGGGGTCAAATTCTACCAGAACCCATCGTCCATCCTTCTCAAAAACATCCTAGTTGTGTCTCGATTTGTGAAGTGTGTTTGTCACCAGTTATTGCCCTCTTGGGATTTAAATCCTGTACTGATCAATACTGTAGTAATAAAATTCCCTCAACCAGTTCTGGATGCAACATCACCTTTGCAGATGATTACCACTTACAAGTAGAAAATAACCATTTGGTTTACATTTTTAGATGCTTAGAAACAGTAACTGAAAATTTAGTTTTTTGATTCCCATACTTAATCACCATTTACAAGAAAATTGTGGGAATATTTTTTTTAAATGCTAGCTTAAGTAAATCTAGTTTGTTGAAATTTGGCCAAGTTTTGACAAAATGATTATGATTTTTTTCCCCCTCAATTGGTTCTGATATAAGGGCCTGTCTCTTAGGGTCTGTTTCCTTTGGCAGATAGCACAATCAAAATAAAAGTGCAAATTCCAGAAGCTGCAAATGACATTCGGTACTCAAAGGATTAATGAATCTTGCCTAATCTGTTGGAACACTACTCCCTGTGATCTTGAATTACTCTCGTTTAAAACTGCTGCACTATTTGTTACACTATTATGGCACGTAGTGAATAAACTCCATTCTTTGGAAATGATTTTGTTTAATGCACAACATCTGTCTGCTCTCTGATGCCTCAGAGTTCATCTGATGACTAGCTAAGCCATATAGAGCAGGAAGGATCCAGATTTAATCCATTGTTTGTGTTGTTAGTTTATCTCAGCCAGGGTAACGGTGACTCAATCGTGGCTTTCAAAAAGGGAATTCGATAAGTACCTGAAGGAGAAGAATTTGCAGGGCTACAGGGAAAGGGCAGGGGAGTGGAACTAGCTGAAGTGCTCTTGCAAAGTTCCCTCAACAACTTGAGACTTTTCATTCCTGAGTACTATCCAGCAGCCCCTTGCTGGAAGTGTGTGTGAGTGTACATTGGGTAAGGGTATTGTGGGGGACTACGGTCTCCCGCGTAAAGAAATAGGCAACACAGCGAGCTACAAGAAATAGGTCTTTACTCCAACTCTCTCAATACAGTACTGAATTCGTAAAGCCCGCGAACCTGTGATGACTCACGGATTGGTCACCTGCTGGAACCTGATTGGTTTTCCTTCTCTCGGCAGCAGGCAAGTCTGAACATGCCTTATTCCTCTCAGCTTGCAACTGTCTTGCGGGGGGAGGGGAATACAGCAGTTAAAAGGGGATTATACAGGTTTATCTACATACACAGTGTTTCCCCAATGTGGCAACGCCACATACGCCCCCCCCAGAATCCTCGTTAACTGTAAAAGTCAGTCTCTGCGGAGGTTTGACCAAGCGGCTGTAGTAGCCATCTGGCGTGTGAGGAGGGCTGTCTGGGAGGTCGGCCGGTTGGTTCGTCGGCTGGTCTGCCGGTGGGCTGGCTGGACGGGCTGCCGGTGAAGGTGGGGCGGCGGCCGGGAAGTAAGGTTCTGGCGTGTCTTGGTCCTCTTGTGGGGCCGCCGCCAACGCGGGAGGTCTGCCCCGCCGCGGGGGAAGAGTTATAGAGTCATAGAGTTTTACAGCACAGAAAGAGGCCCTTCGGCCAATCGTGTCTGCGCCGCCCATCCATCCCTGTCCAGTCTAATCCCATTTTCCAGCATTTGGTCCATAGCCTTGTATGCAATGGCATTTCAAGTGCTCATCCAAATGCTTCTTGAATGTTGTGAGGGTTCCTGCCTCTACCACCCTTTCAGGCATTGAGTTCCACATTCCAACCACCCTCTGGGTGAAGAAGTTCCTCCTCAAATCCCCTCTAAATCTCCTGCCCCTTACCCTGAATCTATGCCCCCTTGTTATTGACCCCCCTACTAAGGGGAAAAGTTCCTCTTTATCTACCCTATCTATGCCCCTCATCATTTTGTACACCTCAATCAGGTCCCCCCTCAGCCTTCTTTGCTCCAAGGAAAACAACCCCAGCCTGTCCAGCCTCTCTTCATAGCTGAGGCGCTCCATCCCAGGTAACATCCTGGTGAATCTTCTCTGCACCCTCTCCAAAGCAATCACATCCTTCCTATAGTGAGGCGACCAGAACTGCACACAGTACTCCAGCTGTGGCCTCACCAGCGTTTTGTACAGCTCCATCATAACCTCCCTGCTCTTCTATTCTATGCCTCGGCTAATGAAGGCAAGTATCCCATATGCCTTTTTAACCACCTTATCTACCTGTTCCGCTGCCTTCAGGGATCTATGCACATGTACACCAAGGTCCCTCTGACCCTCTGTACTTCCTAGGGTCCTACCACTCATTGTGTATTCCCTTGCCTTATTTGTCCGTCCAAAATGCATCACCTCGCACTTTTCAGGGTTAAATTCCATTTGCCACTTTTCCGCCCATCTGACCAACCCGTTTATATCGTCCTGTAGCCTGAGGCTTTCCTCCTTGCAATTTACCACCCCACCAATTTTCGTGTCATCTGCGAACTTACTGATCATACCTTTTACATTCTCATCCAAATCATTTATGTAGATCACAAACAACAAGGGACCCAGCACCGATCCCTGAGGTACCCCACTGGACACAGGCTTCCAGTCACAAAAGCAACCTTCGACCATCACCCTCTGCCTCCTGCCACTCAGCCAGTTTAGGATCCAAGGCACCCTGGATCCCATGGGCTCTTACCTTCTTGACCAGTCTCCTATACGGGACTTTGTCAAAAGCTTTACTGAAGTCCATGTAAACCACATCCACAGCATTTCCCTCATCCACCCCCCTAGTCACCCCCTCGAAAAATTCAATCAGATTTGTCAGACATGATTTACCCTTGACAAAGCCATGCTGACTATCCCCGATTAATCCTTGCCTCTCCAAGTGGAGACTAATTTTGTCCCTCAGAATTTTTTCCAATAATTTCCCTACCACAGATGTTAGGCTCACTGGCCTGTAATTCCCTGGTTTATCCCTGCTACCCTTCTTGAATAATGGTACTACGTTAGCTGTTCTCCAGTCCTCTGGTACATCCCCTGTGGCCAGAGAGGTTCTGAAAATTTGTGTCAGAGCCCCTGCAATCTCCTCCTTTGCCTCCCACAGCAGCCTGGGATACATCTCGTCCGGTCCTGGGGATTTATCCACTTTTTGGCCTGCTAAAACCGCTAGCACCTCCTCCCTCTCGATGCTAATATGTTCAAGTATGTCACAGTCCCCTTGCCCGATTTCTATGTCTGCATCGTCTTTCTCCATAGTGAACATAGATGCAAAAAATTCATTTAAAACCCCGCCTACCTCATCTGGCTCTACACACAGATTGCCACTTTGGGCCCTACCCTTTCCCTGGTTATCCTCTTGCCCTTAATATACTTATAAAACATCTTAGGATTTTCCTTTATTTTGCTCGCCAGTGTTATTTCATGGCCCCTCCTCGCCCTCCTAATTTCTTTTTTAAGTATGCCCCTGCACTTTTTATACTCCTCTAGGGCTTCTTCCGTCTTTAGTCTTTTGTAACTGCCAAAAGCCCCCCTTTTATTCCTAATGCATTTTTGTATATCCCTTGTCATCCAAGGTTCCCTTTGCTTGTTGGTCCCACCCTTGACCTTTACAGGAACATGTTGGCGTTGTACTCTCTCTATTTCCCTTCTGAAAGTCTCCCACTGTTTTGATGTGGATTTTCCTATAAGTAGCTGCTCCCAGTCCACTTTGGCCAGATCCTGCCTTATCATATTAAAATCGGCCTTCCCCCAATTTAGAACCCTTATTTCCGGGCCGTCTTTGTCCTTTTCCATGACCACCTTAAATCTCACCGAATTATGGTCACTGTCGCCAAAATGCTCTCCTACTGACACTTCCACCACTTGCCCGGCTACATTCCCTAGAATTAGGTCCAGTACCGCCCCCTCTCTTGTAGGACTTTCTACATGTTGGCTCAAAAAGCTCTCCTGGATGCACTTTAAGAATTCTGCACCCTCTAAGCCTTTCACACTCTGACTATCCCAATTTATATTGGGGAAGTTGAAATCCCCCACTATTATTACCCTATTATTTTCGCACTTTTCTGAGATTTGCCTACATATCTGTTCCTCTATCTCCCCCTGACTGTTTGGGGGCCTATAGTACACTCCCAGCAAAGTGCTTGCCCCCTTTTTGTTTTTAAGTTCTACCCATATGGCCTCATTAGAGGAACCCGCTAATATATCATCCCTCCTTACAGCAGTAATTGACTCCTTAATTAATATTGCAACACCCCCTCCCCTTTTACACCCCCCTCTGTCTCGCCTGAAGATTCTATACCCCGGAATATTGAGCTGCCAGTCCTGACCCTCCCTCAACCATGTCTCCATGATAGCAACAATATCGTACTCCCATGTGTTCAACAACAACTTCAGTTCATCCACCTTATTTGCAAGACTCCTTGCATTAAAATAAATGCCTTCCAGCCCTGCCATATTCTCTTTTGCCTTCACATATTTGCTCTGCCTTCCCAGCTGACTTGTTTTTCCCTCTGTATTTGGCTGTAAATCACCCCCTACTATAGCTCCACTCTGTACCCCATCCCCCTGCCAAGTTAGTTTAAACCCCCCCCAGCAGTGCTAGCAAACCTCCCCGCAAGGATATTGGTTCCCCTCTGGTTCAGGTGTAAACCGTCCGACTTGTACAAGTCCCACCTTTTCCAGAAGCAGACCCAGTGATCCAGGAAACTAAAGCCCTCCCTCCTGCACCATCCCTTTAGCCACGCATTCATCTGTTCTATCTTCCTATTCCTATACTCACTAGCACGTGGCACCGGGAGTAATCCAGAGATTACAACCCTTGAGGTCCTGCTCCTTAATCCTTCACCTAGCTCCCTAAATTCTTGCTGCAGGACCTCATCCCTCTTTTTACCTATGTCGTTGGTACCAATGTGGACCACGACCACTGGCTGTTCACCCTCCCCCTCCAGAATGCCCTGCAGCCGCTCAGTGACATCCTTGACCCTGGCACCAGGGAGGCAACAAACCATCCTGGATTCACGTCTACGGCCACAGAAACGCCTATCTGTTCCCCTTACTATAGAATCCCCTACCACTATTGCTCTCCCACTCTTTTTCCCCCCTTCCTGGGCAGCAGGAGCACCCCCAGTGCCAGGAAGAGCCGGACGAAACTGGAAGCTGAGGTCCAGGTGCGCCGGTTTGAGGCGGTCTACTGAAATAAGGTCCGGCTTCCCGCCGACGTCGATAAGAAAAGCTTTGTCCACCGCCTCCAATACTGAGAAGGGGCCGGTGTATGGTGCCTGCAGCGGGCCTCTGTGCGCGTCCCGGCGCACGAAGACGAACTCCGCATGTCGTAAGTCTCGAGGCACGTAGGACAGCTGCGGGCCGTGTTGCGAAGTGGGCACTGGACGGAATTGCTGGGCCGCGTCCTGGTGCAGGAAAAGCTGTCTGGCGGCCGACCACGGCTCCGTTGTCAGGGGGAGGAAGTCGCCTGGTACTCTGAGCGGTTGGCCGTAGACCATCTCGGCCGCGGAGGCGCGGAGGTCCTCTTTGGGCGCGGTGCGCAATCCCAGGAGGACCCAAGGTAGTTTGTCGATCCAGCTGGTGTCGGCCAGGCTGGCGCGGAGGGAGGCTTTCAAGGAACGATGAAAGCGCTCGCAGAGCCCGTTGGCCTGCAGGTGGTAGGCTGTTGTCCTGTGCAACTTGGTGCCGAGGCCGGCGGTGATGGCATTCCACAAGTGGGAGGTGAACTGGGGGCCTCTGTCCGAGGATATGTCGGTCGGCACGCCGAACCGGGCCACCCATGTCGAGACGAATGCTCGCGCGACGTCGGTCGTGGTGGTGGAGGCGAGGGGAACCGCTTCGGGCCATCTGGTGGTGCGGTCGACGATCGTGAGCAGGTGTGTGAAACCGTGCGACGGCGGCAAGGGGCCTACCAGATCGACGTGGACGTGGTCGAAACGCCTCTCGGGCACCGGGAAACACTCCAATGGCGCCTTGGTGTGCTGCTGGACCTTAGCGCGCTGACACGTCACGCATGTGTTGGTCCAGTCTCTCTCATCCTTGTGGAGTCCAGGCCAGACTAACTTGGCGGACATGAGTTTCTGAGACGCACGCATCCCTGGATGTGAGAGGCCGTGGATGATGTCGAAAACTCGCTTGCGCCAGGCGGATGGGACGACCGGCCTAGGCGAAGGGACTGAGACGTCGCACAGGAGGGTTGTGCCGGCTGTGTGAAAGTGGATGTCGGCCAGAGTGAGGCTCGTGGTTGACGTCCTGAGGGCCTGGATCTCCGCGTCGGCGGCCTGGTCTCTCGCCATGCTGGCGTAGTCGACGCCCAGGTGCACTGCGTGGAGCGAGGGTCTTGAGAGGCAGTCGGCCACCAAATTGTCCTTGCCGGCGACGTGGCGGATGTCCGTGGTGAACTCCGAGATGAAGTTGAGTTGGCGCTGTTGGCGCGCGGACCAGGGTTCGGTTACTTTGGCCATGGCGAAAGTGAGCGGCTTGTGGTCCACGAATGCGGTGAACGGCCGGCCTTCTAGGAGGAAACGGAAGTGCCGGATTGCCAGGAACAGGTCCAGGAGCTCTCTGTCGAACGTGCTGTAGGCCTGCTCGTTCTTGCGTAGCTGTCGGCTGAAAAATGCCAGTGGCTGCCATGCGCCTTCGACCCACTGTTGCTGGACAGCGCCGACGGCGTAATCCGAGGCGTCCGTGGTGAGGGCGGTCTTGGCGCCCGGGATGGGGTGGGCCAGTAGTGTGGCGTTGGCCAAGGCGCTTTTGGTCTGGTGGAAGGCTGTCGCCATCTCGCTGGACCAGGTGAGTTGCTCTTTGCCCGTTTTGCCCCTGGTGGCTTCGTAGAGGGGGCGCATGAGTGAGGCGGTCTTGGGCACGAAACGGTGATAGAAATTGACCATCCCCAAAAATTCCTGCAGCGCCTTGACCGAGGTGGGCTGGGGAAAGTCCGCCACCACCTGCACCTTGGAAGGTAGGGGAATGGCTCCCCTTGGCGAGATTCTGTGGCCGAGAAAGTCAATTTGGGCTGCTCCGAACTGGCATTTGGCCGGGTTGACGATTAGCCCGTGTTGGCTGAGGCGCTGGAAAAGAGAGCGCAAATGCACGATGTGCTCAGCCTTGCTGGTGCTGGCCATGAGGATATCGTCCAGATAGACGAACAGGAAGCTCGGGTCCCGTAGGACGGAGTCCATGAGCCGTTGGAAGGCCTGTGCGGCGTTCTTGAGCCTGAGGGGCATGCGCAGGAACTCAAACAGTTCGAAGGGGGTGATGACCGCCGTCTTCTGGACGTCTGCGTGGTGGACGGGGACCTGATGGTAGCCGCGAATCAGGTCGACCTTGGAAAAGACGGACTTTCCTGCTAGGTGTGCCGAGAAGTCTTGGATGTGCGGAATGGGGTATCTATCGGGCGTGGTGGCGTCGTTGAGCCGTCTGTAGTCGCCGCAGGGGTGCCAGCCACTGCCCGGCTTGGGCGCAATGTGGAGGGGGGACGACCAGGGGCTGTTCGAGCGGCGGATGATGCCCAGTTTCTCCATCGTGGCGAATTCTTCCTTGGCCACCGCCATCTTGGTTGGGTCCAGGCGTCTGGCTCGGGCGAACACTGGTGGTCCCGTAGTGGCGATGTGGTGCTCGACACCATGCTTGGCTGCCGCGGCTGAGAAGGTCGGTTGTGTGAGCCTCGGGAAATCTGTGAGTAGGCGGGCGTAGTCGTCATCCGCCGGGGCAGAGCAGGACCTGACGAGGGCCGGGCTGTTGCTCTGCTGGCAGGCCAGTGAAGCGAAAGTTGCTGCGTCGATCAGGCGCCTGTCGCGGACGTCGACCAGGAGTCCGTGGGCGCAAAGAAAATCGGCACCCAGCAAGGGATGTGCCACCGAGGCCGTCACAAAATCCCACGTAAATCGCTGGCCGCTGAAACAAACCTCGGCCCGTCGCTTTCCAAAAGTAGCGATGGCTGCGCCATTTGCCGCCACGAGGGGTGGGCCGCTGCGGCCTGCCTGGATGTCGAGCTGGGAGGTAGGAATTATGCTGCATTGGGCTCCGGTGTCGCAAAGGAATCTGCGCCCTGAAAGGGAGTCGGTTATGTACAGCAGTTTACCTGCAGTGCCGATGGCCATCGTGGCGGCGGGCGTGCGGTCGAGCGGGCCTAGACGGCAGCGCGGGGCTGGTGCGTTGGGCCGGGCGGCCATCTTGGTTTGATCGAAAGAGCAGGGTGCTCTGCAGCGTTGGGCCTTGTGGCCGAAACGCGCGTGGTCGTAGCATAGTTCTGCGGCCTGGCGTGGCGGTGCGCGCTCGGTGGTGTCGGGGAGCCGCGCGGCTGCACAGCCGAGTTGGGCGACGGTGAAGACTTTGTCCGCGGCGGCTGCCAGTTGTACGCAGTCCGTGATCGGGGACCCCGCGAGGGCAGTCTGTACCTGCTGAGGAAGCAGGCTGAGGAAAAGGGCCCGAAACAAGAAGCACTGCGGTTCAGAGCCCAGGAGCGCAAGCATCCGGCTCATCAACTGTGTCGGGGTAGAGTCGCCGAGGCCTGGTAGTGAAAGAAGCCTGCGGGCCCTCTCCTCCCCGGACAGGCCGTAAGCCTGCAGCAAGCGGCCCTTAATGGTTGAGTACTTGCCGGTCTGTGGTGGGTTCCCCAGCAGGTCGAGAATTTCGGCGGCGGTGGAGCTTGCTAGTGCTGAGACTACGTGGAGGTACCTTTCTTCATCGTCTTGAACCCTGCGAAGGGTGAATTGGGCCTCCGTGTGCGCGAACCAAGCTGGTGCTTGGTGTTCCCAGAAGGTGGGGAGCTTCAAGGACGCGGCGCCGGCCGACATCGGGCTGCTGCTGGTTGTCGTCGGGTCGTTGCTGGCCTCTGTAGTGCTGCGTGAGTCGGGGGCTTTGGCCGCCGACGTTCGGGGTCACCAATGTGGGGGACTACGGTCTCCCGCGTAAAGAAATAGGCAACACAGCGAGCTACAAGAAATAGGTCTTTACTCCAACTCTCTCAATACAGTACTGAATTCGTAAAGCCTGCGAACCTGTGATGACTCACGGATTGGTCAACTGCTGGAACCTGATTGGTTTTCCTTCTCTTAGCAGCAGGCAAGTCTGAACATGCCTTATTCCTCTCAGCTTGCAACTGTCTTGCGGGGGGAGGGGAATACAGCAGTTAAAAGGGGATTATACAGGTTTATCTACACAGTGTTTCCCCAATGTGGCAATGCCACAGTATGACCGTTATTCATGCCTATACATTCCATTGAGAAATAAAAATTCCACGGGAAAAGTGATCCATCCATGGCTAACTAAAGAGGCTAAGGATAGTATTAGATTAAAAAAAAGAGGCTAAAAATGTTGCACAGATTAGTAGTAAACCTGAGGATTGGGAGAGCTTTAGAAACCAGCAAAGGATAACCAAAAAAATTGATAAAAGGAGAAAATAGAATGTGTGTAAATTAGCAAGAAATGTAAAAACAGATTGTAAGAGCTCCTACAAGTATGTAAAAAGGAAGAGAGTAGCAAAAGTAAGCATTGGTCCCTTAGAGGCTGAGACAGGAGAAGTTGCATTGGGTAAAAAGGAAATGGCAGAGGCTTTAAACAAATATTTTGTATCTTAGAATCATAGAATGGTTACAGCACAGGAGGCCATTCAGCCCGTAGAGCCCATGCTGGCTCTGCAAGAGCACTTCAGCTAGTTCCACTCCCCCGCCCTTTCCCCGTAGCCCTGCAAATTCTTTTCCTCAGGTACTTATCGAATTCCCTTTTTGAAAGCCACGATTGAGTCTGCCTCCACCACCCTTTCAGGCAGTGCATTCCAGAGTCCAACCACTCGCTGCGTAAAAAAGTTTTTCTTCATGTCACTTTTGGTTCTTTTGCCAATCACCTTAAATTTGTGTCCTCTGGTTCTCGACCCTTCCGCCAATGGGAACAGTTTCTCTTTATCTACTATCTAGACCCCTCATGCTTTTGAACACCTCTATCAAATCTCCTCTCAACCTTCTCTGCTCTAAGGAGAACAACCCCAGCTTCTCCAGTCTATCCATGTAACTGAAGTCCCTCATCCCTGGAATCATTCTCCTAAATCTTTTCTGCACCCTCTCCAAGGCCTTCACATCCTTCCTGAAGTGCGATGCCCAGAATTGGAGACAATACTCTAGTTGAGGCCGAACCAGTGTTTTATAAAGGTTGTTCATAACTTTTGCTTTTGTAATCTATACCTCTATTCATGAAGCCCAGTATACCATATGCTTTTTCACCCGCTTTCTCAACCTGCCCTGCCACCTTCAATGATTTGTGCACATATACCCCCAGGTCTCTCTGTCCATGCACCACCTTTAGGATTGTACTCTTGTTTATATTGCCCCTCCTCGTTCTTCCTACCAAAATGTATCACTTCCCACTTTTCTGCGTTAAATTTCATCTGCCACGTGTCCACCCATTTCACCAGCCTGTCTATGTCCTCTTGAAGTCTATCACTATCCTCCTCACTGTTCACTATACTTCCAAGTTTTGTCATCTGCAAATTTTGAAATTGTGCCCTGTACTCCCAAGTCCAAGTCATTAATATATATCAAGAAAAGCAGTGGTCCTCGTATCGAACCTTTGGGAACACCACTGTATACCTTCCACCAGTCCAAAAAACAACCGTTCACCACTACTCTCTGTTTCCTGTCACTTAGCCAATTTCATATCCATGCTGCCACTATCCCTTTTATTCCATGTGGCACTTTATCAAACGCCTTTTGGAAGTCCATGTACACCACGTCAACCGCATTGCCCTCATCAGCCCTCTCTGTTACCTCATCAAAAAACTTCTTCAAGTTAGTTAAACAATTTGCCTTTAACAAATCCGTGCTGGCTTTCCTTTAATTAATCCACACTTGTCCAAGTGATGTTAACTTGGTCCCTGATTATCGTTTCCAAAAGCTTCCCCATTACTGAGGTTAAACTGACTGGCTTGTAGTTGCTGGATTTATCCTTGCACCTTTTTTTGAACAAGAGTGTGACATTTGCAATTCTCCAGTCCTCTGGCACCATCCACTTATCTAAGGAGGCTTGGAAGATTAAAGCGAGTAACTCCGCGATATCCCCTCTAACCTCCCTCCGCATCCTAGGATACATCCCATCCGGTCCTGGTGACTTATCAACTTTAAGTTCAGACAGCCTTTCTGATACCTCCTCTGTCAATTTTTATCTCATCCAGTATTTCCACTACCTCCTCTTTCACTATGGGGTCGATTTTAACTCAGCCGTGAGGCGGGCTTTGAGGCATGTGGGGAGTTAAAATCGCAGAAACTGGGGGTCGGGCCCCCCCCCGGCCTGGTTCCCGACCCCGAGCCATTTTAACCCAGGCGTGTCTGATGGTCCCGAATCAGTCCCGCCTCCAACAGGCGGGGACTGGTCTTTAAGGCCCTTAATCAGCAATAATTGGCCTTTATAATCCCATTTTAATAGGCTCTTGCATTTTTAACCCTTTTCCCACGTAAAACACGGCTGGTGGGGATCACGCCTGTGAAACCTGGCGTGAGCACTATTGGCTTGCTGACTATCAGCTGCAGGTCAACCATTAAAGAGGAGATTTTATCAGTCATCATTTGCAGGTGGCAGGACTTTGTTGTTTCAGGCCTGGGGCAACTTTTACCAGGCTTAACCACACCTGTGGAAGGTTGGAGCCTTCACACACATCTCCAGTGTGACCTCCTGGGAAACCCCACTCGCCACCTTCACTCAGCGCTTCCTCAACGGAGGCATATAGCAGAAGCATGGGAGCCATTTATTCCCTTCCCTTCTGAGCATTAGATTAGCTCGAACACCAGCCGCGGCACCAGCAGAACCAGGAACAACAGGAGCGCCAGGCTGCTGCTCACCCACCTGAAACTGCACAGGCCAGAATGGGCCAGCGCTTGGAAGTGGCTTGAGAGCACCTTGCCGCACATCAGGGGGCCATGGGGACCCGTATCTGCACTGGCAGTCCTACTCAGAAGGACTTCCATGAAGGTCTGGTTTCTCTGTTCAATAGATGCCCATCGCTCCTCCAGAGATGTCATTCTATTATGAACACTCACCATGTTTTCCATACCCTGGCGACTTATCTCCTCCATGGAGGTTGCCATCCTTTCCATGGTGATGCGTTGATGCGCCAATGACTCCACAAAGGCTCTGCTCATGTTCGCTATGGACTCCTCCATTCGCTCCACACTCGCATCGACCCTGGAGACAAAACCTGCTAGAGACTCCTGCATCTGTTCCTGGAGTTCCAGCCCAGCTGATCTAATGGATGGACCCAGAGGCAGAGGGTCGACATGCAGCTGAGCCGAGCTGGCAGAGTCCTGCGCCCTCCGACTAGCACTCTCCACTGCTGTCCCTGTCTCCACAATCTGCTGATGCTCACTTGTGAGCTGTGATACACCAGGTGACAACACTACTCTATGTCCCGAATGTCCCACCGAGGTGTGAGTGTTTGCGCTGGTGCTGGGTGTGCTGAATTCTGCTGACGCTGCGCCCTCAGAGGTTGCAGATTCCTCTGAGGAGTCTGGAAGCTCAGGCTTTTCCTCCTGGACAGTGGGGATGGGGGCTCTCGATGGTCCTGTGGGGGAGTGAAGGAAAGAGTTGGAGATGTGAGGTCAAGGTTACATGCACATTGCAGATGATCATAGGTCCATCTGTTATAGCTTCAGAATCATTATCAGTGACTCATGTGATGTCAGTGAGAGAGATGGAAAACGATTCTGTCACCAGCTTGCTGTGATGCACCCGTCTGTCCGTCCCCCACTTGCGCCTCATCCTCCAGTCCTACGATCTCCAGGACCGCCTCCTCCCAGGGGGTGAGGTGGGCTACTGATGGTGGCCCTCCTCCTGTCCTCGCTCTTTCTCGCTTATTGTGAGCTCTCTTTTCCTGCAATGAGGGAGACAAGTGGAGGTTGAGTGAGAATGAAGGAGTGAGTGTAGAGAATCCATAGCATAGATGCTTAGGAGACAAAGATGGAGTGAGGTGGCAAGACCAAGGGCCCTCCCTGTGTGTTGTCAGTTGTTCTCATAGCATCAGAGTGATGGGGAGTGTGAGGGCTGCATAGTCAAATAGTTAGGTGAATGTGAGCATAGAGAGAGAGGGAATGGGTAAGGATGCATGGATGTCAGTGTCAAGTGGGATGTGGAGGAAGAGATTGCTAAAGCTGAGTGCTGGTGAGGAGAGGCAATGGGAACTTCATACTCACTTTTCCAGTGTGCTGAAGGTCATGAAATCTCTTCCTGCACTGTATCCAGGTTCTGCGGGTAGCCGATAAGGAGTTGACCTCCTCTGCCACTTGCAGCCACGCAGCCTTTGTCTGCTGGGGAGGCATCTTCCTCCCTGATGAAGGGAAGCGCACCTCCTTTTGAGCTCTTGCTCCCTCCACTAAAGCCTGCAGGGCAACGTCGTCAAAACAGAGTGCAGACCTCCGTCTTTTTCTTGCCATTCTGCTTCCAGCTCAGTGTATTAGCAAATGCCAAAAGGTTGGCAGCCTGCAGAAGAAGCAAGGCTTGTTGCAGACCCTAAATGCAGCAGCAATAATGATGTCATATTATGCGACTTTCTGACTGGAAATACTCATATATGCCAAGGGTTCCCACACGTTGGAAATCAGTTGGCCAATTGAGTTAAAATTGCATCAGTCTCACACATCCATTTAGATTCGTGTTGGGAAACACCAAATTCGGGGAACCCGACAATTCCCCGCACCTGAGTAAAAATCGACCACTATGACTTTGGCAGCATCTTCTTCCTTGGTAAAGACAGATGCAACGTACTCATTTAGTACCTCAGCCATGCCCTCTGCCTCTATGCGTAGGTCTCCTTTTTGATGCCTCAGTCCTCTTACTACCTGTTTATTATTTATATGCCTGTAGAAGACTTTTGAATTCCCTTTTATGTTAGCTGCTAGCCTTTTCTCATATACTCTCTTTGCCCCTCTTATTTTCTTTTTCAATTTCCCTCTGAACTTTCCATATTCAGCCTGATTCTCGCTTGTATTCTCAATCTGACATCTGTCATACACGCTCTTTTTCTGCTTCATCTTACTCTCTATCTCTTTTGTCATCCAGGGAACTCTGGCTTTGGTTGCTCTACCTTTCCCCCTTGTGGAAATGTACCTCTACTGTACCCGAACCATCTTCTCTTTAAAGGCAACCTTCAGTTGTTCGATTACAATTTTGCTTTCCAATCTTTGATTCCAATTTACCCGGGCCAAATCTGTTCTCAACTCACTGAAATTTGCCTTCCTCCAATTAAGTATTTTTACTCTAGATTGCTTCCTGTCCTTTTCCATAGCTAATCTAAATCTTATATTTTGAACACTGTTCCCTAAATGTTCCCCTACTGACATTTACTCCACTTGACCCACCTCATTCCCCAGAACCAGACCCAGCAATGCCTCCTTCCTCGTTGGGCTGGAAACATACTGATCAAGAAAGTTCTCCTGAACACACTTCAGAAATTCTTCCCCATCTCTGTCCTTAACGCTATTATTATCCGAGTCTATATTAGGATAATTGAAGTCCCCCATTATTAGTACTCTATAGGTCTTGCACCTCTCTGTAATTTCCCTGCAAATTTGCTCTATATCTTTCCCACTTGTTGGTGTGTTATAGAATACACCTAGTAGTGTAATGGCACCTCTATTATTTCTTAACTCTAAGCAAATAGATTCTGTCCTTGACCCCTCAAGGGCATCCTCTCTCTCCAGCACTGTAACATTCTCCTTAACCAATACTGCCACCCCAACTCCTTTCTTTCCTTAACGCCCTATCTGTCTTCACAGTAGAAGACACAGAAAGTGTACCAAACATAGTGGGGAACCAAGGGGCTAATGAGAGCGAGGAACTTAAGTACTTTTCTCTACTGATACTAATTACCTTGAGAAACTAATGGGACTAAAAGCCGATACATCCCTGAACCTGATGGCCTACATCCAAGGGTTCTAAAAGAGCTGGCTGCAGAGATAGTGGATGCATTGCTTGTGATCTTCCAAAATTCACTAGATTCAGGAAAGGTTCCAGCAGATTGGAAGGTAGCAAATGTAACTCTGCTATTCAAGAAAGGAGGGAGGGAGAAAACCGTGAACTGCAGGCCAGTTAGCCTCACATCAGTCATCGGGAAAATGCAGGAATCCATTATTAAGGAAGTGGTAACCGGGTACTTAGAAAATCGTAATATGATTAGGCAGAGTCAACATGGTTTTATGAAAGGGAAATCGTGTTTAACAAATTTTATAGGGTTTTTTGAGGATGCAACTAGTAGGGTAGATAAAGTGGAACTGGTGGATGTAGTATATTTGGATTTCCAAAAGGCATTTGATAAGGAGCCACATAAAAGCACAGGGGTTGGGGGTGAGGTATTCACATGGATAGAGGATTGGTTAACTGACTGAAGACGGAGAGTAGGGATAAGCGGGTCAGTTTCAGATTGGCAGGCTGTAACTAGTGGGGCACCACAAGGATCAGTGCTGGGGCCTCAGCTATTTTCATTCTCTCCAACATAACCATAAAGAATGACACTTTTTTGTTTCTAGGTCTTTTTCCCCTTTCCACCCTCAATTATTCTTGCTATGATCAAGATTTACAAATTAATTTTCCAGATGTCTGGTATGTTTTACTACCTCTTGTTTCTACTGGTGTAAAATATGATGTGTGCTATTCATACTATTTGTAAGAAATTAGTGTTAACTGGAATCTTGCAGGTATCCTATTAAGTTTACTGAAATGTGTGCATAATGAATCATGGGAAGGCCCTCACAGTGTAATGTTAAATATCTTACTTTGTTCTCCTTCACAAACTCTGGATAAGGTGAGCTATGCAGTCGACCCAACATCATTCCAAACTGGAGGCAAGCAAATATCCTGTATTCTGGCTTCACCATTACCTATGAGATTTGTAGGAAATGTTCTTAAGGTGACTCAAGCACCCATTTTTTTCTTCCTTTGGGATTGTTTTTCCTAGTTTGCCATGCTGATGTTGAGAACATGCAGTATTTTTTTTGAAGAGGTGGGAATAGAGAATTTTAGGAATAAACTTGCAAGCCACCATGCTGTAACACAGCATAATCTTCTTCTTAGGCAGTCCCTCGGAACCGAGGATGACTTGCTTCCACATTAAAAATGAGTTCTCAGGTGACTGATGAGTCCAATGCGGGACCTACAGACTCTGTCACAGGTGGGGCAGATGGTGGTTGAAACGTCTGAGCTCCCGGGCAACGATAGCAGTACGGCGTTCCGGTCTGTCACTGTTGGGGTTGTCCATGACGTTCCAGGTCCTGAACTTCATTTTAAAGGGTGGAAGATGCCTGTGCATGAATTCTTTAACGTGGGGTGGCCATTGCACACCAGCTACCATACAGGCTTGACCGAGCAAGGTCTTGGTCTAATGGTAAGGGGATACAAGACGATTGGGCAGACAGACACACCCCTCTTTCCCCCCCCCCCCCCCCCCCCCCAGGTCCTCTCTGCCTGGGTTTCGTAGGATGCATTGTGGTCCTGCCGACCACGCTTGTGGTCCTCCCGACCTCGCCGTTGGCCCGTGCTGCACCTGCCCTGGGACCGGACCCCGCTGCTGGTCAACGTTGCACCATCCTGGGCCTTGACCACACTCCTGGGCTCGTACTTGCTCCTGGGTACGGTCTTAGACATATAACCACACCCAGCACCGTAACAGTGATATACCCCACACCCCTCACTGTAACAGTGATATACCCCACATCCCTCACTGTAACAGTGATATACCCCACACCCCTCACTGTAACAGTGATATACCCCACACCCCTCACTGTAACAGTGATATACCCCTCACCGTAACAGTGATATACCCCACCGGAAATGCACTAACCCACAGATTTTGCTCATTATCCAACAACTGCTGTGTTTCATGCAATATCTATTAGTGAATACAACAAGGACCCAAGACAAAAACAGAAAATGCTTGAAATACTCAGTACGTAAGGCAGCATCTGTGGAGAGAGAAACAGTGTTAATGTTTCAGCTCGATGACCTTTCATCAGAACTGGGTCCAAGACAATGTTGACACACATCTTTGAGAAATCAGTAGACCAAGGCAGCCAAATGCAGAGAGATTCAAAGACATGGGTCAATTTCAAACAAGTATTTTTTTTAAAAGAAATTGGTAAATCAACTGTGTGGAGCAGTTTACCAAATTCTTGATGATAATTCCTTACTTCTGACTTGTGCAAAGTGTAGTTCAGCAGAGTTCTTCTTTGTCCTAGATCCTAAACAAATTGATCCAGTATTCTGGAGAAGTAGTATTTTGACAGATTTGCCCAATATAAAAAGACAAATGAAGAAAATGGCAATGAAATTATAATTCACACGTGTTTCCTTCCAGGCCCCTTCTGTATACAAAGGCTATATTGTGTGGCTGATGGGACATATAAATAGATGCACGTAACTAGTTTGAAGTTTGTAGAAACTGAGGAGATTTGCGGTATCCTAAAATTACTGATTATGTTGCATTGTATAAGCCACTTCTGTAACGATTTATTATTTCATCATTGTTTATTGATAAAATGACCAATAATGGGAATTTTATTTTACAGATGAAGGAGCATTGGTAAGAGCAGCAAAGCAGTTGGGCTTTGTCTTCAGTGGGCGAACGCCTAATTCAGTCATTATCAAAGCTGTAAGTAGGTTCCTGTGTCTGATCTTTCAATCAAAACCTTAAACTTCAAGTCTAATGATTTCTTAGGTTTAAACTCCATTTCCGCAGCTAGAAGCAGTTCTGTTCATTTTGACAGAATCTCACAGGATTTCTTTAAAAAATCCACAATTAGGAAGGATTATGTTGTGAATAAAGTAAAGTGCCAACTTGCCTCCTGTTGTAAAATGTTTATTATCTATTTCATGTGAAATTTTAGTTAGATCAATATGGTCTTCTGTTAGCTCCGTTCTTAGAAATTAATTTGCTATATTGGGTTTGCTATATTGGGGAAGTATAACAATAGACAGACCAGCTATTGGTTCAAAGGGGAGATAGCTCACCTTTGCTATTGGATCTACATGTTCAAAAACTAATCAGACCAAGGTTAGTAGGCTAGTGCCTCCAGGTTCTTGAAATTACCATGTATATAATTTTGCAATTAAGATGACTGATTTGCTGATCAAGTTACACATGATTTTCAGATGGAAAAGGATGGAACTCCATAATATCAGATCTCCACCCATTTATTGTATTATGCACATGTTTGGTGGGGGCATTTGATGGCTGCATGAAGCCAGTGCCTGAAGCAGGGAGGTGCTTTATTTCAATATATATTTGCTGTCCCAATGATCTGATTGAGATATCCATGTAATTTCCTGATGTTTGTGTGTGCTTCATCTACCTGCCTATATAAAATGGGCATCCTGGATTACTAGGATCTGAGTTGCATACAGAAATTCAGTTAGAGTTCTGTAAGGAGATTATCTGCACAATTCTCAGCGCATTCCTCAATCATTTTTATGGGGTTTTTTTTCTGCCAATGCTTAGGTGTTCAGTGGCACAACCATTTTTCTCCAACAGCTGCAGTCATGCCACAATGGGTTTCCCCATTGGAATCTCCTTTATAGCTGTGCTTTTTGGAGGAAGAGGGGGAGGGCCAATGGAGGGCTGTAAAGCAGGTCGGGCAGCACCAGAGAAGCTCTGCACCGACCTGCAACCACACTCCCACCTGCATTTACGGACTGAGAGGCACATCCCTACGTCTGTCAGAGGAGTGTTTGCACAGCCTGCAATTCACAAGGAAGGCAGTGAGATATGTCACATGCTACAGTGATCTGCAGCCAAATTCATCCACAGGCATGACCCTGCTGGTGACTGAATAGCCCTTAACATCATTCCAAAGTACCACTGATGAAATCACCCACATTAGTCAATTTGCAGTACATAGATTGGAGATTAGAAAGGCTAAGAGGAACTATGAGGGTTAATTAGCAAAATAAAACAAAGGGCCAATAAAAAGGCTTTTTAAAGGCACGTTAGTAGTAAACGGATAGTTAAAGTGGGTAAAGAGATAAAGGAGGCAAGCTTACAAATTTGTGGCTTCTTGTTACTGTCTGATCAAGCAAATTTGGATACAGAGAGCGAGCGCGAGGTATTGATTTGTTGCACCAATGTAGCAAAAGATAAATGACAAAGAAGGAAACCAGGAAATCACGAGCAAATGCAGTCAGAAAATGAAAAGCAGTGTGAAGAGGCAAAGGATTGAGGACAGAAAAGTAAAATTAGAGTAAACAGTAAGTTCTAAATATTACAGTGCAACCTTGAGGAATAATTCATGTGGGCACATGAGTGAAATTGCGAAGATAAAATATGGAACCCGTTTAATTGTTCCTGTATGTTGTCACTACATTTGCATTTGTGACTTGAAGAGAAATAGAGTGCAGGGAAATAACTGCGATCCTATCCAATAACAGGGGAGCAGTCAGTGTGTCGCTTTGATGTGAGTTCCCACAGAACCAGACTTTTTTTTCCCCTTTTCCAATAAAGTTGATTAGGCTTCTAATAACTGTGTAGGGGAACACATAGTGTGTGACAGATTCATATAGAGCAGGAAAGTACCAACTTTAATCCCTGGTCTGTGCTGGCCTGATCAGTGGCGCCTTCACAATTGGCCTCTACTAAGGAAGGGAACATTCGGCGTAGGTTCTCACTCCTGGTTGTTACCACTAGAAAGGATGCGTCCAGATATAATGTGAGGATGCAGTCAGGCTCTCGGTGATAGCCCCAGGTTTGAGTAACTCTTTGTTTAGGCTCACACGTGAGGAATGCACTTAAATGAGGTACCAGAGGGCTGACAGCACCCGTGTGCTCACACCCGAGTGTAAGTCATCACCAGGAGAGGAAAAGAGAAGATAAAGCTGGGGGAGAAGCAAGCTGACCAGAGATTCATGTGGTGAGGGTATTCCTCTAAAATGAACAGGAGCTATGATCTATTTTTTTTATAGCAGTCTGGTTGGAATCTGCAGCTTAAACTAATGCAAGGCAGCTTTTACCAACAACTGAAAATCAAGTAAACAACTTTGTACTATTTTAAATTTGAACATTTGCTTTAGTTAGTTGTTTGGGCTCATCAAAGTGAAGGATGACAATGCTGGAAATATAACCAAAAGCACTCCTTTCCCAGGTATGACACAACCATAAGTAGAGTGATGCTCCCAACTGTGTGCCTTTATCCAAACCTCAAAAATCAACCATCACTGCAGAAGTGTGGATTTCCCATTTCCCATCTCCCCCATTGTTATGAAGAATGTTGGATCATTTACTCCAGATATGGTTGTCTTTATTTTTGAATGTGCTGCAGCTTCCATATACAAAAGTACCTCCCATACCTGCCCCTTAGTTTGCTATCTAATCTAGCACAAGCTTTTAGTTCCTCATTGTGTGACTTCCTCTTTATATTAACTTGGTCTCTTGCTGCAACCTCCTTTCAAAAGAATGGACGAATAAGACTTGTATATGCAGTGAGGGTGGGGAAGACTATATTACTCTTCTGCCTAAAGTATGCCACCAAACATAGAAAAGAACAGTGTCTCAGAGAAGGTTGTCCCTGCCTCTTCACTACCCCATGCCCCCAGTTTGAGCAATCGCATATTCACTTGAATGTGGCGTTTGAAGTGCATTCAAGTAATGTTAGCTTGGCTTAGTTATTAGCACTCGGATCCATAATTTTGACCTAGTGGTAAAATCCCATAGTAGGGGTGGAGGTCAGAATCTAGGCTAACAATCCTCTGCAGTTTTGAGGGTGAGGGAGTGCGACACTTTTGGAGATGTTAACATCAGAAGGTTTTAGAAGGTAGATTTTTCTAATCATTGCTGATGGAAAGCACCCTTCCAACCACCAGCCCATTTTGGAAAAGGGTGGCTGCGTTGCTTGTGATTTTTCATCCATTGTGCAGGTGGTAGTGGGGTTGCTTGCCACTGGCACGGACTCAGAAAACTTTCCCTTGTGTGCTGTTCTGGTGGACATTAAAGTTCTCCTAGCACCATTGTAGGAAGAGCAAGGACTTTTCCTCATCTTAGCCAGCATTCTTTCCTCAACCAATATGATGAAACATAATTCATTGATTCATTTGTATCAGGTGATGCTGCCGCATTTGCCAACACAAGTCAGTGCATTTCAAAAGTAATTAATTGTGTGAATATTTTGCCATAATAAGTGTATATTATTCAAGGAACTGGGAAGACCATACCTTGTAATCTAACATTATTCACATTTGTTGCATTCAAAGTGTTATTACTAATGAGGTTATGATTTTCACTGAGGTAAATTTTGCTGTAAGGTATGTTGGTACCAAGAGCAATACCTAAAAATTTGCCCTTATAAATGCCCATTGTGATTGACAGCCTTAAAAGGAAATAACTGTTCACTCCAATATTTACTAGAACCACATTGAAGCAAAATCAATGAAAAAACACTTGGCTTTCATTCTTTTTCATTAGCAGAGTCACCAGCTCTATCTTTTTCTCTTTATAGGACTTGAAATTCAGAGAGAATAACTGAAAAGCACAGATCAATGGGATTTATTTTGGTGATTTAATAGGTCTTTTCTTCTATTATAGCTTGGGCAAGAAGAAAAATATGAACTGCTCCATGTCCTGGAGTTTACAAGGTAATGTTTCCTTAAATGATTTTAAAGTTAAACTAGTCGATCTATGGCATTGCACATGATAAGTCAGACAATATGGTCACACTCTTATCTGGCTCTAATGTCTTTGCATTGCAGTTTCTCTCTCGCTCTCCTCTGCTTCCTCTTTCTCTTCTGTATCTCTCCCCATAAATTACCTTTTTTTGCTTCTATCTCTGTACTTATTCTGCTTCTCTTGTCCTTTTCTTTTCAGATGCCTCTCTTTCTCTCTTTCCCCATCTCATAGGTGTTGGAAATTAGAATCTCTCTCTCTCAGGTGTACGCGATTAGCCTTGGCCTCTTCTGTCAACAATGGATGGATAATTTAGTTAGCTACAAAATTCTACTTGTGCTTTTTTAAAAATGTAATTAATTTTAAATGAAGAAAGTGCTCGCGCACATGCACTCCTCTTTCCCCCCCCCCCCCCGACGAGTTTTAATATATTTCATAGAACACAAGACAAAAGCTACGACTGATGTATAATGGCAACACACTTTTTTTCTCTCTCACATATACATACATACAGCCTCTCTTTTATATATATAAAAAAAAACACTTTACCACAGTAAAGCTTTTGAAACTTGTTCTCTTGTTTTTCTAAATTATTTAAAGGAAAACTATTTGGCAGAAAGTACTAGGAGGTAGAGAAAAATATCCCATCAGTATAGCTGACTGAACGACACTGATGCCTTCTGGGAAATTAGGTGCACTGCATGAGTTCAGATTGCACAATCTAAATTCAGTTCACAGTCACAGCTCTGGGCAGAACTATTAACTCCAAGCCCAAGCTTTTGGGAGAGGCATCTGCCTTCAAGTTAGATACTTAAATGAAGGCATTAAAAGGCATCTGAAAAAATGACCATGAAAGCTGCTGGATTATCATAAAAACAAAATTGGTTCACTAATGCCCTTCAGGGAAGGGAAACTGCTACCCTTACGCAGCCTGGCCTACATGTGACTACAGTCAACCATATCGTCAGGATAATTAGAGATGGGCAATAAATACTGTCTTGAGTGTATAGACTCCTGACTATAAAATTATTGCTATTATGTGTGACACCTTTAATGTTCAAAATAGTGATCATAATGCCACCTACAGATGGCAATAATGCTGATCGGTGCGGGGAGGGTAAAGGCCAGAGTGCTGCTCGGAAGATGGGGGTAAGGAGTTCAATGTTGTTTCGGAGCAGGGGTGTCCAAGGTTGAGGCACGGCGAGCGAGTGAACTGTCAGTTCATTTACATATGGGTATCTCAATCTATTATCTTACCTACAAACTCAAGGATCCATCAGCTTTGTTTCCCTGAATGATTTCATCAGAGTATTGTTGACCCAAATGTATGTACTGATATGCTAGAAGTAACAAACAAATAGGCAAGAAAAGGAAAGGACTTGTCATAGTCATAGATTTATACAGCACAGAAAGAGGCCCTTCGGCCCATCGTGTCCATGCTGGCCATCAAGCCCTATCTATTCTAATCCCATTTTCCAGCACTTGGTCCGTAGCCTTGTATGCTATGGCGTTTCAAGTGCTCATCTAAATGCTTCTTGAATGTTGAGGGTTCCTGCCTCTACCACCCTTTCAGGCAGTGAGTTCCAGATTCCAACCACCCTCTGGGTGAAAAAGTTTTCCCTCAAATCCTCTCTAAACCTCCTGCCCCTCACCTTGAAACTATGCCCCCTGGTTATTGACCCCTCTACTAAGGGGAAAAGTTTATTTCTATCTACCCTATCTATGCCGCTCATAATTTTGTACACCTCAATCGGGTCCCCCCTCAGCCTTCTCTGCTCTAAGGAAAACAACCCCAGCCTGTCCAGTCTCTCTTCATAGCTGAAGCGCTCCAGCCCAGGTAACATCCTGGTGAATCTCCTCTGCACCCTCTCCAATGCAATCACATCCCTCCTATAGTGTGGCGACCAGAACTGCACACAGTATTCCAGCTGTGGCCTAACTAGCGTTTTGTACAGCTCCATCATAACCTCCCTGCTCTTTCCTTCATTAGCCGAAGCATAGAATATAAGTATCCCGTATGCCTTTTTAACCACCATATTTACCTGCCCTGCTGCCTTCAGGGATCTATGTACATGCACACTAAGGTCCCTCTGATCCTCTGTCCTTCCTAGGGTCCTACCATTCATTGTGTATTCCCTTGCCTTGTTAGTCCACCCAAAATGCATCACCTCACACTTTTCAGGGTTAAATTCCATTTGCCACTGTTCTGCCCATCTGACCAACCCATCTATATCGTCCTGTAGCCTGAGGCTTCCCTCCTTGCTATTTACCACTCCACCAATTTTCGTGTCATCTGCAAACTTACTGATCATACCTCCTACATTCATATCTAAATCATTAACGTGCACTGCAAACAGCAAAGGACCCAGCACCGATCCCTGCGGTACACCACTGGACACAGGCTTCCAGTCACAAAAACAACCCTCTGCCTCCTGCCACTTGCATTTATACAACATCTTTCATGACCTCCAAGTGCTTTACAGTTCATTCAGAATGTTTGAAGTGTAGTCACTCTTGTAATGTAGGAAAACACGGCAGCCAATTTGCGCACAACAAGATTGTACGAACAATGAGATACATTACCAGATAATCTGTTTGTGATGTTGGTGAAGATAGAGGAGAGCTCCTCTGCTTTTCTTTGAATAGTGCCATAGTATCTTTTACGTGCACTTGAGAGGACAGACACAGTGTCGATTTAACGTCTTCTCCGAAAGATGGCACCTCCAGCAGTGCTGCACTCCCTCAGTACTGCACTGAGCTGTCGGTCTGGAATATGTACTCAAGTCTCTGCTTTGGGGCTTAAACCCACAAGTTTCTGACTCTGACCACTGAGGCTGACACCAAAGTAACAAAAGTATTTCAGAAATATTTTAAAAAAAAACTAAAGACAGTCATGTGAAGTGGCAGGTAAGTTACAATGTTCACTAATATCCTTATGCACACACGTGGCCGAGATTTTGCTCACCTCGACGTGTCTGGTGCGGCCAGTGTCGGTGGCGGATCACGGCCCCGCAGCTGGCTCCAACCCACTGCCTAAAATGAACTTACCTCAATGGGGACTTGTTAACCCTCCCAGCGCGTTACCCAGCCCAATTAGATGGAGCGGGTCTGGTGACGTCATTCATTACGTGCCTTGAGCCAGTTTCCTTAAAGGGACCATGGCCACTTTACTTTTTATGTTTGTGCTGCCAGTGTTCTACAGCATTGAGGTGCTGCAAACACTGACGAGTACTGCACAGAGGTGTAGGGCTGCCCCCAGGTTCTCCCTTGACTCCCTCCATAGAGCACGCATGGAGATCCTCTTCCCTTCCGATGGGCGGAAGAGACCTCCCCAGGAGACCAGTCAGCCTGGTTGCACATTGCAGAGGAGGTCACAGGCAGGGATGTCGTCAGGAGGACCTGGGTGCAGTGGCGCAAACCTTTCAATTATCTCATTAGATTAGGAAACGTGAGTACAAAGCCACACTCGCCTTCATCCTCCTGTGCCTCTCATCACATCCCCATCTCTCTGTCTTCCCTATCCTACACCTGCACATCCTTACACCAACATACCTTGCACCTCCATCCATCCCCCTCTCTATCTACATTATCACATCCCCATCTTGAAAGGATTATTACTCCTCCTAGCCCCTTTAGGACTACCCTGGATCAGGCGTGTTCCCCAGATGTTCAACTTCAACTAAAGTTTGAGGTAGCCGAATCCTAAAGACGCTTAATTGGGTCTAAAGGTCCAGACTATCTCCCTAAAGGAAAGGAACAACCTGAAGATGTTACTGTCCTCCAGATAGCACTTT
Organism: Somniosus microcephalus; assembly: GCF_052327205.1. Taxonomy (NCBI): domain Eukaryota; kingdom Metazoa; phylum Chordata; class Chondrichthyes; order Squaliformes; family Somniosidae; genus Somniosus; species Somniosus microcephalus. The sequence goes on along the minus strand of NC_140988.1, from coordinate 217,013,226 downwards.
TAATAAGATTAGCTAGACAGTAACGTTCTGGATATTATGAGGGTCTGGAAAACGCCCCCAGAATTCTGCAACTCCTCACCAAAGAGTGTACAGAGATTGAGTTTGCGAGTTTGATGCAGAAGTACAAAGTGAGACAATTCTAAAAATATATAGATTTATTAAAGAACTGACATGTAATTACAGTAGGTGATTCAATCACAACATTAACAGTTCCAAATAAAAAAATCTTTTACAATCTTATCAGAGATCCTTATTCTCAAATCTTAACTTCGTTACATTTTTACATTTCTTAGTCTTATTCCAGGATATCCACCAAAATCAAATACAATACCTTTTTGATCCCCGAGATACAAAGAGTTGAAGAATTACAGAGCTTGCCTCTGAAGCCGAGAATCGCTTTGCCCCTTTACAGCGAACCTGTCTTCCCATTTGAAAGTTCAATTTTTATACCCTTTCTTAGTGGTATTTCCTTTGAAGTTTTCTGCTGATGTAAGCTAATTATCTCTAGTCATTTTTCTGTTGACTTCTGCTATTCTTAGTTAGATCAGCTTGAAGCACTAAGAATTATGTCTCCTGTGTAGGTGTCTCAAGCTTAACACAAAAACAATGTGATGGCTGGTGCATCTATTTGATGTCATTCTTATGAAGGTCTTCTGTTTGTATCTTTTTATGACGTAAATTAAAAATACCTCAACCGGGTGCACCATTGTCTTCCTAGTTACCTCAACTGGTTGCATTTGATGTTATTTTTACGAAGGCATATGTTTCTTTAATTTATGTGATTCTCTCCAAAGTGTTGGTTTAAGACACTTTAACAGGTTATACCATTGTGTTCTTTCCAAGGCTTCAGACTTGCAGGAACCTCTAACCTCCTGCTTCAATAAGGCTATTGATTCAGTGTCAACAACTTATCTTATCTCTAGCTTGTATGCTGTTTACAGCTTCTCCATTGTTGAGGCTTTTAGATTTCCAGACCTAGTATGTCATGTTTTAAAGGCCAGAATATATCATAGAATGATGTATTTTTATGAATATTGTCAGCCATGATCTCATTAAATGGCGGAACAGGCTCGAGGGGCCGAATGGCCTACTTCTGCTCCTATCTTCTATGTTTCTGTGGCTTATTCCTTCACAATCTCACTAGCCACCCTTCACACTCATCCTCATCCTAGTGCAATCATACCAACTAACAATACACAAGGGTAGCCACTTGGATGTTTTATCCAATGTTCATGTAAAGTTTCTGTTAATGTGCTGTCAAACATTGAAACCTTTATTTTCAACACTTTGCGGTCTTGGACAGATTTGTGTGCACCTTTGGAAGTGGCTTAGTGAGTTGCAGTGAATGGTGAGACATAACGGTAACCCCCCCCGCAATAGTGATGAGTGTGAAAGGAATGGCTTGGTCATTGTAGGGATGCTTTATGGTGCTGGTGTGGGGTTGTGCCAACCTGGTGCATCATGTGGCAGCCAAGGGTGTACAGTGAAGTAAATCTGGCCATCCCTGGCCTCCCGGGCAGCAATGTGGTCGGGTGCTGATGCCATGTGTCCTGTGCAGCATCAGGTGATTGCGTAGAAGGTTGATGTTGGTGCTGCTGGTGTTGGGGCTGATCGTGGTCAGATTCTGAGGTCCAAGGTGAAACAGTATAAACGGTACCCATGCTGATGTAATAGATGGCAGGTGAAGTTGAGATGACAGAAGCGATCTGTCAATGGTGAGAGAGTTTGTTCCAATGAGGTGACACTGGATGGAGAGTTTGCTTCAAACACTTGCAACCTGCATAAAGCTCAATCTGTTCCAAATGGAGTAAGCAACAGCTTCTGAGCTTGGAAAGTGAAAGCTGTGAGATGGGAGCTATTATAGTACATTTCAAGCTGTCAACTAATTAGCTGATTCAATGGCCATTCAACTCCTGCCTCGGGTTAACAGGCGTGGCGCACGAGTAGCGTGGACCCCGTGGGCGAGCAGTTAAAGTTTAAAGTGAAAAGGCAAGGTTGAAACCATTATTATAAGGGTCTGTCAACAAGCTATTAGTTGCTTTAATTGGGTCGCCCGCCTCTGTGGGTCGGGTCCAATCCGAAATCACCAGACGCACCATTGGGAAAGGCGCGTTGTGGCGGGATGACAGTGGGTTCCTGACCTGCTGTCAAAAAAAAAAAATCAAATTTCCCACCCAACCCACCACCAATCCTGCCCGCTGACCCTGACGGAAAGTTCCAGCCATAGCCTCTTGTACTTTGCTTTTGAAACTCAGCCACTAGGGTATTTCGAATTTTAATTGACTATGCCTAGCAAGATATGTGCACTGCTGTACAGTCTTCCATTCTCACTGCAAAATATCCTGTCATGCATTACATAGTTTTCTTTACCTTCCTGAGGTGACATCTAAAGCCCCTTTTCTACCAAGAGCAGACTATAACCGATCATAGGCTGGGAGTTGACGGGGAAAGTTGAAGTTTTTGGAGACAACTGCTTACATCCACTGACGATTTTGACTTTCATCAGTTTAAAAGCAATATTTGCGCTCTTCCACATAACTTTTTGTTACGTCCCTTGTAACATCAATATGCTTAGTAGTGTCTAGGTACACATCCTGTGCTACCTTTTCCTTTTTTGTTACATGGAATAAGTGGAAGCCTGTAAATATTGGCTGAAAATATGAGGATACCTGATGAGCAGGAGCTAGTGAATGAGTCACTTGTCTCTCTCCAGGCAACAGAGACGATGCAAGTTGATCTGTAAAGTTGCAGCCTGCCACTTAATTGGGATTCGGGCTCCAACAACTACATGCTTGCAAAAACACAGGAAGAAGTGGATGGCTATCAAGTCACTGCCAGGCCCTTGCCAGCACCTGCACCTGGGCAACCAATAGGAGAAGCACCCTAAAGCCAGCAGGCTTCCACTTTCGAAAGTACAACCTGTTATTCATGCAAGATGGGATCTTCTTGGCTTTCCACGTTTAGAAGTAGGGATGCAGCGGAATTACAAACGAGTCTGCCTTCAAGAATACTCCATTCCCACGCTTTCCAGCAGTTAGTAGTACACCAAAAAGAATGTATACACAATGATTTTGCTATTTAAAAAAAATTACAAAAAGAAAATTTTATTTTATTCCAAAAATTATCACTACAGCAGTTTTTGTTGATGCTGTATTTCTATTGCTTTGTCCTCTTGTTTGCAAAAATGACCATGGGCAGACCAAAAAATACAAACGCATGCTCACTGTCACGTGATACTGGGTAATTTCTGCTATGTTGCAGGAAGTTTGTGTTTTGCTCATTCATTTCTGGGGTTTGGCTTATTTCTGTTCATTTTTGGCAGATATGCATCTTTCAATGGCAATATTGTTCACGCACTATACAACAGTGGCAACTCAATCTGACTGATATTTCAAGATACCCCTCAGTTGTTATGGAATAACAATTGATATGTTTAATAATTATGGATGAGGAAAGCCATTCAGTCCATCTTAGTTTATCCTTCCAGAATTTCAAATTCCACTGCAGCATCCAGTTGGTCCTTAAATGATACCAGGGTTTGAGCCTTCACTATTTGATCCAGACTATTTCATGTGTTGATCAGTCTTTGTGTGAATAATAATTACCTATTATTAGTTTTAACCTGTGGCCCCTTGTGCTGCTCTCTGAATTTATTAATTCAAAGTAATTTTCTGGATTTACCTTTTCCCGAGCATTTACTGTATTTTATATAACTCCTCAAGCTCATCTCTCAGATGCCTCTTTTTAAGGTCGAAAAGCCCAAGTTTCTCCAATCTTCCCTCATGATTTAGACGTCCTAACACCAGGAATCAGACTTGTGGCTGTTCTCTGCACTGTCTAATGATTGAATGTCTTCCTTCTGCCTTGATGACTAAAATTGGACACAGTACTTGACATGTAGTCTGACCAGAGTACTTTTCAGTTTGATAATGACTTTGTCTGACTTGTGTTCTACTGTTTTGACTATAATTCAACATCCTATTAGCTTTGTTGATTGTTGCTCTGTATTGGTTGGGCATGTTTACTATTGAGTTCACCAAGACGCCAAGGTGTCCTTTAACTTTCTTAGCTCATGGAACGCCATTCATAGAATACACCTGTTGCCTATTTTTCTCCCTATATGCAGCACCTGACACATCTGTAATAAATAACACCTACTATTGTTCTTCCCACTTCAATATTTTGTTCAACTAGTCTGTAATTTCTGAGCTTCCTGTTCTGAATCCATTGCCTTGCCTAGTTTGGTATTCTCTGCAAACTTGACCAAATTTCATTGGGTTTTGGAGTTCGTCATTGTTGTAAATTAGAAACAGCAGTATCCCACCAGTATGCCTTGGGTATCCCATTCAGTACTTGACCCACCACCGCCACACAGATGTAACTCCTCTAATAAATACCTGTTACTTTCTATTTTTCAGCCAATTTTGTATTCCGACCCAAGATTTACCATGAATTCCCACCACATTCAGCTTAAGTAATAGTCTTTTGTGTGGCACTTTTGTCAAATGCTTTCTGAAAGTCTAACTACAACATGTTGTAGGGCTTATCACAGTCCACTTGGACACTAACCTCTTTGATGTCTCTGGGGAAGTGTTAGGCAGGTTGTTCCCTTCTAAATCCATGAAGTCTGACATTTACGACGTTACTGTTGTGTAGATAATCTTCAAATTTACCCCTGATAATAGGTTTCATTATTTTACACGGGTTTTAAGTAAGACTAATGGGTCTGCAGATGCCCTTTTTTCTCATCCTTTTGAACACGGGATCCACATTAGCCTGTTTCTAATCTGATACCTCCCCAGTGTCTATTGCCTTCACATAATGATTGTCAATGCCTCATAAATCCCATCCCTTGTCTTTAATACCAAGATAAGTACCATAGGGCCAAGAATTCTCTGCACTCCAGCTGCAGCTATAGTGGAAGGGCCACAAACTAAGCTGGGACCCTGATACATGAAACCTAGCAGGGGAATTGCCAATGGTCCTGTTTGGGGCAGAGGTTTTGAGTTGGGGACCAGGCTGGAATTGGAGACTCTCAGTTGTGGCCCGGTCCTCTTGAAAACTTGGTGGGCAAAAATTGGGACCTAAGTAAAGCGGGCTGCCAATTCGCTATGGGAGTGTTTCACTTACTGGCGAAGACCAATTTCACCTACTGGCGAAGACCAATTTCACCCCCTTTAACATCCACTGAGTGCCATATGGATGCTGCTCTTTGGATGCAGTTCTGGTTCTAGGAGCTGACACAGATCTGAAAGCACATCCCAGGACTACATACTGCACTATTCCTTGCTGAGGTGCTGGTACATGGCATGTCTGCAGTACCTGATGCTGCATTGGATAACAGTGAGTCCTTAATGCCTGTCTTCTATATCCTCGAATTTCCTGGTCATGGCCTTCTGCTTTTCCTAGTCCTCCTCTTCCAAAATGCTTAGCAAGTAGATACTTGATGCTGCAGCCATACAACTGCGTTCACATTATCTGCCGCTTAATTTCTCCAATTTAATGTTAATAGAGTTTAACATGATATGGAAATTATGTAAATCATGAGTATATTTGTACATTTGTTTTTAGGTGCTACCTTAACTAACTTGCAGTAGAAAGATTTACTAGGAGAGTGCACAAAACAGATATGGAGAGCTAAATACTGCAGAAAGCCTCGGAGTATAGAAAGTGCAGGGGTGAAATTAAAAAGGAAATTAGGAAAGCAAAGAGAGGGCATGAAAAAATACTGACAAGTAAAATCAAGGAAAACCCAAAGATGTTTTATAAATACATACAGAGCAAGAGGATAACTAAAGAAAGAGTAGGGCCTATTAGAGACCAAAAAGGCGACTTTTGTGTGGAAGCGGAAGACGTGGATATGGTTCTTTAATGAATATTTGCATCTGTCTTCACGAGAGGGACGATGCAGGCATTGTACTTGAGGAGAAGTGTGAAATAATAAATGAGATTAACATAGTGAAAGGAAGTATTAAGGGGTTTAGCATCTTTGAAGGTAGATAAATCGGCAGGTCCAGATGAAATGTATCCCAGGCTGTTAAGAGAAGCGAGGGAGGAAATAGCAGAGGCTCTGATCACCATTTCCCAATCCTCTCTGGCTACAGATGTGGCACTGGAGGACTGCTAATGTTGTACCGTTGTTTAAAAAGGGAGAAAGGGATAGACAGAATAATTACAGGCCTGTCAGCCTAACCTCGGTGGTGGCCAAATTATTGGAAAAAATTCTGAAGGACGGTATTAATTGTCATTTAGAAACGCACAGATTAATCAGGAACAGTTAGCATGGATTTGTTAAGGGGAAGGTCATGTCTGACTAACTTGATTGATTTTTTTTGAGGAGGTAACAAGGAAGGTTGATGAGGGTAGCACATTTGATATAGTCTACATGGATTTTAGCAAGGGCCCACATGACAGACTGGTCAGGAAAGTAAAAAAGATCCAAGGGAAAGTGGCAATTTGGATCCAAAATTGGTTCTGTGGCAGGAAGCAAAGGGTAATGGTCGACGGGTGTTTTTGTGACGAAGGCCGTCTCCAGTGGAGTTCCACAGGGCTCAGTATTAGGTCCCTTGCTTTTTGTGGTATATATCAATGATTTAGACTTCAATGTAGGGAACATGATTAAAAAATTTGCAGATGATATAAAAACTGGCCTGTGGTTGATTGTGAGGAAGAAAGCTGTAGACTGCAGGAAGATATCAATGGACTGGTCAGGTGGGCAGAAAAGTGGCAAATGGAATTCAATCCGGAGAAGTGTGAGGTAATGCATTTGGGGAGGGCTAACGAGGCAAGGTAATGCACAATAAATGGTGGACACTGAGAAGTGTAGAGGAACAGAGGGACCTTTGGGTGTATGTCCATTAATCCCTGAAGGTAGCAGGACAGGTAGATAAGGTGGTTAAGAAGGCATATAGGGCATAGAATATAAGAGCAGGGAGGTTATGCTTGACACTAGTTCGGCCACAGCTAGAGTACTGCGTACAATTCTCGCCACCACATTACAGGAAAGATGTGGTTGCACTAGACGGGACAGAGGAGCTTTACAAGGATGTTGCCAGGACTACAGAGTTTCAGCTATGAGGAAAGATTGGATAGGCTGGGGTTTTCTTTTGGAACAGAGGAGGCTGATGGGAGGCTTAATTGAGGTGTATAAAATTATGAGGGGTCTAGATAGAGTGGATAGGAAGGACCTATTTCCCTTAGCAGAGAGGTCAATAACCAGGGGGCATAGATTTAAAGTAATTGGTAGAAGGATTAGAGGGGAGTTGAGAACTTCTTTCACCCAGAGGGTGATGGGGGTCTGGAACTCACTGCCTGAAAGGGTGGTAGAGGCAGAAACCCTCATCACATTTTAAAAAGTACATGGATATGCACTTGAAGTGCTGTAACCTACAGAGCTACGGACCAAGTGCTGGAAAGTGGGATTAGGCTGGTTAGCTCTTTTTCGGCTGACACAGACACGATGGGCCAAATGGCCTCCTTCTGTGTCGTAAATTTCTATGATTCTAAATTAGGCACCCACTCCAATAACACCAGTGCATGAAACTGTTACCCCTGGACAAAGACTTGAAATGTCCACTAGATACAATGAACAACAAAGAGCCTGCCCCCCAAAAAATAGTGTCATATCACTATATAAGCCTTCCTCAAATCACGGTCATGAAAAGGAGGACTAGGAGCACCATGTTAATACCATGGCCTTGGTTTGGTTTCCAGGCCTGCAGTTTAAGCCTCTAACTTTTTCAGATAGTAAATATTTTCAGCAGTATTCAGAAGATAGATGTACTGCACTATTTAGTTGGAGAACAACAATATGGAAAGTGATAGCATTGTTCCATCCAGAAATCATACTACTGAGGCTGCACACAATAATAATTAATTCTTCCATATCTAGGGCCAAAAATAGGAGGAAGATCCCATTGAACATAGAATACTCAAGGTCCTTTCTTATGTATTCATGCATGAGGAACTAAATATTCCAGGGTACTTGCAATTTCAAAAAGACAGGCAGAATAGTAAAGGAGGGGGAACGGGTATCCCTGATAAAGGATAGCATAAGGACAGTAGTGAGAGAGGATCTTGGCTCAGAACATCTGGAAGTGGAATCAGTATGGTTGGAGATAAGGAATAACAAGGGGCTGAAAACACTGGTGGGAGTAGTTTATAGGCCCCCTAGCAGTAGCTATCCCATTGGGCAGGTATTAATCAAGAAATAATAGGAATTTTTATCAAAGAAAATACAATAGGCATGGGAGACTTTAATCTTCATATAGACTGGACAAATCAAATTGGCAAAGGTAGTCTGGAGGATGAGTTCATGGAATGCATTTGAGAAAGTTTCCTAGAACAATACGTCATGGAACCAACCAGGGAACAGGTTATTTTAGATCTTGTATTTTGTAATGAGACAAGGTTAATTAGTAATCTCATAGTAAAGGATCCTCTGGGGCAGAGTGATCATAATATGATAGAATTTCACATTAAGTTTGAGAGTGACATAATTAAGTGCGAAACTAGAGTCTTGAACTTAAATAAAGCCAATTACATAGGTATGAGGGGCTGGTAGTTGGCTAAGGTAGATTGGGTGAATAGATTAAAAGGTATGACGGTAGATAAGCAGTGGCAAACATTTAAAGAAATATTTCAACATTCTCAACGGATATACATTCCATTGAGCAATAAAAATTCCTCGGGAAAACTGATCCATCCATGGCTAACTAAAGAAGCATTGTGGTTATGTTACTGGACTAGTAATCCGGGGGTCTGGACTAATTATCTGGAGACATGTATTCAAATCCCACCACGGCAGCTGGTGAATTTAAATTCATGGTCATGGTGTGGAGATGCCGGTGTTGGACTGGGGCGGACAAATGTAAGAAGTCACACAACACCAGGTTATAGTCCAACAGTTTTATTTGAAATCGCAAGCTTTCGGAGCGCTGCTCCTTCGTCACCTGATGAAGGAGCAGCGCTCCGAAAGCTTGCGATTTCAAATAAAACTGTTGGACTATAACCTGGTGTTGTGTGACTTCTTAAATTTAAATTCAGTTAATTAAATAAATCTGGAATTTAAAAAAGCTAGTATTTGTAATGGTGACCATGAATCTATTGTATTGTCATAAAAACCCATCTGGTTCACTAATGTCCTTTAGAGAAGGAAATCTGCCATCCTTACCTGATCTGGCCTATATGTGACTCCAGACCCACAGCAATGTGGTTGACTCTTAACTACCCTCTGAAATGGTGGCTCACCACCACCTTCTCGAGGGCAATTAGGGATGGGCAATAAATACTGGCCTTGCCCGCAATGTCCATATCCCATGAACAAATAAATTAAAAATAAGTATTAGATTAAAAGAAAAGGCTTATAATGTTGCAAAGAATAGTAGTAAACCTGAGGATTGGGAGAGTTTTAGAAACCAGCAGAAGATGACCAAAAGAATGATGAGGGCAAAAACAGAATATGAGAGTAAACTAGCAAAAAATATAAAAAGCTTCTACCAGTTTGTAAAAAGGAAGAGAGTAGCAAAAGTAAGCATTGGTCCCTTAGAGGCTGAGACAGAGAAATTATAATGGGGAATAAGGAAATGGCAGAGATGTTAAACAAATATTTTGCATCTTTCTTCACCGTAGGGGCTAATGAGAGTAAGAAACTTAAAGTAATTAATATCAGTAGAGAAAAAGTACTAGAGAAACTAATAGGACTAAAAGCTGACAAATCCCCTGGACCTGATACCCTACTTCCTAGGGTATTAAGAGGTGGCTGCAGAGATAGTGGATACATTGGTTGTGTTCTTCCAAAATTCACTAGATTCCAGAACAGTTCCAGCCAATTGGAAGGTAGCAAATGTAAACCACTATTCGAGAAAGGAGAGAGAGAGAAAACCGGGAACTACAAGCCAGTTAGCTTGACAACAGCCGTCTGGAAAATGCTGGAATGCATTATTAAGGAATTGGTAACAAGGCACTGAGAAAATCATAATATGATTAGGCAGAGTCAACATGGTTTTATGAAAGGGAAATTGTGTTTGACAAGTTTATTAGAGTTTTTTGAGGATGCACCTAGCAGGGTAGATAAAGGGGAACCTATGGTGTAGTATATTTGGATTTACAAAAGGCGTTCGATAAGGTGCCACAAAAGGTTGTTACCCACAATAAGGGCTCATGGGGTTGGAGTAATATATGAGCAAGGATAAAGGATTGGTTAGCTGGCAGAAAACAGAGAGTAGGGATAAATGGGTCATATTCAGGTTGGCAGGCTGTAACTATTGAGGTGCCACAAGGATCAGTGCTTGGGCCTCGGGTACTTACAATCTATATTGATGACTTAGATGAAGGGACCGAGTGTAATGTATTCAAATTTGCTGATGATACAAAGCTAGGTGGGACAGTAAGCTCTGAAGAGGACACAGTCTGCAAAGGGATATAGACAGGTTAAGTGTGTGGGCAATAACGTGGCAGACAGAGTATAATGTGAGGTTATTCACTTTGGTTGGAAGAATAGAAAAACAGGATATTTTTTAAATGGTGCGAAACTTTTAAATGTTGGTGTTCAGAGAGATTTGCATGTCCTCGTACAAGAAGCACAGCAAGTTAGCATGCAAAAGGCTCATGGCATGTTGGCCTTTATTGCAAGGATGTTGGAGTAAAAGAGTCAGGAAGTCTTGCTGCAATTGTACAGGGTTTTGGTGAGACCACATCTGGTGTACTGTGCACAGTTTTGGTCTCCTTATCTGAGGAAGGATTTACTTGCCTTGGAGGCTGTGCAACAAAGGTTTACTTGATTGATTCCTGGGATGAGAGGGTTGTCTTTATGAGGAGAGATTGAGTAGATTGGGCCTATACTCTGGTGTTTAGCAGAATGAGGGGTGATCTCATTGAAACATAGAAGATTATGAGGGGGCTTGACATGATAGATGCTGAGAGGTTGTTTCCACTGGCTGCAAAGTCTAGAACTAGGGGTCATAGTCTCAGGAAAAGGGGATAGGCCATTTAAGACTGAGATGAGGAGGAATTTCTTCACTCAGAGGGATGTGAATCTTTGGAATTCTCTACCCCAAAGGAATGTGGATGCTGAGTTGTTGAGTATATTCAAGGCTGAGGTAGATAGATTTTTGGACTCTAGGGGAATCGAGGGATATGGGGGTGGTGGGGGGAGTGGAAGTGGCGATGAGCCATGATCTTATTGAATGGTGGAGCAGGCACGAGGGGCCATATGGCCTACTCCTCCTATTTCTTATGAGGAAGGTAATAACTGCAAATAAATATTCATTAGGACAGGATTATTTGTTTATTTGTTAAACTGAAATCTGAAAACCTAGCTGTCTCTGATTTGCATAGTTCTATAACTAACATGAAGCAGGGAGTCCCTGCGGTGGGACCCTGGGACATAGGTTTGCACCCAGGATTCTTCCGTTTCTGATTTTACCTATTTTAGCCATCACATTGTGGGATAAGTACTAGGTGTGTGACTGATGCTTCCTCACCAGGAAGGGGAAGAAATCAAAGGCTGAGTCACTCTGGGGTGCTGTTGCACACTCCCTAGCAGTTGAAAAAGGTGTTCCACCCACTCTCTTCACTGGGATGGAATGTGATGCACAGCGACCAATTAGGGAAGAAGGGGTGAAATTCACAAAAGAAATAAAGAAAGACTTGCATTTCTATAGTGCCTTCTATGACCTCAGGATGTCCCAAAGTGCTTGCAGCCAGTGAAGTACTTTTGAAGTGTATTTCGCTGTTGAAATGTAGGCAATGCAACAGCCAATTTGCGCATAGCAAGGTCTCACAAACAGCAATGTGATAATGACCAAATAATCTGTTTTTGTGATGTTGATTGAGGGATAATTATTGGCCAGGACACTGGGGATAACTCCCCTGCTCTTATTCGAAATAGCACCATGGGATCTTTCACCTGAGAGCAGACGGGGCCTCGGTTTAACGTCTCATCCAAAAGATGGCACCTCCGACAATGCAGCACTCCCTCAATACTGCGCTGGAGTGTCAGCCTAGATTTTTGTGCTCACGTCTCTGGAGTGGGATTTGAACCCACAACCTCTGACTCAGGCGAGACTGTGTAAAAGAATAAAAGGAAGTGAAACTTAATAAAATTAAAATATTCCTCCTCTGCCGATCTTGATCCGGACTCTTGAACAAATTCTACTGTAGAATTGATTTCTGCTCTGTTGCATTCATTGAATTTACCTGGTTGGGAAACACTTGGTGCTGCAAAAGAAACTGAACAGGTTCTAGGCTCAAACAAAGTAATGAAATCGTGTGCAACTTCAGTGTCCTGTGCAACTGTGAGCCGAGCTTCAAACTAGACATATTTTCACCATCACCTCCACGCCTCGTCACCACTGAAACCCTATTTGTGTATATTACCTCCGAACTTGACTTCTTCAATGCCCTCCTTGTCAACCCCTTTAACTTCACCCTTCACAAACTTCAACTCATCCAAAATTCCACCACCAGCATCCTATCTTGCACTAAGCCTTTCCAATCATCGCTGTCTCCATTGACTCCCCTCCCCTTAATAGACCAAATTCAAAATTCTTGTCCTCAATGGCACACCCCTCCACAGCCTTGCATTACTCTAGCTGTGCATGGTCCCACCCTGCAGACCTCTAACTATGACCTCCTGTGCCCCTTCTTCCACCCCTAAAAACAAAACATAATTCATTTCTGGCTGAATTAGTAAGAATCATTTCATATACATGTTTAGCCTGAGCATCAGATTAAAAAAACTGCTGGTTTAAAATGGAAAACAATGATTTGTAGCCCAGATGTGCTTTGCCGTTTTGGAAATTGCAGCACATATGTCCTGTACATTAATACTCTTAGTACAGTAATGGAGACACATACTTCCGTTCCTGGCACCATGAAAATGGAGATTTATGTAACTGCTCCTGTTACTTGCCGTACATTCTGTTGTTGCCATGTACACTCCTGCCCAGCTGTTCCCACCAGTTAACTTTTCCCACATTCCTTTTGTGCTTCAGTTGAGTGAATATTTTGTCGTCTGTTTAGATTTTTCATAACTTTTTTGATTTACTTTGCCTTCACAAGCACAAAGAATAATTTGTGTTTATCAATGTACCTCACAATATAACCAGCCTAAGGCTTTGATGAGAGTAATTTATATATTTTTTTTAATTTGTTCATGGGATGTGTGTTGCTGGTAAGGCCAGCATTTATTGCCCTTGAGGAGGTGGTGGTGAGTCACATTCTTAAACTACTGCAGTCCGTGTGGTGAAGGTACTCCCACAGTGCTGTTAGGGAGGGAGTTCCAGGATTTTGACCCAGCAATGATAAAGGAATGGCGATATATTTCCAAGTCAGGATGGTGTATAATTTGGAGGGGAACTTGGAGGTGATGGTGTTCCCATGCACCTGTTGTCCTTGTCCTTCTAGGTGGAAGAGGTTGCGGGTTTTGGAGGTGCTGCCAAAGAAGCCTTGGTGAATTGCTGCAGTGCATCTTGTAGATGGTACACACTGCAGCCACAGTCCGCCGGTGATGGAGGGTATTAATGTTTAAGGTGGTGGATGGGGTGCCAATCAAGCGGGCTGCTTTGTCCTGGATGGTGTCAAGCATCTTGAGTGTTGTTGGAGCTACACGCATCCAAGCAAGTGGCGAGTATTCCATCACACTCCTGACTTGTGCCTTGTAGATGATGGAAAGGCTTTGGGGAGTCAGGAGGTGAGACACTCGCCGCAGAATACCCAGCCTCTGATCTGCTCTTGTAGCCACAGTAATTATGTGGCTGGTCCAGTTAAGTTTCTGGTCAATGGTGACCCCCAGGATGTTGATGGTGGTGGATTCAGCAATGGTAATGCCGTTGAATGTCAAGGGGCGGTGGTTAGACTTTCTTGTTGGAGATGGTCATTGCCTGGCACATGTGCGGTGTGAATGTTACCTGCCACTTATCAGCCCAAGCCTGATTGTCATCCAGGTCTTGCTGCATGCGGGCATGGACTGCTTCATTATCTGAGGAGTTGTGAATGGCATTGAACACTGTGTAATCAGCAGCGAATATCCCCACCACTGACCTCCTGAACTTGTGATGGAGGAAGGTCATTGATGAAGCAGCTGAAGATAGTTGGGCCTAGGACACTGCCCGGAGGAACTCCTGCAGCGATGTCCTGGGGCTGAGATGATTGGCCTTCAACAACCACAACCATCTTTTTGTGCTAGGTATGACTCCAGCCAGTGGCGAGTTTTCCCCCTGATTCCCATTGACTTCAATTTTACTAGGGCTCCTTGATGCCACACTTGGTCAAATGCTACCTTGATGCCAAGGGCAGTCACTCTCACCTCACCTCTGGAATTCAACTCTTTTGTCCATGTTTGGACCAAGGTTGTAATGAAGTCTGGAGGCGAGTGGTCCTGGCGGAACCCAAATGAGCATCGGCGAGTAGGTTATTGGTGAGTAAGTGCCACTTGATAGCACTGTCGACGACACCTTCCATCACTTTGCTGATGATTGAGAGTAGACTGATGGGGCGCCAATTGGATTTGTCATGCTTTTTGTGGACAGGGCATACCTGGGCAATTTTCCACATTGATGCCAGTATTGTAGTTGTACTGGAACAGCTTGGCTAGATATACGGCCAGTTCTGGAGCACAAATCTTCAGCACAACAGCCAGAATGTTGTAGGGGCCCATAGCCGTTTCTTGATATTACGCAGAGTGAATCGAATTGGCCAATGACTGGTTTCTGTGATGTTGGGGACATCAGGAGGAGGCCAGGATGGATCATCCACTTGAGCACTTCTGGCTTAAGATGGTTGCAAACGCTTCAGGCTTGTCTTTTCCACTCACGTGCTGGGCTCCACCATCATTGAGGATGGGGATATTCACCTCCCGTTCGTTGTTTAATTGTCTACCACCGTTCACGACTGGATGTGGCAGGACTGCTGAGCTTTCTGTCTATAGCATGCTGTTTCTGCTCTTTAGCAAGTATGTAGTCCTGTGTTTTAGTTTCACCAAGTTGACACTTCATTTTTAGGTACGCTTGGTGCTGCTCCTGGCATGCTGTTCTACTTTCCTCATTGAGCCAGAGTTGGTCCCTTGGCTTGATGGTAATGCTAGAGTAAGGGATATGCTGGGCATGAGGTTACAGATTGTGGTGGAATACAATTCTGCTGCTGCTAATGGCCCACAGCACTTCATGGATGCCCAGTTTTGAGCTGCTAGATCTGTTCTGAATCTATCCCATTTAGCAGGCCCAGTCTGACAGCTATGTCCTTGAGGACTCGGTCAGTAGTGGTGCTACCGAGCCACTCCTGGTGATGGACATTGAAGTACCCCACCCAGAGTACATTCTGTGCCCTTGCTACCCTCCATGCCTCTTCCAAGTGGTGTTTAACATGGCGGAGTACTGATTCATCAGCTGAGCGAGGGCAGTAGGTGGTAATCAGCAGGAGGTTTCCTTGCCTCCGTTTGACCTGATGCCATGAGACTTCATGGGGTCCGGAGTCAATGTTGCGGACTCCCAGGGCCACCCCCTCCTGACTGTATACCACTATGCCGCCTCCTTTGTCTAGCCAGTGGGACAGGACATACTCAGATGGTGATGGAGGGAGGAGTCTGGGAAGTTGGCTGAAAGGTGTGACAGAGAGTATGACTATGTCAGGCTGTTGCTTGACTAGTCTGTGGTTCTGACGAAAGGTCATTGACCTGAAACATTAACTCTGTTTCTCTCTCCACAGATGCTGCCTGACCTGCTGAGTATTTCCAGCATTTTCTGTTTTTATTTCAGATTTCCAGCATCTGCAGTATTTTGCTTTTGTATTGTTGTGGTCTGTGGGAAAGCTCTTACCCTTTTTGGCCCAAGTCCCCAGCTGTTAGTGAGGAGCACTTTGCCGAGTGGGCTGGGTGTGCCTTTGCCATATCCGGTGCCTAGGTCAATGCCGGGTGATCCGTCTGGTTTTATTCTTAGTAAACTTCTTCGTAAAAGTTTGGCACAGCTGAGTGGCTTGATGGGCCATTTCAGTGGGAAGTTGAGAGTCAACCACATTTTGGATATTGAGAAAGTGACTTTTAAAAGTCTGCGCTCTAAAGCTTGTGAAAGATTTGTGGGCAGCTGTCAGCGAGGTGAGCGGTGAGCACAGTTCCTTCGCCACTGACGGCAAAATCCAGACCATTATTGATGGTCTTGTGTCCCAATGGAGGCAACAGTCTGGTTTGACGTATGATTTTTAATATAGCCCATTACAAGACCATCTTTTAAACACATATTGAAGTGTCTTTAAAGATGTTTTACAATGGGTTTTTTTATTAGTGAGGGAGCCATAAACATTGTATAATATGTCATTGGGGAGTGCTTGAGAGGTAGTTGATCTGTCAAAGGCATCCACAGCCACAAAAATGGGATAACCGCCAGACAGTTTCTCACCAGTGGCTCCAAGTAGCTGCCTGTGCATGGCAGCTACTGATTAAATTAGATGAGGGCAGCTGATTGGTATCGCGTTCAAGGATGACAGCAGCAGAGAGAGCCTTTATAAATGACAGCAATGCTGTGCTATTTGATCACCACTGGAAAGCTGGTTTAATATAAGATTATCGTTAGAGGAGAGGGGACCGAAGGGGGGGGGGGTTAGAGGAGAGGGGACCGAAGGGGGGGGGGGGGAGGTTAGAGGAGAGGGGACCGAAGGGGGGGGGGAGGTTAGAGGAGAGGGGACCGAAGAGGGGGGGGGGAGGGTTAGAGGAGAGGGGACCGAAGGGGGGGGAGGTTAGAGGAGAGGGGACCGAAGGGGGGGGGAGGTTAGAGGAGAGGGGACCGAAGGGGGGGGGAGGTTAGAGGAGAGGGGACCGAAGGGGGGGGAGGTTAGAGGAGAGGGGACCGAAGGGGGGGGAGGTTAGAGGAGAGGGGACCGAAGGGGGGGGAGGTTAGAGGAGAGGGGACCGAAGGGGGGGGGGGTTAGAGGAGAGGGGGCCGAAGGGGGGGGTGGGGGGGGGAGGTTAGAGGAGAGGGGACCGAAGGAGGGGGGAGGTTAGAGGAGAGGGGACCGAAGGAGGGGGGAGGTTAGAGGAGAGGGGACCGAAGGGGGGGGAGGTTAGAGGAGAGGGGACCGAAGGGGGGGGGGGGGTTAGAGGAGAGGGGGCCGAAGGGGGGGGGGTGGAGGTTAGAGGAGAGGGGACCGAATGGGGGGGGAGGTTAGAGGAGAGGGGACCGAAGGGGGGTGGGGGGGGAGGTTAGAGGAGAGGGGACCGAAGGGGGGGGGGGGGGGTTAGAGGAGAGGGGACCGAAGGGGGGGGGGGGAGGTTAGAGGAGAGGGGACCGAAGGCGGGGGGGAGGTTAGAGGAGAGGGGACCGAAGGGGGGGGGGGGGTTAGAGGAGAGGGGACCGAAGGGGGGGGGGGGGGGGGGAGGTTAGAGGAGAGGGGACCGAAGGGGGGGGAGGTTAGAGGAGAGGGTACCGAAGGGGGGGGGGGGGGGAGGTTAGAGGAGAGGGGACCGAAGGGGGGGGGGGGGAGGTTAGAGGAGAGGGGACCGAAGGCGGGGGGGGAGGTTAGAGGAGAGGGGACCGAAGGGGGGGGGGGGGTTAGAGGAGAGGGGACCGAAGGGGGGGGGGGGGGGGGGGAGGTTAGAGGAGAGGGGACCGAAGGGGGGGGAGGTTAGAGGAGAGGGTACCGAAGGGGGGGGGGGGGGGGAGGTTAGAGGAGAGGGGACCGAGGAGGGGGGGGAGGTTAGAGGAGAGGGGACCGAAGAGGGGGGGGAGGTTAGAGGAGAGGGGACCGAAGGGGGGGGGGGGGTTAGAGGAGAGGGGACCGAAGGGGGGGGGGCGTTAGAGGAGAGGGGACCGAAGGGGGGTGGGGGGTTAGAGGAGAGGGGACCGAAGGGGGAGGGGGGGGGGAGGAGAGGGGACCGAAGGGGGAGGGGGGGGGGAGTAGAGGGGACCGAAGGGGGGGGGGGGCGGAGTAGAGGGGACCGAAGGGGGGGGGGGGGGGGGGAGGTTAGAGGAGAGGGGACCGAGGAGGGGGGGGAGGTTAGAGGAGAGGGGACCGAAGAGGGGGGGGAGGTTAGAGGAGAGGGGACCGAAGGGGGGGGAGGTTAGAGGAGAGGGGACCGAAGGAGGGGGGGGTTAGAGGAGAGGGGACCGAAGGGGGGGGGGGGAGGTTAGAGGAGAGGGGACCGAAGGGGGGGGGGGGGTTAGAGGAGAGGGGACCGAAGGGGGGGGGGGGGCGTTAGAGGAGAGGGGACCGAAGGGGGGTGGGGGGTTAGAGGAGAGGGGACCGAAGGGGGAGGGGGGGGGGAGTAGAGGGGACCGAAGGGGGGGGGGGGCGGAGTAGAGGGGACCGAAGGAGGAGAGGGGACCGAAGGGGGGGAGGGGTAGAGGAGAGGGGACCAGATTTGGGGTGGGGGGGGGGGTAGAGGCGAGGGGTCCGATCAGAAATTTGGTGTTGCAAATAGACATGACCTCCTTAGAAAGTGATCAAGAATGAAAAGCAGTCCAATTTGCCCCTCCTTAATTCAGAAACGCTGAGGATATTGTAGTGCCCTTGCTTCAAGTTCACTTCAATAACTCAACATAGACTGCACATCGAACCTGAGAGTGTTGTGGTTCAACCATTCACTGAATAAGCCCATTGAACACTAGGAGAGATACTAGTTACCGTTCGACAACCCTAGAGTAGGCGACACCAAGTTTCGCAGTCACTGCAATGCCAGTAACACTCCTAGATATTAAACCTACCTTGTTGAAGTTCACCAGAATAAATGGTCCCCAATTAGAACATTTAGTAATTTCTTCTTCGTCAAGCAGTAGACGTAAACTGTTACTGCTCTAACACTTCATTATTTATGAGTGAACGAATGGAACTTAGTTCCATTTAAAAATAAGAATTGATTTATGACGATGATTTTGATGTCTATATATGGGAACTATCTGATCATGGTCTGTTTTCTTACAGCAACAGAAAACGGATGTCAGTGATTGTCCGTATGCCATCAGGAAAATTGCGACTTTACTGTAAAGGAGCGGTAAGTCTTCCCCCCGATCTTCAAAGTTATTATTTAATGATGTTTGGAATTTGATCATGAACTTGAATTTTGCTACAGTATGGTTGATTTCCCCTTTCCTGTCTGCTAATGTTAAGTATAATATAGTAATTTAAGTCAAAATGAAATTTCGTATTTCAATGACTGCATTCTGTACTTTTTGGTAGAACAAGGCTGAATATACTGTACAAATACTAAATATAGAAAGTTTCTTGTCTATTTTTCATTCTATGAAACAAACTACGTTATAAAAGTGTACCAGTATACTTGTATCCAATCGAGATAATGTATGTACAAATTTTCCCCCATATGACTTTTTAAAGTCTTATTCTTGGTGTGAATAAGATACCGGCTGAGATTTTGCGGGGGGTTAGCAGGAGGGATTGGTGGCGGGTTGGGTGGGAAACTTCTTTTTTGACAGTGGGGCGGGAACGCGCCTTTCCCAATGACGGGTCTGTCAACGCTGAGCAGACCCGACCTGCAGCAGCGGGCGACCCAATTAGCATCTAACAGGCTTTTTTAACTTGCCTCTTGACTTTAACTGCATGATCATGGGAACCACACTGCTCGGGGACCATGGCTGTCAACCTGAGGCGGGAGTTCAGTGGCCATTGTTCCAGTTGATTACTTGACAGCTTCAAATGTACAGTAAAAGCTCCCACCTGGCAGATCATCACTTTCCTCAGCCACAAGCTGTTTCTCAGTCCATTTCCAGCACAGATTCTGCAGGCTTTCCACTCTCCATCCACTCTCACCTCATTGGAAGAACTCTCTCACTATTGACGGAATGCTTCTGTCATCTCTACTTCACCTGCCATCTATTCTATCAACATGGGTGCCCTTTATACTATATCACCTTGGTCCTCAGAATCCGACCACAATCAGCCCCAACAACACCACCACCAACCTTCTCTGCAATCATCTGATACTGCACAGGACACAGGGCATCAGCACCCGAGCACATTGTGGCCAGGGATGGCCTCACCATGGCCAGATTTACTTCACTTGATGCTGTACACCCTGGCTGTCACATGATGCGCTAGCTTGGCACCACACCAACACCATAAAGCATCCCCACAATGCCCAAGCCACTCCTTTTCACACTCACCACCATTGCGAGGGGTACCGTTATGTCTCACCATTCACTGCAACTCACTAAGCCACTTCTAAAGGTGCACACACATCTGTCCAAGAACGCAAAGTGTTAAAATAAAGGTTTCAATGTTTGACAGCATGTTAACAGAAACTTTACATGAACATTGGATAAACATCCAAGTGGCTACCCTTGTGTGTTGTTAGTTGGTATGATTGCACTTAGATGAGTGAGAGTGTGAGGGGAGGCTAGTGAGATAGGGATGTGATGATGCAGATAGAGAGAGAGAGGGATGGGTAGAGGTGCAAGGTAAGTTGGTGTGAGTAGGGTAGGGAAGGCAGGGTGATGGGGATGTGATAAGAAGCACAGGGAGATGAAGGTGAGTGTGGCTTTGTACTAACGTTTTGTGATCTAATGAGATCATTAAAAAGTTTGCGTCACTGCACCCAGGTCCTCCTGACGACGTCCCTGCTTGTGCCTTCCTGTGCAATGTGTAACCAGGCTGTGTTAGTGTCCTGGGGAGGTCTCTCTTCCCATGGGAAGGGCAGAGGACTTCCCTGCATGTGGAGGGAGTCATGGGAGAATCTGGGTGCAGCCCTGCACTTCTGTGCAGTCATTGTCAGTGTTTGCAGCACTTCAGTGCTGTAGAACACTGACAGCACAAACATCAAAAGGTGGCCATGGTCCCTTTAAGGAAACCAGCTCAAGATGCGTCATGAATGACGTCACCAGTCCCACTCCTTCTAATTGGGCTAGGAAACACGCTGGGCGGGCTTAATAAGCCCCATTGAGGTAAGTTTATTTTAGGCAGCGGGATGTAGCCAGCAGCGGGTCAGTTACCCACCACTGACATCACCCGCCTCGGACCCGTCAAGGTAAGAGAAATCTTGGCCACTTTATTAGTAATGGATAAACGTATAGTTCAGATTTTTGTGACTACTTCAGTAAATATATTTTATTTCTTCCACTGCTCTGTTGCAAAGTAATTTTCTCCACCATCTCAATATGTAAATAGTCTTCAATTCCACCAATTGAGTGTCAATATTTCTTTGTAATATCTTTGATACATGAAGAAAAGCACATCTGCAATGAACCGCACCTCTAAAAATGAACACCAAAGTAATTATTAGTATCATTATAAGCCACTATTTCTATTTTTTAGCATTTTTATCTTTTTTGTTGCTGTCTGTGAAACAATGCATCCCTGTTTCTGTCCTCATCTAACCCAGTGTTTTTTTTCCGTCCACCTTCAAAAAATTCTAGAAGCTTATGTGAGGGCACGTGTGAAAGATGCAGAATCCAGTTCAGTTCAGGAATGGGAAGCGCCACTGTACCAAAGGGAATATCTAAGGCAGACCGAAACTTGTAACAGTTGGGAACACATACTGGAGTTGGTTTTTAATTCCAGATGGGAACACGGCCTAGCGAGTGGCCGGCCTGCCTGTGAGCAGCAGTAGGGAAGCACAGCCGATTTTTACAAACGGGCCTCATTGACATGCCACTTACCGACTTCCTGACCAAAATGGCCTGGAAGTCGGCGCGAGGCGGCTGTTTGGCTGTTAAAGTCAGGCAGCTCGGAGGCCATCCCTGGGGGAATGGTCTCCAGCAGAAGGTAAGTGCAGCGAAGAGCTTGGGGAGGTGAATCACCTTCGATGGAGGTGAGGTTGGGTGGGGGGGGGGGTGGGGGCGGCTAGTGGAAGCCTAGTTCAGGGGAGGCCCAAGGCTTCCTTGTGAAGCCTGAAGGAACACACCTATTCCTGGCCCACAAAGAAACCTGGTTCCAGGCCAATTCTAGCTTTTGGATAACGGAGCTAATTTCTGTTATGTAAACATGAGAACCAAACTCTAACATTTGCTTTCTGGATGTTTGTAATGAAGTGAAGCCCAACACAGCCAAGGGCATTGGTTCCCTGATCCAAGAGTGGGAGGGCGGCTGGCAAAGGGAGGTTACTTTCCCCAAATAGAATGCAGTGATTATATTAAAACAGCTAGATACTGTATTGAGGATACTATAGCTTCGTCTGAATGGGTGAGCTCGGATGAGCCACATGACCTTCATCCATTTTGTGCTAAAAGTGGTTTAAATCTCGAGCTCATTACCTGCAAGCATGCAATTCTCAGACTGCTAGTTTCAGCTAGAAAGGTGAATAAGTTATGTAACCTATAATGTGAGCAGTTGGTTTCTCAATTTAAGTGCATTTTTTAATATCTTGCTCTACACCGACCTAAAATTATATATGACCTCCACTATGTAGATGTCATAAATAATCCCTATCCTTATGTCGATGGTGTCTGATAATTCTCAAATTTTTGTCCCATCGAAGTTGAGCTTTAGATAAGATGGTGCGACTCATTAATTAGTAATTGGTTTTATTTGCATTGCAACAGTGTGGTTGTTTGAACAAGTACTATGTCAGCTAGTTTCAAGCATATTGAGGATATCTGTAAGGTAGCTGCATAGATCAATCCTCAGTTTTAACGAGCACCGTTCCTGCTTCTGCCTATGCACTGAGCAAACTACCACAATAACTTGTATTTATATAGCGTCTTTAATGTAGTGAAACATCCCAAGGCACTTCATAGGTGCGTTATAAAACAAAATTTGACACTGAGCCACATAAGGAGAAATTAGGGCAGATTGGTCAAAGAGGTAGGTTTTAAAGAGTGTCTTAAAGGATGAAAGAGAGGTAGCGAGGCGGAGCGGTTTAGGCAGGGAATTCCAGAGCTTAGGGCCTAGGCAACAGAAGGCTCGGCCACCAATGGTTAAGCAATTAAAATCAGGGATGCTCAAGAGGGCAGAATTAGAGGAGCACAGATATCTCTGCTGGAGGGGGGCCGGTGCGTGGGCAGAAGTGGATTGTGGGGCTGGAGCAGTTTACAGAGATGGGGAGGGGCGAGGCCATGGAGGGATTTGAAAATAAGGATGAGAATTTTGAAATCGAGACATTGCTTAACCGGCAGCCAATGTAGGTCAGCGAGCACAGGGGTGATAGGTGAACGGCATGGTTAGGACATGGGCAGCTGAGTTTTGGATAACCTCAAGTTTATGTAAGATAGAATGTGGGAGGCCAACCAGGAGTGCGTTGGAATAGTCAAGTCTAGAGGTAACAAAGGCATGGATGAGGGTTTCAGCAGCAGATGAGCTGAGGCAGGGGCGGAGACGGGCGATGTTACGGAGCTGGAAATAGGCGGTCTTAGTTATGGCGAAGATATGTGCTCGGAAGCTCATTTCAGGGTCAAATATGACACCAAGGTTGCAAACAGTGTGGTTCAGCCTCAGACAGATGTTAGGGAGAGGGATGGAGTCAGTGGCTAGGGAACAGAGTTGGTGGCGGGGACCGAAAACAATGGCTTTGGTCTTCCCAATATTTAATTGGAAGAAATTTCTACTCATCCAGTACTAGATGTCATTTAGAGACCGTGGAGGGGTCGAGAGAAGTGGTAGTGAGGTAGAGCTGGGTGTCTTCCGCGTACATGTGGAAACTGACGACGTGTTTTCGGATGATGTCACCAAGGGGCAGCATGTAGATGAGAAATAGGAGGGGGGCCAAGGATAGATCCTTGGGGGACACCAGAGGTAACGATGCGGGAGCGGAAAGAGAAGCCGTTGCAGGTGATTCTCTGGCTACAATTAGATAGATAAGAATGGAACCAGGCGAGTGCCGCCCCACCCAGCTGGACGATGGCAGAGAGGCGTTGGAGAAGGATGGCGTGGTCAACCGTGTCAAAAGCTGCAGACAGGTCAAGAAGGACGAGGAGGGACAGTTTACCTTCGTCACCGTCACATAGGATGTCATTTGTGGTGACTTTGGTAAGAGCTGTTTCGGTACTGTGGCAGGGGCAGAAACCTGATTGGAGGGATTCAAACGCGGAGTTCCAGGAAAGATGGGCAGGGATTTGGGAGGTGACGACGTGTTCAAGGACTTTGAAGAGGAAAGGCAGGTTGGAGATGGGGTGATAGTTTGCAAGGATGGAGGGGCCGAGGGTTGTTTTTTTGAGGAGAGGGGTGATGACGGCAGAATTGAAGGAGATGATCAGTAGCAGAGTTCAAAGACTTCTTTCACTTGCAGTTTATCAGTAGTGTTGGTCACAAACTTGTTACAGAATTACGAAATAGTCATTTGTAATCATTTTGGATTAATTATTTTCTCTCGTACAGAGCAAAAATCTGGAATTTCTGAATTTTATGAAATCAAACTGACCAATTATCCAAATCATGTTGACTCACCCATCTTGAATATACTTCAAAAGAGGACTTGTCACTCTTTGGAGCTTTTAAATAGTAGCTTAATATTGAAGTTGTACAACTCCGCGATGTTAGCAACTTGAGTTGTTTTTCAAGCACTACTGCTTTATAACCTCCTGTAGGGACGATTGGTTCCGATGTCCAATCAGTGCACTCAAATTCATATCAATATTGAACATACTTCCCTTACCCAGAAAGAAAGCCATATAGTTTTATTTCTACTAGCTGTACTATTGTTTTAGGAAAAAAATGTATGTCTTGCTTTGCACCAATTTATAATCAATCCTGGATCTATGGGTGGTAAATTTGGCCAGGCCTAGGAGCAGACACACCAGAAGGTCCTCTGATCTGTTGATTCCTTCCTTAACACACTGGGTAACTAAAAATGAAGAGTGTCGATGAAAAATGCAGCCAAAAGTTGAGGAGCAGCCGTTCAAGTAATGCAAAAGGGGCTGCAACCTCTGGCACGATTCATCTTGGATGCAAAATGGGTATATCGGGGCTATAACTCCGATATCTCCGATATGAATTTGACACCACTGCACCATACAGCATTTTCCAGTTGTGCTGGGGAGGATCTCCCAGCTACAAGGCTTTGCACTAGGATGCTCCGCTCCAGTCAGCTGGATGTTGTCCCAGTGTGGAAGATTAGGATGAGCAAGTGTAGCGTTTGTAACTGCAGTGAACACAGGAAAACCTTCTATGCAGAGTGCAATGGCACATTGGGAATTTCCAAGACCAGACCCAAGCTATGAGGCAGAGGTTCCAGAGGGAGGCCTCTGGGCATTGTGCCAATGAGCAGCCCCATCTGAAAGGGGGTGAGATCAGATGGAACTGCTCCATGCACTTGCAGCTCCTCGATGCACCTAGTGGAGCCGGAGCCAGAGCCGGCACGGATCTTAGTATCTAGGTGGCCAGGCCAAGGGTCCTAGACCTGAAACGTTAACTCTGTTTCTCTCCATGGATGCTGCCTGGCCTGCTGAGTATTTCCAGCATTTTCTGTTGTTCTTCCAGATGGCTAATGCTTCCAGCAACATCCATCTCACTTGGCCATCATCTAGCATGTCCCTGACTCAGAATGTCTTTGCAGCAAGGGTACACCTCTCTACGCCACGTGCTGCTGAAGGTGGGCACGTGCAGCTGAGGATTTTCATAGGAGTGGCTCAGCAAGAATTGTCACATCCTTGGTTGGAACAGTCCCTGCTGCGCGCAATCAAATTCTATACTTCTAGTAGTTCCGGTAATAGACAGGCAGTTGGGACAGCAACATCCCTCGTAGGACATTATATAATGACTAGTGCGAACCTGAAGTAGTGTAATATGCTAGTGTAATATGCAAGTGATGAAATTGTATTTCAGAACATGATTTTATTTTACAGGATACTGTTATTTATGAGCGGTTGTCTGAGAGTTCAAGATACAAGGACATTACTTTGAAGCATTTAGAGCAGTTTGCCACAGAAGGTTTGTATTTTACAATGTGTATCCGATTGTTTTTCAATAAAGGCCTCGTGATTTTAAACAATAGCCTGGAATTTCCTCTTGGTTTCTGCCCAGATATCAGCGCAGTCTGGGTGGAATGGATGAAAATAGCGCAAAAGATTGCATGATTTAAAACGCAAGTGAGTTACGCCCATAACCATTTGCGTCTAATTTCAGTAATCTTTCACGCTAGTTCAAAAGTCAATTTGCCCAAAGCTGTCCCCGCCTACAAAACTGGCCATGCCCCCAAGTCGACATGGCATGTTTCTGCTGATAGTGCCCGTTGGGTGGTGAGCATCACATTGTGCTCAGAAGTTCGGGTGCGTCGTCACATTAATCCATAGTTAATGACCTGCAGCTGCAATGACCAGCAGTTAATTACACCTCACTCAGCTGTTCCTCATACTGATGCTACAATTACTTTAAATTCAGTTTAAATGAGTTCAAATTCAGTCAATTGATCTGCCCTTGGTACAGAAGACCTGTGACCAGCAGCCAATTGAAACCCCCTGATTGGCTTGTTTCTTCAGCTGCAACAATTGAGGCCCCATTGGCCATGTTCCAGTCAATAATCGATTACGCTGATTATTGGGAGATTTTAGGTTTCAGTTTATGCTAATGAACTTGAGTGGAAACTTGGGTGTAACTCCACCGCAGCAAAACCGGCGCAGTTTTCAGCGTATTCTGGGCACATTTTACTGATTATACCCCGAGCGGAAACTGCAGGCCAATATGTTAAATAAAATATTTGATCATTCTGTACAATGAATGATAGTGTAATTTTGTTCTGTTTACTTTGAAGATATAGAGGATACCATTCCATTTCTGACTTTATAATTATATACATTATGCCTTTAGTTTGGAGATGTATACACACAAGTTTACTGTTGGTGCAAAACAGTTTTGGGGTATCAAGGCCCGAACTGGATCTGAAACAAAGTCGAGTAAGACTCTCCTCCAGGGCATCTCACTGCTCTTTTCTCAGGTGCCATGTCAGGCCCTGACTCTGGATTTAGGCTGCATTTACACTAACTACAATTATACTGTAAGTGCACCCTTAGGCCGAGGTTTTTCGACCGTAATGTATATTGTTGGTGTTATGAGCAGAAAATCTAGGCCGTGATGTAATTGAAAGCGATTTCACACACACAAACTACAAATCAAACCATGCATCTGTTTCTACTGTAAAATGTATAACATCTATAAACTAACTGAGCAGTTAAACCACACTACTAGCTGAATTCCAGCCACCTGTTCCACTTCATAAAGACCAAAGCTCATTTGTGCCCTGATCTTTGAGCGACTATTGGAAAGATCTATAAAAGTAAGAATGCAAGGTAACATCAGACAGACTAAATTATTAGACTTTGGTCAGCTTCAAGTCCAAGCAGAAGTAGTTTGGCTTTAATAATAACTAAAACTGTGAATTTGTAATTATAAAATGTAATTTACTGGAATGAAGTATTCAAGCTAAAATGATTGTGCCAAGACCATCATTTCAGCTGCTTAGAAAAATCTGAGGTTAAAACCCTGCTGTACATAATCTTAAACACAAGTTATTGCAATCGGAATCTGAAGGCTATTGTATTATCAAAGTAGGTGTTTGTATATAACCACAACATAAACCCAGGTCTAATTGATATGTACAGTAATGAATAAAGTCATCTACAGACTGAATAATTGGTATAACAGTTGATATTTGAACTATTGTTCACTATGGTCCCATAAATCCGCATTAATAGTGCCAAATTTGGAAAGCAAAAGGCAACGCAAAGCAATTTGAGGGCTTGTAAATGTTGATGGGACCAGTTTCCTATAGTTTTGCCCATGTTCCAATCCCTTGATCTGGTCCAAGTGGGACATTCCAGTTGTTGCTCCCACTCCTCCACTGGCATGCTGTTGAGTTAGTTGGCTTAAGGAGGCCCCGGGCTGTGTGCCACCATTGGACATCATTAGAGATGCGTATAAATAAGGCACAGCCTTCTCAGCAGTCATCCAGACCAGCAGAAGTGAACTTTTTAAAGGTAGCTACAGCACTGGGATTATTTTTCCATTTCTCACGTTTGTCTGCATCTTTGGAGAATTTGTTTTGGGGGGTTTGGGGATGTACTAAGCTATATTTCAAAATGCCAGAGTGAGGGTCTCTCTGGTCACCAGCTCATTTTTTACCCCCGCTCACAGTACAAGGATACGATTGAGCAGCATGGGTTTCTTGGTGATGATTTTCTTACTTGCTATCCTGATGGAGGAGGTGGGGGGAGTACAGCAAGGTAGAGTAAGGCAGCATCAAAGGAGGATGAGGCCACCCCACAATGGGCTTTTAGGATCTGCAGATCTTGAGGTGCCTTCAGCAACTTTGCTTCACTAAGGATACCCTGTTCCATTGACCTTTGCCTCCCCTGGAGGTTGATAACCTTGTCCTCAAAATATATCAGTTTCCTTATGTCTGTCAATCCACCTTGCCCCCAGGCTTGGTAAATTTCCTGGAACATTAGTAACATCAGTAGGTGATTGTAGACATCTGAGAGGACTAGGCAGCTGATGTAATCAGAAGGACAATTGCTAGAGGAACACTGTAATGTCAGCGGTTGGTGTTACAATAGGACCCTATGTAAGGCGGATTCATGATGGGAGTTCCAAACAGTGGAAAAGTTGTAGATCTATTGAGCCATAGTGCAATAGGAATGAAGACTGGTCATTCCATTGAAGGGAATCCAATGATGCTGAAGTGAAAATGGGGTGGTGGCAATTCTCTTACCTTGGCTATCCTGGTCATGTCATCAAACTTCGTGTGGCACTGATCTGTCGTGGGGCTGAGAGTTGGCTCTCGCTGCAACTGCCATCTCCCACCACATGGCTCCAGCTAACTGCTTTGGATGGCTTCCTTGCCTGTGAGCCTAGCAAGGATCCTCTGTCTGATCTCAAGGATCAGCATCTCTAAAATTCTGTCCTCATTATTTTGCCATCACTTTCCTGATGCTGTTTTTGTGGGCCACCAGAGAGTGAGGTATAAGCCATCATGAAGCCTTGAGAAAGCAAAGAATCCTTTGGTTAAACATCAATACAGTTTAACATGCTGACAAAAGCTGGAGGAGAAGGTACACACCACTTGTTTGCTGTGTCTCCAAGAACCTGCTGCAACCTTAATTTACTGAAGGTTTTAAAGTGGTGCAAACAACAACGCAGATTTTTGAAGCTTGTGTTTTAGGAAATGGGTGAGTCTCAGAATTTCTTATTGCACCAAACTAAATAACTTAGACATCCAAAATTTTAGCCCCCTTAAAAAGTTCTGAAATTTTAATCTGTTTAAAAATCCAGATTTGCTAAGTGAATTTCAGTGAGATTAATAGGCGAGCAGGATCAAACTCCAGCACCAGTCATGACCAATTATTCCACAAAAAGCGTTCAACTGCTGTGTGCTAAAATTGAATATGAAAATACTTATTCAAAGTTCAAATTTGCGGCTTTGCCTTGAAATACATTCAAAACCATTTAGAGGTTTTGGTAACTTGGTGCCATTTTGCAAAAGGCTGATTGAAAATCAGTCAGTTTTAACTTGTCTGGCACTAAAGCTACATTTATACTGTGTGAGACCATGGCAGTATTGCCATTTCCCAAAATGCAGATTTTGTGCAGCTTACTACATGCAAACCTGCCAGGATTTTTTAAAAACCAACTACAGTACCAAGAAGACCCGCTGGGCTGATTGTATTCATGAGTCCTGGCAGGCTTGCATTCTGCTTGCAGCTGGCTGTACAAGCCTTGCTCCTGGGGAACCGGTGGCACTAGTGTGGATCTTGTGCAGTGTAAAAACAGCTTTAAGATGGGAAAGGGTAAAACTGCCTTGATCTGGCAGAAAAGTTAGAAATTAACCCTCATCATCTAGTGGTATGTGAGATGACAGACTCAGAGATTCATGCTGTGACCTTATCTCTCTACTTAAGATTTCTCATCTGGTTCTGTCTATTGGCAGGGATGACTGGCTGAAGACCCATAATGTTTCTTATATCACCTGCTCATTACCAAAAACTGACAGTATTCCAATTGACTGGTATTGCCAAGCAGTAGAAGAGAGATTACTGCCTTCCACCCTACCACAGACCTTCTCTTTTGTTCTTTCCTTCCCTTCCACCTGTCCCTGCCTCTGTACTTAAAACCTGTTACACCTCTAACTTTTCCCAGTTCTGATGAAAGGTCATCGACCTGAAACATTGGCCCAGAAATTCGGGCCGGGGGCTTCCCGCGGGTGTAAGACCCCGACCTGCACTTACCTTGCACGCCGGCCATTGAGCTGTGAGCCCCTGTGGAATCACGATCCGGGGCCTGGTCCAGCTGCCGGCGCGCAATGCTTGCGTATCCCAGGGGCGCAGTTAGTTCGATGCGTCCCCTGGGATCACGTGGGCCATGGAGAGCCAATCGGAGCAGGGAATGCTCCATTCATAAGATTGACAGGAAGAGCTGTCAAAACTTAGAAATACTACGGCCCCAAAACAGCACTAAATCTTCAAATAAATTTATTTAAAAAATCACATTTTTAAAATAAACTATAAATGACATGAAATAACTATTTTAAACAATAATTTAAATTTTTGAAAAAAATAATTTTATTTTCTAATGGTGCTAAAAATAAACTTACCTTGCTTTAAAGTATTTAAAAACAATAAACCTGTGGAAAAAATGTTTTAATTTTAATTAATTCACCACTTACCTTGTAAAAAGCAGGCCTTACGCCTGCTTTTTAAATGTGTAAATTCTGCAGACATACCCTCCCAGGAAAATCTGTATATTAAAAAAAACTAAGTTCAATGCGCACGCGCAGCCTCTCCCACGCACGCATTTGACCTCTGAACCCCTTCGTTCAGGGGAACGGAAGTGCTGGTTTCCCGCGCATGCGCAGTGCATGCAGGAAACCGGCACTTCCATTGGGCTTACGGGTGAGTACCCCGTGCGTACTCACCTGTGGAGACCCGAATTTCTGAGCCATTAACTCTTTCTCCACAGATGCTGCTGAGCATTTCCAG
Source organism: Somniosus microcephalus (assembly GCF_052327205.1). Classification (NCBI taxonomy): domain Eukaryota; kingdom Metazoa; phylum Chordata; class Chondrichthyes; order Squaliformes; family Somniosidae; genus Somniosus; species Somniosus microcephalus. The sequence continues at coordinate 216,982,387 of NC_140988.1, read as the reverse complement.
CATTTTGTTATTTTAGATTTCCAGCATCTGCGGTACTTTGCTTTAGTAGAAGAGAGATTGTTGCCTAGTAATATAACCAAGTTCATAGCATATGCATTTTCACTTAAAACAGATTTCTCATCATTTCAATGAAACTCAAGGGTATAATGGAAACAAATAAGAATTTTTGGATATAATTTGGGAACTATTTCCCAAGATATTATAGAAATGAATGAGTTTCCAATGCTATCCTGCGCTATGTGGGAAATCAGGGACGCTGCCAGTGTCCCTGACGACCATGTGTGCTGGAAATGTATCCAGCTGCAGCTACTAGCAGACCGCATTGAGGCGCTGGAGCTGCGGATGGATGAGTTTTGGAGCATTCGCGATGCTGAGGGTTGTGAATAACACGTTTAGTGAGTTGGTCACACCGCAGGTAAGGGCTGCACAGGCAGAAGGGAAATGGGTGACCATCAGGCGGAGCAGTAGAAGCAGGCAGGTAGTGTAGGGGACCCCTGTGACCATCCCCCTCTCAAACAGGTATACCGATTTGGATACTGTTGGGGATGACTTACCAGAGGAAGGTAGCAGCAGCCAACTTCCTGGCACCAGGGGTGCTTCTGCTCAGGAAGGGAGGAAAAAGAGTGGGAGAGCAATAGTGGTAGGGGATTCTATCGTAAGGGGAACAAATAGGTGTTTCTGTGGCCGTAGACGTGACTCCAGGATGGTTTGTTGCCTCCCTGGTGCCAGGGTCAAGGATGTCAGTGAACGGCTGTAGGGCATTCTGAAGGGGGAGGGTGAACAGTCGGAGGTCGTGGTTCACATTGGGACCAATGACCTGGGTAGGAAGAGGGATGAGGTCCTGCAGCAAGAATTTAGGGAGCTAGGTAGCAGATTGAAGAGCAGGACCTCAAAGGTTGTAATCTCTGGATTACTCCCGGTGCCACGTGCTAGTGAGTATAGGAATAGGAGGATAGAGCAGTTGAATGCGTGGCTAAAGAGTTGGTGCAGGAGGGAGGGCTTTAGTTTCCTGGATCACTGGGCCTGTTTCTGGGGAAGGTGGGACTTGTACAAGTCGGACGGGTTGCACCTGAACCAGAACGGGACAAATATCCTAGTGGGGAGGTTTGCTAGCACTGTTCGGGGGGGTTTAAACTAACTTGGCAGGGGGATGGGATACAGAGTGGAGCTATAATAGGGGGTGATGTGCAGCCAAATATAGAGGAAAAAACAAGTCAGACTGGAAGGCAGAGCAAATATGTAATGGCACAAGGGAGTAGGGCAAGGCTGAATGGCATTTATTTTAATGCAAGGAGTCTTACAAATAAGGTGGATGAACTAAAGTTGTTGATGAACACATGGGAGTATGATATTGTTGCTATCACGGAGACATGGTTGAGGGAGGGGCAAGACTGGCAGCTCAATATTCCGGGGTATAGAATCTTCAGGCGAGACGGGGGGGGGGGGGGGGGGGGTAAAAGAGGAGGGGGTGTCGCAATATTAATTAAGGAGTCAATTACTGCTGTAAGGAGGGATGATATATTAACAGGTTCCTCTAATGAGGCCATATGGGTTGAACTTAAAAACAAAAGAGGGGCTAGCACTTTGCTGGGAGTGTACTATAGGCCCCCAAACAGCCAGGGGGAGATAGAGGAACAGATATGTAGGCAAATCTCAGAGAAGTGTGCAAATAATAGGGTAATAATAGTGGGGAATTTCAACTTCCCCAATATTAATTGGGATAGTCAGAGTGTGAAAGGCTTAGAGGGTGCAGAATTCTTAAAGTGCATCCAGGAGAGCTTTTTGAGCCAGCATGTAGAAAGTCCTACAAGAGAGGGGGCGGTACTGGACCTAATTCTAGGGAATGTGGCCGGGCAAGTGGTGGAAGTGTTAGTAGGTGAGCACTTTGGTGACAGTGACCATAATTCGGTGAGATTTAAGGTAGTCATGGAAAAGGACAAGGATGGACCAGAAATAAAGGTTCTAAATTGGGGGAAGGCTGATTTTAATATGATAAGGCAGGATCTGGCCAATGTGGACTGGGATCAGCTACTTGAAGGAAAATCCACATCGGAGCAATGGGAGCCTTTCAGAAAGGAAATTGAGAGAGTACAATGGCAACATGTTCCCGTAAAGGTCAAGGGTGGGACCAACAAGCCCAGGGAACCTTGGATGTCAAGGGATATACGAGAATGGATTAGGAAAAAAAGGGGGGCTTTTGGCAGATACAAAGGACTAAAGACAGAGGAAGCCCTAGAGGAGTATAAAAAGTGCAGGGGGATACTTAAAAAAGGAATTAGGAGAGCGAGGAGGGGCCATGAAATAACACTGGCGAGCAAAATAAAGGAAAATCCTAAGGTGTTTTATAAGTATATTAAGGGCAAGAGGATAACTAGGGAAAGAGTAGGGCCCATTAGGGACCAAAGTGGCAAGCTGTGTGTAGAGCCAGAAGATGTAGGTGGGGTTTTAAATGAATTTTTTGCATCTGTGTTCACTGTAGAGAAGGACGATGTGGACATAGAAATCGGGCAAGGGGACTGTGACATACTTGAACATATTAGCATCGAGAGGGAGGAGGTACTAGCGGTTTTAGCAGGCTTAAAAGTGGATAAATCCCCAGGCCCGGACGAGATGTATCCCAGGCTACTATGTGAGGCAAAGGAGGAGATTGCAGGGGCTCTGACACACATTTTCAGAACCTCTCTGGCCACAGGGGATGTGCCAGAGGACTGGAGAACAGCTAATGTACCATTATTCAAGAAGGGTAGTAGGGATAAACCAGGGAATTGCAGGCCAGTGAGCCTAACGTCAGTGGTAGGGAAATTATTGGAAAAAATTCTGAGGGACAGAATTAGTCTCCACTTGGAGAGGCAAGGATTAATTAGGGATAGCCAGCATGGCTTTGTCAAGGGAAGATCATGTCTGACCAATTTGATTGAATTTTTTGAGGGGGTGACTAGGTGTGTGGATGTGGGTAGTGCAGTGGATGTGGTTTACATGGATTTCAGTAAGGCTTTTGATAAAGCCCCGCATAGGAGACTGGTCAGGAAGGTAAGAGCCCATGGGATCCAGGGTGCCTTGGCACATTGAATCCAAAACTGGCTTAGTGGCAGAAGGCAGAGGGTGATGGTGGAAGGTTGTTTTTGTGACTGGAAGCCTGTGTCCAGTGGGGTACCGCAGGGATCGGTGCTGGGTCCCTTGCTGTTTGTGGTCTACATTAATGATTTGGATGTGAATGTAAAAGGTATGATCAGTAAGTTCGCAGATGACACAAAAATTGGTGGGGTGCTAAATAGCGAGGAGGGAAGCCTCAGGCTACAGGACGATATAGATGGGTTGGTCAGATGGGCGGAACAGTGGCAAATGGAATTTAACCCTGAAAAGTGTGAGGTGATGCATTTTGGACGGACTAACAAGGCAAGGGAATACACAATGAATGGTAAGACCCTAGGAAGGACAGAGGATCAGAGGGACCTTGGTGTGCATGTACATAGATCCCTGAAGGCAGCAGAACAGGTGGATAAGGTGGTTAAAAAGGCATATGGGATACTTGCCTTCATTAGCCGAGGCATAGAATATAAGAGCAGGGAGATTATGATGGAGCTGTACAAAACGCTGGTAAGGCCACAGCTGGAGTACTGTGTGCAGTTCTGGTCGCCACACTATAGGAAGGATGTGATTACTTTGGAGAGGGTGCAGAGGAGATTTACCAGGATGTTACCTGGGCTGGAGCGCTTCAGCTATGAAGAAAGACTGGACAGGCTGGGGTTGTTTTCCTTGGCTGAGGGGGGACCTGATTGAGGTGTACAAAATTATGAGGGGCATCGATAGGGTAGATAGAAAGGAACTTTTCCCCTTAGTAGAGGGGTCAATAACAAGGGGGCATAGATTCAAGGTAAGGGGCAGGAGGTTTAGAGGGGATTTGAGGAAAAACTTTTTCACCCAGAGGGTGGTTGGAATCTGGAACTCACTCCCTGAAAGGGTGGTGGAGGCAGGAACCCTCACAACATTCAAGAAGCATTTGGATGAGCACTTGAAATGCCATAGCATACAAGGCTACAGACCAAATGCTGGAAAATGGGATTAGATTAGACAGGGCTTGATGGCCGGCGCGGACGCGATGGGCCGAAGGGCCTCTTTCTGTGCTGTATAACTCTATGACTCTATCCTCTACCTTTTAAGTTTAGATATTTAGATATAGACTCTGTCATTCAGAAGTTCATTCTTCTGAGCTTGTTTACATTAAATGCTTACAATCTGTTTGTCTTGTTACATTAGAACATGCCAAAGTATACTTTGTTTTGTATTTGAAGGAAAATATAAAGTTTAAAAACATCAACTTTGACTGTTTCAGGTTTGAGAACCTTGTGTTTTACTGTTGCTGAGATTTCAGAGACAACGTACCGAAATTGGTTGGAAGTGTACCAACGTGCTTCTACTGCACTGCAGAACAGGATACTCAAGCTTGAAGAGAGTTATGAACTCATTGAAAAAGTAAGTATTTCAGACACTTTGAGTTCTAACTCAAAATGCATTATGAAGAGGGTGTTATTTTAGTTGATGAGAGAGCCATAAGCAATTAGTATTTATGTCATAGCATTATAGCTATGGGCTACTATAGCTGAAGCATTATCAGATTTCATCCAGAGCAACAATAAGAGGTCCTATTACTGTCAGAAACCTGATATTTAAATGGTCAATGTTATCAGTTGTGCAACTAAGATCAAGCTTTGAACATACCTTACTAGCATTAATCTTTTCATGAAAAATGTTATCCTTCAAATTCTGCCACGCAAGTTAACTGCCTATATTGATTGTAACTTATTTTACGTGTGCAGGATAATCTGGTCTGTCGAACATTTTCAAAAATGCTATCAGTACCACCCTTGGTCAATCCACAAAAAGGACCCCCCCCCCCCCCATATGTCATGTTTCCCCCTGCTTCACAAATGATCTGGGGAGGACATGATCACAGTCCAAGGAAGCAGAACCTGGTGCCCTTTAGGATATTATTTATACTTTCCTTCACGGACTCTGATTTTGCCTGCTAGCTTTTTCAGAGTCCATAGCCATTTCCCAGGAGGCCATTAATGTTCTGCCATGACTAGGTTGAGACTGATCCCGAGGCTGGCACCAAAAGGCTAACCCTGACCCTGGTGGGGGAAAAAGGTAGCTGTGATTGCAGGTTTGTCCAGGAGCTTTGGGTAAGAAACCTGATAGAGGAGCTATCCTTCACATTGAGGGCCGACAGTCCTCAGGATTCACGTGAGTCATCCATCAGCTTACTTTATGATTTTAGAGTGTAAAAGATCACAACATACCTGGACTACCAACATATTCGTGGGCGTAGGACCAGAAAAGAAAGAGATTTTATTCTCATTACATTGTGGTCTCCAAAATTCAGGGCCAAAGCATGTTGACCTTCTCAACAAAAAAGCTTTAAATGGTTACTCTATCTCTGGTTATCTGAACAGTGTATGAGATTGATAGCTGTAGTCAATTTCACGGATACCTTAATTCATGTGGCAATTCAGCGACAGATTTTGAAGGTCCTGAGTTTTTGCGTTTTGGGAACTGAATTACCAATACAAGGCAATCACCTATCCAATATTTATCCACATTGCAATCTTTCTGAACTACAGCAGTTGCATATCTATTTTTGGATAAACATTTGGCTCATCAGAGCATCCTGTTGAGAAATAACATTGAGAACATCCAAAGTTATTTCTGTCTTTTTAAGACCTCTGAATGTTCACCAACTATAAGAAATCTTTCAGAATCAATTTTCAAGATTCAGATTACACCCAGAACTACCATCTCTGACAGCTCACCAAATAATTTGAAGCTAGTTCCCGAGTGAGACTAGGATGACACGCTCTTTTGCAACCTTTCAACTTTTTAGCCTCTACCTCTATAACTTTGGGCACTGAGAGAATCACTGCCATTCGCACCACCTTCTCATTCTCTCTGGTTTTCATGGGCTTTAGCATAATTGTCAGTATAGATCCTGCACTGATCTGATCTGACAGTTCCATTTGGAAAAGCCAACATTCATTTTCCACTTTGCTGCTCAAGAGCCGTGCCTGGAAATTAGATTGCTCGTCATTGTTGGAAGCAAAATATCTCCTTTCTCCCCACTCCCCAGCTCCCAAGATTTTTAGAAAAGTTAAAGGCAGAGAATGCAATAATCAGTCTGATAAAGCTATACTTTGAGCAGTGTTAATTCATTCTCACACACAAGGAATGAGGCCATCCCAATTTTTGAGTTTGATTTCCTATTCAACCATAACAGGCTCACTCCACAAACATTTGCTTCACCAAAGTTTGGCCATGCTTCACAAACATCACAAGCCATTGTAAATGGGGGGAGTATAGCAGTATAAATGCAACTTTAAGAAAAACATATACACCTGTACATTGTTCTTTTATCCAAATCATCTGTTTACCAACCAATTTATTTTTCTCTGTCTGGTAACTGTGTCATTAGTATCAATATAGTGTGTCAGCTGTGGCTTAGTGGGTAGCACTCTCACCTCCTGGGTCAAAAGGATGTGGATTCAAGTCCCACGCCAGGGAATTGCACACATAATCCAGGCTGACACTAGAGTGCAGTACTGAGGGAATGAGGTGTCATCTTTCAGATAAGATGTTAAACCAAGGCCCTGTCTGCCCCCTCAAGTAGACATAAAAAATCCCATGGCACTATTTTGAAGAGCAGCAGGGGAGTTCTCCCGGTGTCCTGGCCAATATTTATCCCTCAACCAACATCACGAAAACAGATTATCTGGTCATTATCTCATTGCTGTTTGTGAGACCTTGCTGTGTGCAAATTGGCAGCCGCTTTTCCTACAGTACAACAGTGACTACAATTCAAGAAGCTGTAAACGCTTTGAAATTTCCAGAGGTTGTGAAAGGCACTGCATAAATGCAAGTTCTTTTTTTTTCTTTGCGTCTGAGAGAAACATTGCTCAAGACTCTAATCTTGGTTTCTAATTTATTTTTAAAAATCTGTGCGAAGGTATGTCCTCAAGATGTGCCTGTACTTGTATTGAAGTGCAGCAATGCTGAAGTTAGCAAGAATTGTATTTCTAATCCGTAGTAATTATTCCTGTTAGATTTATTTTCTTCAAAAATCCCTTTGCAAAAATGGAGATGGGATTCATTTATATTGCAACTAATTTTAAGTATGCTAATTTGTATACTGTAATGTGGGAAAGAAATGGAGGAAGAGCAGGGGGAGAAAGAGGATGAGAGTGATAAGTGGCGAAGAGGGGGGGCACACAATAGAGGACAGAGAAACAAGTGAAGGAAGAGGAGAGAATAAGAAACAAATGAAGGGCTTAAAAGAGACTTTAATTTGGCTGGTTAGCGCCTCCGAGGGCGATAACGGGACACTAACAACTTAACGCCCGGGTGCGGCGAGAATATCGCCTCCTGCTAAATTTGGCGGTAGGTTTGTGGTGGCTGTATGGCGTTGCACCCCGATCTCCTTCGCCCGGAGATCATGACGTCATTGTCCCAGTAGCGCCCCGGACCCGAACTTCGGTTTCGCCCCCTGCAGCATCGCCAGGCGAAAAAAATGGTTACAGCACAGAAGGAGGCCTTTTGGCCTGTCAAGACCGTGCCGGCTCTCTGCAAGAGCACTTCAGTTGGTCCCTTTCCCCGTAGCCCTGTAAATTTTTTTCCTTCAGGTACTTATCCAATTCCCTTTTGAAAGCCACGATTGAGCCTGCCTCCACCACCCTCTCAGGCAGTGCATTCCAGATCCTAACCACTCGTGTAAAAAAGTTTTTCCTCATGTCACCTTTGGTTCTTCTGCCAATCACCTTAAATCTGTGTCCTCTGGTTCTCGACCCTTCCGCCAATGGGAACAGTTTCTCTCTCTCTACTCTCTCTAGACCCCCTAATGATTTTGAACATCTCTATTAAATCTCTTCTCTGCTCTAAGGAGAACAACCCCAACTTCTCCAGTCTATCCATGTAACTGAAGTCCCTCATCCCTGGAGCCATTCTTGTAAGTCTTTTCTGCACCCTCTCTAAGGCCTTCACATCCTTCCTAAAGTGTGGTGCTCAGAATTGGACACAATGCTCCAGTTGAGGCCAAACCAGTGTTTTATAAAGGTTCATCATAACTTCGTTGCTTTTGTACTCTATGGGCTTGAATTTCCTAGCCCTTTGGAGGCAGGAGTGGTGGGAAAATTGCAGAATCGGGGCACGAACCCAACCCGCCTCCGTGCCAATGTCCCAGGAGGCGGGTATCCGACCTGTGCTGGGGGCCGCCTCCCCGAGGCGGGAAGGGGATTAGTGCCAATTAACTGCCTGTTAACAGGTAGTTAACAGGCAGTTTTTTGCCTAATCACTATTTTTAGCCCTGAAGTGCGGGCTTCCCGACGGCTCCGAACCATGCCAAGTGGGCTGTCGGTCTGAAGGGGTTGGAGGGGTCGAGATGTCCGTTGTGCAGGTGAGTGATGGGTGCATGTGTGCAGAGGTAAGTGTGAAGTGTTTTAATAAGTTTTACTTACCTTTACTTTCTCCTGCAGGCTTCCTGCCTTCAGTTCTCGGGAGTCCCTCAGTTCACCGGCACAGAAAGCAGAATGGCTGCTGAAAAGTCAAAAGCTGCAGCATTCTGCTTTCTGGTCTGGAGAGATCTCTAACTGAGTCTGAGTAGAAGGACTCAAGTTAGAAGACAGATTATGTCGGTGTTTGACAGCTTCACAGAGCTGTCAAACGATGATTTTTCATCTGTCAAAAGCTCTTGACAGATGAAATGTCAATCACTGATGTCACCAGTAACCAGGTGTCCCTTAATTGGCCTGCTAAGCCCGCTGACAAAATCCAGCCCTATGCCTCTTTGCTGGAGAAATTAATGGGACTGAAAGCTGATAAATCCCCAGGGCCTGATAATCTGCATCCCAGAGTACTAAAAGAGGTAGCCATGGAAATAGTGGATGCATTGGTTGTCACCTTCCAAAATTCTATAGATTATGGAACAGTTCCTGCAGATTGGAGCGTGGCAAATGTAACCCTACTATTTAAAAAAGGAGGGAGAGAGAAAACAGGGAACTACAGACCTGTTAGCCTAACATCGGTAGTAGGGAAAATGTTAGAGTCTATTATAAAGGATGTAATAACAGGACACTTAGAAAATATCAACAGGATTAGACAAAGTCAACATGGATTTATGAAAGGGAAATCGTGTTTGACAAACCAACTGGAGTTTTTTGAGGATGTAATTGGTAGAATAGATAAGGGAGAACCAGTGGATGTGGGGTATTTGGATTTTCAGAAGGCTTTTGATAAAGTCCCACATAAGAGGTCAGTGTGTAAAATTAAAGCACGTGGGATTGGGGGTAATATACTGGCATGGATTGAAAATTGTTTCCTGTCTGTTAACCAGAGTGTAGGAATAAATGGGTCTTTTTTGAGGTGGCAGGCAGTGACTAGTGGGGTACTGCAGGGATCAGTGCTTGGGCCCCAGCTATTCAATAGATATCAATGATTTGGATGAGGGAACCAAATGTAATATTTCCAAGTTTGCTGACGACACGAAACTAGGTGGGGTTGTGAGTTGGATGCAAAGAGGCTTCAAGGCAATTTAGACAAGTTGAGTGAGTGGGCAAATACATGGCAAATGCAGTATAACGTGGATAAATGTGAAATTATCCACTTCGGTAGGAAAAACAGAAAGGTAGAGTATTATTTAAATAGTGATAGATTGGGAAATGCTGATGTACAAAGGGACCTGGGTGTTCTTGTACACCAGTCACTGAAAGCAAACATGCAGGTGCAGCAAGCAATTAGGAAGGCAAATGGTATGTTGGCCTTCATTGCAAGAGGATTTGAGTACAGGAGTAAGGATGTCTTACTACAATTGTACAGGGCCTTGGTGAGACCACACCTGGAGTACTGTGTGCAGTTTTGGTCTCCTTACCTAAGAAAGGATATACTTGCCATAGAGGGAGTGCAGCGAAGGTTCACCAGACTGATTCCTGGGATGGCAGGACTGTCGTATGAGGAGAGATTGGGTCAACTAGGCCTGTATTCACTAGAGTTTAGAAGAATGAAAGGGGATCTCATTGAAACGTATAAAATTCTGACAGGGTTAGACAGACTGGATGCAGGGAGGATGTTTCCCTAGCTAGGGGGTCTAGAATGAGGGATCACCGTCTCAGGATACGGGGTAGGACATTTAGGACTGAGATGAGGAGAAATGTCTTCACTTAGAGGGTGGTGAACCTGTGGAATTCTCTACCACAGAAGGCTGTGGAGGCCAAGTTACTGAATATATTTTAAGAAGGAGATAGATAGATTTCTAGACACAAAAGGCATCAAGGGGTATGGAAAGAGAGTGGGACTATGGTATTGAGATAGAGGATCAGCCATGATCCTATTGAATGGCGGAGTAGGCTCGAAGGGCCGAATGGCCTACTCCTGCTCCTATTTTTCTATGTTTCTATTTATGAAGTCCAGGATCCTGTATGCTTTTTTAACCGCTTTCTCAACCTGCCCTGCCACCTTCAATGATTTGTGTACATATACCCCAGGTCTCTCTGTTCATGCACCCTCTTTAGATTGTACCCTTTAGTTTATATTACCTCTCCTCAGTCCTCCTGCCAAAATTTCTCACTTCGTATTTTTCTGCGTTAAATTTCATCTGCCACGCGTTTGCCCATCCCACCAGCCTGTCCATGTCCTCTTGAAGTCTATCACTATCCTCCTCACTGTTCACTATACTTTCAAGTTTTGTGGCATCTGCAAATTTTGAAATTGTGCCCTGTGCACCCAAGTCCAAGCCATTGATATATATCAAGAATAAAAGTGGTTCTAGTACTGACCCAGTTAGTCAAACCCGATTTGCCATTAACCTTTCCTTGCTGACTTTCATTTATTAGCTCACACTCTTCCAGATGCTCATTAATTTTGTCCTGGATTATTGTCTCAAAGTTTCCCCACCACCGATATTAGGTTGACTGGCCTGTAAACAGAGGCGTAGCATTTGCAATCCTCCAGTCTTCAGGCACCAACCCCACATCTAAAGAGGATTGAAAGATTGTGGCTAGAACCTCTGCAATTTCCACCCTTACTTCTCTCAGTAATCTAGGATGCCTCCCATCTGGACCGGGTAATTTTTCTCCTTTGAAGACTGCCTTTTACCTCTATTTATTTATTTTTACCCTGTCCAATATCACTACTACCTCCTTTTGCTGCCAAATTGGCAGCATCCTCTTTAGTGAAGGCAGATGCAAAATACTCATTTAGTACCTCAGTCTCGGCCCCACACTTTGACTACCCTTTTACTATTCTCCGCAATCACTCTGATGAAGCTGCACCAAGATGCGTCTGATAAAAATCAAGTGAAATTTGATGAAAGAGAAAGATTGCAAAGTTTTGCACTGAATGGCAGTATATGTTTGCTAAGTAAACATACATGTGTGAAGTACTTTTCCCCGTGTTGAGTGAGTGTATGCAAGGTGATTTCTACTAACATTAGTGCATGTGGCTAAACCGCTGTAGCCACACCTGTGGTTAGTCAGTGATTTCTATTGGACAGCACTGCCATAGGAGATCAAAAATATTGTACTGTATATTGTTTGTCGCATGATTTAGTGAACAACACCAGGGTTTTGAGAGCATCCATCATCATACTTCATACATTACACTCCAATTTACCAGTAAAATAATAGTGTGTACTACAAGATGTAACGCTGCTGTCATAAAATGGTGCAATGCCCAACTTACCCGAACCAATTTCAAAAGAGATCAGTTACTGTGATGCACATTCATCGCACTTCAGGGGGTCAAAAGTGTGAAAAAAGAAAGCCAGTCATCATCTGTTGGTTTTTCTGACCTCTCTCCAAAGGCAAGATTCAGAGATTTACCAGTAGTTGTCAACCTACAGAAGCTTCCTTTAACAACCAGCCTCTAACTACTTCAGGATGTGTCTATTTAGATTACTTGCCCATTGGCCCTAAAGGGACAGGCCAAGTTTAACACAGTTCCATCTTGGCAGCTAAACATCACAATTGTTGCAAACGTGATGCCACATGATGTTACTTAGTACAAAATAAAGATGTGAAAGAAAAAGAAAGACTTGCATTTTTTCACAACTTCAGAACGTCCCGAAGCACAGCAGCCAATTTGTGCACAGCAAGCTTCCACAAACACCAATGTGATGATGACCAGAAAATATATTTTTAGTGATGTTGATTGAGGGGTAAATATTCACCAGGACATCGGGAAAAACTCCCCTGCACTACTTCGAAATAGTGCCATGGGATCTTTTACGTCCACCTGAGAGAGTAGACGGGGCCTCGGTTTAACGTCTCATCCGAAAGAGAGCACCGCCAACAGTGTCGCACTCCCTCAATACTGCACTGGAGTGTTGGCCTAGATTTTTGTGCTCTGGAGTGCGACTTGAACCCAAAACCTTCTGACTCCGGCGAGAGTGCTACCAACTGTTCCACTCATGGTGAAGATCTAATAATGCACATTTCTGGTCCATGCTCTGAATGATTTATAAATTACTGCTCTTCATTGTGTTCTAATCAGCACATGATATAAACAAATGAAGATTGTCATTCTAGTGACAACATAATTGGCAATAGTGGGCTGTAAGCGAAAGTCTTCCTTCATGATATTACTGGGACTGAAATTCATGAAAGAACGAGTAGTACCTCTATACATAATCTCTCTTTCTAGATAGGCTGTAACTGGCAATTTAAAACTATATTGATTGGGGGGAAAAAAGCAATAATTTTACAAATTATAGCACATAAGCATTTCGGATTGGCACAGAAATTCGGGTCTCCACGGGTGAGTACGCACGGGGTACTCACCCGTAGGCCCAATGGAAGTGCCGGTTTCCTGCATGCACTGCGCATGCGTGGGAAACCAGCACTTCCGTTCCCCTGAACGAAGGGGTTCAGAGTTTGAACGCGTGCGCCGGAGAGGCAGCGCGTGCGCATTGAACTTGCGTTTTTTTTGCAGGTTTTCCTGGGAGGGTAAGTCTGCAGAATTTATACACATATAAAAAGCAGGCGTAAGGCCTGCTTTTTACAAGTAAGTGGTGAATTCATTAAAATTAAAACATTTTTTCCACAGGTTTATTATTTTTAAATACTTTAAAGCAAGGTAAGTTTATTTTTAGCCCCGTTAGAAAATAAAAAAAATTTCAAAAATTTAAACTATTGTTTAAAATAGTTATTTCATGTCATTTATAGTTAATTTAAAAAATGTGATTTTTAAAAAATATATATATTTGAAGATTTAGTGATGTTTTGGGGCCCGTAGTATTTATAAGTTTTGACAGCTCTTCCTGTCAATCTTATGATTGGAGCATTCCCAGCTCCCCATGGCCCACTTGATCCCAGGGGCCGCATCGAACTAACTGCGCCCCGGGGTACGTAAGCACTGCGCGGCGGCAGCTGGAGCAGGCCCAGGATCGGAATTCCACGGGGGCCCACAGCTCAACGGCCGGCGCGCAAGGTAAGTGCAGGTCGGGGGCTTACACCCGCGGGAAGCCCCCGACCCGAATTTCTGGGCCATCATGTATTTGTTTTGAGGATAATGGAACTATTCCTTTCTGTGCTTTAAGAAATGTGTATCCGGTGCTTCTAAACTTGCATATATCACTATTAAAAAATCATTCTGATGGAGAGCGCTAGATGGACATAAAAATACAGTATATCATCACTCTGACTTGGTCAACAGTAAATCTGCCAGAAGGTGGCAGTATTAAATCATAGAAAGTAATGTTTATTGGTTTCCTAGTGAGAAACTACTCTGGACATGAATTAGATTAATCCAACACCATAGTAAAAATAATCCTTTTCACAGAGAATAACTGATGGCTGTCAGTACAACAGAACTGTAACATACTTTGGCAGTTTACACAATATCTTAAATCAAATTTGTCATTCTAACTCAGTATGTTGCAACCTTCAACACATTTCTAAATTATGGTATTTATGCATGCTTTTTCTGTTTTGTCTTTGTTTTAGATTTTCCATCAGAATTTTTATTTTCCACCAGTATGCTTACACCATTAATGCCTCCATTATACTTGCCAAGTTTTCCATGTAGCTTTTAAGTTGCATGGTAGGAAGAGGATTGTTACCAGAACAGAAAATGAGTCTGGATAAGAAGCAATTTGTAAAGTTACAGGGTGCACAGCAGATTGGAACAGTACTTTCACACCCAAGACCTGGGCAGTTTCAACGTGACCCTATAATCTGACATGAATTGATGCAAAATTAACACTGCCACTCAGGCCATAAGGATGGCTGGTATGGAAAATAGCACAATGCTGCATTAGGAGTGTTCTTCAGAAGTTGGGTAAAGATTCAGTGACCAGGCAGAGAAGGCATACAAATGTTCAGTTGCTTAGCCTAGCCACCCCACCCCAGCTTAAAAAGCTGTACAAGATTCAACTATTTTCTTTTCTTCAACCTCCTCTCAAATAAAAATCTTGATGCAATACAAATATCACCTATTATAGGAAATGGAGGCTATGAAAAATCAAAATCAAGGTGTGCCGCTGCTCAGTTAAAACATGCACTGAGGCAAAAAAGAGCCGGCTACAAAAATCACAGTCACTTAACTGCAAGTCTGTCTGTACTTGCAATATATCAGAGACACAATATTTCAACTACATGGAATAAAAATAGTACAATGTTGGTGACTTTGTACTGGTAATTGATCCTTTTCCTATAAACAGACTTGAATAGTTATATAGCCGTATGAAAATTATGTATGATCCTTTATTAATTAGATTAAAAGTAATTGAATATATGCAGCACGGTGGCATAGTGGTTAGCACTGTTGCCTCACAGCGCCAGGGACCCGGGTTCGAATCCGGCCTCGGGCGACTGTCTGTGTGGAGTTTGCACATTCTCCCCGTGTTTGCGTGGGTTTCCTCCGGGTGCTCCGGTTTCCTCCCACAGTCCAAAGATGTGCGGGTTAGGTTGATTGGCTATGATAAAATTGACCCTTAGTGTTAGGGGGATAGGGTGGGATATGTGTTGGTGTAGGGGTTACGGGGATCGGGTGGGATATGTGTCGGTGCAGGCTCGATGGGCTGAAATGGCCTCTATCTGCATTGTGGGGTTTCTGTGATTCTGTGATATGCACAAAATTTAGGGGTTCAGATACATCTTTAAAAGTGACAGGACACATTTTATAAATAAGGGCATTGATTACAAAAACAAAGAGCTAAACCTATACAAATAATTGGTTTGGCCATAAGTTACAATATTTTGTCATTTTGGGCACCTTACTTTAGGAAGGATGTCGAGATCATGGTGAGAGCGTGGAAGATGATACCGGGAATGAGAAGCTTTAATTATGAGGAGGGATTAGAGAAATGGGGGCTCCTTTCATTGGAACAGATAAGGTTAAGAGGAGATCGCTTCAAAGTGTTCAAAATTATGAATTCCGATTAAAATAAACAGGACAAAACTATTTCCACTGGTCAGTGAGTTGGTAACTGGGGGCTGGAAATTTAAGGTAGCTACCAAAGGAATGAAGAATGAGGTTAGGAGAAAACTTTTATGCAGAGGATTAGCACATAGAATGCCTTACCAGAAACAGTGGTGGAGCAGAATCCATAATAGTTTTTAAAAGGGAAGCAGATAAATATTTGAAAAAGAGAAGTTAAAATAAGGCGAGGGCAATGGAACCAAGTGGATAGCTCTTTCAGGGAGCTGGCATATGTGCAAAGGCCCAAAAGGACTCCTCCTGTAGTGTAAAATTAAACAACTCTATGAATATGTACAGTGCATTAGTCCAGTTTTAACTGGGGATAAGAATTGAAATGGTTCCGAAGTTCAAAGTCACTCCGGTTTCTGGATTTCCAGAAAAGGGAACTTTGAAGCTGTGTCAATAGTATTAAATAATTTTACCACTAATTTGTATAACACATTGCCCTAGTTTTCTGAATTGATTTTATGGTTCAACTTTCCACCCAAACTAATTTGCATAATCACATGTAGAATCGTCCATGAACCATTGCAATCGGGCAGCGTTTTAGAACTGAATTGTTTATTTTCTTGCATTAAAAATGATTCCTTGATATATTTGAGTCATAACCTGGTGCAGTTTTATTAATACAGCTGAAAATGGGTTTATCACCAAAAATAAGCATTTTTAATGTGTCTCGTTCACTGTGAGTAACCTGATTTTAAACAACTGAAAATGACTTTAATAAACTATACAAAACTATTTACTGGTTTCATTGGTGTACAGTAGTCAGTTTCTTAGTAAATTAAATATTTTTTAATATTTAAAAGGTGCCTCTTAGTGCCCTTGTGACAAAAAACAAGCTTAATTTTAAGAGCCTCTTCAAAGGCCCACAAACAGGCTCAATTAGTGGAAACTCGCCATGGTGATTAATTCGACCTGTGGGCGGGGCCGGCTTCCTGCGCAGTGTTTTTTAAACCAGCACAAAAGATCGCAGAAACGCGATTTGCTGAACATAACTGGCGCTTTAAATTTCACGATCTGTTACACTGATTTGGCTGATTTGGGGCTAATTGCCCTGGAAATGCATCTAGTGGAAACTCTACCCCAGGATGTATTATAACACTATAATTTTCTTTAAGGAAGCATTTTATTCTTCCATTAACTTTAGGCCTAACTGAATGCTGAAGTGAACAATTAAGTTAGCGTTTACAGAAATGTGAATAGATTATTTATTCAACATTGATCGGCAGTATAGATTATAAAGACACAATGAAAACAAAAGTGCAAGGAAGAATCATTTCATAATATTGCCACCCATCTGTGTAAAGCAAAAATAAATATCGCCCATGGGGTAATGTGATGGTCTAGTGTGCTGGCAAACCAAAGCATGGAACGGTGGGTTATAAATTTATTATAAAAACAGAAATTACTCTCAATACACAGCGGTCCCCTTCTATATAAAGAGAAAAGACAAGCTAGCATTTTGGATAGAATTAATCTTCATTTGCATTTTTGTTTTTTGTGTTTATCCAGAACAGACCTGTATTTCTCTATTTTAAAAAGGGAGGAAAATCATCTCTAAGCCAGTCTTACACATTTTCTACCAGACAGATCAGAGTAGCACCAGGTTAAAAACCTGGAAGTGGTTTGTTCACCCTCCAGGGTTCAGTAGGAAAAAACTTGTGAAGATTATGAACTGCAGCAACAATTACAGGGAGTCTTGGCATTAAATAAGATAGAATCATAGAATGGCACAGCACAGTAGGAGGCTATTTGACCCGTTGTGCCTGTGCTATTCAATTAGTCTCAATCCCCTGCTCTTTCCCCATAGCCCTGCAAATTTTTCCCTTCAAGTATATATCCAATTCACTTTTGAAAGTTACTGTTGAATCTGCTTCCACCACCCTTGTAGGCAGTGCATCAGAACTCGATGTGCAATTTTTTTTCCTCACCTCGCCTCTAGTTCTTTTGCCAATTGCCTTAAATCTGTGTCCTCTGGCTACTGACCCTTCTGGCTCTGGAAACAGTTTCTCCTAATTTACTCTATCAAAACCCTTTGTGATTTTGGTCACCCCCATCAAATCTCCCCTTAACCTTTTCTGCTCTAAGCAGAATAACCCCAGCTTCGCTAGTCTCTCCACATAGCTGAAGTCTTTCATCCTGGTACAATTCTATTAAATCTCTGGGTATTATGTAACGAGAAAGGATTAATTAGCAATCTTGTTGTACGAGGCCCCTTGGGTCGGAGCGATCATAATATGATAGAATTCTTCATTAAGATGGAGAATGAAGTAGTTGACTCAGAGACTAGGGTCCTGAATTTAAATAAAGGAAACTACGATGGTCTGAGGCGTGAGTTGGGTAGGATTGATTGGGGAATGTCACTCAAAGGGTTGACGGTGGATAGGCAACGGCAAACATTCAAAGACCGCATGGATGAAGTACAGAATTTGTTCATCCCAGATTGGCATAAAACAAAAAAGGTGACTCAACCGTGGCTAACAAGGGAAATTAGGGATAGCATAAGATCCAAGGAGAGGACATATAAATTGGCCAGAAAAAGCAGTAAACCTGAGGATTGGGAGCAGTTTAGGATTCAACAAAGGAGGACAAAGGGATTAATTAAGAAGGGGAAAATAGAATATGAGAGTAAGCTTGCAGGAACATAAAAACTGACTGTAAAAGCTTTTATAGATATGTGAAGAGAAAAAGATTGGTGAAGTCAAGCGTAGGTCCCTTGCAGTCAGAATCAGGGGAATTTATAATGGGGAACAAAGAAATGGCAGACCAATTAAATACATATTTTGGTTCTGTCTTCACAAAGGAGGACACAAATAACCTCCCAGAGATGTCGGGGAACATAGGGTCTGATGAAAGGAAGGAACTGAAAGAAATCAGTATTTGTAGGGAAATTGATGGGATTGAAGGCCGATAAATCCTCAGGGCCTGATAATCTACATCCTAGGGTACTTAAGGAAGTGGCCCTAGAAATAGTAGATGCATTGCTGATCATCTTCTAACATTCGATGGAATCTGGAACAGTACCCATGGATTGGAGGGTAGCTAATGTTACCCCACTATTCAAAAAAGGTGGTAGAGAGAAAACGGGGAATTACAGACCGGTAAGCCTGACACCGGTAGTGGGGAAAATGCTAGAGTTCATTATAAAAGATGTAATAGCAGAGCACTTGGAAAACAGTGACAGGATCGGACAAAGTCAACATGGATTTACAAAAGGTAAATCGTGCTTGACTAATCTACTGGAATTTTTTGAGGATGTAACTGGTAAAATAGATAAGGGAGAACCAGTGGATGTGGTGTATTTGGACTTTCAGAAGGCTTTTGATAAGGTCCCGCATAAGAGATTAGCATGTAAAGTTAAGGCACATGGGATTGGGGGCAAGGTATTGACTTGGATAGAGAACTGGTTGGCAGACAGAAAGCAAAGAGTTGGAATAAACGGGTCTTTTTCTGAGTGGCAGGCAGTGACTAGTGGGGTACCGTAGGGATCGGTCCTGGGACCCCAGCTATTCACAATATATATTAATGATCTAGACAAGGGAACTAGATGTAATATCTCCTAATTTGCAAACGACACAAAGCTGGGTGGGTGTGTGTGCTGTGAGGAGGATGCCGAGAAACTCCAGGATGATTTGGGCAGGTTGGGTGATTGGGCAGAAGCATGGCAGGTGCAATATAATGTGGATAAATGTGAGGTTATCACTTTGGTGTCAAAAACAGGAAGGCAGATTATTATCTGAATGGCAATAGATTGGGAGAAGGGGAAGTGCAACGAGACCTGGGTGTCCTTGTGCACCAGTCGCTGAAGGTAAGCATGCAGGTGCAGCAGGCGGTTAAGAAGGCAAATGGTATGTTGGCCTTTGTAGCGAGAGGGTTTGAGTACAGGAACAAGGATGTCTTGCTGCAGTTGTACAGGGCCTTGGTGAGACCACATCTTGAGTATTGTGTGCAGTTTTGGTCGCCTTATCTGAGGAAGGATGTTCTTGCCATGGAAGGAGTTCAGCGAAGATTCACCAGGCTGATACCTGGGATGGCAGGAATGACTTATGAGGAGAGATTGGGTCGATTGGGCTTGTGCTCGCTGGAGTTTAGAAGAATGAGAGGGGATCTCATTGAAACTTATAAAATTCTGACAGGACTAGACAGACCAGATGCAGGAAGGATGTTCCCGATGGTCGGGGAGCCCAGAACCAGGGGTCACAGTCTAAGGATAAGGGGTAGGCCATTTAGGACAGAGATGTGGAGGAATTTCTTCACCCAGAGAGTGTTGAACCTGTGGAATTCTCTACCACAGAAGGCAGTAGAGGCCAATTCATTAAATATATTCAAGAAGGAGTTGGATATATTTCTTAAGGCTAAAGGTATCAAGGGGTATGGGGAAAAAGCAGGGACCGGGTACTGAATTTGGATGATCAGCCATGATTGCATTGAATGGCGGAGCAGGCTCAAGGGGCCAAATGGCCTACTCCTGCTCCTATCTTCTATGTTTCTATCTCCACCACCCTCTCCAAGGCCTTGACATCCTTCCTAAAGTGTGGTGCCCAGAATTGAACACAATACTCCAGCTGGGGCTAACCAGTGTTTTAAAAGGTTTTGTATAACGATTACTGACTATCCAAGAAATGGTAATTTTGCAATGCTGATGTATACTCAGCTAGTACTGTATTTTCCTGGCATTTCTCATGGTTAACATCCAGGACAGAATAAAGCCCAATATGCAGGATTTCTGATTGCACCACTTCCTGACGTTTCCATAGTTGACATCAGCAAACAGTTTTGTTTAACAACGTGGCAAGTTCCTGATTTTGACCACAGTTAGTTTGAGTGAAGAGTGAATCCTTACCACAGGGAATGAGGAAAGTCACCTCAGGCCACTATCACGCACCTCCTAGCGGGCAGGTACAGAGCAACGTCGGCAGCCATATGGAAGCAGCTCTCGATTTCATATTCTCAGGTTGGGGAAGGTGTGCAGCACAAATGATGAATTCCACAAATGAAAAATAAAATGCCACTGAACAAAATTGGCTAAAATTGCATGGAATTAGGCAAGCTTGGCATTATCCAAATGCCTTTTCAGTATTTTTGTTCAAAAAACAAATGCTTGTTATTTCCTGGGGTAATTGTCAAAAGAACCCTGATTGAACAAAGAAACTAAATTAACCTTCATTGTTGATGTTGAAGCATTTTGAGTTGACGACTAACTACTAAAAAATCAGTTCCTTCAAACCATCAAGCTTAATATTTCCTCCAATCCAGTTACCTAATGGTGTCATTAGCAGTCAATAAGCTACTAGAGACTACGAGGAAGGAACAAATGGATCTTAATGTTTAGTCAGTATTGTATTTTTAGGTCACATTGGTGGCACTCAACAGCTGTAAAATGTATACCCTTTGAGTTTAGTAGAGCTATACCAGGGAACATTGCTAAATGTGGTTAAAATTGGGTGGTTAACTGGACAAGTTCGACAATGTGGAATTCAAGTTTGCTGAAAATTGCAAACCACATATCCACATGGTTGCACTTACTGAGATAAATCCTTTGACATGCTTATCTATTTGTCCTGCTACTAATTACTTTTCATGTCGTTTTAATAGAATCTGCAGTTGCTTGGAGCTACAGCAATTGAAGATAGACTACAAGACAAAGTTCCTGAAACCATAGAAACATTATCCAAAGCAGACATCAAAATTTGGATCCTGACAGGAGACAAGCAGGAAACCGCTATTAATATAGGTACAGCTGGAGTTACAGTTAATAGTCTTCGACTGAAGGCTGTGTTTAATTTGTAAATGCAGGTCCTTATACAATACTGTTCTGGATAAACATGGAAACAAAAGTACTATGTTTATATTTTGTTAAAAGTCAAATAAAAATGTCTGAACGCTTTCATCAAAAGAAGGGAGTAATGTAGGTCATGTCCAGCCTTTCAGGAACAATTGTCATAGCTCGATTTGTTCTTGGATTTTTACCAATCTTGAGGACATTCTTTCCTGGATGAAGATATTATCAGATTTTTTTTTTAAACTTGGCAAAGCTAGTGAATGTGGTAAAATAGTATCCTGTACAGTTTTATTGGGAGAGTGGGGGCAGGGGGAGGAATGTCCAAGAATATTTGTATGTAAACAATCACAAACTTCTCAAAGTGCATCATAGTTTATGTAAGGTTGTTAGGTAGAGCTTTATGATCCCTGTTTTATCAACAAGTAATATAATGGTCTAATCGCTGCTGCATAACATTCCTTATACATGATGTGCAATAATAAAAATGATGCACTCTTCCAACATTATAATGAGGGGAAAGTTATCAGTACAGTTTTCTCCTTTTTGACTCTCCAAGACTTGAGGCTTTCACCGTGTCACAGTGCATCTCCGGAGGCAACATCTCCCTTTATATCTACCCTGGATGATTGACTCAACAGAGCTCAATGCTTGAGGTCTGCTAGTGAAGATATGTGGCAGAAAATTAATATACACCAAGAAGTCTCGGTTACAATCCCAGCAACATTTTATTTTTTTAATATCTGTATCTTCGATGTTGGCAATGCTGCATTTATTGCCCATCCCTAATTGCCCTGAGAAGTTGGTAGTGGGTGCTTTCTTGAGGTATCAATTGTTTTTACAACTTGAGTTGCTTACAATGCATCTGGTACATCAGGCAATTGGACCTAAAATTCAACTATGTCCTGTGGACTAGTATCACATGTAGGGACAGCGGGTTCCCTTCCCTGAAGGATATTGGTGAAATAGGTTTTTATGACAATGCAGTAGCTTTCATGGTCACTTTTTTCCTCCAGTGCAGGTCCAAAAATTACCAGATTCATTTATTTAAATTTCATAACTGGCATACCCACTGTATTACCATATCCTTAGGGGCATTGTTCTCGGCAAGGTTTTTCTGCCTTCAGATCACTTTACAGTACTTGGGAATTTGATAACTCTGTATAGGAAGGGGTGTCGACCCAGCAAAAGGTTATTTAGGAATTTTAGATTTGATGAACACAGCCACTTTTGATGTAACTGCACACTCAGTGAACTCCACAACCCCCGCCCCCATTAATAGAACCAGTCAAATAGCAAGCAGAATACAACTTCATCGAAGAGGAGAGAATTTGCTCCTGCTGGATGCTACTAGTGCTCTCGTGTCTGGGTCATGAAATTACACTCTCACTTTAGCTGGGGAAGACAATGTAATGGAAGGTGAAATAGAAACAGAAAATGTTGGAAATACTTAGCAGGTCAGGCAGCATCTGTGGAGAGAGAAACGTTAACTCTGTTTCTCTCTCCACAGATGCTGTGCTGCCTGACCTGCTGAGTATTTCCAGCATTTCCTGTTTTTATTTCAGATTTCCAACATCTGTAGTATTTTGTTTTTGTAGTGGAAGGTGATCATTAGTTATCTCACTCTCAACGGTCAAACATCCAACTGGAGGTAGTTTAGGCCATTTTCAGAAGTTAGGGTGTCCAGAGATTTGTTTGCCTCTCTGGAAAGCCATCAGCTCCCATGTTTCTTTTTGAAGACACAGGCTGTGTCAACTTGGCAGCCTCCAGGAATGATTTCCTCACAGTTTGGAGATCAAATATTGGCATTCACGAACCGAACTTTATAACATAAAATGGATGAAGTTTGTACAGAGATGCTCTGCTAAGAGGGTTAGTCCTATCTCATTTGCTGTCTTGCATAATCTGAAATATCTCCAGCATCTGTCCAACATTGGTTTAAAACATAGTCTAATTTAGATTTGTGTTGCGCTATTTCAATATTTCATTATTTGTATTTAGATCATGAAAAGATCACCTGTTGATGACCATTTATGGATGCACATTTAGTTCCCCACTGGTTTTCAATTAGGACCTTTACTTTAGTTCTTGACAAGTTAATGCATCCAGGTTTATTTTGGTCAAGAAATTGTCCCATCATTTTATCTGCTGCTACATAAGTCAGAACCAGAATGTTTCTATTATATAAATGCTTACACATCCTTAATTGGTTCGGACTATTTCTCTGAGAAATTTATACAGCCTTGGCATTTATTATGGTGCAAGAGCCCAAGTTAAACTGGTGACAAAGCAGCAGCTGGCAAAATCAAGGGTTTAGTGCATCCTAAACTGTTGCCACCTTGCAGGGATGAGGCCCATGTGCAGGTTAAGGGTCATTGCACCCACTCCACAGCAACTTCCTGGCATTTCAATCAGGTTCCCATTAATAGAATATCCAAGGCTGCCACATGGAGCGGCTCTTGCTCATTTACTGAACATTATTGCCTGGTGTAACTGCAGTACATGTCAGCCCTTTTGACAGATCCTGACAGCTGGTGTTATGTCTCCTGCAGGGAGGCCACCTCCCGGCTAAACCTGTACTACCACAATAATATTGTACGCTTACATCCTTCCTTTACATAACAAACATCCCAAGATGTTTTACAGAAGAGAAAGAGGAGGAATAAACACTGAGCCGTGGAAGGGGGTTTAGGAGAAGTGACTAAGAACTAGGTCAAAAGATGAGTGGTGGAAGCTTTTTAAAAGAGGACAGAGAAGTATAGAGGCAGCGGGATTTAGGAATGGAGTTAGAGAGTAGTGCCAAGTTGGCCAAAGGCTCTGCTACCAATAGTGGGGTGGAGGGATTGGGGGGGCGGGGGGGGGAGGTGGCAGAATGGGAAGCACAGAAAGCCGAGTTGGAGAACCAAAGAGTGCAGGAGGGAGGAGCAAGACTATTGAGGGATGTGACGATGAGGATGATCATCGCGGATGAGGCTGGTGGATAAGCGGAACAGTGCAGGCTGAAAGAAACTGAACTTCCAAGCAACTTTAATAAGAGAGGAGACTGGCATTCCATTTTATGCAGAAGAGATAATGTGGCCAAGAATGTGAAGGAGGACGAAGGTAAGCAATTAATGGAAGGAGGCAGCAGTTGTTTAAATTTGTGAGAGCCAAGAAGAAAGTGTATTCGTGGTGCTGAAAAACTATATTTTCATTGCTCCATTTAAGAGCATGGAGAAGGTCAAGATGGAAAGATTCAGACATTGCACTGGGAGAAAACTGGAGGTTGTGAGATCTGAAATGTGAAATCTGAAGGAAGTTTGAGAGTCTAGAATGGATAAGGTTAGATCATAAATGGAAGAGGTAACTAATATGAAGAAGATAGAGTATGAAAGGGGGAAAAAGGATTGAGGTCTGATGAGCCAGAGCTAATGAAAAAGTTAGAGATTGAGCCAATAACAGCACAAGTGGGAACTAGGTAACCATGAAACATAGCTTTGGGGAGAGGCCATATAATGGTAATATTTTTAGCCAAGAACTTTTAAGGTTGCCGATTAATTTCCGAGCTAGGAGCAGCTTTTTCCATGTCTTGGTGTAAGAGAAGCAGGGTAGAAATTTGAAGAGCAGAATGACGTCCCTTTGTTGGGGAATAGGATGAACACAAAACAAATTTCCAAGGTGAAGCAGTGACAAAATGGGTATCTGAGAGATTGAAGAAAAGGCACAGGTAAATTCAGAGGCACACATCTTGAATGATGGGAGATATATCGAGAAATAGAAGTGTTTTTTTTGGAGTCCAGGAGGTGGAGAATCCAATAAGCCTGGCATAGATAAAGGTTGAAATGGAATCTGATTTCTCCATTTCTATATAAAGGCATTCCATTCTAGTGTTGCCCTGTCGCCCCACTATTGTCCCATAAGTATCATAAAGTCATTTTTTGCCGTTCCCTTCAGTTGCAAGGTGACTGAGTGAACAGTAGACTTTAGGATTTCCAAAACCGGTGTGGTTTCTCACTCGACCAACGGTAGGTCCACACCATTTTCTCTCCTTACTGTTCTATCCCATGGTTTTCTAGATCTAGTAACTTGGCTGTGAACTGCTGAAGTTTTTTTTTAAGTGTGTTGTAATTTTGAATGTAGCCCTGGGCGATTCAAGTTCCAAGTCACAGATTTTTGAAGCAGATGTTTGAGTTACTATTATGGGGAGGCAGTGTGTTCTTTATATCTCGAATTTGGGCACATTATCTAGATTACACTTCACTGCAGTACTGAAGGAGTGCTGTATTGTCAGAGGTGCTGCCTTTTGCTTGAGATGTTAAACTGTGGCCCTGTCAGCCTGTTCAATTGCACGTAAAAGATTCCATGACACTATTCAAAGACTAGTAAGGAGTTCTCCTGGTATCCTGGTTCAACGTTCCTCCCTCAACGAACACCACCAAAAACAGCAGATTAACTGATCATTTGCTGTTTGCGAGACCTTGCTGTGTGAAAATTGGCTATCGTGTTTGCCTAAATAATAGAAATTAATTGATTGTTAAGGAACAGGAGTAGGCCATTCAGCCACTCGACCCTATTCCGCCATTCAATTAGATCATGGCTGATCTGTATCAACTCCATCTACCCACCTTGGTTCCGTAACCCTTAATACCCTTGCCTAACAAAAATCGATCTAAGTTTTGAAATTTTCAATTAACCTAGCCTCAACCGCTTTTTTTTGGGTGGGGGGGAAGAGTGCCAGATTGTCACTATCCTTTGTGTGAAGAAGGTGCTTCCTGTCATCACCCCTGAATGGCCGAGCTCTCATTTTAAGATTATGCCCCCTGTTCTGGGCTCCCCCACCAGAGGAAATAGTTTCTATCTACCCTATCAACCCCTTTAATCATCTTAAAACACCTCAATTAGATCCCCTTAATCTTCTATACTCGAGGGAAAAGAAGCCTAGTCTATGCAACCTGTCTTCATAATTTAACCCACATAGCCCCGGTATCATTCTGGTGAATCTGCGCTGCACCCTCTCCGAGACCAATGTATCCTTCCTGAGGTGTGATGCCCAGAAGTGAACACCGTACTCTAAATAGAGTCTAACCGGAGCGCTCTACAGCTGTAACATCACTTCCACCCTTTGTATTCCAGTCCCCTTGAGATAAAGGCCATTATCTTTTCACCTTTTTAATTATTTTTTGTACCTGTCCATGAGTTTCAATGATTTCTATACTTGAACCCCTAAATCTCTCTGCTCCTCCACAGTTCCTAGTTTCTCGCCATATAGAAAAGACTCTGATCTATCTTTCTTGGATCCATGGTGGATGACCTCACACTTTCTCACATTGAACACCATCTGCCACAGTTTTGCCCACTCACTTAACCTATCAATCTCCCTTTGCAACTTTCTGCTCCCATCTACACTATTTACAGTGCCACCTAACTTGGTGTTGTCAGCAAACTTGGATAAATGGCTCTCTCTTCATTCATCTAAGTCATTTATAAAAAAAAAGTGCAAAACTGTGAAGCCCCAGTACAAATCCCTGAGGGACACCACTAATCACATTCTGCCAATTGGAGTACATACCCATTATCCCGACTCTCTGTCTCGTACCTCCTAACCAATTCCCACCCATGTCAATAGGTTGCCTCCAATTCCATGTGCTCTCATTTTTCATAGAATCATAGAATGGTTACAGTACAGAAGGAGGCCATTCGGCCCATTGAGCTCTTGTTGGCTCCCTGCAAGAGCACTTCAGCTAGTCCCACTCCCCTGCCCTTTCCCTGTAGCCCTGCAAAAATGTTTCCCTCAGGTACTTATCCAATTCCCTTTTGAAAGCCACGATTGAATCTGCCACAACCATCCTCTCAGGCAGTGTATTCCAGATCCTAACCACTCGTTGTGTAAAAAGGTTTTTCCTCATGTCGCTTTTGGTTCTTCTGCCAAACACCTCAAATCTGTATCCTCTGATTCTCGACCCTTCCGCTAATGGGAACAGTTTCTCTATCTACTCTGTCTAGACCCCTCATGATTTTGAACACCTCTATCAAATCTCCTCTCAATCTTCTCTGCTCTAAGGAGAACAACCCCAGCTCCTCCAGTCTATCCCTGGAACCATTCTTGTAAATCTTTTCTGCACCCTCTCTAAGGCCTTCACATCCTTCCTAAAGTGCGGTGCCCAGCATTGGACACAGTACTCCATCTGAGGCTGGACCAGCGTTTTATAAAGATTCATCATAATTTCCTTGCTTTTGTACTCTATGCCTCTATTTATGAAGTCCAGGATCCCATATGCTTTTTTAACTGTTTCGCAACCTGCCCTGCCACCTTCAACGATTTGTGCACATATACCCCCAGGTCTCTCTGTTCATGCACCCTCTTTAGAATTGTACCCTTTAGTTTATATTACCTCGTTCATCCTACCAAAATGTATCACTTCACACTTTTCTACGTTAAATTTCATCTGCCACGTGTCTGCCCATTCCACTAACCTGTCTATGTCCTCTTGAAGTCTATCACTATCCTCCTCACTGTTCACTATACTTCCAAGTTTTGTATCATCTGCAAATTTTGAAATTGTACCCTGTACACCCAAGTCCAAGTCATTAATATATATCAAGAAAAGCAGTGGTCCTAATACCCACTCCTGGGGAACACCACTGTATACCTCCCTCCAGTCCGAAACACAACCGTTCACCCTCATTCTGTTTCCTGTCCTTTTTATTCCATGGGCTTCAACTTTGCTGGCAAACTAATTATGTGGCACTTTATCAAACGCCTTTTGGAAGTCCATGCACACCACATCAACCGCATTGCCCTCATCAACCCTCTCTGTTACCTAATCAAAAACTCGATCAAGTTAAACTTGATTTGCCTTTAATAAATCCATGCTAGCTTTCCTTAATTTGAAAGGATAATTACTAGTCTTTTAGGGCTGCCCCGGAACAGGCGTATTCCTCAGACACTCACTTTCAACTAAAGTTTGAGGTAGCCGAATCCTAAAGACACTTAATTGGGTCTAAAGGTCCAGACTATTTCTCCCGAAAGGAAAGTAACAACCTGAAAATGTTACCATCCTCCAGATAGCACTTTTAATACGTTTAGCTAGACTGTAACGTTCTGGATATTACGAGGGTCCAGAAAACTCCCCCAGAATTCTGCAACTCCTCACCAAAGAGTGTACAGAGATTGAGTTTGCGAGTTTGATACAGAAGTATTGTGAGACAATTCTAAAAATATATAGATTTATTAAACAACCGACATATAATTTACAGTTGGTGAGTCAATCGCAACATTATCAGTTCCAAAAAGAGAAAGCTTTACAATCTTATCAGAGATCCTTACTCTCAAATCTTAACTTCGCTACAGTTTTACAGTTCTTAAAAGTTTATTCAGGAATAGCCACCAAAATCAAATACAGTACCTTGATCCCCGAGGTACAAAGAGTTGTAGACTTACAGAGCTAGCTCTGAAGCCGAGAATCGCTTTGCCCCCTTTAAGCGAGTCTATTATCCCATTTGAGACTTCAATATTTATACCCTTTTTCCAGTGGTGTTTTCTGCTGATGTAAGCTAATTATCTCTAGTCATTTTTCTGCTGACCCCTGCAGTTCTTAGTCACCTCAGCTGGTAGCACTACAGAATTATGTCTCTTCTCTAGGTGTTCTAAATTTATCATAAAAAACGGTGTAACAGCAGGTGCGCTTTACTTGGTATCATTTTTATGAACATAAGAAATAGGAGCAGGAGTAGGCCAACCGGCCCCTCGAGCCTGCTCCGCTATTCAATAAGATCATGGCTGATCTGATCCTAACCTCAAATCTACTTCCACTCTCCATCCCACCCGAACCCATGTGATCTCCCGGGAGAGGCGAAAAACCAGATAAAAACCCAATGACCAATTTGGGAGAAAAATCTGGGAAATCCCTCTCCGACCCATCTAGGCGATCGAAACTCGTCCAGGAGATCACTCTGTCCCTGTATTTCCTGCAGTACTTACCTTCTGTAAAAGATGATCTCCACCCCAGCCAGGAACAGGCCCAATTTACTCTTGAAGGACTCCTAGCTGGCAGTCTGTTCCCGAGGTCTCCACTAATCCCTGTAAATAGAACCATCTCCTGAAATCTAAGACAGAATTGGAACACAAGAAGTAGGAGCAGGACCATGCTACATGGCCCCTGGGCCCGCTCCGCCACCCACGGGGCCATGACCGATCCGAACCTAGACTCATGTCCAATTTCCTGCCCGCTCCCCATAACCCCTAATTCCCTTTACTTCTAGGAAACTGTCTATTTCTGTTTTAAATGTATTTATTGATATAGCTTCCACAGCTTTCTGGGGCAATAAACTCCATAGATTTACTACCCTCTGAGTGAAGAAGTTTCTCCTCATCTCAGTTTTGAAAGAGCAGCACCTTATTCTAAGATTATGCCCCCTAGTTCTAGTTTCACCCATCATTGGGAACATCCTCACCGCATCCACCCGATCGAGCCCCTTCACAATCTTATATGTTTCAATAAGATCGCCTCTCATTCTTCTGAACTCCAATGAGTAGAGTCCCAATCTACTCAACCTCTCCTCATATGTCCACCCCCTCATCCCCGAATTTACTGAGTGAACCTTCTTTGTACTGCCTCGAGAGCAAGTATGTCTTTTCTTAAGTATGGACACCAAAACTGTATGCAGTATTCCAGGTGCGGTCTCACCAATACCTTGTATAACTGCAGCAATACCTCCCTGTTTTTATATTCTATCCCCCTAGCAATAAAAGCCAACAATCCATTGGCCTTCTTGATCACCTGCTGCACCTGCATACTAACTTTTTGAGTTTCGTGCACCAAGACCCCCGGATCCCTTTGTACTGCAGTACTTTCCAGTTTCTTGCCATTAAGATAATAGCTTGCTCTACGATTTTTCCTGCCAAAGTGCATAACCTCACACTTTCCAGTATTGTATTCCATCTGCCAAATCTCTGCCCACTTACTTAGCCTGTCTATGTCCCTTTGCAGGTTTTTTATGTCTTCCTCACTCACTACTTTCCCTCCCATCTTTGTATCATCTGCAAACTTTGATATGTTACACTCGGTCCCCTCCAAATTGTTAATATAGATTGTAAAGAGTTGGGGTCCCAGCACTGACTCCTGCAGAACACCACTAGTTACTGATTGCCAGTCTGAGAATGAACTATTTATCCCAACTCTCTGCTTTCTGTTAGATAACCAATCCTCCACCCATGCCAGAACATTACCCCCAATCCCGTGATTTTTTATCTTGAGCAATAATCTTTTGTGTGGCACCTTGTCAAATGCCTTTTGGAAGTCTAAATACACTACGTCCACTGGTTCCCCTTTATCCACCCTGTATGTTACGTCCTCAAAGAACTCAAGCAAATTTGTCAAACGTGACTTCCCCTTCATAAAACCATGCTGACTTTGTCCTATTAAATTATGTTTATCCAAATGTCCCGTTACTGTCTCCTTAATAATGGACTCCAAAATTTTACCAACCACAGATGTTAGGCTAACCGGTCTATAGTTTCCAGCCTTCTGCCTACTACCCTTTTTAAATAAGGGTGTTACATTAGCAGTTTTCCAATCTGCTGGGACCTTTGCTGAGTCCAGGGAGTTTTGGAAAATTATTACCAATGCATCCACAATCCCTACCGCCACTTCCCTCAAGACCCTAGGATGTAAGCCATCAGGTCCAGGGAATTTATCCGCCTTGAGTCCCATTATTTTACCGAGTACCAATTCTTTAGTTATTTTAATCGTATTTAGCTCCTCCCCCCCTAGAGCCCCCTGTTTGTCCAGTGTTGGGATATTCTTAGTGTCCTCTACCGTAAAGACTGAAACAAAATATTTGTTCAGCGTTTTTGCCATCTCCATGTTTTCCACCATTAATTTCCTGGTCTCATCCTCTAAGGGACCAACATTTACTTTAGTCACCCTTTTTCTTTTTATATAACTATAGAAACTCTTGCTATCTGTTTTTATATTTTTTGCTCATTTACTTTCATAATCTATCTTCCCTTTCTTAATCAATCGTTTAGTTATTTTTTGCTGTCTTTTGAAGACTTCCCAATCTTCTATCCTCCCACTAGATTTGGCTACCTTATATGCCCTTGTTTTTAGTCAGATACTATCCTTAATTACTTTACTTAGCCACGGATGGCTGTCATTTCTTTTACACCCTTTTTTCCTCAGTGGAATATATTTTTTTTGAAAGTTGTAAAATAACTCCTTAAATGTACACCACTGCTCATGTCCCGTTTTACCCTTTAATCTATTTTCCCAATCCACCCTAATCAATTCCGCTCTCATACCTTCATAGTCTCCTTTATTCAAGCTCAGTACGCTTGTTTGAGATCCAACCTTCTCACCCTCTAATTGAATATGGAATTCAACCATGTTATGGTCACTCATTCCAAGGGGATCCTTTACTAGGACATTGTTAATTAATCCTGACTCATTACACAGGACCAGATCTAAGGTTGCTTGCCCCCTGGTCAGTTCAGTTACATACTGCTCAAGAAACCCATCCCTAATACACTCAATGAACTCTTCCTCAAGGCTGCCCTGCCCAATTTGATTTGTCCAGTTAATATGATAGTTAAAATCCCCCATAATTATAGCTGTTCCCTTATTACAAGCCACAACTATTTCCTGATTAATACTCCGTCCAACAGAGTTACAACTGTTAGGAGGCCTATAGACTACGCCCACTAGTGTTTTTTTCTCCTTATTATTCCTCATCTCCACCCAAACTGTTTCACTATCCTGATCCTTTGACCCAATATCATTTCTCTGTATTACAGTGATTCCTTCCTTTATTAACATACCCACCCCACCTCCCCTTCCTTCCTGTCTGTCCTTCCTGATTGTTAAATACCCTGGTATGTTTAATTCCCAGTCATGGTCACCCTGCAGCCATGTTTCTGTAATGGCCACAAGATCATACCCATATGTAGTTATTTGTGCCGTTAACTCGTCCATTTTGTTACGAATGCTACGTGCATTCAGATAGAGAACTTTCAAATATGTTTTGTGACACTTAGTTCCTGCTTTTTCCCCTTTTACTACTTTACCTTTTACTCCATACCTTCTGTCCCTTCCTGACACGCTCTGGTTTTTAATTCCCCTACTGCTACCTAGGTCTATGACCTTCTCTGTTGTCATTTTTATTATTTGCTCTCTAGAAACCTCCCCCCCAATAATTAGTTTAAAGCCCTCTACAGCCCTAGTTATATGATTCGCCAGGACTCTAGTCCCAGCACTGGCCAAGTGAAGCCCGTCCCAATGGAAGAGCTCCCTCTTGCCCCAGTACTGATGCCAGTGTCCCAAGAAGCAAAACCCATTTCTGCCACACCAGTCTTTGAACCACGCATTTAACTCTTTAATTTTATTTATCCTAGCCAAATTCACTCATGGCTCAGGTAATAATCCAGAGATTATTACCCTTGAGGTTCTGTTTTTTAATTTGCCCCCTAGCTGCTCATACTCCTTTAACAGAACCTTTTTCCTTGTCCTATCTACGTCGTTTGTACCAACATGGACCACAACAACTGGATCCTCCCCCTCCCACTCCAAGTTTCTTTCCAGCCCAGAAGAGATGTCCTTAACCCTGGCACCGGGCAGGCAACACAGCCTTCGGGACTCCCGGTCTCGACTGCAGAGTATCCTATCTATCCCCCTAATGATACTATCACCTACTACTACAACTTTTGTTTTTACTCCCCCATCTTGAAGGCAGATGTTTGTTATTTTTATGTGCTCCTTTGAGGTGTAAATTAGAGCACCTTATACCGGGTAACTATTGTCTTGTTCCCAAAGTTTCAGACTTCAGGAGCCTTTAACCTTCTGTTTCAATAAGGTTATTGATTCCGTGTCAACAACTTATCTCAATAGCTAGAATGCTATCACAGCTTTTTCATAATTAGGTTTCTAGATTTCCAGACCCAGTTTGCCATGTTTAAGTAACACCAGAATTCTTTCATAGAATGGTGTATTTTTCTGAATAGGTTATATTGCTTATTCCTTCACAAATTAATCCACACTTATCCAAGTGACAATTTTGTCCCGGATTATCATTTCTAAAAGCTTCCCCACTACCAAGGTAAAACTGACTGGCCTATAGTTGCTGGGTTTATCCATACACCATTTTTTAGAACAAGGGTGTAACCTTTGCAATTCTCCAGTCCTCTGGTACCACCCCCGTATCTAAGGAGGATTGGAAGATTATGGCCAGTACCTCCGCAATTTCCACCTTTACTTCCCTCCGCATCCTAGGATGCATCCCATCCGGTCCTGGTGACTTATCAACTTTAAGTACAGCCAGCCTTTCTAGTACCTCATCTTTATCAATTTTTATCGCATCCAGTATCTCAATTGCCTCCTCTTTCACTGTGACTTTGGCAATGTCATCTTCCTTGGTAAAGACAGATGCAAATTACTGATTTAGTACCTCAGCCCTGCCCTCTGCCTCCATGTGTAGGTCTCCATTTTGGTCCCAAATTGGCCCCACCCCTCTTAATACCCATTTATTATTTATATGCCTATAGAAGACTTTTGGATTCCCTTTTATGCTAGAGTTATTCTCATACTCTCTCTTTGCCCCTCTTATTTTCTTTTTCACTTCTCCTCTGAACTTTCTATATTCAGCCTGGTTCTCACTTGTATACTCAACCTGACATTTGTCATATGCCCCCTTTTTCTGCTTCATATTACTCTCTCTCTCTTTCTTTCGTCATCCAGGGAGCTCTGACTTCGGTTGCCCTACCTTTCCCCATCGACCTCGACTGTACCCGAACCCAAATTTTTGTTAACAATATCTTCTGTGGAACCTTATTGAATGCCTTCTGGAATTCCATATAAATATCATTATTAGGGCACTCCCTTATCTAACACTTTAGTTGCCTCCTCAGAAAATTCAACAAGTTTCGTTAGACATGATTTACTCTTTACAAAACCACACTGTATTAAGCAGTATATAAATGCAAGTTCTATTCTAATTTCTGCACCCCTTCGACAAATATCTTCCTTTGCACCCTTTCTAACCCCAGGAATATTGGGTCCATTGATACTTACCTTTTCTCTCCCTTTGATGATGTTAAATACTTCGAGATTACCCCAAGCCTTTAATGTCTCGGTCTTATAATACACTAGCCAGAATTGTACACAGTACTCCAGGTGGGGCTGAACCAGCACTATGTACTAACTCAATCGCTCTATTTGTGCTCTATTCCTCTTCCTATACAACCGAAGATCCTACTTGCTCTTTTCACTGCTGCTGTACATTGTGCTGATGGTTTCGGTGATCTATCAGTGCTCCCAAACCCATCTGCTGTGTTGTTTCCTGTAGAATAATCTCATTAGTTTATATTTCCACTGGTTACTATCCTCTCCCAACAGTAGGTGACATCTACCATTCATCAGCCTAATCGACCTCTGTCCTTCTGCATTAGAATAGCCTGTTCCCTGTTGTTTCAGTCTCATCTAGTTTGGCACCATCTGCAAATTGGGAGGGTTTTGCTTCTGTCCCCACTTCCAAGTCATTTATATACAGTGTGACATGAGTCAGTCATTCATGAAAGAAAGACTTATGAAATAATACTGAGCAGCCTACGGGTGGCACTGTCCAGGGAGAGTATAAATGCTCGGGCATGGGCCCAGCTTGCGCAGGACATTCTTAACAGGAACTAGTGAAGGACACAACTAGACCTCCATGTTGTAAAACAGTTGATTAAAGCTTTGTTTAACGCTTAGACCAAGTGCCTAGTAGTTTTCTTACGTCAGTGTAAACCGCGCCATGAATTTCATTGGGGGTTCAGTGTGCGGGAAGTGTATCCAGCTGCAGCTACTGACAGACCTCATTGCGGCGCTGGAGCTGTGAATGGATACATACTGGAGCATTTGCGATGCTGAGCACATCGTGGATATCACGTTTAGGGAGTTGGTCACACCGCAGGTAAAGGCTGCACAGGCAGGAAGGGAATGGGTGCCCACCGTGCAGAGCAGTAGGCGCAGGCAGTTAGTGCAGGGGTCCCCTGTGGCCATCCCCCTTTCAAACAGATATACCACTTTGGATATTGTTGAGGGAGATGGCTTATCGGGGAGAAGGCAGCAGCAGCCAATTTCCTGGCACCATGGGTGGTCCTGCTGCACAGGACGGGAGGAAAAAGAGTGGGAGAGCTATAGTGATAGGGGATTCTATTGTAAGGGGAATAGATAGGTGTTTCTGCGGCCGCAAACGAGACTCCAGGATGGTATGTTGCCTCCCTGGTGCAAGGGTCAAGGACTACTAGACCAAGTGCCTAGTAGTTTTCTTACAGCATTGCCGGCTGTTTCCCGAGAGCCCGGCACTTCTCCTTGGTGCCGGGCTCATTTGCCGGCACTCGCGAGTGGGGATCGCGCTGTTGCAGGCACCTCCCCCTTAACAGTGGGAGGAAGGCCTGCAGTACCGCAGCCTGCCGTGCCACAGCGTGTGGCGCTGCGGTCCTTAGCGCGCCGAAATTCAGTTTCAGCGCCCCAAGCGGGGTGCGGGAAGCCTCGTTTAGCGGCCCGTTTCCATTTGGGGCGCAGAAACTGAATATCCGGATGGCGCAAGTGGCTCCGCTCGCAGCGGTAATTCCGGCGCCCAGGCGAGCATGGCGCCCAACTGAATTTTTAGCCCTAAGAGTGTTAAAAAATCAAGCCTGAAGGCTTTGTGTCTTAATGCGAGGAGCATTCGTAATAAGGTGGATGAATTAGCTGCGCAAATAGATGTAAACAGATATGATATAATTGGGATTACGGAGAAATGGCTCCAGGATGACCAAGTCTGGGAATTCAACATCCAGGGGTATTCAATATTCAGGAAGGACAGGAAAAAAGAAAAAGGAGGTGGGGTAGCATTGCTGGTTAAAGAGGAGATTAACACAATAGTAAGGAAGGATATTAGCTCTGATGATGTGGAATCTGTATGGACAAAGCTGAGAAATACCATGGGGCAGAAAACATTAGTGGGAATTGTATACAGACCCCCAAACAGTAAAGCTGAGGTTGGGGATGGCATTAAACGGGAAATTAGAGACGCGTGCAATAAGGGCGCAGCAGTTATCATGGGTGACTTTAATCTACATATAAATTGGGCTAACCAAATTAGTAACAATACTGTGGAGGAGGAATTCCTAGAGTGTGTACGGGATGGCTTCCTGGACCCATATGTCGAGGAACCAACTAGAGATCAAGCCATCTTAGACTGGGGATTATGTAATGAAAGGATTAATTAGCAATCTTGTGCGAGGCCCCTTGGGGAGGAGCGATCATAATATGATCGAATTCTTCATTAAAATGGAGAGAGAAGTTGTTGACTCAGAATTTAAATAAAGGAAACTACGATGGTATGAGGCACAAGTTGGCTAGGATGGATTGGGGAACGTTACTTAAAGGGTTGATGGTGGATAGGCAATGGCAAACCTTTATAGATCGCATGGATGAACTACAGAATTTGTTCATCCCTGTTTGGCATAAAAATAAAACAAAAAAGGTGACTCAACCGTGGCTAACAAGGGAAATTAAGGATAGCATAAGGTCCAAGGAGAGGACATATAATTTGGCCAGAAAAAGCAGCAAACCTGAGGATTGGGAGCAGTTTAGGATTCAGCAAAGGAGGACAAAGGGATTAATTAAGAAGGGGAAAATAGAGTATGAGAGTAAGCTTACAGGGAACATAAAAACTGGCTGTAAAAGCTTCTATAGATATGTGAAGAGAAAAAGATTGGTGAAGTCAAGCGTAGGTCCCTTGCAGTCAGAATCAGGGGAATTTATAATGGGGAACAAAGAAATGACAGACCAATTAAATACATACTTTGGTTCTGTCTTCACAAAGGAGGATACAAATAACCTCCCAGAGATGTCGGGGAACATAGGGTCTAATGAGAGGGAGGAATTGAATGAAATCAGTATTTGTAGGGAAATTGACGGGATTGAAGGCTGATAAATCCCCAGGGCCTGATAATCTATATCCTAGGGTACTTAAGGAAATGGCCCTAGAAATAGTAGATGCATTGCTGGTCATCTTCCAAAATTCTATAGACTCTGGAATAGTTCCCATGGATTGGAAGGTAGGTAATGTAACCCCACTATTTAAAAAAGGTGGTAGAGAGAAAATGGGGAATTATAGACCGGTAAGTCTGACATCGGTAGTGGAGAAAATGCTAGAATCCATTATAAAAGATGTAATAGCAGAGCACTTGGAAAACAGTGACAGGATCGGACAAAGTCAACATGGATTTACAAAAGGTAAATCACGCTTGACTAATCTACTGGAATTTTTTGAGGATGTAACTTGTAGAATAGATAAGGGAGAACCAGTGGATGTGGTGCATTTGGACTTTCAGAAGGCTTTCGATAAGGTCCCGCATAAGAGATTAGCGTGCAAAGTTAAAGCACATGGGATTGGGGGTAAGGTACTGTCTTGGATAGAGAACTGGTTGGCAGACAGGAACTAAAGAGTTGGAATAAACGGGTCTTTTTCCGAGTGGCAGGCAGTGACTAGTGGGGTACCGCAGGGATCGGTGCTAGGACCCCAGCTATTCATCATCATAATATATATAAATGATCTAGACGAGGGAACTAGATGTAATATCTCCAAGTTTGCAGATGACACAAAGCTGGGTGTGTGTGTGTGCTGTGAGGAGAATGCAGAGAAACTCCAGTATGATTTGGACAGGTTGGGTGATTGGGCAGATGCTTGGTAAATGCAGTATAATGTGGATAAATGCGAGGTTATCCACTTCGGTGGTGAAAACAGGAAGACAGATTATTAGCTGAACGGCAATAGATTGGGAAAAGGGAAAGTGCAACGAGACCTGGGTGTCCTTGTGCACCAGTCGCTGAAGGTAAACATGCAGATGCAGCAGGCGGTTAAGAAGGCAAATGGTATGTTGGCCTTCATAGCGAGAGGATTCGAGTACAGGAACAAGGATGTCTTGCTGCAGTTGTACAGGGCCTTGGTGAGACCACATCTTGAGTATTGTGTGCAGTTTTGGTCACCTTATCTGAGGAAGGATGTTCTTGCCATGGAGAGAGTGCAGTGAAGATTCACCAGACTGATACCTGGGATGGCAGGAATGACGTATGAGGAGAGATTGGGTCGATTAGGCTTATATTCGCTTGAGTTTAGAAGAATGAGAGGGGATCTCATTGAAACATAAAATTCTAACGGGACTAGACAGACTAGATGCAGGAAGGATGTTCCCGATGGCAGGGGAGTCCAGAACCAGGGGTCACAGTCTAAGGATAAGGGGTAAGCCATTTAAGACAGAGATGAGGAATTTCTTCACCCAGAGAGTGGTGAACCTGTGGAATTCTCTACCACAGAAGGCAGTTGAGGCCAATTCAATAAATATATTCAAGAAGGAGTTAGATATATTTCTTAAGGCTATGGGGAGAAAGCAGGGACAGGGTACTGAATTTGGATGATCAGCCATGATCTCATTAAATGGCGGAACAGGCTCGAGGGGCTGAATGGCCTACTCCTCCTATCTTCTATGTCTGTGTCTATACAGGGTGTTTGCCGAAGTTACAATGGTGATTGGGAGAGCTCTCAAGGAGATTCCCGGTGTAGATATAGTCATAGTCGCTGCATCCCCTCTTAAAAACAATATAAAAACATTTAATCCTCACACACCTGTCTTCAGTTTTGTAAAAGTGATAGTATTTGACTCCCATTGAAAGGAGAAAACTGGTAATAAAATACCCGCAACCTATTCCAAATATTTCTGTAGGTACTTACAGATGAGGAAAGCCATTCAGCCCAATTTAGTTCATCCATCCAGAATAAGTCTAAAGTTTTGCATCCCCCAGTGCAGCATCCAATTGGTTCTTATATAATTCCAGGGTTTTTGCCTCCAGTACTCTATCAGGAGTCCATTCCAAGGATTGATCAGTCTGTGTGAAGAAGAATTTCCTAATATCAGTCCTAAAGTTACCTTTTAATAGTTTGAAACTCTGGCCCCTTGTCCTACTCTCGGAATCTAAAGTAAATTTCTTGGTTTACCTTTTCCAAACTGTTATATCTTGTATACCACTAGAAGATCATCACTCGGTCACCTCCTTTGAAGGCTGAAAAACCCAAGCTTCTCCTGCCTTTCCTCATAACTCGCACTTCTGACACTAGGGCTGGAAATTTTACCTTTACGATGTGCTGGCAGCGGGGGAGCCCTGGATCACGTGGGGAACCTGGAAGTTGAAGCGGCGCATTTTGCAGTGGCTTTGTAACGAAGCCACTGCATTTGAATCTGACTCCTGGGTTTCCTGACCAATTAACAGGAGCGGGCGTGGTGACGTCACACATGGGTGCAATTCAGCTCAGGTATTTAAAGCAGCAATACACAGATGACAGTTGAAGGTTGGTGGAGGTGCAACAGAGTTTGGTGGAGAAGAGAGTGGTTTATGTGGATAGTCAATTGCTTGCCCCTAAAGAGATTTATATTGCTGCAGAATAAAAAAATGCAGGCTCAGTGCCAAAAAGCTGCCCCTGGATTCAGTGATCACTCCCTGGAACTCCTGCCCCAAGGAGTCAGGACCCGCAGAGAAGTCCTGTTCCCTGCTGACTGGAGGAAGGGGGCAGCTGCAGAGACCAAGAAGGCATGGCTGGAGATAGCAGCAGAAGTGAGCAACAGGAGTTTGGTAGCCAGATCGTGGATCCAGTGCAGGAAGCACTTTAATGACCTCTCAAAGCCAGGAAAGGTGAGTACAATGCCACATTCAACTACATCCTGATTTGCGTGTCACCCCAACCCCCTCACTCTGCCTTCCCAAGCTGACTCCTGCACACCACTTCTCACACCAACCTACCTTGCAGGTGCACCCATCCATCTGTGTCTATGCAATTACTCACATCCCCATCTGACCATCCACCATTGACACTCGCCCTCATCTTAATGCAATGTCATGCCTCTTCTTCATAGTCACCCTCTACAGATGTTGCTCATCCATCCCTTCCACTCATTCCATGACTCTCACTCAAATGTGTCTTGGTTCCCTCCTTGCAGGAGGAGAGAGCACAGAACAGCTGGGAGAGGCAGAGAACCCGGAGGTGGCCCTCCAGTCATACCACCATTAACTGCAGCAGAGGGGAAGGCATTGGAGATTTGCGGAGTTCCTATGGGAGATGGAGAGACTGGGAACTCCCAGCTACCTGGTGACGGAATTAAATATCTCTCGGCCGCATGGCATACAACAGTCACTCATGTTGACTTGATGTCAGCAGCCAGTGAAATATGATCATGCATAATGCTACCTTAAAACATTTTTAAACGTTCTGATTCATGTCTTTACTCTCCCACAGGTCCATCAAGTGTCCCCCAGACAGAGGAGGAAGCCAACTCCTCAGAGGAGGTCGCTAACTCTGAGGGTGCACCGTCACACAACCCATGCATACCAAGCACCAGCGCAGATACACACATGTCGCTGGAACCAGTAAGTCAGAAAGTAGTGTTGTCACCTGGTGTCTTGTACATCACATGAGCAGGAACAAATGGTGCAGACAGGGACTGCAATGGAAAGTCCTCGTCGGAGGGAGCAGGATGCTCCCAAGCTCTGCTCAACTGGATGAAGATGCTGAACCTCGTCGACGAAAGGATAATTCTGGAGGAGCAACAGAAAATGCATGTGCCTGGCTCACTTGCAGAGAGTATAGAGGAGTCCATCTCTAGCATGACTGGCATGATATCGCAGACCATGGCTATGACGTGTAGGTCCTTGGAAAGGGTGGCCACCTGCACGTGGCATTCAAATGAGTGGATGCTTGCT
The DNA here is from genome assembly GCF_052327205.1 of Somniosus microcephalus. Classification (NCBI taxonomy): domain Eukaryota; kingdom Metazoa; phylum Chordata; class Chondrichthyes; order Squaliformes; family Somniosidae; genus Somniosus; species Somniosus microcephalus. Next base: position 216,941,395 of record NC_140988.1, on the reverse strand, counting down.
CTCACCAACAGCTTGCACACTCTGAATGCCACCTTAATTAGGATGGATAGAAACCTAGACATCGCCCACTGATGTGCGGCAAAGTGCTATCCAGCTCCTTGCTAGCAGAGAAGTGCGGGTGGGCCATGAGAATGATGATGGTGAGAGGGAACATGGAAGTGGGGACTCTGCTCAAAGTGCTTCCACTTCTCCCCTGTTGCCCCCCACCCCGTCCAGTCAGAGCCCCACATGCTGTCTCATCTCCCGATGGCCGAATTTGCCCCGGACAGGTGCAGGAGGAGCAGTTTTTGGCAGGGCCCTCATATTCCAAAACCCAGAGGACATTGGCCAAAAGCATCTGAACAGTCAGAGCAGGGAAGTGAGCAACCTGCCTCTACCTCTGCTGAAGCTACAGTGGTTGCACCACGTAGAAGTGGTAGAAAGAGGAAGATGAAAGAATTCTAGATGCACATGGGTGTGTTGGGCAATGTTTCACCATTAATTTTATGTGAGTTCAAATAACGTAAACTTATTTCTTTACACCACTTTCCCGTCTTGCCCATTTTTACATTCTGCCTGGCAAGTGGCCTTGTCCGTTATAATGAATGGTAAGACATGACGTGACTTAAATGGGTGTGTGTGACAGGAATGGTTTGGTCATTTTAGGACTGCTTTGTGGTGGGGGGGGGGGGGTGGGGGGAGGTGTGGAAAGTTGGTCAGCATCTGGGTGCAATGGTGCAAACTAACTACTGTAAATCGTGCCATTGTGAGGCCATCCCGGGCTGCAATGTGCACTGCTGGGCTAGTGCCACGTCCACATCAAGTTTCTCCTCCTCCAAAGAGGCTCTGTGCTCTGCACTTTGCTCCTCCAGCAGCTCCAATCTTTTCTGTTGTGCAGAGCGCAGCACACCACAATCATTCCGGAGACCCTGGCAGGTGCATATTGAAGGGCTCCTCCAGATCTGTCCAGGCATCTGAAGCGCATCTTCAACATCCTAATTGCTTGCTCTATTACATATCTCATCATCATTTGGCTTTGATCGTAGCACTCTTCTGCCTCATTGCTTAGCCTCCTCAAGGGTGTCATCAGTCACGTCTTCAGTGGATAGCCCTTGTCTCCAAGCAGCCAGCCGAAGAACTGAGGCAGGGTGGACTGGCGCAAGATGAAAGAATCATGGCAGCTCCCTGAGAATCTGGCACACACATGCATGATGATTTTTCTGTGGTTGCAGACGAGCTGCACATTGAGGGAGTGGAAGCCCTTACGGTTCACGAACACTCCTGGGTGATCTTGGGGGTGCCTTGATCGCCATGTGTGCAGTTGATGATGCCCTGCACCTGTGGTAAGCCAGTCAGAGCCGCAAAACCGAGTGCCCACTCAATCTGACTGGCTTTATTGGTGGCAAAGTGTACATAAGTGCCTGCCTTGTCAAACATGGCGTCGGTCACCTGGGTGATGCATTTGTGGGTGGCCGACTGCGAGATCCTGCAAATACCCCCTGCAGATCCTTGAAAGGAGCCTGAGGCAAAGAAGTTAAGGAACGATGTGACTTTGAGAGCCACTGGTAACGTGCCTCCACTAGGTCCACTTGGCAGCAGGTCGTCTTCCAACAGGCTACAAATGTCTGCTCCGACCTGACGTGATAGCCTGAGCCTCCTGAGGCACTGGTGTCAGTCATGTCCAGGAATCTGATCCTCTGCCTATATGCCCTGCTGCGAGATGCACCCCTGTGCTCATCCCCCCCCTCTCTTGTGGAGCGGCAGGTCAGTGAGAAGTCTGCTGTTCCTGCTGGTGTTGTTGCTGCTGGTGCTCATCTTGGTCCTCATCTGAGATCCAAGATGAAATAGTAAAAGCGGCATCCATGCTGATCTGATATATGACCGATGTAAAGTGGAGTTCAGATGCTCAATCCTCCAATGTACAGGAAACTTTCTGGTATCTGGCACGGACGGGACCGACGTGTTGCCGGTTCATCAACAATTCCGGATAACTGAACGCTATAGTAAAAGATACGGAGCTCAGAGCTCCGTATAAAGCAACAAACCCTGTTGCTGCTTCAAAACAATCGGCACAAGTTGCAAGCGTCTCTGTAGCTTAGCAACAGCTTCAGCTACACCCTTGCACAGCAACAAATGGAGTAAAAAAAGTAATAAAAGTTATCTGAACCGACTCCTGAATTTTGCCGGTGGATAGAGCGTTCCGGTTATTTAGGGGCCGGTTAATCGAAAGTTTCCTGTAGTGAGAAGTGTCATTTGTTCAGATCCCTCAATTGCCACTCTTCTCTCTCCTTACTTTCACTGGCGAGATTCAGCAAGCCCAGGAATCCCAAGGACACCCGGTAAAATTTAAAATCACAGGAAAAAAAAGGCTCTTAAAAGCCTCTTATTGGTTTAAATAGGTAACCCGCTTCTCCCAAGGTGGGGGGTCTCGCTCTCAGCCTAACGCGCTCGAGATGAATGCGGAAGCTGGCGGCTTGTAGCCAGCTTCCCGACGCGGTCAATTTCAGTGCTTTTAAATACCCACCCGCTCCCAAACCCACTTGCTGTTTAATGTTAAAATTCAGGCCTAGGTATCAGCCTCATGGTTCTTCGCAGTACCATCTCCAATGGTTAAATATCTATCTTGTGTCTTCGTGATCAGCACTGAAAACAGTACACAAGATAAGGGCCCCAAAGACCCGTGAGAGTTTCGCTGGACTCCACCCGGAACTCTGGTGGAACTCGGAAAACAGAGATCCAGATTTACTGGGCAGCTTTGTAAGGGGTGGAATCTCTGCCTTTCCCTGACAAAGCACATGATGCCAAGGACTCCCTCCATAACCTTTTAAAAATATGAATTGCTTTAAGAAATATTCACAATTGCTTTCATTTTCCCAGTTTTAATGTAGTCCTCATTTTAATTGGCTTCACCATGACATGTACAACGTGTGTGGAAATCACATTTCAAATTATACTGAACCATAAAGAGAGGTCCTTTATCATTTCCATAAAAGTCTAAACCAGAAGTTTAAATTACCTCATTACCTCCCTCTGTATTTGCTTCCTCTTACAATCTACAGGATCTTAAAACTCTCTCTTTGCTGTCGCTACACTATGGAACTTGGCTCCTCACCTAAATTGCTCAATCAAAGAAATTCATAAATTTGCATGTGTATGATCATCAAGGACATCAAAGTGAATTAATGAATAAAAACACCATTTTCGCTTAAAGCTCGTCAGAATTTAGGTAATTGTTCTCTGGAAAGATGTTTTTGTTTGTGATGGTGACAATAATGCCATCAAATTAATGTTACATAATTAGATCCATATGTTCTATCTAAAAATCAGATAAAATTGCATTGAAATTGTTTCTAAACAGCTTTCCCACATCCTTCCTCCCCATGAGCCAGCACTTTTAATTACTTTTTTTTAATATCCTGTCTTGTAAATTTACTTTGTGATTTTCAGATGTTATGTTGCAGATGATGCTAGTATTTTGAAATCTATAAATGCTATGCAGTACTCAAAATGATTAGCATATAGAAAGTGAAAACGATGATATAAGAAACTAAACTTGCGTTTTGTAGAACTCGACTTTTCATGCTGCATCCTTGATTTTCGGGACTGCTTTTTTGGTTTGTTTCCCAAACCACTTTTATCAATTGTTGTCTTTCCCACAGGAAGAACCGGGGGTGGGGAGAGTTGAGTGTTGCACACATTTCTAGTTTATTCATTCCTTCTGACAATAATGTTGGAAAAAAAGTTCAGATCCACAAATTAATAGTTTGCTTGACTATTAGCTTCTTGTCACACTTGGACTGTTTCCAGCTCTGAAAATAATATATATTAAGCTGTTTGAATTGAAGAGGCTGATTCTCTAATAGTGATAAGCTTTGATCTTTGAATCAGTTACCATTTGATAATTAACAGAGCAACCTAACCTTTTCAACACTGATCAAGTAAATTCGACTTTACTGATAGGAGTACAAAAACAAGACAATGGCCCGGAATTTGTGGTCAGCGGAGAAGCAAAGGCGTTCGCCGCTGGCCCCGAAGTAAACTTCGCGCAACGACCTCTCAATCTCTGTGTGAAGAATTTGGGGTTTTCTGACACATAATTCAAATCAACATAAGTTAATGGGGATTTCCAGCGAAGAGCTGCTGTGATGTCAACAAGCTGTCTAAGCAGCCAATCAAAATGCAGAATTCTCTCAGACCAGGAACCAGGAAGTGAGTAAGCTCCTAAAATTCTAAGGGGGAGAAATTTACTATCGCCCTGTTTGGGGCGCAATTATCAGCCGAGAGCAAAGTTTAGCGCCTGGTGCTAATTATTGCTTCCGACTGCAAACTTGGCTTCTATCGCCCCTGGAGGTGATTGGAGCGCTAAATCAGGCGCTACACACCTCTCAAGGCGCTAACGCCGAGGAGCGAAGCGCTGGCGAAGCTCATGTGATGTCAGTCAGCAATGGAACACAGACACACTGGCGCCGTACAGTTCTTAAAGGGGAGGGTTGATCTTGCTCTCCATCCACACCCTGCTCATTGCAGCCTTGAATCTCGGCCTGGAGAGACCTGTGCATCAAATCTGCTGGAAAGAACAATGGAGAGGCCCAGGGAAAGAGCTCAGCGTGCAGCCCCCATAGTCTCTTCTAAATCGATGCAAGGAAGGTCAAATCAAAATGAAACTGCAAAGTGCTGCTCAGTACCCAAAACTCCTTCACACAGCTTTGAACCTCTCTAGAAGTCTCTCTCTCAATGCGTGGTGCAAAAATGTCGCCGACAAAAAAGGCAGGAAGTGGTCGCCTTTAAATAGCACTCCCCAGTCGCTTCCCGACTGCAAAACGCTCCCCTCAACCTGTCGTTGCTAGCGGCAGGAGGTAAGGCAGGGTGCGCCACTCAATATCCGGTCCGGGGCGCTACCAGGGCGTTGCACGCTCGACTGACATCACGATCTGCCGGCGCTGCAAAATGTCTGGTCAATATCGCTGCGCCCGGGCGCTAGTTGCTTTACGCCATGGGAGGCGCAAAGCAACTGAATTTTTCTCCCAAACTTTTTTAAATAGATTGAGAGCAAAACAGAGGGGCTCTCACATTGGGGAAAAGGCAAACCTGAAATAAAGAGGAACAAACTTTTTAAAAAAAAGTAAATCATTTCTTAGTTTCTTAATTTAATTTTTTATTAAAATGGATAAATTTGACACTGCACAAAATTTAAATAAGTTTTTCAGGGTCATAACCTTTGTTTAGCAGTCAATACGCTGTTGAAACCCCAGTTACACCTAATCCAAAAGGGTCTAACTTTTAATGGGGTATTTAACAGCGTAATTACTGCGGAAGAGCTGAAGTTTTCGTCAGTTTCCATGATTTGAGCGGTTTCTCTGATTGCCAGTTCTGTGCCAGCGCAGCCTGTGGAGGAGCAGTGAGTGACAGGCCGCAACTTCAGGATTTCTGCATTAGGCTGCACCTGTGCTAAATCTAGTCAGTTTCAAAGGCGAAATGATGGCCAATGTTTAAATTCATGAGAACACATTTATAAAAAGTACTTTTCTAACTAGTGTACCTCTTTCAAATCTGCAAGTTAAAAGTACAAATCTGATCATTATACAGGTTTAATTACTTTACAATTCACTATTATTTGCACCTGAGCTTTAATGATGCGCAGCAGAAAGGAAATGCCTTAATTACAAGTTGCATCTCCAGGTTCACCAGTCATAAAACTATATTGTAGTGGAAGTTTTCCAACAGATTTATACAGTTTGTATTTCTAATGAAGTGCTAACTAACCAACGTTTTTTGTTTTGTTTTTCTTAAATAGGATACGCATGTAAACTTCTGAACAAAAACATGGGCCTTGTGGTTCTAAATGCACATAATCTCGACGTAAGTATTTGCAGTCTCTAAGGTATTGTCCAGTAAATTGAAAATTAAATGAATTGTTCACATTAAATCCTGATTAAATAGTATAATTAAATCATGGAAGTAAATCCCAATTTAAAAAAAAATCATCGGGGTACAATTTTGTCTTGGGTGATCGAGCATAAGGGATGATTTCCAAATCGGCAGCTTGTGTTGTGCTGTACTCAATTTTCTTTTCCATTGAAGTTACTGTATGAGGTTTCAGATCAGTGACACTGTATGATTCAAGTTTCTGATCATCCAATGTGACTGCTCCAAGTAGAAGCACTGGAGAAAACTCCAAGTATGAAAGAGCATTTGGCTTCAGTATTTATCTGACGCAGTCCTAAACATTGGATACTTGTGTATAAATGTAGTTAAGTAAAGTTGGGAGGTTTTTCTGAGATATATTTTTCTGTGTAAAATCTTTAGCTTCGCTACCAATTGGCTGTTAATCACCTAGAAGGCCAATTTAATTTTGACTTTTAAATATAAGAGGATCCTTTCTATTGTCAATAGTCATTGTGCTGATGTCTGTGCATTTGTGAAAACATGCAACGAATTCTAGCATTTGTACTTCTTAAAATGAAAGGCAAATTACAGACTTTTCTTACGTTCTCCCCTCTGCCAAAGGCATTGACTCTTAGCTGGGGTACTGGAGCGCTAGTTGCCTTCTGGTACCTCATCAATTAGTTATAATGGCCCTGAATTTCCAATTCGAGGGTTCCTTCGTGCGGATGCCTCCGATCGGGAAAAAAATCTCCAAACCTACCTGCTGGTTCCGTAGATCCCGAGGTTTCCGCTCCTGGGCCTCTTCCCTTGGAAATGCGCAGAGGCCCACGTAACCCAGGGGCACATGCAGTTCGCAAGCGCCCCTGGGATAACGTGGGCCAGGCGAACCAATCAAAGTAGGGAATCCCCCTTCATACTTTTGACAGGTCTCTACGCACAGAACTGTCAAAAGTATGAATGGGGATCACATTTAAAAACACACTAAAACATTAAATAATTTTTTTTAATTACATAATTAAAATTAATTAAAATTCCATTTAATTATATATTTTAAACAAAAATAATTTTGGGGAGAAAAAAAATTAAATGTTTTTACGGGGCTAAAAATAAACTTACGTTTTTGAAGAGTATATTTAATTTATAAATGAGTTATAAAATTTCATTTTTCTATTTTTTAACTCTCAAGCTGGTAAAAGAGGGCCTTACGCTTGCTTTTACCGGGCGTAAGAATTCTGTGACCTTTCAGCAGGCGGAAGTTGTGCAAAAAGTGCAACTCTCCACCCACAGAGGCACTTTTCTTAGAATTCTTGACAGATCGCAAGTGCCAGTTTTCACGCATGCGCTTTGCATGCCTGAAACTGGCACTTGCGTGGCCCCTACGGGTGCATACAGACCTCGTACGTACCCGTGGGGGTCGGAAAATCCAGCCCATTATTTATACATGGCAGTGACTGTTAGCAAGCAATTCAGTCACGGTGCATCATAGCAGAGCCCGATGCTGCACTTGTCTAACATTCACACCTGTGCATTTCAATCAGGGGTCACTGGATCACATAAGAAACCTGACTGAGTTTCGCTTCTGCAATCCTGAGGCCACTTGTACCGCACTTACTGCTGTACTGGCTGAGATCAGTTCATTCAGCACGGACCAGAGTTTAACCTGAGAATTTCCTGTTCTATGGCTTGGCTGCTTGCTGGGTAAATCCACTTAGCCGCTGGCAAAGCCCCAAACTGCAGACTTAATAAGCACTAAAAGATTAGCGATCTTAATGTCATGGGAGCAGTGCTGTGGTTTAATGCCTCCTTTACACTACATGGCTGTCTCAATGCAAAGGTTTTCATTTTCGAAAAGCGGCATTAGAGATTGTTTGCTAAACTAGTTGAAATTTACATTGCATTTAGCAGCTTTCTTCCCAGGCTAGCTGGATCAGGTGGCCTGTTATTCTGCTCAATAAGGCTGCTGCCATTCCTTGATACCAACATTATACTAGAGTTTTAGTGTTGCATTTATATCACGGTGTTCATGGGTATGGCACTAAAGTTCAAGTATAAATTTCCTGGTATACTGCTGCTCTTCAGTGTGCTAATGGGGATAAGACTTCCACAATTGCATAATCTCAGTGTACTAGGGCTGTGTCCGCTCCATTCTAAATCAGGGAGCCAAGACAGCACTCAAACGAATGTGCCATGATATGCATAAATCCTTTGTTTGATTTGTTGCCTATATGACTTTTCTCAACTCTGATGGTTTGCCCTTTTATGCTGGCCACTGATTATGCTGGCCACTGATTCTGACCATCTGGCTCATTCCAAATTAGGGAGAATAACCACCTAACTACATTGGCGCACATATGTATATACATACACACACATTTCAGAGAAACATGTACACAAGGTGTAGTGGGATCATGTCAGAAGAACTTGATTTGGACAATTGCTAGTAAATCGATAAGGTGGTGGAGGAATCATACCAGCTCCACACCCTCGTCTCCAAAATAAAACTTGCCAATGAAACAGTTTCTCCCTGTAATATGACAAATTTGTGTGCAAGTATGTAGCAGTGTTTTTGAACTCTCTCTGGTATATGTTTTGGTGACTGGGGGTGATTTTAACTCTACTTGCGCAGCAAAAACCTGGCGGTGGGCAGTTAAAATCGCTCTGGCTCATACCTGTCCGAAAGCCGCTATGATCGCAACACCTGCAATTTTAACCTGCTCTCCTGAGCAGGCAGCAAGGGTCCTTCTTTACATGTGCATGTTGCGGCCCAATGACCGAATTGAGACCCGACTGTAATTTTAACTCCGGCCTGAGCGGGGAATCCACCTAGAGTTAAAATCAGGGCCACAGTTTTTTTATTTGTTTTTATGGGATGTGGGCGTCGTTGGCAAGGCCCTAATTGCCCTTGAGAAGTTATTTGTATATTATGCACTGATGTAGCTGAGAAAGTGGCTGTGTGTGTTTCTAGCTCAGGCTGAATTAGTGCTTTTTTTTAAAAAAAAACTTACAATTTTAAGTCCTTTATATGAATGTCCTGGTACAATCATTTAAAAATATAATTTTATTCCCAGTTTAACAAATTACAGCACATTATAATGGTGCAATATAGCTGCAGTATATATAAATACTTTAAATATTAAAATGCCAGTAATCGCATGCAAACGCACACACTCCCCTGTGAGCTCTCGCACATCTCTCTCTCTCATATAGCCACTAATGAATTACCCCATGGAGTATTACCAATTTAATTGGACCTGAGCAAATATAGAGAAGTCCCTGTAGGATCCTAAGATTCTTCAACCCATTTGCTTAGCTGTGCTTGGTATAACGACAGAACTGATGATGCATATCGAATCCTGTGGGAGGTTTACATTCCATCTAATGCTTCCATTGTATTTTAAGTCAATTTTGGCCAATGAAGAGGGTTGAAGTGTCTTCAACCCTAGAAAATTTATCTGGGTCACTGGATTATCCCATTTTACTACATCTGTGTAAACTTTCACATGGTTCTCTTCAGAGGTGGAATGCATTTTCTTTAATAAAAGTGGTGTACTCCTATTGATGATGAGACTTCTTCCTTCCTTGAGATATTTTCTTCCCTCATCCCTTCTGGTCGCTCCAAACCACAGTTTTTCTGTGGCTGAAAGGGTAAGAAGGTACCTTGCCCCAGACTTCTGCCAATACCACTCTGAAACTGAAGTGTTTTGCAGGAATATCCTGATGGAAGAATTTTATGCTCAGAATTCTGAAAACTCCCTTGAGCATCCTTTTTCTCCAGTGTAAACGTATCCAGTTTAGGCAGTCGTGGTAGCTAAATGGTTTAATCCCTGGTGTCACTTTAGTTGCCGTTCTGTGCAGCCAAAACCGAATGTCCCTGTTGCTATAGGGTGACCTGAATTGTACACAGTATTCCAAATCGGACTGAACCAGTGCTCCGTACATATTTACTATTGCTCCTTGGGACTTGTATACCATGCTTGCTATATACTCAAGATCATATTTGTCACCTTTACTTCTGTAACACATTGCGCTAATGATTTTAACAAGTTACACACCAGTGCCTGTATTCTATCACCATTCATTTTAAGCCCACATGAATTTCTCCCCAATAGATTTCAGTCATTTTAATGCTTGAAATAAAAGAAAACATAAAGTAGGCCAGACTCACTTCCTGATTTGCCAAAGCCTCTCCACCACCTACAAAGCAAAAGTCAGGAATGTGATGGGATACTTTCCACTTGCCTGGATGGGTGCAGCTGCAGCAATGCTCGAAGCTCAACACCATCCAAGACAAAGCAGTGTGCTTGATCGGCAGCCCATCCACTCCCTCTACCACTGGTATACCGTGGCTGCAGTGCGTACTATCTACAGGATGCACTGCAGCAACTCACCAAGGCTTCTTCGACAGCACCTCCCAAACCCGAGTCCTTGACCACCGAGAAGGACAAGGGTGCAGGTGCATTGGAACACCATCATCTCCAAGTTCCCCTGTAAGTAACACACTATCCTGACTTAGACATATATCCGTTCCTTCATCATCGCTGGGTCAAAATCCTGGAACTCCCTCCCGAACAGCACTGTGGGAGTACCTTCACCACAGGGACTGCAGCGGTTCAAGAAGAGGGCCCACCGCCACCTTCTCAAGGGCAACTAGTGATTGGCAATAAATGCTGGCCTTGGTAGAGAAGCCCAGATCCTGGGAATACATTTTATTTTTAAACCTCAAAGGAAAATCAACATGAAAATCACCTCGCATACTTCCTAGCATTCAGTTACAGGATGCATTAGATTTGACCGAGCCCTGACAACAGGCATGTCCAGTCTCAACTGGAAAGTGCTTCAAGTCAGAGGGAGGCCTTAGAAGGAGGAAGAAAACATTTAGTGAAAAGGGGATGGGTGATTTCATAGATTTTTGATCATTTACTAATGAGGAAGCCTATAGTGTCTTTCACTGAGGCATGATGTGAATTGCTCCAGTGAGTTTCAATAATTGAAGCAGATTAAGTCTTGGGTTGCTTGCTTTGTCAACAAACCAAGATAAATTGTTAACTGATTTGCTTGATACTGTATGACAGTAAAGCTGTGAAAGAGAAACATTTTGCTTTTTGATTGTTGAGTGAGAAGAGCTAGCTGGCCAGTTACAGGGACAAAGAAAGTAATGATGTAACTGCAGCTGTGCATGAAAAATTTCCCTCTGCTCCTTTACAAATGAGCTTTATTCCAAAGGAAGGCCTCACTGGGAGAATCCCAATAAAGTGTGAATTGAATATAAAAACAGATTGTAAGAGCTTCTACAAGTATGTAAAAAGGAAGAGAGTAGCAAAAGTAAGTGTTAATCCCTCAGAGGCTGATACAGGAGAAATTATTATGGGGAATAAGGAAATGGCAGAGACTTTAAACAAATATTTTGTATCTGTCTTCACAGTAGGAGACACAAAAAGCATACCAAAAATGGTGGGGATCCAAGGGACAAATGAGAGTGAGGAACTTAAAGTAATTAATATCAGTAGAGAAAAAGTACTTGAGCCACTAATGGGACTAAAAGCTGACAAATCCCCTGGACCTGATGGCCTACATCCTAGGGTTTTAAGGGGGAAAAATTTGGTTGCTTTGCGCCTTCCGTTAGTGCCCTAATGGGGTGCAAAGCAACTAGCACCCGGGCGTGGCGATGTTTGCGCCACTCGTGAAATTGACCAGACATTTTGCGGCGGCGCTAAACACTACCGCCTCGATCTCCTGCGCCCGCAGATCGTGACGTCAGTCGAGCGTGCAACACCCCGGACCGGATATTGAGTGGCGTCCCCTGCCGTACCACCTGCCGCTAGCAACGACAGGTTGAGGGGAACGTTTTGCAGTCGGGAAGAGACTGGGGGAGTGCTATTTAAAGGTGGCCACTTCTTGACTGTCGGTGACATTTTTGCACCACGCATTCAGAGCGAGAGAGAGACTTCTGGAGAGATTCAATGCTGTGTGAAGGAGTTTTGGGTACTGAGCAGCACTTTACAAGTTCATTTTGATTTGACCTTGCATCGATTTAGAAGAGACTATGGGGGCTGCTGTCTGAGCTCTTTCCCTGGGCCTCTCCATTGTTCTTTCCAGCAGATTTGATGTACAGGTCTCTCCAGGCCGAGATTCAAGGCTGCAATGAGCAGGGTGAGGATGGAGAGCAAGAGCGACCTTCCCCTTTAAGAACTGTACGGTGCCAGTGTGTCTGTGTTCCATTGCTGACTGATGTCACATGAGCTTCACCAGCACTCTGAGTTAGCGCCTCGCTCCTCGGCGTTAGCGCCTTAAGACCGGTGTGTAGCGCCTGATTTAGAGCTCCAATCACCTCCAGGGGCGATGGAAGCCAAGTTTGCAGTTGGAGGCAGTAACTAGCGGCAGGTGCTAAACTTTGTGCCCGGCCGATTAATTGCGCCCCAAAGGGGGCGATACTGAATTTCTCCCCCTAAAAGAGGTAGCTGCAGAGATAGTGGATGCATTGGTTGTGATCTTCTAAAATTCACTCGATTGTAAAACAGTCCCAGCCGATTGGAAGGTAGAAAATATAACCCCACTATTCAAGGAAGGAAGGAGAGAGAAAACCGGGAACTACCGGCTGGTTAGCCTGACATCAGTTGTCGGGAAAATGCTGGAATCCATTATTAAGGACGTGGTAACAGGGCACTTAGAAAATCATAATATGATTCAACATGGTTTTTTGAAAGGGAAATCGTGTTTGACAAATGTATTCGTTTTTTGAGGATGTAAAGAGCAGGGTAGATAAAGGGGAACCAGTGGATGTAGTATATTTGGGTTTCCAAAAGGCATTTGATAAGGTGCCACGTAAAAGGTTGTTACGCAAGATAAGGGTTCATGGGGTTGGGGGTAATGTGTTAGCATCAATAGCGGATTGGTTAATGGACAGAAAACCGAGAGTAGGGATAAACAGGCCATTTTCAGGTTGGCTGGCTATAACTAGTGAGGTGCTGCAAGGATCAGTGCTTGGGCCTCAGCTATTTACAATCTATATTAATGACTTTTTTTGTTTGCTTGCGGGATGTGGGCATCGCTGGCACGGCCAGCAATAATTGCCCATCACTAATTGCCCTTGAGAAGGTGGTGGTGAGCCATCACCTTGAACCGCTGCAGTCCGCGTGGTGAAGGAACTTCTAGTTTGCTGTTAGGGAGGGAGTTCCAGGATTTTGACCCAGCGACTATGACGGAATGGCAATATATTTCCAAGTCAGGATGGTGTGTGACTTGGATGGGAACTTGCAGGTGGTGGTGTTCCCATGCACCTGCTGCCCTTGTCCTAGAAGGTGGTAGAGGTTGCGGGTTTGGGAGGTGCTGCCGAAGAGGCCTTGGTGAGTTGCTGCAGTGCATCATGTAGATGGTGCACACTGTAGGCACGGTGTGCTGGTGGTGGAGGGAGTGAAGGTTTAAGGTGGTAGATGGGGTGCCAATCAAGCAGGCTGCTTTGTCCTGGAAGGTATAGGGCTTTGACTGTTGATGGCGCTGCACTTGTCCAGGCAAGTGGAGAGTATTCCATTACACTCCTGACTTGTGCCTTGTAGATGGTGGAAAGGCCTTGGGGAGTCGGGAGGTGAGACACTCGCTGCAGAATACCTAGCCTCTGACCTGCTCTTGTAGCCCCAGTATTTATGTGGCTGGTCCAGTTTAGTTTCTGGTCAATGGTGACCCCCCAGGATGTTGTTGATGGTAATGCCGTTGAATAGAGTCAGTTATACAGCACCGAAAGAGGCCCTTTGGCCCATTGTGTCTGCGCCGGCCATCAAGCCCTGTCTATTTTAATCCGATTTTCCAGTATGTCAAGAGGCAGTGGTTAGACTCTATCTTGTTGGAGATGGTCATTGCCTGGCACTTGTGTGGCACGAATGTTACTTGCCACTTATCAGCCCAAGCCTAAACGTCATCCAGGTCTTGCTGCATGCGGGCACGGACTGCTTCATTATCTGAGGAGTTGCGAATGGAGCTGAACATTGCGAACATCCCCCCTTCTGATCTTATGATGGAGGGAAGGTCATTGATGAAGCAGCTGAAGATAGTTGGGCCCCTGACACTGCCCTGAGGAACTCCTGCAGCGATGTGCTGGGGCTGAGATGATTGGCCTCTAACAGTCACAACCATCTTCCTTTGTGCTAGGTATGACTCCAGCCAGTGGAGAGTTTTCCCCTGGATTCCCATTGACTTCAGTTTTACTAGGGCTCCTTGATGCCACACTCGATCAAATGATGCCTTGATGTCCAGGGCAGTCACTCTCAACTCACCTCTGGAATTCGGCTCTTGTCTATGCTTAGACCGAGGCTGTAATGAGGTCTGGAGCCGAGTGGTCCTGGCGGAACTCAAAACTGAGCATCGGTGACTTAGATGAAGGGACAGAATGTATTGTATCCAAGTTTGTTGACGATACAAAGCTTGGTGGGAAAGTAAATTGTGAGGAGGACACAAAGAGCCTGCAAAAGGATACAGGTAGGTTAAATTAGTGGGCAATGAGGTGACCCATGGAGTATAATGTGGGGAAATGTGAGGTTATTCACTTTGGTAGAACGAATAGGAAAACAGAATATTTTTTAAATGGTGAGAAACTGTCAAAAGTTTGTTTTCAGAGATATTCAGGTGTCCTAGTACAGGAAACAGTTATCATGCAGGTACAGCAAGCATTTCGGGAAGGCAAATGGCATGTTGACCTTTATTGCAAGGGGGTTGGAGTACAACAGTAAGGAATTCTTGCCACCGTTGTAACTGGCTTTGGTGAGACCTGGAGTACTGTGCACAGTTGTGGTCTCCTTACCTAAGGAAGGATCTAATGCCTTTGAGGCGGTGCAGCAAAGGTTCACTAGAGTGATTCCTGGGATGAGAGGGTTGTCCTATGAGGAGGGATTGAGTAGATTGGGCCTATACTCTCTGGAATTTAGAAGAATGCGAGGTGATCTCATATAAGATTATATGGGGGACTTACAGGGTAGATGCTGAGAGGTTGTTTCCCCTGACTGGATAGTCTAGAATTAGGGGCCATAGTCTCAGGATAAGGGGTTGGCCATTGGACTGAGATCAGGAGGAATTTCTTCACTCGGAAGGTTGTGAATCTTTGGAATTCTCTACCCCAAAGGGCTGTGGATGCGGAGTCTTTGAGTATATTCAAGGCTGAGATAGATCGATTTTTGGACTCCAGGGGAATCGAGGGATATGGGGATTGGGCAGGAAAGTGGTGTTGAGGTCGAAGATCAGCCATGATCTTATTGAATGACGGAGCAGGCTCGAGGGGCCGTATGGCCTCATCCTGCTCCTAATTCTTGTATTCATCATATGAATATAGGAGGGTGTTTCTTCTTATTCTTTGGCATCTTAGAATCATAGAATAATATAGCACAGAAAGAGGCCATCCGGTCCATCGTCGTGCCTGTGCTGGCTCTTTGAAAGACTATTCAATTAATCCCACTCCCCTGCTGTTTCCCCATAGCCCAGCAAATTTTTCCACTTCAAGTATTTATCCAATTCCCTTTTGAAATGTATTATTGAATCTGCTTTCACCACCCTTTCAGGCAGTGCATTCCAGATCACAACAACTTGCTGCGTAAAAAAAAAAAAAATCCTCATGTCGCCTCTGCTTCTTTTGCCAGTCACCGTAAATCTGTGTCCTCTGGTTACTGACACTCTGCCACTGAAAAAGTTTCTCTTTATTTACTCTATCAAAACCCTTAGTGATTTTGGACACCTCTATCAAATCTCCCCTTAACCCTCTCTGCTCTAAGGAGAACAACCCCGGTTTCTCTCGTCTCTCCACATAGCTGAAGTCTTTCATCCCTGGTACCATTCTAGTAAATCTCCTCTGCACCCTCGCTAAGGCCTTGACATCCTTTCTAAAGTGTGGTGCCAAGAATTGGACACCACTCCAGCTGAGGCCTAAACTGTGTTTTGTAAAGGTTTAACATAACTTCCTTGCTTTTGTACTCGATGCCATTTTTTATAATGCTAAGGATCCCGTATGCCTTTTTAACATCCTTCTCAACTTGTTCTGCCACCTTCAAAGACTTGTGTATGTACACCTGCAGGTCTCTGTTCTTTAAACCCCTTTAACATTGTACCATTTAGTTTATATTGCGTCTCCTTATTCTTCCTACCAAAATGAATCACTTCACACTTCTCTGTTAAATGTCATCTGCCATGTGTCTGTCCATTTCACCAGTCTGTCTATGTCCACCTGAAGTCTGTTACAGGAAACTTTGGTTTATCCGGAGGTTGTATGTTCGGAAACCTCGATCTAATGGCAGAAATCAGCAGCCGTTTTGGTTAGGTTTTTTTTCTTCTATCATTTTTTTTTTTTTTTTTAAACAGTCAGGCTCTGGAAAGCATCTCTGTAGCTTAGCAACAGCTTCAGAGACGCTTCCAAGGTACGGGCCGAGTGTTTACAAGCTGTTGCTAAGCAACAGTGTTGTCAGATACGGAGATGAAAACCTCCGTATCCTTCAACATTAGCGCTAGTCTATCCGGAAGTTTTGATAGATCGGCAGCAGCTCGGTGCCGGATATTGTGAAGTTTCCTGTACTATCCTCCTCAATGTTGATTACATTTCTGAATTTCGTGTCATCTGCAAACTTTGAAATTGTGCCCTGTCTACCCAAGTCCAGGTCATTAATATATATCAGCAAGAGCAGTGGTCCTAATACCGACCCCTGCACACCTCCCTCCAGTCTGAAAAAGAACCATTCACCAATACTCTCTGCTTTCTGTCCTTTGGCCAATTTCGTATCCATGCAGCCACTGCCCCTTTAATCCCCTGGGTTTCAATTTTGCTAACCAGTGTGTGGTACTTTACCAAACATCTTTTGAAAGTCCATCTACACATCAACCACATTAACCTCATCAACCCTCTCTGTTACTTCATCAAAGAACTCAATCAAGAGAGTCAAAACACAATTTGCCTTTAACAAATCAGTGCTGGATTTCATTTATCAACCCATATTTTTCCAAGTGCCAATTAATTTTGTCCGGAATAATGTTTCCCCACCACTAACGTTAGGCTGACTGGCCTGTAGTTGCTGGGTTTATCTCTCTCCCCTTTTTTGAACAGAACTGTAACATTTACAGTCCTCTGGCACCACCCCATATCTGGAGGATTGTGGCCAAAGCCTCTGCAATTTCCACCCTTACTTCCCTCAGCAACTGAGGATGCATGCTATCCAGACCAGATGACTTTTCTACTTTGAGCGCTACCAACCTTTTAAGTACCTCCTCTTTATCTATTTTATCCTATCCAATATTGCTACTACCTCCTCCTTTACATGACATTGACATCTTTTTTAGTGAAGATAGATGCAAAGTAGGAATGTGTCTACTCTGTACCCAAACTATCTCCTCTTCGAAGGCCTCCCATTGCTCATTTACTGTTTTACCTGTCAATCTTTGATTCCAATCCACCTGGGCCAGATTCCAACTCACTGAAATTAGTCCGCCCTCCAGTTGAGTATTTTCACATTTGATTTTTCCTTGAACATTTCCATAACTACCTCTAAACCTAACAATATTCTGATCACTGTTTATCAAATCACTGAAACATGCTCCACTTGTCCCTCTTCATTCCCCAAAACTAGATACAGCACTGCTTCCTTCCTTGTTGGGCTGAAAACATACTGATCTGGAAAGTTCTCTTGTACACATTTCAGGCATTCCTCCCCTTCCTTGCTCTTTACACTGTTATTTTTCCAGTCCATATTAGGATAATTGCAGTCCCCCATTATCACTACTCTAAAGTTCTTGCACCTTTCTGCAATTTGCCTGCAAATTTGCTCCTCTATCTCTTTCCCACTATTTGGTGACCTATAGTATTCACCCACCAGCGTAATAGCTCCTCTATTGTTCCCTAATTCTAACCAAATAGATTCTGTCTTTGATCCCTCAAGCATCCCTTTCTAGTGCTGGAACAGTATATTTGATCAATACTGCCACCTCCCTTCTCCCCTTTCCTTCCCCATCTTTCCTGAATACATTGTAGCCAGGAATATTAAGTGTCCATTCCTCCCCTTGTCCGTTTACTTTGTTTGAATCATCCAATCATGCATTTTATATTTTTGTACAATTGAATGACGAGTGTGATTTAATGTCTGATAGAGGTGGGACAAAATTATATTTGATACAAGTAAAATTGCAGGAAAATGCTGTAAAATTGATGTATTCACTTCAATCTTATTTATATTTGTTTCTTGAAGGTTGTGGTTTTATCATTAGTATTCCAAATCAGTGATTTTACATGTTTGTAAGGTGAACATTCTTGTTAATTGGGTGGGCTGCTCTCATGCTAAATCTGGTCCAGAATCTGTAGCCGTTGCTGCGAAATTCATATGTTAACCTTTACTGTTGTAGCAGAAAAGGATACAAAAACCAGCATGCAAGTTATGTCTGTGCTGGTTCATATTGCCAAAGCCAAATCTGCCCTTTTTTTCCATACATAAGCAAAGCAGTACCTCTTATGTTGATAAGAAAACAAGCAATGGTGTTTGACTCTTGTACCGTTCAAGATTTTGAAGAGGCAAGAATCACTCCTCACTCATCAGATTTCATAAGGTGGGCACATCTTCTCCTCTTAGGCAGTCCCTCGGAACCGAGGGTGACTTGCTTCCACATTAAAAATGAGTTGTCAGGTGACTGATGAGTCCAATGCGGGACCTACAGTCTCTGTCACAGGTGGGGCAGATGGTGGTTGAAGGGGCGAGTGGGTGGGGTGCTTGGGTTGACGTGCGCTCCTTGCACTGCCTGCACTTGGCTTCCGCTTGCTCCTGGCGAAGAGACTTGAGGTGTTCGGCATAATCCTTTGTTCAGGGGCTTTAAGAATAAATTGTATTTCAGCAAGAGGAATACTAAGCCCCTCCTCCCAAGTTAGACACTGCAATCCCAGATGATATGTGGAAAATGCCTGAAATTTGGCAGAGCAGATACTATTAATAGTTACTTTTTTTTTAAACCACGGATACAAATCCTCATTGACAGTGATAATTGGTGGAAAACACGGTTTGATGTGTGGAAAAATAAATTGACGTTTCTGCAATCAAATGCAAATTAAAATCTATTGCTAATATTCATCCCAAAATCGTATTTATAGTTCAGGGAGAATTTTTTAAGTTTCACCTGCCTGCTGACCAAAGTAGCTCTGTTGTAAATGGTGGCAAATTTCCTGGTTACTGCCAGCCCACAGTGCAATTCAAGCACATGCTAGGGCATTTACCTCTACCGTGACTTTATCTTGTAACATTAGAAAAGTTGCTTTGTGCACCCGGTTTTGAATGCATGTTGAATTGGCCAGTTTTTGTGTTAGAGGAGTATGGTCATGGGAAAATGCACTCGCAACTCCTGTGGTTATTGTAGGGGCTAGAGGTAGACAGAAGTTGCTTTGTGGTATCTGTACTTTTGGTCATTTCAGATTTTACTGCTGTCACAATTTAAGTGAAAAAGTAAAATCAAATACAGCCAGACCTGTCGTATGTCAGTTTAGATTTCATGTGCTACTATATTTAAAAAGAAAGGCTTTAACTAATGCTCAAGGTTCACACTCAGTAAGCGGACCTCCCAAGTGTCACTCACTTTAAAAATGTATCCCACTGTAATGTACATTACTCTTGGAAAAATATAAAACACAGCTCCATATGTTTGAATGGGTCTGCATTTTATGTCACTCCTGATGTTTTGTCAATGTTGGCAGCTGTAAAGGGGCAATTTGTAAACCATCCCTTTCTAAAGCTGCTTTTATTTCTAAGCTTCCTCTGTGACATTTCATGCAGCATGTAATAGCTACTATCTGTTCTTTACTGTTGAGTCCATATTATTCACTTTATTAATGCACTATTAGGCCCAATCTTTCTCATTTGGGCCAGATTTTGGTGTAGCAGGGCATCTAATGGCGTCTGCCATTAGTTAGACTTGTCCTTGCATGTTTCGGTTCTTAAATTTTTTGCATGGAAAGTTGCTGAAAGCGCGAGCTGATAACACAGCGAGAGAAACCGGGCATCTGGGACCTGAGTGAACAGGGAAAACAACTGTGTACCTCCTCAACCAATCAGATTGAAGGATTGTGAAATTAACAGCACAAGGCCTGAGCAGGAAGCATAAATTAGAGTGGGTGCAGTCAATGCTAAATCAGGTACAGAAAGAAATAGAGAGGGAGAGAAAGATTGAATTAAGAGAGAGAAAAGAGACGGAAAGGAAAAGTAACAATTAAAATTTTACATTTTTAATATCTCCCAACAACAATTAAAACCTGAGAGATTTAGACTCCTCAGTTGTAACAGTTAATTTTCAGTGCCAGAGAGGTTGACTGGCAGTAATTAACACTTATTATGTTGTTAAAGGGTACTTAGACTGTCATGGACAAGACTTAACTTTCTGTGGCGAGTTTAGTTCGTATCTACTACAAAATACAGCAACTTCACGCCAGTCAATGCAGTTGAATGGTGAGGCAGCCAGAGAGATGCAGTTTTCGTGAAGCTAATGGTGGAGCGGTGCAACTCGGACAGCAACTTTTGGATATTCACATTTAACCACATACTGTATTTGCACATAATTAATGGCGAGCGCCATTAGCCTCACCATTATTTTGAGAGCAAAATCTGGGCCATTGTGCTCTTCAGCCTAGACTAGTCTACAGTAAGCACCAAGTGACACATGTTTGCTTATATGGAAATTATGAAAACACCAAACAGTATTTATCTCCTGTAGGGCTTACATGGGGAACTTTGGACCAACTACAAGCCTTTAATGGAGTTCTTGACACAAATATCGCAACAGATTTAATGTGGGTTCTATCCATATAGCACTCTACATTGTACAGTGCTTTCAGATTAAAGCACAAACACACAAGGTCTGCTACAGTTCTTGGAGTGTTGAGCCATTTATTGTTAGGGCAGAATTACTTTTAATTTAGTTGCAGAAACAGCTGTGGTACATTTCCTGGTAATCTTTCACGATCAACACAAAACAACTGTGCCTTTCCTTAGTCTGTGAAATTTGAAGCATTTGATTGTAAATATTTCTTTTAGGTAAAATTTCAGCAGTTTGTTATGGCAGTAAGTTAGGAGTCCCTGTAGATTGTCTGTAACAGACAGTAACTTCAATCAGTACCTGCATGTCAAGCACATCTTTTATGATTTATGACAAATAGTGGTAATGGTGCTTGGAAATGGCTTTTTTTTTTAATAATCTGTTTTTTGGTTTTTTCCTCCTTGATGTGATTTTCATTTTATAGGAGCAGATTTTACTTTTTTTTTAAAGTGGATACATTTCTCAGCCCTTTTTTTTTTAAAAAGAGTAAGGGCCTTTGAAATTGCCAAAACAGGTTTTATTAGATGCTTAAAAAGATGTATTGAAATCATAAATATTTTGTATTGTATTTTGGTTAGTATTTAATTCTGTTTCATCTATTAGTAGTAGATTGGGAGAGACTCTGGAATAACATTTCAGTGCATTTTACATGTTGTGACATACCGTTATGCTTAATTTCCAGTGATATACTGCTGGGACAGAATGTGCTGAATTGCTGCTTCAGTTTACATGGATGGCACCTAGTTCTGCCAGACCCCATCAACTAAAACACTTTCATCTTTGTGCCTTTTAAAATCTCAAATAACTATCAAATATTCACTAAGGGCCTATCTGTCCAGTGAGCAAAAACCCAAGGCATCAAGTCTAACCCAGGGCAGGGATCATCCTTGTTGTCCTTCTCTGTCCCTTTTCCAGAGTCACAATGACCTCTTGAGGTGGGAGGGGGGGGGTCCAAAATTGGACACATTACTCCAAATGAGGTTGTAACAAAGCCTTCTCTACCCCTGTTACTATGGTCCTAATTTAATCATCTGGGCAATACAGCTTTGGCTGCAGCCTCTTGGCACTATGCATTTAAGGAGAAACTAGATAAGCACATGAAGGAGAAAGCAATAAAAGGATATGCTGATAGGGTTAGAGGGATGGGAGAGGCTCGTGTGGAGCATAAACGCCGGCATTGACCAGTTGGGCCGAATGGCCTGTTTCTGTGCTGTAGACTTGATGAAATTCTATGACCCTGAACTGTGAGGGAGCAGTCAAGGATCAATCCCAATTTTTTTCCTTATTAACCTTCAGCCTACACCTAGTCATGTTATATCCTGTGCCCTTATTACATGTAACTATGTACATAACTA
Organism: Somniosus microcephalus; assembly: GCF_052327205.1. NCBI lineage: Eukaryota > Metazoa > Chordata > Chondrichthyes > Squaliformes > Somniosidae > Somniosus > Somniosus microcephalus. Next base: position 216,919,367 of record NC_140988.1, on the reverse strand, counting down.
CACTTACAGGAACCCTCACAACATTCAAGAAGCATTTAGATGAGCACTTGAAATGCCGTAGCATACAAGGCTACGGACCAAGTGCTGGAAAATGGGATTAGAATAGATAGGGCTTGATGGCCGGCGCAGACACGATGGGCCGAAGGGCCTCTTCCTGTGCTATATAACTCTATGACCCTATGAATGGCATTTGCCAGTCTTGGGCCCACTTGCCTAATCTATCAAAATCCAGTTGCAATCTGTTTCATTCTTCTAAGTTACTGACTCTAACACACACTTTATTCTCATCTGCAAATTACTGTTCTGTCTATGCCCTCCTGCAGATCATTGAATATAATGAACAGAAAGGTGCCCCAGCACTGAAGACTGGGACACGCCACTCATGACTGGACCCCAGGGGAAGCTGTCCCATTTAAAATCCCCTATGATGCCCTATCCAATATTTATCCCTTTCCCCTTTTTACCCCCATATTATGCAATTTTTTGGGGGGACAATCCTTCATGTGACATATTATGGAAATCCAAGTGGTTGCTGTCTACTGGTTTTCCTTGGTCCATTGTTCCAGTAACCTCACCAAAATATTGGATCAGATGTGTCAAAGAATGCCCTCTGCATTCTGAAGCCATGTTGAGTATCCATTATAACACTTGCATGTTGTAAGTGCTCATTTACAGCATTTCTTGTGGTCAGTACAACAAACTTCTCCACCACAGAGGTAAGCTGACAGATGCACCTCTCCCATGTTTTCTGCTCCACAACGATGGCTTATAGCACCAGCACAAGAAGAAATGAGAAAATTATGGTTTCATTGTCACAAATCTTTTATTTGGAATTGTGCTAGTTGCAAATTGCAGCTATGCCACAGGATTATGGAAATTGGATTGAAGATGGTCCTTTTAGTGGTTTAGCCAGTGAGGAAATGATTTGTAATGGTGTTCACATCAGGTTTTTAGAATCCTCACACCCTTCCCTTTTTATGTTGGAAGAACTGACATTTGTAATCCATTTAACCAGACAAATTCTTTGACGGGCAAGGCCTTGGGTGAAAATTCTGCCATTTTTTTCAAGTCTCCAGTTTTGTTGCTTTAAAAGATGATGATTTATCAGTTTTCACTAAACTTTTTCCTTAAAGTGTAAACTAGTTTACTTTTTTCAAATTATTTCACAGACAACAAGGGAAGCCCTGATCCACCACTGCAATACTCTAGGTGATGCTTTGCGTAAGGACAACGACTTTGCACTGATTATTGATGGGAAAACCCTCAAATATGCCCTGACATTTGGAGTGCGACAGTCCTTTTTGGATCTTGCTTTGTCTTGCAAAGCAGTCATCTGCTGCCGGTAAGCTGGAATGTGAACATTTTGTGATTGCTATGTTGATTTTAAGTTAAAAATTAAATCCTGATTCTTGCAAGAAGAAAATGGTCCACTTCCTTTGTCAGTTGCATGTAGTTAAGTATATTAAAGCAATATGTTGCACATCTTTCGACTTGAGGGTGAGGTAGGAGACATGAGAACAAAATGGGATAATATTCTATGGCTGTGAAATTCGGCACCTTAGCACTGGTAGTTATGGCCGGTTTGTAGAAAAAAAATGGCGGCCGCCTTGCTTCTGCCGACTTCCAGCGCAGCCCGCGCTGGTCGCCGTCTTGATGAGGGTGATGGCGCGGGCGGGATGTGCGTACGTATGCAGATCGTGACATCAGTCAGCGTATAACACTGTTTTGACGCACAACCTGCCATTTTCAATGTTGTCGCTTCAATCAACGCCCTCTACTAAACATGAATAGCTTAACATGCGTTCAGCTGCACGAGGGCCCTCCCACCAGCACTATTTAAAGGGATACATCCAACTTGCAAGTAAGTTGATTATTTCTCTTCTACTGACTCTTACAGAATTTATCTGAATACTGGCTTGCTGGAAGACATTTATAAAGTTGTTAAAGTGTGCAGGGAGTGCTGCTGGACGTTGGGAAGGTGTTGGCTGTTACTGTAAAGCCTCTGAGTACACGACTTGCTCCCAGTCATGGGGGCTCTAGTTGCAGTCCCCCCACACTGCAGCATGACAGGGAGATGGAGCAGAGGCAGGAAAGACCAGCTGCTCACAGAGGGAGGGGAAGGAGGGCTCTCAGCAGGAGTCCTTATCCACCTAGGCTCTTCAGGGAGCACTTCTACCTGCACCTAAGCCAGGAGCAGTGTGTTCGGCGGCTCCGCTTCGCCAAAGAGGTGGTCATAGAACTCTGCCACGTCTTGGAACCAGACCTGCAGCCTCAGAACAGGGCGATGACAGCTCTGCCAGTGGCCCTCAAGGTGACCGTGGCCCTGAATGTTTTCACGGATCCTTCCAGTCTGCAGCAGGAGACACCGCTAACATCTCGCAGTTCGCCGTCCATCACTGCATCCGGTGGGTCACAGAGGCTCTCTACACCAGAAGAAGGGACTTCATTGTCTTCTCTCTAAACAGAAAGAAGCTGGAGGAGCACGCACGTGGCTTTGCCAGGATATCGGGCTTCCCCATGGTGAAGGGTGCCATCGACTGCACACACATGGCTTTGCGGGCGCCGCATCACAATGCTGAGATGTACCGTAACTGCAAAGGCTGCCACTCACTCAATGTGCAGTTAGTGTGAGACCACGCCCAGCCCATCATGATGGTGAATGCCCGGTATCCTGGCAGCAGCCATGATGCCTTCATCCTGTGCCAGCAATTTTCCAGCCACCACGTCGAGCCCGAGGGTGGCTGCTCGGCGACCAGGGCCCTCCGCTGTACACCTGGCTGATGACTCCCCTCTGCAACCCCACCACTCGTCGCCAGCAATCGTATAATGACGTCTATGCTGCCACGAGGAACGTCATCGAGCAGACCATCAGGGTGCTCAAGCAATGGTTGCGCTGCCTTGACTGCTGCGGAGGAGCTCTCCAGTACTCACCGGAGTGGGTGTCCCAATTCCTGGTGGTCGGCTGCATCCTCCACAACTTGGCCATCACGAGGGTGCAACCTTTGCCACCGTGGGTTCCACGACCACCTCAGGAGGAAGAGGCGGAGGAGGTAGCCTGCAAATCCCCGTTACAGACGGGCTGTCCGTGAACACATCATCAGACTCCGGCTCCCCTGAATGAAACACCAGATCCCCATTGCTCAACACTTCCCCGCCTTACCATCCCTCTGTCACGGAACATCACAGCGTCCTCTTGGCCACAAAACAAACATTCCAAACATAATTTAGAAATGATTAATTCCAAAGCTACATTACAAAGTCAACTAATCGCCCTTGTTCATTCCCTTCGTGTCTGTCCTTCGTGTGCCTTTGCCTATCCTAGCGCTCCTACAAAGTGCTACCCCAATGGCTGCAGCATGGCTTTTCGTGGGGGAAACCGCAGATGGCCTTGCGGGACGACCTCAAGCTGCTCCGGGCCTAGAAGGCCCAGCTGTGGACTGCACCACATTGGCATAAGCAGTGGCTGGCTGGCTGACGGGCAACAGCAATGTCACTGGTGGAGTAACGGTGATGGAAGTACGAATGCTGTCATCCTGAGAGAAGAAAAGAAAAGAAAGACTTGCATTTATATAGAGCCTTTCATGACCACCGGACGTCTCGAAGCGCTTTACAGCCAATTAAGTACTTTTGAAGTGGAGTCACTGTTGTAATGTGGGAAACATGGCAGCCAATTTGTGAACAGCAAGGACCCACAAATAGCAATGTGCTAATGACCAGATAATCTGTTTTTGTTAGAGGACAGCAGGTTCGTGCTCCATGGAGCCACTGCTACTCCTCCGGGGTGGCGCCTCAGCAATCCTAGTAATCTGTTGGAGGACAGATTGCTGGACTGCTGTGAGACCCGTCAAGCCCCTATCCACACTTGTAAAAGCAGCTATGATGAAAGTAGTCTGAGCTTCCACTGCAGCACTCAGACGTTGGGTCGCTTCTGCTTGTGCTGCAGTGGAAGCAGCGACCTCGACCATCACACCCAGTATCATGGTTGGGTCGACAAGTGCTCTAATGAAGTTGCCCATCACTTCCATCCTAGAAATCATGGGCTCCAAGCTCTGTGCAAAGCCCTGTGCAAGGTTGGTGCCAGACTCCTCTATTATGTCCGTGAATGATTGAGACACGGACAGCAGGAGTTGAACAAAACAAGTCTTTACTGATGGGCGTCAATAGTGAAACTGAAAACAACAGAGGCTCACTAGCGCCTTTTATACAGGGGTGGTCACTGCCGGTACTGCAGTCTGAGACCAGTTATTCTCTTAAAGGTACATACTCAACAATTCCTCCCCTTTTAGATAAACAGTACATAACATTCATTTAACAACTAAATGATAACTAATTACAATTGCTAGATACATTGGTTAAGTTTAAGCAATTATAAGTTCAGTCTTTGAGGAGGCTTCCTGATTCTGTCTGGATAACGCCTCTTTGGGGTATCAGGTTCTTCTGGCAATGTTGAGTCGGGATCAATGTCGTTGTTTGGTTCATCTGCTTCCAATATTACCGGTTCTGCGGTAGCTGCAATTGGTACGTCGATTTCATTGCCAGGTGTATCAGATCGTGGTGTGGAGTTGACGTTTTCCAGTGACTCTAGAATCTGGTCAGCATGGCGTCTTACAATGCTCTCCCCAACGTCCACGGTATACATGAGAGGTCCTTGCCATGTACAAATTGTTCCTGGCTGCCATTTCTCAGTGCGGTAGTCCCGGGCCAAAACTGGTTGACCTATCTTAAAACTCCTGGTCGGCCTTTCATTCATATTCTGAAACTGCCTGTTCTCCACATCTCTTCGGATGTTTGGCTTAACCAAATCCAAGCGGCATCGTAGTCTTCGATTGAAGAACATCATGGCTGGAGTTTGGTTGGTAACCACATGTGTCGCATTCCGGTAGGCAAACAAGAAGTTGTCCACCTTGTGTTGTAGGGGTATATCTTCATTACACATTGCCTTGATAGCCTTCTTGAATGTTTGGACAAACCTCTCGGCCAATCCATTAGTGGCTGGATGATATGGGGCAGATGTGTAATGCTTAACACCATTGTTCTTTAAGAACCTCCGGAACTCTTCAGACACAAACTGTGGTCCATTGTCAGAGCAAATCTGTTCAGGCAGCCCATTCCTGGCGAATATGGCTTGTAAAACTGTGATAGTTTTTTACGTGGTGGTTGAGGACATTTTTATTACCTCTGGCCACTTTGAATGTGCATCCACCACAATTAAAAACATCGAGTCCATGAAGCGACCAGCAAAATCAATGTGCATCCTTTGCCATGGAGATGAGGGCCACTCCCATGGATGTAGAGGGGCTTGTGGTGGGGCGTTTTGGACCTTCTGGCATCCTGCACAGCTCTTGGTCATCTCTTCGATTCCCGGCCACCACACAAACGCTCTGGCTAAGTTCTTCATTTTTACCCCACCCAGATGACCCTCATGAAGCTCATTGAGCACGCTATCCATCAACTTTGGTGGAATTACTACTCTGGATCCACACATCAAGGTCCCTCTGCACACTGACAGCTGTTCTCTTCTCGGCGAGAATGCTGGCAGCAGTGGTTCGCCATATGCTGGCCATCCCTTCACCGTTAAATCATAGACCCGTGATAGTGTCGGGTCATTCCGTGTTTCCTTTTCTATGTTTGCATTCGTCACAGGGAGACATTCGACTATGGCCGAGTGGAATAACTCCATTGGATCCACTGCAAGGTCGTCTTCTTCCACCGTCGGCAATGGTAGGCGTGACAATCCATCAGCATTCCCATGCTGTTTAGTTCCTTTGTACTCGATGTCATATTGGTGTGCCCCTAGGAAAAGGGACCACCTCTGCAGCCGTTGTGCTGCCATTATCGGTACGCCCTTCTGAGGGTTGAAAATGGAGACGAGGTTGATGATCGGTTAGTAGAGTAAATTTTTGACCGTGCAGGTAGTGATTGAACTTCTTCACCCCCCACACTAGGCCGAGGGCCTCTCTGTCAATCTGGGCGTAGTTACGCTCGGCAGAAGTTAACGAGCGTGACGCAAAAGCTATCGGCCTCTCTAAACCATCAAGGAATTTATGTGACAGTACCGCCCCAATGCCGTAGGGAGACGCATCACATGCCAGTCTGATCGGCAGTGCTGGGTTGTAGTGAGCCAATGCTTCCCTTGAAGTGATTAAGTCCTTACTCTTCTGAAAGGCCCGCTTACAATCATCGCTCCATTTCCATGCTACCCCCGTTCGTAGCAGGGCGTTCAGTGGGTGCAGAATTGTCGACAAATTCGGCAAAAACTTATGGTAGTAATTCACCAATCCGAGGAATGACCTCAGTTGCGACACATTTTCAGGCGCTGGGGCCTTAACAACCGCTTCAATTTTGTCAGGGGACTTATGTAACCCCTCTTCATCAATCACGTGGCCACAATACGATATCTGTTTCTTAAAAAACTCGCACTTGGGGCGGTTGGCTCGTAGCCCATGTTCCCGTAGTCTAGTGAGCACCTGTTCTAGGTTGTTAAGGTGTTCACTGTCATCTTCACCTGTCACAAGGATGTCGTCCAAGTAACAGAGTCCCCGGAATACCTTGCAGGACTTGTTCCATCGCTCTTTGCCATATCGCCGGAGCCGATGCTACTCTGAATACCAATCGATGATACTGGTAAAGACCTTTGTGAGTGTTTATCATGAGATACTTCCTAGAGGACTCTTCAACCTCCATCTGCAAATATGCTTGTGCTAGGTCAATTTTTGGAAAACGCTTCCCTCCAGACAGTGAGGCGAAGATGTCTTCTATCCTTGGAAGAGGATATTGTACTGTGTGAAGGACTGGGTTAACCGTCACCTTGAAATCCCCACAGATGCGAATCTTCCTTGGCTCCCCGGACTTATTGCTTAACGTTTTCTTCATGACAGGAACGATGGGTGTCGCCCACTCGCTCCAGTCGACCTTAGACAACATGCCTGCCTTCTCCAGATTCTCCAGCTCTGCCTCGACGGCTGGGCGAATTGCATATGGTACCGGTCTTGCTTTGAAAAACTTGGGAACTGCATTCTCTTCTATTTTTATTGAGGCGGTTACGCCTTTAAGCGCGCCCAGTTCTTGTTGAAATACCTCTTTGGCGTTAGCTAAGATTGTTGACAATCGTCCAGGAGTGACGTCTTCATCTTTTTTACCGTCCACCGTCATTGCATGAATGGAGTGCCAATCTAAGTTTATCTTCCTGATCCATTCACGTCCCAAAAACGGTGGTCCACCATTTGGCAGTATGTAGAGATACAATTTCCGTATTTTCTTGCCGTTGTATTCGACAGGCACCCTTATTTTTCCTCTGGGGTATACTTTTTGCCCCGTATACGTCGCCAAGACGATGGATGTCTCTCTCAAGGGTATGTGTGAGAATAGCCGCTCGTAGTCTCGTCGATTCATGACGGTTAGCGCTGATCCTGTATCCAATTCCATTTTAACTTGGGACCCTGCTATCGTGAGGGTGACCCAAATGGTTCGGTGATCCTCTTTTGCGATTGCATTGTGAAGTTTGAGACAGCTTAGTCTCCTGTTCCCGGATTCACTATCGCTCATCTGGTCTTCGGAACTACTGTCCGTCATCTTTTGTACTTTCTTGTACGGTCCCTTAGTAGCCTTTTTGTTGTCGCTGGTCGTCTTCCCAGACCTGCAAACTCGTGCAATGTGTCACATCTTTCCGCATTGCCTGCATATTTTGTCTTTGGACCAGCAGTCCTTCTGGTCATGGTTAGTTCTGCCGCAGCGATAACATTTTGCAAATCCCCGTGTCATTTCGTGGGTGCCGTATTCCTGTGGCTTTTGTTGAATTTCTGCAGCTCCCCTGGCTGCTGCTTCATACGATACTGCCACGCTGAAAGCCTTATCTAGCGTCAGCTCTTTCTCTGATAGTAACTTCTTCTGTGTTCCTTCACTCAGGAGTCCACAGACAAATTTGTCCCGTAGGGTATCTGCCAGTCCTTCTCCGAACTGGCAGTGCTTTGATAGCTTGCGTAGTTCCGTAAGGTACTCCGCATTGCTCTCATCTTTATGCTGAGTTCTCCTGTGGAATTTAAATCTTTCTGCTATCAACAGTGGTGCAGGGTTTAGGTGTTCCTGTAGGACAGCAACAATTTCGTTAAAACTCTTCGCCTTCGGTTTGGCTGGAGTAATCAGGTCCCGCAATAGGCCGTACGTTCTAGCGCCCATTAAGTTTAGCAATGCCGATGCCTTTTTCTCATCAGCTATTTCGTTTGCCTCGAAATATATCTCGACTCTTTCCACATACGTGGTCCAGTCCCCTCTTGTATTATCAAAAGCAGTGATACAGCCAGTCTTCGGCATCTTGCAAATCTAAAATGGCGCCTCCCGCGCTTTGCCTTCTTCCCCGCTGTTGCTAGCGCTGCTTTCCGCGGTTCCCGTTGCAACCTGCAGCTCCTCGCAGTTTCTTGCGCGTTTAATATTTTTTTTATTATTTTCCCGTCGTGGAACAACCCTGTGGGACTCTTGCCTCCCTCTTCTCGGGTCTATACGCAGCCCGGCTTCGTAGCACCGGCCGTGCCCTGTGTGCTCCACCCTCTCTCTTCCCAACAACACTGCTCGGCCCCGTTGCAAGCCACCCGCTCGAGTTCGCGACCGCCGCAGCCCCGGAAGGATCAGTGTACTACCTGCCACCAGCCCGATTAGCTGAAGCACCGTCGACTGGAACCAGGCCCCGCTTCCGACAGCTTCTCCAGCAATCTTCAACTCCGCTAACACAGGGGCGGATGCCCACGGTCGACGCCCGTTTCTGCTGCCTCTTACTTTCTTTTCTTTCTGGCCTCGACCTCTGCTCACTTCGCTGTAGGAATGGATCCCACGAGGTGGTGCAGACTGTAGGTAGGTTCGTATCTGCTCGTCGCCAGTATTATGTCCGTGAATGATTGAGACACGGACAGCAGGAGTTGAACAACAAGTCTTTACTGATGGGAGTCAATAGTGAAACTGAAAACAACAGAGGCTCACTAGCGCCTTTTATACAGGGGTGGTCACTGCCGGTACTGCAGTCTGAGACCAGTTATTCTCTTAAAGGTACATACACAACATCCTCCATGCTCCATGACAGTGACAAGAGGCTGTCTGTAGGCCTGCCATTGCACCAAGCATTTCTGTGTGCTTGCCCATCACCCTTCCACTGAAGGCCGCCTCATTGAAGTCCTCATCTGAGTCCTCTACAGCAGAACTCGTGTGTGCCCTCGCACTCTGGGGAGCTGGCACCTGCGCTGCCCTTTCCCCCTACCCTGGCTGCAGCCCACTCATGCCCGGTGACTCACCACATGCAGATCCCGCCTCTATACTACCCTCCTAAAGTTAGTGCAGTACCATTTTCTGAGTCGGGAGTGTTAGATCGAGTGATGATGTCTCTCTTTCTCTATCACGCTCCTCCTCTAGTTCTTCATGCACAGGCTGAGCTGGTTGGAGTTCTTGGGTATCTGAAAAGAGAAAGTCACAAGGGGAGGGTTGTGGTGAGGGGAGGGGGGAAAGCAAGATGCACCTGCTTACACCATCAGCAGATTGTAAGTGAGAAGAGATTGTGGGATGAGGGAAATGGGATGTGAGAAAAAGGATTAGGTATATACCTACAGTCATCATCAATGCTTTCAGCCTCGCCAATCGTGGCCTCAGTGATGGCCCCTCCAATTATATTCAGAACTGTCTCCTCCAGCTGGGTCAGGTTCTGCAGCCATGCCTGTTGGCGCATAACTGACGTCAGCAGGAGCTATCTTGACCTGCAAGAGAAAGGGAAGTGTGTCAGTGAGTGTGGTATAATGTGTTTGGGTGATGTGTCTCTCATGATTGTATAGCTGGCATTGTGTGCAAGGCAAGATATGGGTGTGAGGCTTGCAACAGTGGTAAGTGGGTGAGGTGAAGCTATGAATTTGGGGTATGAATCGTGATTGATAGAGACTGTTGGTAGGTGAGTGATGAATTGAGCAGTGTGTGCAGTTGGTGGGATATGGCATTTGAAGATGCATTCACTCACCTTGACCGCTCGTGTGAGATTATTAAACTTCTGCCGGCACTGGATCCAGGTCTCTCAGGGGGGAAAGACTGGTGGCACTGACTGCTTCAGCAATCTGTTTCCACTTCCTTCGTACAATCTACCTAGAGGGCCTCCTGCCACACTGCGGGTAGAGGGCCTGTCTCCTCCTATCGACCGCCTGCACTAAGGCCCCCAGTGTGGTGTCCGAGGTGCCCTTTCTCTGCCCTGTTGCAACATTGGTACCTTCCCCTTTCCTTAGCTCCACTAAGAATGAGGTGCTTCTTTCAGAAAGCACCTCCCCTTTAAAAAGTGCAGACAGCGTTTCACTCTGCAGACAACCTTTAATTAGAGATCAGACTTCCCACGAAATTGGGCCCCTGCTGAGCGCTGAGCCAACGAGCAGCACGTTTAGCTTTAGGCTCAGTGCTTCAATCATGTTAATTAGCAGACACGACGTTTCATGTGCAGCCTGAATTATGTTCAACAGGCTCACATTGCAGCCTGCTTTTGGGCCTCATCAAATTTAGCCCCCTTTGTCTCTTGCATTTTAGCACAAAATGGCATTTTACGGTGATTGAAAAGAATTTTAAAATGTGCAGTGGAAATTGTGTAATAAAGTGGGACATTTTAATCATATGTTTACTTTGAAAGAAAGCCAAATGTGCTATATAGCATCTGCTGATCAGGAGAAATCAACCTCATAAGTGGGAGCAGCCTTACTCTAGTGGTTTAAAAAAAAAAGAAATGTAATCTGATTCGTAAGGGCAAATTTTCTAATTGTGCAGTCATGAAACCTTGTCTATTGATGGGCTGAAGCCCCGCGGTTGGAAAATTTACCCTTTCAAGTCATCAAGTTCCTTAATTCTATTTTTTAACACTTGGACATTTCATCTGCCAGCGTTTATTTTGGTGGGATTTGCTACATGTGTACCCATTCCAAAAGAACAACGTGTGACGGAGCCACTAAGGGACTCCAATCATCATTGTATATAATTCCCTTTAATAATATGTTGGCTGTAGCCTGAGTCTGTATCTTTGTTTTCACTGTTTACATGTACAGAGCGCGATCACTTTAATAGCGCGGGTAAATGCGATGACGTCACGCCGTTCATCACGTGATCCCCCACCGGTGGGAAAAACGTGATGACGTCAGCCATGGGACCGCCCTAGCAGTCCTCGTGGAGCCTCCGAACTGACTAGACCTATATTCGATGTTCTCCTGTAGTTATCCGTTAAACTCTGTTAGTTTTCATTAAACCTCGTTTATTTGATCGCCTGAGTGGACCTCAGTCTTTTGAATAGGAATTAGACATTCCTACATTGGTGACCCCGACTTTTGCGAACGGTTTTCGCAGAAGTTACTGAACATGGAATCGAATGCCATTGCTTTGAAGCTACCACAGTTCTGGGAGCAACAGCCAGCTGCGTGGTTCATCCAGGCTGAAGCCCAGTTCACAATCAGGAACATCGTTGCGGATCAGACCCGTTACTATCACGTGGTCTCCGCCCTCGACAGCGCCACAGCCTCGCGGATCGTCAGCCTGCTTGGTAATCGACCAGAAGATCGCAAGTATGATACGATAAAGGCGCGGTTGTTACAGGTCTTCGGGCTAACTAAGTCGGAGCGCGCCCGCCGGCTGCTCAATATGCCCGGCCTCGGGGACTCCAAGCCGTCCGAGCTCATGAGCCAAATGCTCACGCTCCTGGGTTCCGAACCGGAATGCTTCCATTTCAGGGAGCTATTCCTCAGCCAGCTACCGGAGCAAGTTCAGGCTGCCCTAGCCAGGTTGGAAGTCACCGACTGCGCAGAGCTGGCTGCCGAAGCGGACAAGATCTTTGCGGTGACACAGCAGTACTGCGCTGCCACGAGGCGCCCATCCCCCGCAGACGCCGCTCCAGCCCCTCAACCTGCAGCGTTGTGCTTCTACCACGCCTGTTTTGGCGCGAAAGCAAGATGCTGCCGCCCTCCCTGCAGCTTTTCGCTCAAAAAAAAAAAACAAAAAAAAAAAAAACAACAGCCACCCTGTCGAAAGAGGACCGGTTATAACGAGCGCCCCGCGGCTGTGATGGCAATCGGTAATTCGGGAAAACTCCTCTTCATCAACGACTCCCTACCTGGTCGACGTTTCCTTTGCGATACCGGGGCGCAGTGTAGCATCCTACCCGCGTCAGATCTTGATCTACAAGTTGGGGGGCACGGCCCCTCCCTCCAGGCGGCTAATGGCGGGGCCATTCGGACCTTTCGAAGCCAGCGGGTCCAGGTGTGCTTCGGCGGCCAGCGGTTTTACTGGGATTTCATCACGGCCAAAGTCTCTCGAGCCATCCTCGGGGCGGATTTTTTGTGCGCCAACGGCCTCCTGGTGACTGCACGGCACCGCCGGTTGATCAATGTGGCCACTTTTCACTCCATCCCGTGCTACTGTCTCCTGCGCGTCCCCACCTCTGGATGACTTCACTCGCCTCCTCGGAGATTTCCCAGACCTGACCAGACCCACTTTCTCTTCCATGGCCACGAAACATGGTGTCGAACATCACATCACCACTACTGGCTCCCCAGTCTACGCACGGGCCCGGTGCCTCGAACCTGGCAAGCTCGCGGCTGCGAAAGCAGAGTTCGACATGATAGAGCGGCTAGGGATTATTCGCCGGTCGAATAGTCCCTGGTCTTCGCCTTTCCACATTGTTCCGAAACCTGGCGGCGGATGGCAGCCTTGCGGCGACTACCGACGCCTGAACGACGCCACTACTCCTGATCGGTACCCGATCCCTCATATTCAGGATTTCTCTGCACATTTGGCGGGAAATACCATTTTTTCAAAAGTCGACCTTGTCCGTGGCTACCACCAGGTCCCCGTCCACCCACAAGTCATTCCGAAAACTGCAGTCATCACCCCATTCGGCCTGTTTGAGTTTCTGCGGCTGTCGTTTGGATTGAAGAACGCTGCACAGGCTTTCCAGCGCTTGATGGACTCCGTGCTTCGGGACCTCAAGTTTCTATTCGTCTACCTCGACGACATCCTCATCGCCAGCCCTAATAAAGAGGAGCACATCTGCCATTTGCGCACCCTCTTTAGACGCCTCAGTCAACACGGCTTGATCATCAACCCGGCCAAGTGCCAGTTTGGCCTGCAGCAGATTGATTTTTTAGGCCATCGCATCACATCAGACGGCGCAATTCCCCTGCAAACGAAGGTGGAGGCAGTTACTTCATTCCCGCGCCCGCAGTCCGTCAAGGCCGTGCAGGAGTTCCTCGGGATGGTAAATTTTTATCACCGGTTCGCCCCTAATGCAGCTGTGCTCGTGCAGCCCCTGTACGAGGCCCTCAAGGGCAAGTCCGGCAAGGAATCCGATCAGCTGGACGGTCAAAATGGCGTTCGTCGACACAAAAGGCGCTTCAGCCAATGCAACCATGCTGGCACACCCGCTGCCAGGTGCCACCATCGCCCTTACCACTGATACGTCAGACTACGCCATCGGTGCAGTGCAAGAACAGTGGGTGCATGGGACGTGGCAACCGCTGGCATTTTTCAGCCGTCAGCTACGGCGAAACGAACGAAAGTACAGCACGTTCGACCGGGAGTTGCTGGCTCTTTTTCTGGCCATCCGCCATTTCCGGTTCTTGCTAGCGGGACGTCCATTCACGGCTTTTGTGGACCATAAGCCACTAACGTTCGCTATGGCCAAGACCGCTGAACCGTGGTCAGCTCGGCAACAACGTCAGTTGACGTTTATCTCAGAATTCACCACTGACATTCAGCATGTGTCCGGTAAGGATAACCTGGTGGCGGATTGCCTCTCCCGCGCGACCGTTCATGCAGTCCAGCTCGGCATCGACTACGCCCTCATGGCTGCGGATCAAGCCTCGGATCTGGAGGTCCAGTCTTACAGAACCAACCCCTCTAGCCTCCAAGCGGCCGACGTCAAATTCCATGCCGCGGGCACTACGCTACTCTGCGACGTCTCCGTAGGAGATCCTCGCCCTATCGTCCCGGTCGCCTGGTGCCGAAAAGTTTTTGACACCATCCACGGGTTGTCGCACCCTGGCATGAAGGCCTCGCAACGGCTGATGTCGTCCAAATTCGTGTGGCGGGGCATGCACATGGATGTTCGCGACTGGGCCAACACCTGCGTGGTCTGCCAAAAGGCCAAGGTGCAGCGTCACGTCAAGGCTCCATTGGCCACTTTTGCCGTTCCGGAACGTAGGTTTGATCATGTGTATGTGGACCTGGTGGGGCCACTTCTGCCTTCGCATGGGTTTGCTCATCTTCTTACAATGATGGACCGCACCACTTGATGGCCGGAGGCGGTTCCTCTGTCTTCCACCACTTCCGCAGACGTCGCCAGGGCATTCATCTCCTCCTCTTGGGTCGCCCGCTTCGGAGTACCGGCGGACATCTCGTCCGATCGTCGGCCGCAGTTTTCGTCGGAGCTCTGGAACGCTGTGGCTCAGGGGCTCGGTGTCAAGCTACATCGCACCACCGCCTACCATCCACAGGCAAACGGCCTGTGTGAACGATTCCACAGGTCGCTCAAAGCCGCACTGCGAGCCAGCCTTCAAGGCGCGGGCTGGGTGGACAGGCTTCCATGGGTCCTTTTGGGTATTCGTACGGCACCTAAAGAAGATCTTCAATCGTCCTCGACGGAGCTCGTATATGGCCATCCGCTACGCGTACCAGGGGATTTCCTTCCGTCTCCAACAGAGCCATGGTCCGCGTCCCAGCAGCTCATCAGCCACCAGGAGGCAGCCCGAAGTTTCGCTCCAGTGCCTACGTCGCATCACAGCTTGCAGAGCTCCCACGTCCCAGCTGAGCTGAAGAACGCCGACTACATGTTTATCCGCCACGACGCTCATCAGGACTCGCTCAAACCCCCTTACACTGGTCCTTTCCGTGTGATAGAGCCGGGAGACAAATCTTTTTCGGTCGATGTCGGAGGTAAACCGGACCACATTTCGGTTGACCAGTTGAAGCCGGTTCACTTGGACCTTGACCGCCCAGTCGAGATCGCACAACCGCCGAAACGTGGCCGACCGCCCACAGTCGCCATGCCAGATCAAACTCAACCGTCCGCCAGCTCGCCCAACGTCCATCAGCTTCCACTTCAAGGCTACAGAAGTCGATCTGACAGGCTTGTCAGGCCTCCTCGCCGTTTTACTTTTGCTATTAAAGACAATTCTGGGGGGGGCGCATGTGGCGGAGCCACTAAGGGACTCCAATCAATTGTATATAATTCCCTTTAATAATATGTTGGCTGCAGCCTGAGTCTGTATCTTTGTTTTCACTGTTTACATGTACAGAGCGCGATCACTTTAATAGTGTGGGTAAACGCGATGACATCACGCCGTTCATCACGTGATCCCCCACCGGCGGGAAAAACGTGATGACGTCAGCCATGGGACCACCCTAGCAGTCCTCGTGGAGCCTCCGAACTGACTAGACCTATATTCGATGTTCTCCTGTAGTTATCCGTTAAACTCTGTTAGTTTTCATTAAACCTCGTTTATTTGATCACCTGAGTGGACCTCAGTCTTTTGGATAGGAACTAGACATTCCTACAAACGCATATTTAAATACACAGGCAAAATACTGTGCATGCTGGAAATCTGAAATAAAAACAGAAAATGCTGGAAATACTCAGCAGGTCAGGCAGTATCTGTGGAGAGAGGAAGAGTTACCGTTTCAGGCCTGTGATCGACCAAACTTCCACTCCACTCACCCCCCGCCCCCCCCACCCCCGCCAAACTTACTTGAGTTCTGATGGGCAACCATGGGCTGCCTGATTTTATGGAGGCCCGCAGCCACTTCCTGCCTGTTAATGACGTAAAAACTGTAATGTATCCTAATGTGATAATCATTGTTTACAACGGTAAATTTTTAAACTGTTGAATTGTTTTTACTTTGTTTTAACTTGCTTCTCTGTGGCTTGCTGCAGCTTTTGGGAAAATGGAAGTGGAAGCCAGGGAATGGGGCTGGGAGTCAGTCAGTGGGAAGAAAGATTCAATTGGGTGTGGTAGAACAAATTTGCCTCTGATTAAGGGTGACGAAGTAATGCACAAAAACGTAAACTGAATACACTATGAGCAGGACTTTTAAGATATATATATATGTATATATAAAACACAATTAACCTAAGCAACCAAGGTTTTGTATCTCTCTGATTTTCTTTCCTGTTTCACTTTATTCAGAGTTTCTCCTCTTCAGAAGTCAGAAATTGTTGAGATGGTGAAGAAACAGGTGAAAGTTATAACACTAGCAATAGGTGATGGAGCGAATGATGTGGGAATGATCCAGACGGCGCACGTTGGTGTTGGAATAAGTGGAAATGAGGGACTACAGGCAGCAAATTCTTCTGACTATTCTATAGCACAGGTAACTGAGTAAAAAATAATCATTTGATGTATAGGTAAACTTTAATAACCCTCAGTAGGTAGGGTAAATTTGAGATGTTTCAATGTCACTGGCATTACAAAATACAGCTAATTTTTATTGAACGCAGTTATTAGGGGTGATATTGTACCAAATGGTCCTTTACTGTTCTTGCCTCATGCTAACCACCCCAAACATGTCCACCTGATGGTATTGTCAACCATACTGTTGATCATTATACTATAATCATACCTTGAAGGGTCAAATAATCAACTCCAAAAATATGTTGTTTGTGTTCATACTTCAATTTACTGTCAATTTAACACTACTTTCTTAAACAGTTCAACTACAAGAGTCAGACTTTTCAAAAGTAAATCCAGTGATATTTAGTAGTAGTTATCATAATCTGGCAGTTTTATTTAAAACATCGAACACATTCTACTCCAAAAATTTGTGAACATGAAAACGGTTTATTTTTGAAATTTGTATAAAAGAGTATAATCTACATTGAAGAGGGGCAATGTTTGTCTTTATTTTAGTTATCTTTCACACTGATCATATCCTTCCCCAGGTTTTCCTCCTGTTTCCCTCCTAGCAGAGCAATTTCTCCAAAGACACTGGCCCAGTAGCAGCACCATACCAGTGCTGCATTCAGCATTTGCTCCCTTGTACTTTTCTAGCATTTTGATATTTAAATGATAATTCTCCCTCCCTAGTTCCCCTTGCTGATCTTTTAAATCTTTTTCTCCTTGTATCTGTCCAACTGGGCTGTCTCCCACTGTAAATCAGCCGGGAGAGTTTGCACTGAAGTCAGGAACAAGAGTTGCAATTTAAATATACATGCTGAAAGAGCAGAATAATAGGAATGTGCCAAGACTATGGATAGTCTTCCTTCTGGTTCCTGACATAAATTCAGGCTCCCACATTTGATTTGAAATTGGAAACAATCTGGCAGGTTAGATACAGCAAGAGGAAGTTTAACATCAATAGCAGGAGGCAGTTGAGAGTGAGTTGCCATTTAAATGCAGCAGTGCTGGAGGAGTGGAGCAACAGTGGATATGAATGTGCTGATTGAACCAGTTAGGTTTTTACGATAATCCGACAGCTTCATAGTCACTGTTGCTGATGCCAGCTTTTTATTTCCAGATTTTTTTTTAACTGATTTCAAAATCTCAAACTGCCGTGGTGAAATTTGAACACTCGTTCTCTGGATTACTAGTCCAGGAACATAACCACTACACTACCGTATTATGATATGACATTGTTGGTCTACTTTTGTATGTGTGCATTTTTGTTTGCATTACTGCATTGGCACTTTATAACCAAAACATTGATGGCACCATTTTGTTTATTTTGGAAATGAAAAACCAAGTCCACAGTTTCAACTTGACTTAATTTTTTTTTTAATTGTTAAAAGATCATTTTTGTGTAATGGACAATCATAATCCTCACATTGTTTCTAGTTCAAGTATCTGAAGAACTTGCTGCTTGTTCATGGAGCCTGGAACTATAATCGTGTAGCAAAGTGTATCCTGTACTGCTTTTACAAGAACATAGTCTTGTACATTATTGAGGTAAGCTACTAGATTGCTCTCCTGATACCCATTCCTTTTATTGCCAATTGTTCTCACTCTCTTCCCCTACCGTCTGAAACTCTAACCAGGAAAATCACTTAGTGTTACAGAGAGCTCTTGCTCAGCTATTCTCACAATTGCTTCAACAGGTGCTGATCTTCTACTTGAAGCCAGTCTCAAATCATTGGATTCCAGCAGAAAACACTCGCCCATTGAATATTAAAATCTGCCACATAGTAAAGGTGCTTTTGTTGATGATGACTAGGAATTCTCAGACATGCAATACCACAAGCTTTTTGATCCATTCCATTACATATTCTGCATCATTCTGAGCATTTTGACTTTTTAATGTCATAGCAAAAAACATATTGGTCTGTTTTTTTGCCATAAGTAACTTTAAATAGGTACAACAGATAGTAGATAGAGATTATTAATAGTATATATATGAAGAAAGATCTTGAATTTATATCGCACCTTACACACCCTCAGGATGACCAAAACAGTTTACAGCCAATGAAATACTTTAGAAATATAGGGCTAGATTTTCATGGGGAAGGCAGGTTAGGGCTGGGGGGGGGGTGGGCTCCGATTCGGGCGGGAAACCCCGGAGAGCGGATTTCCCGCAGGCCCTGCCGACTTTAACGGAGAGGCTGGCTGGCTGCGGGTGGGTAGGCCTGCGGCACTAGGCCGCACAGAGGAGCGAGGGAGGGATCGGGTGGGGGCCGGTGTCGTTCTCTGGAAGACTGGGGGGTGGCGAGGAGCAAGAGATCGGGGCTGTCGAGGGGGGGGGGGAAGGGGGGCAGTGGGGTGGAGGCAAGTGATTGGGGTCGGTCACTGGAGGATCGGGGGTGTGGGGAGGAGATTGGGGCCGGTCACTGGGGGATGGGAGGGGGTGGGGAGGAGATTGGGGCCGGTCACTGGAGGATCGGGGGGAGTGGGGAGGAGATTGGGGCCAGTCACTGGGGGATGGGAGGGTGTGGAGGAGATTGGGGTCGGCCACTGGGGGATGGGGGGTGTGGGGAGGAGATTGGGGTCGGTCACTGGGGGATGGGGGATGTGGGGAGGAGATTGGGGTCAGTCACTGGGGGATGGGGCGTGTGGGGAGGAGATTGGGGTCGGTCGATGGGGGATGTGGGGAGGAGATTGGGGCCGGTCACTGGGGGATGTGGGGAGGAGATTGGGGCCGGTCACTGGGGATGGGGGGTGTGGGGAGGAGATTGGGGTCGGTCACTGGGGGATGTGGGGAGGAGATTGGGGCCGGTCACTGGGGATGGGGGGTGTGGGGAGGAGATTGGGGTCGGTCACTGGGGGATGGGGGGTGTGGAGGAGATTGGGGCCGGTCACTGGGGGATCGGGGGGTGGGGAGGAGATTGGGGCCGGTCACTGGAGGATGGGGGGTGTGGGGAGGAGATTGGGGTCGGTCACTGCAGGATCTGGGGGTGGGGAGGAGATTGGGGTCGGTCACTGGAGGATCGGGGTGAGTGGGGAGGAGATTGGGGCCGGTCACTGGAGGATGGGGGGTGTGGGGAGGAGATTGGGGTCAGTCACTGGAGGATCGGGGGGTGGGGAGGAGATTGGGGCCGGTCACAGGGCGATGGGGGGGTGTGGGGAGGAGATTGGGGCCGGTCACTGGAGGATGGGGGGTGGGGAGGAGATTGGGGCCGGTCACTGGAGGATCGGGGGGTGTGGGGAGGAGATTGGGGTCGGCCACTGGGCGATTGGGGGGGGTGTGGGGAGGAGATTGGGGCCGGTCACTGGAGGATGGGGGGTGGGGAGGAGATTGGGGCCGGTCACTGGAGGATCGGGGGGTGTGGGGAGGAGATTGGGGTCGGTCACTGGGCGATGGGGGGGGTGTGGGGAGGAGATTGGGGCCGGTCACTGGAGGAGGGGGGGTGTGGGGAGGAGATTGGGGTCGGTCACTGGGCGATGGGGGGTTGTGGGGAGGAGATTGGGGCCGGTCACTGGAGGATGGGGGGGGGGGTGTGGGGAGGAGATTGGGGCCGGTCACTGGAGGATCGGGGGGTGGGGAGGAGATTGGGGCCAGTCACTAGGGGATGGGGGGGGGTGTGGGGAGGAGATTGGGGCCGGTCACTGGAGGATCGGGGGGTGTGGGGAGGAGATTGGGGTCGGTCACTGGGCGATGGGGGGTTGTGGGGAGGAGATTGGGGCCGGTCACTGGAGGATGGGGGGGGGGGTGTGGGGAGGAGATTGGGGCCGGTCACTGGAGGATCGGGGGGTGGGGAGGAGATTGGGGCCAGTCACTAGGGGATGGGGGGGGGTGTGGGGAGGAGATTGGGGCTGGTCACTGGGGGATGGGGGGTGTGGGGAGGAGATTGGGGCCGGTCACTGGAGGATGGGGGGTTGTGGGGAGGAGATTGGGGTCGGTCACTGGAGGATCGGGGGGGTGGGGAGGAGATTGGGGCCGGTCACTGGGGGATGGGGGGGGTGGGGAGGAGATTGGGGCCGGTCACTGGGCGATTGGGGGGGTGTGGGGAGGAGATTGGGGCCGGTCACTGGAGGAGGGGGGTGGGGAGGAGATTGGGGCCGGTCACTGGGGGATGGGGGGGTGTGGAGGAGATTGGGGCCGGTCACTGGAGGATGGGGGGTGGGGAGGAGATTGGGGCCTGTCACTGGGGGTGGGGAGGAGATTGGGGCCGGTCACTGGAGGATCGGGGGGTGAGGAGGAGATTGGGGCCGGTCACTGGAGGATTGGGGGGTGGGGAGGAGATTGGGGCCGGTCACTGGAGGATCGGGGATGGGGAGGAGATTGGGGCTGGTCACTGGGGGATCGGGGGGTGGGGAGGAGATTGGGGCCGGTCACTGGGCGATTGGGGGGGTGTGGGGAGGAGATTGGGGCCGGTCACTGGAGGATGGGGGGTGTGGGGAGGAGATTGGGGCCGGTCACTTGGGGATGGGGGGGGTGTGGGGAGGAGACTGGGGGATGGGGGGGTGTGGGGAGGAGATTGGGGCCGGTCACTGGAGGATGGGGGGTGTGGGGAGGAGATTGGGGCCGGTCACTTGGGGATGGGGGGGTGTGGGGAGGAGACTGGGGCCGGTCACTGGGGGATGGGGGGGTGTGGGGAGGAGATTGGGGCCGGTCACTGGAGGATGGGGCCGGCCTCAGGATCATTGGTGGGAGTGTCCAGGAAGGGGACCAGAGGCCTCGTGAGGGGGGTCTCTGATCGCGGGCAGTGGGTTAAGGCAGGGACCCTGGATCCAAGAGGTAAGGGTAAAGGCACTTGCATCCTGGATGCATTGGTCCCCGTCTTGCTGTAACTGCCGAGTTTTGCGAACTGTATAAAAACCCAACCAGATGCAGTTAAAAATAAAATGGAGGTTAAAGAAGAGGCTTCCAACTTCATTATAATATTCAAATCGACATCCCGCCTCCTGGGAGCAGGTTGGTTGCTTACCCCCATCCTGCCTCTGTTAAAACCAGAAGTGGGCGGGTTGGAGGTGGGTTCAGGTCGGGAATCCGATTTTTAACAATTTAACTACTCCCGTACTCCATACCCACCCATTTTTTCAAGTAAAAATTCCTCCCAAAGTTACTGTTGCAATATATGGAAATGCAACAGCCAATTTGTGCACAAGATCCCACAAACAGCAATGAGGTAATGACCAGGTACAGGAAACTTTCGATTTACCGGCACCTAAATAACCGGAAATCTCGGTTAACCGGCAAAATTCAGGAGTAGGTTCAGCTAACTTTTATTACTTGCCTTCCTCCATTTGTTGTTGTGCAAGGGTGTGGCTGCAGCTGTTGCTAAGCTACAGAGACGCTTGCAACTTGTGGCCATTGTTCTGAAGCTGTTGCTAAGCAACAGGGTTTGTTGCTTTATACGGAGCTCTCAGCTCCGTATCTTTTACTATAGCTTTCGGTTATCCGGAATTTTTGATGAACTGGTACCACGTCGGTCCTGTCCGTGCCGGATAAAAAAAAGTTTCCTGTAATTTGTTTTTTTAATTGTGTTGGTTGAGGGATAAATAGTGGTCAGGACACTGGGAGAACTCTCCTGCTCCTCTTCAAATAATTCCATGGGATCGTTTATGTCCACCTGAGAGGGCAGACAGGGCCTCAGTTTAATGTTTCATCCGAAAGACGGCACCTCCAGCAATGTAGCACTCCCTTAGTAGTACACTGAAATACCAGCCTAGATTATTTGCTTAAGTCTCTGGAGTGGGACTTGAACCCACTACCTTCTGACACACCAACCCAAAGCTGACACTCTATAGATTATTAATAGTGCATGCTGATTATTCCTAGATACAGACTATTAATAGTAAATATTAATAGCAGAAATTCACGACAGTAATGCATCTATTTGTAATGTAGGGCTGGATTTTGCCAATGGGGTGCTTTTGGAGGCGGGACTCCCACTTGTCGGGTTTTAGTTCCGCCTCCATCGACTTCTGGCCAACCCACGTTATTTTCCATTGATTGACCTTGTTAAGCCCACCCAGCGGGTTTAACAGGCCAATTAAGGGAAAGCCGATTACAGAGAACGTCAGCGTATGACGTTTCATCTGTCAAATTTTTGACAGATGAATTGTCATCGTTTGACAGCTCTGTGAAGCTGTCAAACACTGACATTCTCTGTAGTTTGATGAGTTCTTGAATTCAAGACTCATCAACCTCTTTCTTTAGCAGAAATGAAATGGCTGTTGCATTGGAGAATGCAATGGCCATCTGTCATCTCTGCCGCGGAGTTGTGAGACTCTCCACATCCCCAACGATTGAAGCCTGCAGGAAGAAACAAAGGTAAGTAAACTTTTTCTAACACTTTCCACTTACCTCACATACTCACCTCTCCACACTTGCACCCATCACTTACCTTCACAGCGCACTTTTGACTCGGTGACCGTGGCGGGGTTTGCAGCCTTCGGGAAGCCTGCACTTGTGTGGGTAAAATGGAGATAATCCTCTGATCTGCCTGTTAACAGGCAGTTAAGTGGCTGTAATCCTCTTCCCGCCTCCAAGGAGACGGGACCCGCCTCCTGGCAAGATGGCACGAAGGCGGGATGGACACCCACCCCCCAGATTCTGCCATTTTCCCAGCAGTCCCACCTCCCCAGGGCTGGCAAGATCGTGCCCGTAGAGTCCAGAACTTTCTATATCAGTTTTCAACCCAGAGTTTTGGCAGAATATGAATTCTTCACTAGATTTTCTGTCCCAGCTGTCTTCACACATGCATTATTAAAACTTCATCCCCCTTAAGACGTACATGCATCTGGTTTTGGAATCTGCAGGAGTGTTGCTGTTCCCACTGAGTCTATAATAATGAATCTTATTCAAGATGTAACCACGGCTTATTTTGCATGTATAAGTTACATTATTGAATTAACAAAATTTAGAAGAGAGCATCACAGAGGATATAAAATCTATTCAAATCTAATTTAATTGTCTCAATTTATCTACAATGCTTAAATACAAGTTTACTGAAAGAAAAAAATCAAAGACTTGCATTTATAGTGCCTTTCATGTCAAAAACCAGGTAAAAGGAAAATTTGTTTTCTTGCTGGGTGTACAAATATCGCACAAGAGTTCACCAAAAGTTTGTACACAACTTTCTTTTAGTTTCAGCAGTCCTGTTTTGAAGCTAGCCATAAAAAAATGTTTTGTTTTTTGTTTTGTTTCAGGAAAAAAGCCTTTCACATTGATCTCTAGATTTACCGTATTCATTTTTTAAAGTGGAAAAACTTTTATTTTTCTCAATTGTTTATAATTATCTTACGCAACTGACGGGAGATCTTTTCTTATCAGTCTGCTAAAGGTTTAATGTCGTACAAAGTAAATTTCAGGTTTACAATAATGGTGAGCTTGACCTATTAGTTGATGATTTTGAAATGTTTTCAATTTTTTTAAAAATGCATTAAATGGTCTAGTTTCCAGTACATGAATCAATCCTTCAGATTATTTGTTTTTAAATAAAATGTAAAATTACTACATCTTATTGGTAATGCTGCACAAACTATTTACACTGCTGTTTTGTCACAAAATGTAAAATTTAATTTATTACCATGCTCTCAGCAGATATTGCACGTTAAAGCCTGACTGACGCTCAGTTAAATTGGTGGTTCTAAAGTAACACCCAAGAAAGATGATTAGTACACGGGGTACTCCGAGGCTACGTGCCGAGGTGCTTCCTCCCCAATACCATATAGACATTTTAGTGCTGCTCAAGGCCACCGTTCAAACCTGCTTGCCACCTGGTGGCAGGAAATGCCTTCCCTTTAGGAATGTACAAAGAAGCTTTGAGAGTAGAACTATGGAGTAGTCTTCAGTTCTGTTTGCCTACTGTTCCAACTCAACGCTAATACAAGTGAGGTGAGAGCATATGAAAGGGAGCAGGATTAAAGAAAAATAATCCATGTGTTGATTGGATCTTGTAACATTGCAAGTCAGTACTCCTTCTGTATGCACAGTTGGCTCCATAGAACTTAGAGGCCCAATTTTTAACTAGGGGCACGTTTGGGACAGGCGATTGTGGGGCAGGAATCACATATGGTCAGCTGGGTGTGAGGCCTGAGCCATTTTAACTCCCGGGCCTCATTATAATATCATGGGTGCCCCCTGCCCACCAATTGCTGGCGAAATCGGGCAGCCCACTCCCCTGCCGTGCACAATTTCAGGCACTTGGTTTACAGTGTGGTTTCATATAGGAGTTTGATATCGGAATTGTCTGAAATATCTCTGGCTACAAGGCATTGTGATGGTCCTCCTTCTGTTTCCTCTCTTCCCCCCACCCCCCACCCCCTGCGCAATGAGGCCTGCTGCTGCTGCTCCTCTGGCTCCTCCAAAGGCAGAACTCTCAGTAATGCCAGGTTGTTAAGTATGCAGCACGCGACTATGCGGGTGGCTCTTAATGGGGTATAATCTAGGGACCCCCTCTCTTTTCCCCCCCCCCCCCCCCCCCCCCCCCAAACCTGCCAAGACACCTGAATCTCATCTTCAACATCCCATGCTTTGCTCAGTTATGATCCTGGTGGTGCCATGGCTTCTATTTTCGGTGCTGCTCGGGGCTTATTGGATTTTGGAACGGTGTCATGAACCATGTCTGTAGCAGGTATCCCTTGTTCCCCAGCAGCCATTTTGGGAGACTCAAATACTGGGCAGGTGATAATGTGTCGTGACAGCAGAAACTTGCATGATCCTGTTTCTGTTATCAGCCACTAGCTGCACATTGATGCAGTCGTATCCTTTTCTATACTGCTGGCTGGCGATGTGGTGCCCTGATGGTAACGTGCAATCAATGACTCCCTGCATGTGGAAGCCAGTCACTGCTACAAATCTTCAAGCTCTTTCCTGTTTCCTGCTAGCTGTTAAGGTCAATGGGGAAGGTGATATAATGGTTAGCCCTCGTGAAGAGGTCATTGGTAATCTGGTTAATGCATCTTGTTTACTGCAGACTGGAAAGAACCAGTGGTGAAAAGTTGATGGTATGGTGCATTTGAGGGCCTCTGGCTGGTCCAGCAGGCAGCAATCCCATTGCAGCAGGTTGAAGATGTCTGCGACAGTCTGCCTGGTGAAATGAACCCGCACGACACACAGCTCCTCAGTCTGCTTGAGGAAAATGACCCTTCTCTCGCTCAGTTCTCTCTCTCTCTTTCGCTCGCTCTGTTTCTCTCTTTTACTCTCCCCTTTATATCTCTCTCTGTTACTGTCTTGGGACCTGAGCCTTGTTGCTGGGGAGCTGCAGGAGGAAGTGAATGTGGCGCCAACTCAGAGGACGAAGGATAAGAATCATCGTCACACACACATGCCTTTGGCCTGTATTCCGCAGACCTGTCAGGCTTCAGGACATGAACTTCGGTTTATTTAGTGCCTTTAACATAGAAAAAATATCTCGAGTTGCTTCACAAAAACATAAGAAAAACCTGATCCTGAGCCAAAGGATGAGAGATTAAGAGGGGTAACCAAATGCTTGGTCAAATTGCTGGGTTTTAAGGTCTCAAAAGAAGAGAGCAATGTTGAAGGGGTTTTAGGGAGAGAATTCCAGAGAATGGGGCTTATGTGGCTGAAAGTGAGCAAATCTCATGCTACCTCTATGCCACAAAAATTCTTTATTGTAAAATTTGATTGGTCATTTAAGTGACCAGAGGTGATACTACAGTGATGGTTCTTGGCTCTGATTAGTTGAAGTTCTGGGATGTGATTGATGCAGAGTGTAATTAATATACGGATATACAGATAGGCATTCAGGTAGGTAAAAGGGCCCTGAAATTCTGCTGGGGGTTTCCCGGTTTCCTGCTGTAGCTCTAGTAAAAGTTTGGCAGAACCCCCAGGAAAATAGTTTAAATGTCTGTTTTCAGACATTAACATCATACGCTGTTCTCCTGCCAGAATTACAGCAGCAACGAACCCCTAACAATATAACAAGCTGTTACTAATGCATCTTGTGTTGTATATTATGAGTTGAGCAGATATCCTGTTCACAACTGCTAGATTATTATACCATACAACACACAATGTTTTATTATATAATACAAGAACAATTAGAAATCAATAAAAGCATTAAACACATGAATATAGGAAATCACTGTTGTTTGGACACCGCTTGATTGGCACCCCATCCACCACCTTATACATTCACTCCCTCCACCACCGGCGTACCATGGCTGCAGTGTGTACCATCTACAAGATGCACTGCAGCAACTCACCAAGGCTTCTTCGGCAGCACCTCCCAAACCCGCAACCTCTTCCACCTAGAAGGACAAGGGCAGCAGGCGCATGGGAACACCATCACCTGCAAAATCCCCTCCAAGTTACACACCATCCTGACTTGGAAATATATCGTCGTTCCTTCATCATCACTGGGTCAAAGTCCTGGAACTCCCTATCTAACAGCACTGGGAGTACCTTCACCACACGGACTGCAGCGGTTCAAGAAGGCAGCTCACCACCACCTTCTCGAGGGCAATTAGGGATGGGCAATAAATGCTGGCTTTGCCAGCGACACCCACATCCCATAAAAATGAATAAAAAAAACAAAAACCATTTGCCCCCTTTTATCTTCTGACTGCCCGAAGGTTTTTTCTCCCACTCTGGAAACTTTCCAGTAGTTGCATTAAAAGGAAACTTGAGATGTGCCTCCTAAATTATTATAAAAATCATGGGATTTCAATGCCCATTATGCTGAGCTCATTCATACCCGAGAGGCAGCCCTCAGCCTGGCTGCCAGTACAGCCCCCTCATTATGCCAGTACAGTCCAACTTCATGCACTTTTACTGCAGTCAAGCCCTGGCTGGAAACTTGCGACTGTCATACTCGAAGTGGCCCCAGCTAGTGTCCTACTCCATGGGATATAATGAGTACACAACATCAGTATTTTCGCTGCCAACATCATGCTGAACTCCAGTAGCTGTAACAGTCTAGAGCCTAGGGCCAGTAGCTCCAGTACAGCCCTGGCTACTGTTTTAACAGAGACTCAGTCAGACTATGGCTACAGTTGGTTCCCTGGAGGAATGGGCAGAAAAATCAATGGACACATCACCTTTGGGTTGTTGTTGCCTATTGCTTAGCAATCAGTTACAGAATGACATCATTAGAGTAATGGGGTGATGAGAGTGGTATGGGAGAATTAAAAAGAGGAGATAGTGAAGAAAATGCATTTGTAAACCTTGTTCAGAAAGGCATTCATTTCTTTAACATTTATCCCCCAAATGCTGTAAACAAATCCCATCTGGCTCTGTCATTCATGACTTTCAAACTTCATCAGAATCACACATGTCTAGCAGATTGTGAGTAGGAATCTGTTGATAACTGTCTCCTGAGCCATGTCTCAATAGTTTCACTTCATGATTCACCATTAAGTCTATTTAAATAAAATGAGGCTAATTGTTGCTCTAGTTTGTTTGCTTTTCTATCTTAAAATGTAGACATTTGTTTTTCAAATATGTTCGCACATTCACTCGGACGATAAAATAAGGTTGATTTGTGAGCAGGAACTGTTCATCTGGAGGCCAGCTGGGCTACAAATTGGTAAATGGGGAATTTGTAGCGATTCATGCTTCTATAATCAGATTTAATGAACCGTGGAGTGTTACAGAGCTGCCGTGACATGGTAGCTCTTGGACAGTTTTTACATTCATTTGTGAAGCCTGTCAAATTTTCAAGAATCTAACAGGGTGGGGACAGCAACTGTGTGAAGTGATATTCTGCGCATTCTATGAATATATATCAAAATATAATGTTCGTAGTACAAACAGTATTTCAAAAAATTGAGAATAACTACTGAGAATTTTACTAAAAGCAGTTGAGAATACTTTCATAATGCCTTTTTAAATTCATTTTAGTTAAATTGTTCAAGCAGTCATACTTGTGACATAAGTATGAGGTCAGGAAAATTCACACCATATGAAGAGATTTTTGAAACCTTCTGTTTTGTTTAATGGTGTTCAAATTCTTAGTTTATACTTTATATCTCGGCAACAATTATCAAATCATATGGTGGTGTATTTAGGTCTGACCTTGCGGTAGAAGGAAGCAGTTTGCATTTCACATCAGTTACAACGCTTCATTGTACTTTTTGATTGGCTCAAATTTCAGATTCCTAAAAGACTAATAAATCAGAGCTCTAAATGTGGGAAATGATGGAAATCCACCAATTTAAAAACAAACTGGACAAATCAAATCATTTATTTCAACAACAAAAAATACTCGTATGAAAATCTTTTCCTCCACATTTTTCGTTCACTCGGGCATCTTGTGTTTAAAAGTAAGAGACCTGAAAATGCACAAGAGCTGCAACCCAGCATAAGAGCCGGATACACCCGCCGGGAACCTCCAGCGGTGACCCTGTCGGAGTTTGCAGGGTCAGTGGAAGGTTCTCACATTTAAATGTCTGGTGGGTGCCTGCACCACTAGGGGCGCTTCTTGTCTGTCTGTCAGCAGAGGGGGTCAGGAATTAAGGCAGAAGTATGACTGGTAGAGGCCACTGTCACCCCATCAAGCTATTTCACCTGGTCCAGGACAATGGAACCAGAGGACACTGCCTGCACTTGAAGGGGGCTCGATTCAAAATCAATCTGCGGAAACATTATTTGTGAGCGCGTAGTCAATCTATGGAACATGCTCCCTAAGACACAGTGGAAGCAGTTAATATTGATTCATTCAAATGTGAATTAGATAGATTTCTTTCAAAAAATAACATTTTGGGATAAAGTATATACAAGTAATTTGAGACATAAGTGTAGCATGGTTGGGAGGGATAGGTGAATTTGGACCTATGGTTCCTAAAGCTCTCCACCACTGGGGTTTTCCTCACCTCATGTCTGGGTCTGTTGTAAAGTAATTGATGCAGGTTGATTGCTATGATTAGTCAACAACTCCAGTATTGTATCATGTGACTGCCAGAATGGTAGAGACAAACTAGATGGACTTTGGTCTTTTTCATCTAGAAATTCCTATGCTGCTATGTTCCTAAGCTTGGAAACATCCTATTTGTCGTCCCTTGGCTCCCTTTTATAAGGTTGCCAAAGTATTGTTCATTTTTTAAAAATTGTGTGTCCAGGCCAAATCCCAACCCTCGAGCACTCCACATATGCTGGCCAGGAGGTCTGCCATCGACCTGTCACTGGGCATACTGGCCCCAGCCATGCCTCCTGATATTGACATCCTTGTTTCAGTTGGGCAGCGGCTCCAGCCCGAACAAGGGCCATGAAAACTGGTTGGGAAAGCCAGGACCTGGTGTTTCTGGGACTTCTAGCCCTTCGAACTGATTAATGAGGTCAGGAGCACTGTGAATTTTCATCCCCAAGATTTCTAACAGAAACACATAATTAAATGTTTCACAAAAACATTCTTAAACTTGCCTCTATATTTTTGTTGTGTATTTCATTACTTTAATCAACAGTTTTAGCATGAGGCCTGGCCCTTTGTCCAAAGCCTGGGGCTATAATTTAAGTTCCACTTTCTATTACTGAGGTTTCCACCCTTTTTATGTTCTTTTTCTAGCTTTTTTTTAAGTTATTATATTTGAGGTGGAGAGTGAATGATCACACAAAGAGTGATCATGTGGAATAACTGTCCAGATATATACATTCTCTCACACACACACACACACACACACACACACACACACACACACACACACACACACACGTATATTATACACATATATACATACATATATAAAATAGCTTCTAAATATAATCATCTAGTAAGTCACAGACTGTGCTGTTTTATAAGTACAGGAACATTATACCATGTAAAACACAACAGCCCCAAAATTCCACTTGGCCATTTGCCCCAGTGTTGTGATGCTAGCGAGCCAGGACTTCCACCTGCCAGTTCATTTGTGTATAATCATTAAAATTCTAATGTTAGTGAAAGAAACTTCAAGCATTATTCCATCTGATTGGGGAGGTCATTATTTTTGCAAACTGAAGTTACAGCGGTGGAGTGGGAGCAGCTACGAGGAAATTCTTGGCAAGAATGTTCAGGAATTTTTCACCGACTTCTAACTTCTGTAAGTAAAAGGAGGGAAAAACTAGTTCTGTTGTGATTTGAGAATCTGATTTTAAAGCATAAAATAAAATTCTTGTAGACCCTTGCACTACATGACTTTTTAACTGTACAATAATCTAGGCTGACACTTTAGTGAGTACTGCATTTTCAGATGTGCTGTCTTTGGATGAGAGGTGTGTTTAATCTGTACAATATATCAAACATTCCTAGAATTTGTGGGCTTCGAGTTAGCCACACAGTGAGTCTAAACAGGAGCTGAAATATATCATAGAAATCATATTTAATCACATTCTTACAATGAAACATCATTATTATTTCTGTTGAAGTGAATACTCAAAACAAACAAAATATTTGTATTTCTCAGTGCTATTATTTAACTATATTCCTTGTGTTTTGTGATTTGGTCTACTAACTAGATAAATTACTTTTAGACCATAAAATAGCTTCATCTTTGTACAACTTAGTTAATTATATATTTATCTTTCTGTCAACACTACATTTTGTACTTTTATGCAAAGTTACTTGGAAATTGCTATTATTTATTTTGTGAAGCAGCATTTCAACTTGTCATTCATCTTATTTGCCATTTGTGGGACTTTGCCCGTTTCTCTACATGACAGCCGTGACTGCACTTCCAAAGTAATGAAAGAGACTAAAGTAAAAGGGGAAAAGCTGCATGAATCCATGTGCAGTGAAATCAAAATGACAGGTCGACCAATTAGAACTAAAACTGGCCCCATAAGATGTGTGCTGGACTCCTGAATTTAGTAGGTGAGGAGTTCGGCTCCTGAACATTAGTCGGTGAGGGGTTCGGCTCCTGAACATTAGTAGGTGAGTGGTTCGGCTCCTGAACATTAGTAGGTGAGGGGTTCGGCTCCTGAGCATTAGTAGGTGAGGGGTTCGGCTCCTGAACATTAGTAGGTGAGGGGTTCGGCTCCTGAACATTAGTAGGTGAGGGGTTCGGCTCCTGAGCATTAGTAGGTGAGGGGTTCGGCTCCTGAACATTAGTAGGTGAGGGGTTCGGCTCCTGAACATTAGTAGGTGAGGGGTTCGGCTCCTGAGCATTAGTAGGTGAGGGGTTCGGCTCCTGAACATTAGTAGTAGGTGAGGGGTTCGGCTCCTGAGCATTAGTAGTAGGTGAGGGGTTCGGCTCCTGAACATTAGTAGGTGAGGGGTTCGGCTCCTGAACATTAGTAGGTGAGGGGTTCGGCTCCTGAACATTAGTAGGTGAGGGGTTCGGCTCATGAACATTAGTAGGTGAGGAGTTCGGCTCCTGAACATTAGTAGGTGAGGGGTTCGGCTCCTGAACATTAGTAGGTGAGGGGTTCGGCTCCTGAACATTAGTAGGTGAGGAGTTCGGCTCCTGAACATTAGTAGGTGAGGGGTTCGGCTCCTGAACATTAGTAGGTGAGGGGTTCGGCTCCTGAACATTAGTAGTAGGTGAGGAGTTCGGCTCCTGAAAACATTTTTGGTTAGCAGACTTGATTTACTGTGTTGTATTTGGTTTGTTCCAGTTACTAAAAATGGTAGGTCAGAAAGCAGCTGTATAGCTAATCGCTGGTAAAATAGCAGTAATGGAATACCTTAAAATTGTTCAGGTCTAAATCACTGTGAATTATGTGAAACACTAAATCTTAAAAATATGACTTAAATAACAAACCTAACCTCAAATAACGGTCCTAAGTATAAGCAGGAACATGGCAGGGTTAAAAAGGAAATGCATAAAGAATAGCTTCTTAACAGTTATGGAGAAACTACTGGAATCTATAATTGGAGACAGAATGATTGAGCACTTGGACAAGTAGGAGCTGATCAAAGAGGGTCAGCATGGATTTCTGAAGGGTAGGTCATTTCTAACTAATCTCGTTGATTTTATTTGAGGAGCTCACTTGCATGGTGGATAGGGGAGAGTCTATGGATGTTGTCCATATGGACTTCCAGAAGGCACTTGGTTCCGCACAAGAGATCATAGACCTGAAACGATAACTCTGTTTCTCTCTCTACAGATGCTGCCTGACCTGCTGAGTATTTCCAGCATTTTCTGTTGTTATTTCAGATTTCCAACATCCGCAGTATTTTGCTATGGAATCAATTAGCATACAGGATTGAATTTGCCAGTGTAATACTTGCTAAAGAAAAGCTGTTCATGAATATGTAACATTGTATAAATGTATTTTATAATTTGAAATACTTTCCAGCAATTACTATTGTAGTTTGGGATCAGAATGAAAAGTTCAATTTCTGTGCTAAAAGAAAGCCTTGTAGAAAGGATTAATAGTATGATTGGATTATTGTAGGACCTCTGAATTTTGCAACCTTTAGGCGAGTTTTTTTTTAAAGTACTATCCCATAAAGATGGGCAGGTGTCAACCTGATAATACCATGTATAATTCTCATTTTAGTTTTTACAAGAATATATTTGCCTAAAGATTTTTTTAAATTATAATTGTTCTTCAGTTATCATCCATATATTTTTCTATTATATACAGAGTCATAGAGTTGGCCTGATGTATTAGCTTATGTACGACTCATGGGACTAGTGAATTACATTTTGATAGAACTGCCTTTTTTTAATTCATTCTCGGGATGTGGGTGTTGCTGGCAAAGCTGGCATTTATTGCCCACCCCAGTTTCCCTGAGAAACTGGCGGTGGACCACCTTCTTGAACCCTGGGTAGCGGTTTGATACAACTGAGTGGCTTTTAAGAGTCAACCACATTGATGTGGGACTTGAGTCACAAATAGGCCAGACCTTGTAAGGATGGCAGGTTTCCTTCCTTTAAGGACATTAGTGAACCAGTTGGGTTTTTACAACAATCTGGCCACTTCATGGTTACATTTACTGATGCCAGCTTATTATTTTCTGATTTTTGTTCTAAAACTGAATTCAAATTCTAAAACTGTCATGGTGGGATTTGAACTCCGGTTACTCATTATTACTCTTCGTGCAGTGGATACGTTACTAGACTATCGTACTCTCATACTTCATACCCGTTGACTATGTTGACATAGCCTTTTAGTTTCTGCAGTCAGGTAAGTTGGCATCTACCTTCTCATGTGGTGTCTGGACTATAGGGAATTAGCAGAGTGTCAGCCAGCCATTGGCAGTGGGCCAGTTATGGGAACTAGATTTGGGTGAGCTACTATATTCGGCCTCAGTAAATACGAGATTTGTTTTTAAAAACTTGTCGATTTTACTTGGCACCACTACCCACACTGACTTGCAAAAGTAGTAACTCATAGCAGCCACTGGCAAGATATTAATTCTTTGTGACCTCTGTAAAATAAAAACATACTTTTTTAAGTTGTCTGACAGTGTGAACTAATGAAGTTGTGCAGTGGGAGTTACCTAGGATGGAGTTTCATCTGGTTTTACTGCCTAAATTTCATTTTTAGTCAGCAATTATGAATGAAAAGCCACAGGCGCAGTATAAGCCGTATGTTGTAATGCTTGCAAGCTTTCAGCAACAATTTAAATTACAGGGAGCAATAAATGAGCACACTAAATATTCTGTGATACTTCGGTAGAATAACATGACTACATATTCAGTTAATAGAACTATTTGTAGTATTTAAATGTTACGTTATCTTAAAGAAGTGAAAATTTCATAGCATTGTTAGATAATATGGTAGAATCAAACGCATTATTATAAGAATACTCCCAAAGCAACTCCTAACAAGTACCCTTTTTATTTTCTACACTTCAGCCAATTATTTAATCCATTCCCAACATTTACGCTAGAACCCCACAATTTTGACTTTAACACCATTCGTATACAACTTTGTCAAGTGCCTTTTGGAAATCTAGGTACACCACACCATAGAATTTTTTGCAGTGTGTTTGGGTTGTTGCTCAAAAAAATTGAGAAACTTGACCAGATTGCTGACTGCTGTTTTCTAGGTTATTACTGTATAGGTAATCCTCACGCTTACTCCTTATCATCGATTGCTTTATTTTACATCAAATTGGATCTGTTGTTGCCTGTTTCTGTTCTGTTACCCTCTTTGAATATGGGCATCACATTAGCCTCCCCAATATCCAGTGATTCCCCATCATTATATGATTGTCAGTGCCTCACAAATTTTCTCCCTAGTCTTTCTCAGCATTTTGGGATAAATAACATCTATTCCTGAAGATTTATTTGTTTTGAGCCCTGTTATCCTGTCTGGGATTTCCATCTTGTTTTTATATGGAAGTCATTAAGTTTGCTTTGGTTACCTCCAGTAAAGGGTGTTTTGCTCATGTCTTCCCTGGTGAATACTTGGAGGAAGTTAGCATTCAGATTATTTGCTATTTTGTTCCATTTCTTTGTTTTGATCCCATTTGCATCTTTTATGTGTCATGCTATAGATTGTGTTCATGGCCATGGTTCTTTACGTAGTGAGCTCATAATCTTGGTTGCTGTTTGGGAATGTGTTGAGTAAAATTAGGTGCTTCCTCACAAGCAGGGAGGTGTGTGGGGGCAGCAATAATATGAGGGTGAGTCATCCCAGATCATTAACTGAAAGAAGTTTCTGTCACATATCTCAAATAACTCCTTCATATAGTGAATTACTTTGAAGTACAGCGACGATTGTTGTGTAGGCTCTCCAGTGACTCCCTCCATATGCTTATGGAAGGAGTCACAGCACGCAGGGAGGTCTCTTCCCTTCCAAAGGCGGAAGAGACCTCCCCAGGGCACCAACTTACCTTGCACCTCCACCCAACCCCAATGCTCAAAGGGACCTGGGTGTCCTTGTACATGAGTCACTGAAAGTGAATGTGCAAGTGCAGCAAGTCATTAGGAAGGCAAATGGCATGCTGGCCTTCATTGCAAGAGGATTTGAGTACAGGAGTAAAGAAGTCTTACTCCAATTATATAGGGCCTTGGTAAGACCACACCCTGGAGTATTGTGTACAATTTTGGTCTCCTTACCTAAGGAAGGATATACTTGCCATAGAGGGAGTGCAACGAAGGTTCATGAGATTGATTCCTGGGATGGCGGGACTGTCGTATGAGAAGAGATTGAGTAAACTAGGCCTGTATTCTCTTGAATTCAGAAGAATGAGAGGGGATCTCATTGAAGCATACAAAATTATTACAGGGCTTGATAGGGTGGATGCTGGGAGAATGTTTCCCTTGGCTGGGGAGTTTAGAACCAGGGGCCACAGCCTCAGGATAAAGGGTAGGCCATTCAGGACTGAGATGAGAAGAAATGTCTTCACACAGAGGGTGGTGAATCTTTGGCAATTTCTACCCCAGAGGGCTGTGGAGGCTCAGTCATTGGGTATATTCAAAACAGAAGTCGATAGATTTCTGACTAGTAAGGGCATCAAGGAATATGGCCGGTGAATGGAGTTGAGGCAGAAGATCAGCCATGATCTCATTGAATGGCAGAGCAGGCTCGAAGGGCTGAATGGCCTACTACTATTTCTTATGTTTTTAACCCTCTCTAGCTACTTTATCACTTCCCCATCTCACTAGCCACCCCTCACACTCGCCCTCATCCTGCTGCATGCATACCAACTAACAACACACAAGGGTAGGCACTTGAGAGGTTTAGCCAATGCCCATGTGAAGTTTCTGGTAATGTGTTGTCATACAGTGAAATCTCTTTTTCAAAAAGTGCCCCTTAGTGGACAGATTTGAGTGCAGTGAGAAGTGTCTTACTGAGTTCCGGTGATTGTTCAGTCATAACGACCCCTCACCCCCGCCCCCCCCATAGTGATGAGTGTGTATGGAATGGCTTTGACATTAAAGGGATGCTTCACGGTGCCGGTGTGGGATGGTGTCAACCTGGTGCATCATGTGGCAGCCAGGGTTAACATCGTCAAGTGAAGAAAATCTGGCCATGGTGATGCCATCACTGGCCTCCCGGCCAGCAATTTTGTCGGGGGCTAATGCCCTGTATCCTGTGCAGCATCAGGTAATGGCAGAGAAGGTTGGTGATGAGGTTAGTGTTGGGGCTGATCGTGGAAGGATTCGGAGGACCACGGTCTGATTGTTTCATTGGCTCCGATGTTGCTGGAATAGATGGCAGCTGCAGGTGAGATGACAGAAGCGATCTGTCATTGGTGAGAGAGGTTCTCCCAATGAGGTGGCACTGGACATAGATAGATTTAAAAACTTGTAAGCTAAAGAAATCTCTATGTATAAAGAATGCAGTAACCAACGTTTTCTGTGCTCTGAAACTCGCCATCTGCAACATGGCATCCTTTACACCACTCCTGCAGCTGTCAGCTTTTCACAAACATCAGAGCAGACTCAAAACGCAGCAGGTTGAGCTTGGCGTGTTCCCCGAACAGCGGGTAACCCGTGGGGGAGAAGGTAAAATTACAAGTAAGCCTCAAAATACTCTTAAATTGGCTTTAAAGCCATTTAAGTACCAGAACAGACACCTGGGAGACTCGTGTGGAGGCGGGTTGACAGCGGGGTTCCTATCTGCTGTCAATCTTTGCGATTTTGACCGGACCCGTATCCAAACCCACCCCCTCAGCGTTATTAAATTAGTGGCCTTAATGTCCAGCTGAACCTTCACAATAAGAAGGGCAGCACCTCTGACAATGCAGAACTACCTCACTGATTCACTGGAGTATAATTATGTGCTAGAATTCTAGAGTGGGGATTGAATCTACCACAAGTCAAGAGTGTTACTAATGAGATTGACACACTGGTCAAGTAGTAGGATACATCTGAAAGGCATTTGACCACAAGCCAAAACACGTTTCTGTCCTTGAATAGATCATTGGTCCAACCAAGTTTGGAATATTGCCAAGAACTTGGACAAGGTTGGGCACAGAATGAGAGACACAAATTTGAAATTAATAAGCTGCAAACATGACTACAAAATAGAAAATCCCATATGCACCAGATTAGTGGTTATGTGGAACAGACTCCCAGCAAAGCAGTTGGTGCTGTCGATTACTTGTGCAATAAAGGGCTACAGAAATGGTTGGGAGTGGAATAGAGATTATAAGGATAAACCTAGAGTGAGATGATCAAATGCTGAAATGATCTTTTGTGAAGGG
Source organism: Somniosus microcephalus (assembly GCF_052327205.1). Classification (NCBI taxonomy): domain Eukaryota; kingdom Metazoa; phylum Chordata; class Chondrichthyes; order Squaliformes; family Somniosidae; genus Somniosus; species Somniosus microcephalus. The sequence goes on along the minus strand of NC_140988.1, from coordinate 216,881,962 downwards.
TAATTGTCCATCATTAAGTGGTTGAGATGTGGGGGTGGCCTTTTTACATTCTCTTATGTTCCAAGCACATCACCTTTCCGCCATTTAAGATGATTTGTGGTGTGTCCATGGGTGGGCATGGGAACTTAGAGGGAGAACATCTTGTCTTTGGAGGGTGAAAGACTTCTACTTTTATAGGTGAGGAATATGAATGGTGAGGTATAGAACTTTCCTCCACCTAACAGACCATATAAGCACAAAGCATTCCATAGAATCATAGAGGCTTACAGTACAGAAAGAGGCCATTCAGCCCACCATATGTCTGCCTGCTCTTTGCTAAAGCAATCCAAAACCAATCCTATTGCCCTGTTGTATCCTCCTATCTCTGTATCTTTGCTTCAAATATTTATCCATTTTCCCCTTTGAAAGATACAGCGGCCTCTGCCTCAATTAATTTCCTGTGGCAAAGTATTCCATGGACCAACAACTCAGTGGATTCAAACCCAACCAACAGTGAAAGGACAGTGGGGAGTGGATTCAAACCCAACCAACAGTGAAAGGACAGTGGGGAGAAAACGAGGCAGTGGGAATTGTTTTGGATTGCTCTGGCAAAAAGCTGACACAGACCCAATGCTCTACTTCAGTAATTCAGTTCTATAAAATCTTTGTGATCCAGGTCTAAAGAAACAAAGTACTAAAAAAAAATGATTTAAAAAGTCTCTATTCTAGGAGAGCTCATTGCTGAAATACTTTTATTTCACCTCCAGATCTGGTTTGCTTTTGTGAATGGCTTCTCGGGACAGATTCTCTTTGAGCGATGGTGCATTGGTCTCTACAATGTGGTAAGTGTATATGTTATTTGGATATTCAGTTCAAGTTGTTGATATACAGTCCTGCCTACTTATCTCAATCCTGTTTTATGTCAACATCCTGCTTATGACGACAAAAAAGTGCAATCCCAGTCCCATCTCCGCCCAATAATATCAAAAACTTACCATTTGTGTCGACTTTGACATAAACCCTGGCCCACTTCAGTCAACATTTTCAAGTCCCTAACAGCTTTAAAGGCTCATGTCACTTACCGCTCATGTTGACCAGTATTATCCGCTGCTTCTTCCTGCCAAGGTCTCTGTATTTGTAAATTCTACTCACACATTGCTATGCTGGAAGAACATGACACAGAAGTAGATGGTGCTCATGTTGATGCCCTCCGCTGGGTTAGTTTTGGAGCTCATGGCCATGGAAGGTGAAGGGGTTGCTGCAGACACCAGCAGCTTGAGGGCTGGCTGCCGGCGGTGATGGAGTTACTGGTAATGGGCTAGTTAGTCAGTAGAGCAGGGTCAGTGAAGGCAACTAAATACAATCGGGGTCTGCTAGAGAGACAGCTCCACATGGAGGGGGTCAAGGGATCCGGAGCATCCCAGGCAGGGTATCGATAGCTAATCAGAGTAGGGTATCGGGAACTGATCAGCGGAGGGTATTGGAACCTTGTGATTAGCTTTACAGCTCTTCCTTACAGTTGGCATCTTTCTCATGGAATGTTCATTGTTGCTATTTGTGATAGTTAGAATTTCTTCACTAAATAATGTTACTTTGATCTGTGTGCATTGCAAACACAGTAGTCGATAGGGTCTCGAGCCAGCGACTCAGGATGTCCTAGTCAGTCAGTTTCACGTCCACTCAAAGCGAAATTAGAATGGTCCCTGAAATGTTGATGTAGGTGGGTAAGACTGTAGTGCAGCAGATATCTTCAGTCTCAGCGATGCAAAACTTTGGTCTGTTTAAGTTACAGTAAAGATTAAATATCAAAATACTCGATTTTAGTTACTTTGGTCATTGCCAAAAACATGCGATTTAAAAAGATTTCAATGTATAGTTTGGTACTGTTCAACTGGTACCTTACTGGTTTAAATGATGCAATTTATAGCAAGTGTTCCAGGGATTTATGGGGGCACAAAGTAGCAGAGCGCCTCTGACCAATACCTCTTGTCAGTATTTACAAAGCTCAATCAGAAAAGGTGGTGCAGTATATTTCTTATAACTGAAATGAAAATTTCAAGTTGATACAGTTTGTAAATCTCAAATTGTGCTTCAGATCAGTGACGTTACTGCTATAATACATAAGATGTACATAACATGGATGGCTATCTCCGGCACCAATGGCATGCAGCTAGGGTGTCATGTTCAAACATTGTTATCCTATCTATATTGATGTTTTGTGGCACCATTTTAATGCTGCCATTGTAAAGGAAGAAACAAGGAACACCGCTCATTCAACTTACAATTTTTATGTACGTGTGTGTGTCAGATTTTCACAGCTTTGCCTCCCCTCACTTTGGGAATATTTGAGAGATCCTGTCGAAAGGAAAACATGTTGAAATATCCAGAGCTCTACAAAACATCACAGAATGCACTGAACTTCAACACAAAGGTAACTAATTTGTTGTTGAACTGAAATTCTGTGTTCTGTGATTTTTAATTAAAATTCTGTTTCATCATTTGTTTTAGAAAGTGCCGATTAGTTTCTTCCATTCTGCTTAAAGAGGACATTGACTTGATGAAAAAGTCTTTGATGAGTTGAATTCTGTATATGTTAAAATTGAGGAGCTGAGGTGAAGAGAAAGGACATCAAGGTTGAAAAGAATAGGAGGAAAGGCAAGATATATCCAGCAGTAGCAGTTAGGTGACCCCAAGCTTCAGTTTTAAAAGGACATGACTGGGAAATTCAACACGTGCTGGTTTCCAGCGCAAAATTGTGAGTGCGATCCGATCACACACCTGATGATCTTGGCAAGAGGCCTAAGTCAAATTCGACATCAGGCCTCGTTTGAATTAAAAAGGCGAGTTGTGTACCCCATTCGGGCGTCCCAATGTAGCTCACCAGTCAGGACCTGATGAATTCCAGTCAGCTGAGCTGGCCCACAGGTAGGCCCAGGGAAGGGGTGAGCCCGGGTCAGCAGCAGCAGCCTGCAGTATTTTTGTAGAGGTAGGAGGAGCACTCCGACTTCTCCTGGCTCCACAGAAATGTTAACACTTAAAATGTTTTCTGGCCATTTCTTGAGCAGCCTCCAGCAGTCCATTTAAGGACCAGGTCATTCAATACCTGGTTCAACAGTGCAAGTTCCACCCATTTGTACATTTATTTCAAATGGGGCCCTACAACTGGCAGTAGGACCGTGATTTCTGTATGCAAGGCACCTAACTCCTGTTTCAGGCAGACACCCTGGAAACGTAAAAGTTACCTGCTTCCAATTTGGCAGTCACCAAACTTCCGTGGAAGATTACGACCCAGAATTGGTCTCGCCCACATTCATTTTAGACCCAAAAAATTGCTTCCCCTCTTTCCCCCCCCCCCCCCCCCCCCCCCCCCCCCGCCATAGATTGTAAAAAAGATCTTTTTAAAAATGTTTGTGGAAATAGAAGAGTAAAAAGAGCTGTGTGCCATATTCACCAAGATGAAATCGAGAAGCCATGCAATGATGTATTTCAAAGCAATAGATGTTATTGTTAACAAGTTTTTTCTCGAATGCAGTGTCCCTTTAATATGTAAAGTATAGAGAGATGCTTTCTGGTTCTACAAGTCCATGCCTTTACAAACACTGCTGAATTGAACATGAGTCATTTTAAACATCGATTTACGTGGTTCTGACATCAAAAAGAACACTGATCTGCAACCATGTTATACTTGTGGTGTTAACAGTCAATTGTTTGTACATAGTATTTTCATTGGCCCGTAATTTGCTGTCAGCGGTGAAGCAAAGATGTTCACCGCTGGCCCCGAAGTAAGCTTTGCACAAAGATCTCGTTACTCTGTGGCGAGAAGTTCGGGTTTTCCAACATTTAATTGAAATCAACGTAAGTTAATGGGGATTCCCAGCGAAGAGCTAATATGACGACAACAGGCTGTCTAAGCAGCCAATCAAAATGCAGAATTCTTTCAGTGAACCAGAAAGTGGGTAAGCTCCTTTGATTCTAACTTTTTAAAAATGTTATAGAGAGCAAAACAAAGATTGGGGCTCTCACATGGGGAAAAGGCAAACCTGAAATAAAGATGAACAAACTTATATATTAAAAAAAAAACTTTTTTTTAAAGTTTCTTAATGTTAATTTTTATTTAAATGGTTAAATTTGACACTCCACAAAATTAAAATTAGTTTTTTTAGGGCCATTACCTTTGTTTAGCAGTCAATACGCTGTTAAAACCCCAGTTACACCTAATCCAAAAGGGTCTAACTTTTAATGGGGTATTTAACAGTGTAATTACCGCGGAAGAGCCGAAGTTTTCGTCAGTTTCCATGATTTGACAGATTAGACTGATTGCCGGGGGGCTGGTGGGGAGGAGCTGTGAGTGACTGACCGCAACTTCAGGATTTCCACATTAGGCTGCACCTGTGCTAAATCCTGAAGTTGCGATCAGTTTCAAAGGCAAAATGACAGCGAACGGTGCCAGTTCACAATCATCAGGACCGCAAATTCCAGGCCATTGAATCTTTTTCATAATTTGGATAACTTTTGCCTGTTCTGTTCTCTCCCCTTACCCTTCCTCTCCCCACCCTCGTGCGCCTCCCCCTGCCTCACCACCTTTTTAAATATCTGTTTCTACTGTTGCACAAGCACCATATTCCAGAATGCTATGTTGTATGGCAACAAGAATTCAGCAACTAAATCAAATCAGAACTTTATCATTTTTCTAAATATGCTTTCCACTTCTGGCATATAGGGGTCCATTTTGACTTGGGTCGTGCTTAGTGTGTGGGGGGCCCACAGTGGGTGGGACACCGGGAAGTCCTGAAGGAAACTAGGCCCAGCTGATTTTAACTCCCAGGTCTCATTTAAAATTTTTAAATCAGACTCCCGGCCAAATCCACCAGGAATGATGTCGGGGCCGACAAGTGGGAGTAGGAATTAGGGGGCAAGCAGTACGCTGGAGGGGACCCAAAGGATGGGTCCCTGGCATAAGGTAAGTGCTGGGAGGAGGGGGGTGACTTGCAGAGCTGATGCCAGTTGGGAAAAGCCAGTGCTGGGGACTCAAAGATTCCTCTCTCATCCCAAGGGATCACTCCCGATCCTCCTGACCCACAAGGTTTTCACAAAAGTACATTTTTTAACTTACCTTGGCCTCTTCTGGCCACTCCACAGACTCCCGTCATGGTAGAGCTGTCAGGGTTAAAAGCAATACCATAATGTTAACCACCTAAAATTCTGTAAGTCTTGAAATCAGATTGTTGGAATTTTAAAGGAACATAGAATCATTTAGGATTACAATGTTCTCCCAATCAAATGATAAACTTAATGAGCCGTAATTTGCGGCCCTTATGGGTGTGTACATGCCCATAGGGGCCGCACAAGAATCATCTTGACAGATCATCCGCATCCCCGGGAAAAGGACATCTGCGGGCGGAAAGTTGGGCTATTTGCCCAACTTCTGCCCAGTGAATGCCCATGAAATTCATATGCCTGGTAAAAGCCTGGCGTAAGGCCTACTTTTACCAGCATAAGAGTTTTTTAAAAGTTTTTTTTTTAATTTCAATCATTTATATATTAAAAAACCTGTGCAATAAAGTAAGTTTCATTTTAGCCCCTTTAAAACATTTACATATATTTTTCAAAAAATAAATTGTTTTAAATATTTAATAAAATTGCATTTTAATTTTTAAATGTGTTTTTTTTTATTTGATGTGTAGATTATTTTGGGGACTATTCCCATTCGTGCTTGTGGGGATTCCATTCGTACAGAACTCCCATAAGTATGAATGGGGATTCCCTTCTTTTATTGGTTGGGTCGGCCCACGTGATCCCAGGGGTGCTTGCAAACCGCCTGCGCCCCTGGGATACGTGGGCCTCCACCCGCGGGTACCCAGAGACTGCGAGTCTCTGTACCTCCCGGACCACCAGGTACGCGGGCATTTTATTTGCGGTTCGGAGGCATTAGTCACTTCTCCGCCCCAGTTGGCTGAAATGTGACTATAACTTTCAAAGAGTTTAAATACTGCATTAACCTCCTCCGTGCTGTGTTCTAGTGTTTCTTGGCCTTTTGAACAGGTACTAAACCGTTTACAAAATAGCAAAGCACCAACCTACAGAACATACAGCAATTTTAATATTTCCGCCTTCAAACCAACAATGTTGTAACCATTTGTAAAATGTATAAGACAGTGCTGCACGTAATCTTTCACTGCTGTTGAGTACATGTTACTCAAATGCCATATATTGTACAGCTACTCATCATTAGTTTCCATAAATAAGAGATTAAAAGGAAACTTCAGTGATGAAACTAGTGTTGGAAATGAATTGGCTCTATTAATTTCAGATTTAATGTACACCCTGCATATTTATGTCTTTTCAATTTTAACAGTTGAGTAGCTGCAAAGTCACTTTTACAAAAAACTCTCATTTTTCAGCAACTACATTCAGAGTGAGCAAGTTTAAAAGTAATCAAAGAATAAGCACTTTTCTTTTTTAGATTAACTTCGCCAGTGATAATTTGGGATCACTGCTTTTTACTGTTCATTAGTTTGTGCATTAAATGCCGATCCGGAATTGTTGTGGAATATGAACAGTTTGTTGTAATGGTGCTTGGATAATAGCACTATGAAAATAAATATTTTACACAATTACAAGATGAAGGAAAGAGCACATTGGGAAAAGCAATGGCCCTGATATTTACGGGGAGGCGTGGATGGAGAGGGTGGGGGGCGGGGGGGCAGTGTCATAGCAGCCGAGAAACCCGGAAGTACGAGTTTCCTGGCGGTCCAGCCCAATTTAATGGCAGAACCTCTTTTAAAAAAAATTGTTGACTCCGTTTCTCAGCTGGCAGCCAGATTGAGAGGTTGGCTGTCTGGCGACATGGCCTGCGGCACCAGGCCGCAGCCGGGGTGCGTGGAGGAGGGGGGGGGGGGGTTTGCGGGGAACATCATGGGGGGGGGCAGAGAAGAGGTCGTGGGGTGGGGGGGGAGACAACGTCGTGTGGGGGGGGGGAGAGGAGGTCGTGTGGGGGGGGGAGAAGAGGTCGTGTGGGGGGGGAGAAGAGGTCGTGGGGGGGAGAAGAGGTCGTGTGGGGGGGAGAAGAGGTCGTGTGGGGGGGAGAAGAGGTCGTTGGGGGGGAGAAGAGGTCGTGTGGGGGGGGAGAAGAGGTCGTGTGGGGGGGAGAAGAGGTCGTGGGTGGGGGGAGAAGAGGTCGTGGGTGGGGGGAGAAGAGGTCGTGGGTGGGGGGAGAAGAGGTCGTGGGTGGGGGGAGAAGAGGTCGTGGGTGGGGGGAGAAGAGGTCGTGTGGGGGGAGAAGAGGTCGTGTGGGGGGGGAGAAGAGGTCGTGTGGTGGGGGGAGAAGAGGTCGTTGGGGGGGAGAAGAGGTCGTTGGGCGAAGAGGTCGTGGGTGGAGGGAGAAGAGGTCGTGGGTGGGGGGAGTGTTAAGTCTGTGTGTTATAGTGATAATTACTACACAGACTACAAGAGTAAATTCAACAGGTCTTTACTGGTTGGAGGTAGGGACTATACTGAATACAATATTACTACACAGTGCTTATATACCGGTGTGGTCACCACCGGTATTACGTATACAGCAGCCAGAGAAAGTAGTACATCTCTTAAGGTGGAACAGGCTTAAGTTCTCTTAAGGTGGAACAGGTTACATACACCACAATCCTCCCTTTTTAGCTTAACAGTCATATCCCCATTTAACATAACATAATAACATATATACATATATAACTTCAGGTATAACAGTTCAAAGGTTCAGTCTCTCCGGAGGCTTTCTGATGCGGCTTGGATAACGCCTCTCCGTAGTCTCTGATTCTTGTTGTTGAGGTGCCTCCTCTATTTGGTTTCCAATGTATTGGGTGTCATCATCATCAAGTACATTCCCTGCCGAGGTAGATGCTTCAGGTTCATTAACGTCTTCCACAGTTGTCTCTGTCACAACCATGGGTTCGACCCTTGCTCTCGACTCTACCAGTTGATCCGCATGACGCCTTATCACATTATGACCAATATCTACTGTGTACATCAGAGGTCCTTGTCTGGCCCGAATTGTTCCGGACTGCCATTTTTTGTTTCCATAGCCCCTTGCCAACACTGGTTGTCCTACGTCGAAAGTTCGAGTGGTCTTGTTGTTAATATGCCGAAACTGTTTGTTTTCCACTTCCCTCCGCACATTTGGTTTTAACAAGTCCAACTTGGACCGCAACCTCCTGTTATAAAACATCATGGCAGGACTTTGGTTAGTCACTGCATGATCGGCGTTTCGATATGACATCAGGAACTTGTCGACCTTGTGTTGCAGCGGAATCTGATCATCGTTCATGGCCTTAATTGCCTTTTTGAATGTCTGGACAAATCTTTCAGCCAACCCGTTTGTCGCCGGATGATATGGGGCAGAGGTATAATGTTTTACTCCATTCTTCTTTAAGAATTGTCGGAATTCTTCCGATACAAACTGTGGTCCGTTGTCCGAACAGATCTGTTCTGGCAATCCGTTCCTTGCGAATATTGTTCTTAACACCGCAATTGTCTTTTCTGAAGTAGTGGTATTCATCTTGATGACTTCTGGCCATTTGGAATGTGCGTCCACCGCGATTAGGAACATGGAGTCCATGAATGGACCAGCAAAGTCAATGTGTACGCGTTGCCATGGGGCTGAAGGCCATTCCCATGGGTGTAGCGGTGCTATCGGAGGTGCATTTTGCACTTTTTGGCACCCAGCGCAGCTTTTCGTTAACTCCTCAATCTGTTGGTCAATACCCGGCCACCATACATAAGCCCTAGCAAGACTTTTCATTTTAACTCCCCCCAGATGACCTTCATGCAGTTCGTTTAAAACTCTTTCCCTTAACTTGGGAGGAATAATCACTCTTGTCCCGTACATCAAGGTACCATGGCAGACGGACAGCTGGTCTCGCCTTGCCGAAAATGCCGGTAACAGAGGATCACCCCGTGTTGGCCATCCTTTCACTGTCACCTCGTAGACTCTGGACAGTGTCGGGTCGTTCCTGGTTTCTCTTTCAATACTTGCATTGGTGACTGGTAAACACTCGATGATGGTCGAATGAAATAACTCAACAGGGTCAACTTTCGTCGTGTCTTCTTCTTCAGGTAGTGGCAGGCGCGACAGCCCATCAGCATTGCCATGCTGTTTCGTACCTTTGAATTCTATTTGATATTGATGTGCCCCTAGGAAAAGAGACCATCTCTGGAGACGCTGCGCTGTCATCACCGAAACACCCTTCTTCGGGTTAAAAATGGATACCAACGGTTGATGGTCTGTCAGAAGTGTGAATTTTTGGCCCTGCAGGTAATGATTAAACTTCTTCACTCCCCGTACAAGGCTAAGAGCCTCCCTATCGATCTGCGCATAGTTGCGCTCAGCGGAGGTCAATGATCTGGATGCAAACGCGACTGGCCTTTCCGTGCCATTTGGCAACTTGTGTGAGAGTACTGCCCCAATACCATATGGAGAAGCATCACAAGCCAACCAAATAGACAGTGTCGGGTTGAAGTGAGCCAACACTTCCTCTGAGGTGATCAATTCTTTGCTTTTGCGAAATGCCTTCTTACAGTTTTCGCCCCACTCCCATGGTACCCCTTTCTGTAAAAGAGCATTTAACGGGTGCAGTACTGTGGATAGATTTGGCGGAAATTTATGGTAATAGTTAATTAATCCTAGAAACGACCTCAACTGAGAGACATTCTCCGGAGCGGGAGCCTTTACAACTGCCTCAATATTGTCAGGAGACTTATGAAGCCCCTCCCGGTCAATGACATGGCCACAGTACGAGATCCGCTTCTGGAAGAACTCACATTTCTGTCGATTTACTCTAAGTCCATACTCTTTCAGTCTGTTGAGCACCAGTTCCAAGTTTGCGAGATGTTGTTCATCACCATCACCTGTGATCAGAATATCGTCCAGGTAACATTGTGTGCCTGGAATTCCCTGTAATACCTGCTCCATGGCCCTCTGCCAAATTGCCGGAGCCGATGCCACTCCAAAAACCAGCCTATTGTACCGGTACAACCCTCGATGCGTGTTGATCGTGAGGTATTGGCGTGACTCTTCCTCAACCTCCATCTGCAAGTACGCCTACACCAGGTCTATCTTGGTGAAGTGTTTCCCGCCAGACAATGAAGCGAAAATATCCTCAATCCGTGGAAGCGGATACTGCACCGTGTGAAGCACCGGATTGACGGTGATTTTGAAATCTCCACAGATGCGAACCTTCCCTGGATCTCCTGGCTTGTTGCTCGCAGGACGTTTCATAACGGGAACAATGGGCGTAGCCCACTCACTCCAATCTACCTTAGACAGTACACCTGAACGTTCTAGTGCTTCCAGTTCCGCTTCAACAGTAGGTCGTATTGCATAGGGTACCGGTCTGGCTTTAAAAAATTTTGGTTGTGCATGTTCTTCAATCTTGATGTTTGCTGTAATTCCTCTGTGTTCCCAGTCCCTGCTGGAACACCTCTTTAGCATCATCCAATATTCTGGACAATCGTTTCGGTTTGACATCTGTTTCCCCGGAATCTACCGTTAGTGCCTTCAAGGAGTGCCAGTCCATATTCATTTTCCTAATCCACTCCCGTCCTAGTAGTGGTGGACCTCCTTCAGGTAGCACATATAAGTCCAATACTTGGCTTTCTTCGCCCTTGTGGACCACTTCCACCTCTATTTTTCCGATGGGGTACACTCTTTGCCCCGTGTATGTTTTCAATATAATCTCCGTATCCTGTAGGGGAATATGTTGGAATAACCTTCTGTAATCTTTCTTATTCATGACCGTCAATGCCGATCCAGTGTCCAATTCAATTTTTACTTGGACTCCTGCTATCTGAAGAGTGACCCAAATTGTCTGGAGATCTGCATCCTTACCAACGTTGTGTACTCTTAAGCTATCCAGTTCATTACTGCTAGCGTCTGAATCTGACTTCTGTTCGGTCAAACTGTTCTTTGTCACCTTGTGTACCATTGCGTATTTTCCTTGCGGTGACTTTTTGTTGCTGGTCTTCTTTCCTGACCGGCATACTTTAGCTATGTGGCCAAGCCTGCCACACGTTCTGCATTCTTGGTTTTTAAACCAACACTGGTTCTGATCGTGCGTTGTCTTTCCACAACGATAACATTTGACAGAACTCAAACCCAATTTGTTTGTACCGAGTTCCGGTGACTGTAGCTGCATTACTGCCGTGCCTCTCGCTGCGGCTTCGTGTGCTGCTGCCATAGTGACCGCCTTCTCAAGCGTCAGCTCATTCTCCTCGAGCAGTCGCTTTTGTGTATCCTGTTTAAATAAACCACACACAAATTTATCTCGTAGTGCCTCTGTCAGTCCCGTTCCAAACTGACAATATTTTGCTAGCTTACGTAATTCCATCAAATATTCAGCATTGCTTTCATTCTGCAGCTGCCTTCTGTCGTAAAATTTAAATCGTTCCGCTAGCATCAGCGGCGTGGGGTTTAGATGATTTTTCAGGACAGTAACAATCTCCTCGAACGTCTTATCCGCCGGTTCATCTGGTGATACAAGGTGTTTCAATTGCCCGTATGTCTTCGCACCCATTAAATTTAATAATGTTAGTGCTTTATCTGCATCAGGAATTTTATTTGCCTTACAATAATTTTGTATGCGTTCTACATACATGGCCCAATCTTCAATGTCACTATCGTCACTATCAAAGGTATTAATGTTCCCATGTTTAGGCATCGTTGCAATTTATTGTATTTTTATGTTATCCAAGATGGCGGCTTCCCGCTCTTGTCGTCGTCGTCCTCCGCCCACAAAATGGCGGTTTTCCCGCGCTTGGCGGTCTTCAACCGTCCCCCGACGCTGTCTCCGCTTCACCGCGGCTCTCGCGCCTTCAGTTTCCCCAGACGCTGCGCCTTTTAGCCCGAATGCGGCCCTTATCTCCGGTCACGATCGATGTCCCCGCGCTGCGCCTCTCGCTCGAAAGCGGCCCGGCCCTTATCTCCGGTCGCGATCGATCTCACCGCCCTTATTCCTCCGTCTGTACAGGCAACGCGGTTGACTTTCTGTCGCGTCGCTGCCCGGCTTACCCACCACCGAGGTAGAAAGAAGAAGCTGACAGTCGCTGATGGAGGCTTCGAGGTCAGGATGTCTTCTGCACTCCGGTTTCTCGATGCCTGCCGCTCGACGTGTCTTCCAGTAGGGTGATGAGGGTGGAAACCTCTCTTCGACGTCCTGTCTGTGGATGAAGCCGCCGTGGAAATAACTGCCGCAGGGTAAGAATCGGACTCGTCGCCACTGTTAAGTCTGTGTGTTATAGTGATAATTACTACACAGACTACAAGAGTAAATTCAACAGGTCTTTACTGGTTGGAGGTAGGGACTATACTGAATACAATATTACCACACAGTGCTTATATACCGGTGTGGTCACCACCGGTATTACGTATACAGCAGCCAGAGAAAGTAGTACATCTCTTAAGGTGGAACAGGCTTAAGTTTTCTTAAGGTGGAACAGGTTACATACACCACAGGGAGAAGAGGTCACGGCGTGGAGGGAGAGGTCACGGGGGCGGGGGGAGAAGAGGTCGTGGGGGGAGAAGAGGTCGTTGGGGGTGGGGGGGGGAAAGGCATCGTGGGGAGTGTGGCCATGAGTAAATCATGGTCCAGGGAAGCAGGTAAGCTTGGTAGTCCAGGGGGAAGCAGTCCTGCTCCTCCTGGCCAATGAGCATTGCTGTAAAGGCACTTTGACAGAGGGATAGCCCTTCCTTCAGCTGCCAGTTTTCCCAAGCCCTGGGAAACCCAACCTGTAGGCGTTAAAAGTAAAACTTGAGGCAAACCGCCTCATTAAAATATTTTAATGACGGACCCGCCTCTGGAGCGCAGGTTAGTCACCCGCCCCCAGCCTGCATCCGGTAAACCCGAAGTGGGTTCGTTGGGGTCGGGGTTCCGGTTTTTATATTTTTAACCCTTCCACTCCCACCACCCTGCCCATCCTGGGGGGTTAAAATGACCGCAATGTGTTCGAAAAAAACCTTTAATCGAAAAATCTAATCGCAAATCACTTGACTGTCAAATTATTAGTTGCCTGTGTGGTAGGAGAAACCTGATCTAACTTTTTTTTCTCTGATGTGAATGGGAAAAGCTGTTTGTTTTTGCCTGCTGTTAATAAAGCTGTCTTCTATAGGCAGGAGTGATTAGTCCTTCTGGTTGAGACATCTACAGGCCTCGTGTATTTGTAATGTTGTGTGGAAATGGATTACTGACCCCTGTGGAGAGGCAGGTCAAAGGACAATTTGAGCTGCCATTAAATATGTAAGGGGGTGGGCCTTTACACCATTATTCATTAACGTAGAGCTACAAAAAATGTTTTTGTTTTACGAGGAAAGTAGTATTTGTTTTGCAAAGTCGCTTTAAATACTTAAAACGCTACACATGGGTCATAAATTATTTCGATGATCAAATTTTTACTGCTTTTTAAATTATATATAGATCATTTTTATTAACTATCTTTACCTGCCTTAAAGTACTGAAACACAGACAACCTTTCCAAAAAATTACTGTGGTAAATAGAATCAACCCTTAATGTTTTTCTTGTATAATTGTAGAGTACAGTGCTGATAATTTACTCATAAATATTAGTTTTAGTAAAATCGTAAAATGTTTTGGTACAAGACCAATTAAGTGTCATGGAGACTGCCAAAATGATTACTTTTGCACTTTAATTGTACAATAATACAGTAAATAAATAAACTAATTGTCAACAATAATTTGGAAGACTGTCATATTGTGCCTTCTGATGACATTTCCACTATCAAGGGTCCCACTGATCTTCACCAGGTGCCCATCCACCCAAAGCCGTTGGCACTTTCTGGAGGTGGCCAGGTGACTTAACCACCGCCCAGCACTCATCACTGGTATTACCGCCTACTGCCTTTCCAGTAGCAGGTTTTAACACCTGACCTGACGTATACATAGGAGCCTCTAATCGGTTGTTTGACAACTCATTTTTCCTTTCCCACCCTAAAAAATCCTTACTCATAAACCAGAACCTATGGTTAAAATTAGACTAATTACCAACAACAACTACTTGCATTTATGTAGTGACTTTAACGTAGTAAAACATCCCATGGCGCTTCACAGGAGCTTTATCAAACAAAATTTGACTGCTATTGAGCTGTACTTTCCCTTCATCAACAAGGTAGCTTATAATCAAATAGCTTCTGACAAATTGCTTCCTTATTTACATAGAAAATACTGAAGTAATTACAAACAATGAATCTGTTTCACACACAAACATCAAAGCAAAATGGTCCCCCAGTAAGCAGTGCAGGAAGGCCATGAAAATATTGTCAGGCGCCTCCTTGGTCAGAACCTGAACCATAAGACACCAGTGACAGTCTGACTCCGTTTTCACTGTGTGTGATTTTAAATCACAATCATTACATTAATTGTTTTTTCTATGTACATCATGAAGTTTTGGTATGGCTGGGACATGGTAAATTAAACTGTCCAGATTATACTTAATAAATCAGAGTTGATTAAAAGGAAAGATGATTATTCCATCCTCCTCTCCACCCCCCACCCCTTCCCTTCAATTTCCTACAACACTGTCAAGTGTTCGGTTCTCCATTTTGTTGTTGTTGACCTTTTTTTTAAATGCCTCCTCTGTCTTAAACATTAACATCACAGCGGATATTTGTTATTGGTTTGCTGATCTTTAGATTTGTGGAGGTGTCAAAGATATACTACTGCACAGAATATCCCATTAGCAGAGTCCCTGAGAACAAATTGCTGTAGATACCATTAGATGTCTGCAGCATTCCTGATGAATACTTTGCAGCACAATATTTCACATCTCATTTAAAACTTTTCTATGGTAGAAAATTTAGTACAGAATTGCAATAGTCTTGCAGTATCAATACAAATAATGTCTCTTTTTTGTGAGACTCCCTGAACAGTTGATCAACTCTAAGTCGTGCAATTACAAAAATCCCAATGGACAAAAATACACCCTCTCAGACTGGCATTTAAAGCAAATGTGGTATAAAAATTCCAGAGCAATTGGTATATGATATCTGATCCATACAGTTGTACATGGTTAAACTTACTGTTTTCATACTTTTATTATTGCAACTTTGTATTCTAACAGATCCAATAACTAGATTTAATCTGACTAGAATTAATCATTTTCTGTTGAAGACCCATCACAGAATAAGGTTTCAGCAATCCAGACAGCCAGTAATTTGCAATTCATATAAATCTGCTGACTATTCAACCAATTCAAAAGTCCGGAGGCCCTCACAAATCTGACTGACATCATGATTTAACATCACTATAGAGTCTTGTACTTTTCTAGTCAGTTTGGACAGATTATATCTGACAGTCTTTGCCATTCAGGTCAAAAGAAATGACGATTTTGGGCCCTTAGTCATTATCTTGCAATGTTGCTTGTGGCTGGTATAAGATGAGAAATGATGCAGAAAGTATCACGTAGCACAAGAAAAGTATTATTTTATTACTGCATTCCCATTTGTAATTGGTAGTTTTATATTGTGTTCCCATTTATATCAGTTACTTGGGTGCTGTTCAGTCTGGTAGTTGAGATTCTATAATAACTGGTGTAACAAAGAGTTTTTCACCTGTCACTGGTGTCAGAACAGCATTTATTATCACACTAATAAATTTTTTGAGAGCCGGTGTTTTGGTCCACAAAAGGTTATCAAGAGCATTTGACCCAATTTTTTTATATTCACTGCTAAATCTGAGTTTGGGAGTGTGTATTGGAGCTGATCATCATCTCCACTGCACTGTTTGAAATTAAAAAATGAGTAAGCCATCTGAAAATAGTGATAATAGAGGAGCGGGCTGCACCCATTACGGTTGATTTTATCTCCGCAAACACTAGCAGGACAAAATAAACAACCCTTCCACAATGCAGTCTGCACGCACATGGTCATGAGATGTATTACTGGAAAAATGGTTGCAATTGTTTGGGCAGCTTGTTTCATACTTTTAAAAATGACTATGCGGGTGGTATAATGGAAATTGGATAAATGGAGACTGGCTGAAAAATAGCCAATGCGCTAGAAAATATACTGCTACCCAAACAAAGGTCGAGAATTTGCTGGAGTGGGGCATCTCGAGGCGTGCTCCGTTCGTTAGACATTTTCCCTCACCCTTCAGCTGGAAATTTCTTTGCATTGCAAATTGCTGGAAGTTCGAGGTCAACAGGGCATCTTGGACTTTGGTGAGCGGCGGGACCAACAGTTTTTCTTCTGAACCAATTAAATTTAAGGATTGAGAAAGAAACAGGAATGACGGAGAAGGCATTGGTTGAATTAGAATTAAATTAGGTACAGGAAAAGAAATTAAGAGTGGGAATAAAAGATTGGATTAAGAGAGAAAAAAGAGACAAATGAAAAGAAAGAAAATAATTTTTAAAATCTCTAAGAATGAGATTTCACTGCTTCAAATGATCCTTTTCTGGACCAGAGAGGTTACGTGGCATTGCAGGAACCTAAATCTTGCCATTAAAAGGGTCTCCACACTGTTAAGTACCAGCCCCTAACTTACTGTGGGAGTTTAATTTGTATTTACTGTGCAAATGCAGCAATTTCTTGAAACTTACGGGGAGGTTGAGGACGAGCTGTTATTTTCGCGAGGCTAACGGCAGAGCGGTAAAAATCAACCAGCAATTTGTGGCTATTCACACGTTATCTCTTCCTCGCCGCACATTGCTGGACGATTTACACACCAATAACGACGTGCGCATTAAATCGCCGTTAGTTTGCCAACAAATTCTGGCCCATAAACAATGTAAAATTGTTCCCTTTTTGCTCTCAGAACTATGCAGTTGAACGAGAGCCAATGCTGCTCACATTTGAGCAAGACACTAAACTACAAAGCATGACCTTTTAATGTGTACAAATACATTTATTTTCCACAGCCTAGGGCTCTGAATACCTGACTAGGTTTTCAGATTTAGTACATTCTGTAAGCCTTTGACCAATTTTTGAAGTTTTTTTTAAATTGTGACACTGAACTTGTGGAAAGACATG
Source organism: Somniosus microcephalus (assembly GCF_052327205.1). NCBI lineage: Eukaryota > Metazoa > Chordata > Chondrichthyes > Squaliformes > Somniosidae > Somniosus > Somniosus microcephalus. The sequence continues at coordinate 216,864,975 of NC_140988.1, read as the reverse complement.
ACGCCATAGTGCATTTAAGGCAATTGATGGGATTTATATCTGAAAATGTAATTAGTGTCTGCAACTAACCAAATTTGTTTAGCACTGTATACGATAGAAGATAATCTACTCCCGCCTGATGAGGATCAGTTATACTTTACCAGTGGTTACCCTCGAGTTAAATGAGTAATCATTACCACTGGCTAGTTAAAGCGATAATGACATTTTTGGACCTCAAATAAAACAAATCTACAGTAATGACATTTGGGATTGAATTCAGGTTGTCCCATTCATTCAGGGTGAATATTGACTGATCACTGTAAATAGTTATACGAGCTATCTTTAAGACCATTTTCACTCTCACGCTCTTGTTAAATGATAGGGAATTTTGATATGCTATGCATTTAAGTGCCTGTAATTAAGCTTGAATCGATCAGAAATATTATGATTGAATCCTTAATCAGGTCCAGCAGAGCTCCTAAAACAAAAAAGGTGACTCAACCGTGGGTAACAAGGGAAATTAGGGATAGCATAAGATCCAAGGAGAGGACATATAAATTGGCCAGAAAAAACAATAATCCTGAGGATTGGGAGCAGTTCAGGATTCAACAAAGGAGGACAAAGGGATTAATTAAGAAAGGGAAAATAGAATATGAGAGTAAGCTTGCAGGGAACATAAAAACTGACTATAAAAGCTTTTATAGATATGTGAAGAGAAAAAGATTGGTGAAGTCAAGCGTAGGTCCCTTGCAGTCAGAATCAGGGGAATTTATAATGGGGAACAAAGAAATGGCAGACCAACTAAATACATATTTTGGTTCTGTCTTCACAAAGGAGGACACAAATAACCTCCCAGAAATACCGGGGAACATAGGGTCTGATGAAAGGGTGGAACTGAAAGAAATCAGTATTTGTAGGGAAATGGTGTTAGGAAAATTGATGGGACTGAAGGCCGATAAATCCCCAGGGCCTGATAATCTACATCCCAGGGTACTTAAGGAAGTGGCCCTAGAAATAGTAGATGCATTGCTGGTCATCTTCCAGAACTCGATAGACTCTGGAACAGTACCCATGGATTGGAGGGTAGCTAATGTTACCCCACTATTCAAAAAAGGTGGCAGAGAAAAAGCGGGGAATTATAGACCGGTAAGCCTGACATCGGTAGTGGGGAAAATGCTAGAGTCCATTATAAAAGATGTAATAGCAGAGCACTTGGAAAGCAGTGACTGGATCGGACAAAGTCAACATGGATTTACAAAAGGTAAATCATGCTTGACTAATCTACTGGAATTTTTTGAGGATGTAACTGGTAAAATAGATAAGGGAGAACCAGTGGATGTGGTGTATTTGGACTTTCAGAAGGCTTTCGATAAGGTCCCGCATAAGAGATTAGCGTGCAAAATTAAGGCACATGGGATTGGGGGCAAGGTATTGACTTGGATAGAGAACTGGTTGGCGGACAGAAAGCAAAGAGTTGGAATAAACGGGTCATTTTCCGAGTGACAGGCAGTGACTAGTGGGGTACCGCAAGGATCGGTCCTAGGACCCCAGCTGTTCACAATATATATTAATGATGTGGACGAGGGAATTGGATGTAATATCTCCAAATTTGCAGACGACACAAAGCTGGGTGGGAGGGTATGCTGCGAGGAGGATGTCATGAAACTCCAGTACGATTTGGACAGGTTAGGTGATTGGGCAGAAACATGGCAAATGCACTATAATGTGGATAAATGTGAGGTTATCCACTTTGGTGGCAAAAACAGGAAGGCAGATTATTATTTGAATGGCAATACATTGGGAGAAGGGGAAGTGCAAAGAGACCTGGGTGTTCTTGTGCACCAGTCGCTGAAGGTAAGCATGCAGGTGCAGCAGGCGGTTAAGAAGGCAAATGGTATGTTGGCCTTCGTAGCAAGAGGGTTCGAGTACAGGAACAAGGATGTCTTGCTACAGTTGTACAGGGCCTTGGTGAGACCGCACCTTGAGTATTGTGTGCAGTTTTGGTCGCCTTATCTGAGGAAGGACGTTCTTGCCATGGAAGGAGTGCAGCGAAGATTCACCAGGCTGATACCTGGGATGGCAGGAATGACGTATGAGGAGAGATTGTGTCGATTGGGCTTATACTCACTGGAGTTTAGAAGATTGAGCGGGGATCTCATCGAAACCTATAAAATTCTGTCAGGCCTGGACAGACTAGATACTGGAACGATGTTCCCGATGGTCGGGGAGTCCAGAACCAGGGGTCATAGTCTAAGGATAAGGGGTAGGACATTTAGGACTGAAATGAGGAGGAATTTCTTCACCCAGAGAGTGGTGAACCTGTGGAATTCTCTGCCACAGAGGGCGGTGGAGGCCAGTTCATTAAATATATTCAAGAAAGAGTTGGATATATTTCTTAAGGCTAAAGGGATCAAGGGATATGGGGAGAAGGCAGGGACAGGGTACTGAATTTCAATGATCAGCCATGATCTCATTGAATGGCGGAGCAGGCTCGAAGGGCCGAATGGCCTACTCCTCCTATCTTCTATGTTTTCTATGATCCCTCTTACCAAAATGTTCCCTTGTAGCTTTAACCATTTTTCAGTGCACTAAACAGAACCCAGTATCACAGGTGCAAGTGTGTGGGGTGGGGGGCGGGGCGAAAGAAGAGAGAGTGAGAGAGAGAATAAGGGTGTGTGTGTCTCTCTTTTTGGAATGGGGTTATGTCTTTTCTTTTCCTACCCCCAACTCCACTGTAAATCTTGGAATTGCCCCTGATGTTGCAGCCCTCCCTAACTCTTTATACTTGGCTGCGACTTTGTCCATTAAGCAGTTGTGATGGTTTGCTAAAAAAAAATTGTTTTTAAGCGAGTTATTATTTCGGGTGGGAAGTGGAGTTGAGGTCGAAGATCAGTCATGATCTTATTGAATGGCGGAGCAGGCTCGCAGGGCCATATGGCCCACTCCTGCCCCTAATTCTTATGTTCTTATTATTCACAGTTAATTTATACTAAAAACAACAACTCTACCCAGCCAGAGCAGGGCTCCCAAGTTGGAATTCTTGCATCTGTCAAGAGAACTGTCAGACAGATGATAGTGGGAGGTTAGCCTTGAGTAGAGTAAATATTAAATAAGGTTATTACTGTGCACAGTGGAGTCCTTGAGGTACCTGGGAACCCTGAGTTCTTGTTTGTAGTACTTCTCACAAACTGTACTACCTTTGTACTGTCAGGCAGTTTATTCAAATTCTTGGCTTTTGGGTGTTTAAAACATTATATTCATCTTTATATGGATAGAGTGTACATTTATGTTTTTTGTCACACAGCCTAGGGCTCTGATAGATGGATAAGTGAGAAAGATTAGAGTTTATTGAAAAGAGAAGCTATTTAAAAAAAACATTTAACAGCAATAGAGCATTTAATCAGAAAATACCTTACTAGGTTGTCGGATTCAATAAGCCTTTCACCAGTTCTCAGTTTTTTTTAAATTATGACACTGAACTTGTGGAAAGACCTGGCCATGTAAGGGAAACTGACTGCAGTTTTGTTTGTGGATCACCGATACACTGGGGTAGATTTTTGGCTTGCCATCTGGGCACAAAGTTAGCGTTGTGGATGGGCCGCCCATTATAGAAACCGCCTGAAATTGGAAATTAAAATGGACAGCCCATCTGCAACGTCAGTTTTGTGCCCTTGTAGCAAGTTGAAACTCTACCTTGGTGATATCAGTCAGCACCTTTTTCATGCAGTCTGATTTAATGGAGAAGACTAGTTAACTAAGACCACAGTAAAACTCATTGGAAAATGTCTTCCCTCAAATGAAGTCTCATTAAATAGGCTGCTCTGCAATAAGCGACTCCTGATATCAATACAGCCCCTGTTGTTTGGTTCAATGCTCTGTGGAGAAGCCGTTCACAAAAAGATTAATAATGATTGAGTGCCACCTTAAAAATATATATGGGAAGCAAGTACTTTCACTCTATTTGTTTCCTTTAATGTCAGTTAATTTTCAAAGTATTTTTTATATAATTTATATTTTGATGGATTACTTCGACTCACTTTTTCCATTCACTTATTATTGTATTCAGGGGGTTGCTGCAAGCTGTAATTGAAGTACATTTACACTGTATTTGCAGTTGGTGGTTTGCATGCATCATTCACCACTGTTGAAATTGTTTGTACATTTATTCTCTACTGTTTCTCATCTGCCCCATCTCTTGCCACTTTGGATCTCTCCCAATTCTTGCTGTTTTTATTCAGTCACGCAAGCAATAGCAACTCATTCCTGCCTTTCCCTCTTGTCAGCAAAACTGTGAAGACCAAAGTTGCAAACATGCCTCATTAATTCATCAGTCTAACTTCTGTTGCAAAAGTACACATGTAATGATGAAATGTGTAGAGTTTCATGCTGTCCATTCATTTAAGGAATAATGAATAAAAACTAACAACAATGAAAACTCTGAATTGTAAGTGAAATACAAGACAAAATAAAATTGAATTAAGTAAAATAAACCACCCTTGATCTGGCCGACATAACTTATGTCTGTGGCACTTGTGAATTATGCATCGCAACACTACTTAATGATTTATTTTCTGACGCTCACTGCTTCCCGATGTGGAGCTTTTGTATATGTAGTTTGATTTGAGCACATATTGAACTGGCTAAAATTGTGAGCACACTGATGTATGTATTACTGCACGGAGGTTTTACCAAATCCAATATCCCCAGCAATCATCAGAAAACAACTGATACCAACAGCAAATCCTTGCTTGGAACAATTTTGTGATTACGAAATCAAAATTATGAATGTGTTTCTGGGCCTTGAGGACGACATTGTTAGCAAGGCTGAAATATACCACCTGTACTTGAGTTTACTACCATGTATGCAGTTTAAAGTTCCCTATAAAGCTAAAGCATTGAATTCGAATTGAGAAATAAGACAAGTTGCAGAGGATAGTGCACAAAAAGATTCACTCCAGTCAAAAGATTACGGTAGAAGTTAAGAGTAAATGTGCTTCACTGAACATTGCATAGATGTTGCATTGATTTGTTATGGAACCAAAACACAAAATTGAGGGCGATGGTAACAGTTGTGGCGTGTGAAAGAAGTATTTGCCAGGAAATGGAAAGCATGAACCATTGTAACTCATGCCTACCTGTGCTTTCTGTCAATCAAAAACTCAGAATAATGATATAATGATGAGGGCAAAGGTCATCGAGCAAAACAAATTGTGATGTGATCCAGTGGAGCCTGGGAGTCTTCTGAATTTCAACTATTTGTGTTTCAATAATTAAGTATTCACCGTGTGGCATTTGACGTTTAAGGATTCATTCTGCAATCCAGCACCCACAGCAGGGCCACAATTTCCAGAGGCGCACTCCCCATAAACACCACTCCCCAACACAAGTGCCTGGACCATGGAATCGCCCCTTTTAATGTGATTTCATCAAATTAATGAGGTCCTGATGGCCATCTAATTATTTATCACATGACATTTGTCAATATGAATATTTAAGTGCCAACTTGGGGCAATTGATTACACACTCACCTCAGTTTTAGAAGATTGTAGGTTCAAGCTCCCCTATCAACTTGAGCACATAATCTAGACTGACACTTCAGTGCAGGGAGTACTGCAATGTTGGAAGAGCTGTCTTTTGGATAAGGTATTAAACTGAGACCCCTTCTGCCTGCTCAGGTAGATGTAAAAGGTCAGGGCGTTCTCCTGGTATTCTAACCAACATTTCCAAAGGTGCAGTTTAAATGCAAGTTCTTTTTCTTAAGTCCATAAGGAACTTATCTTGTTTACTTTTTTGCTAAGACAAGCTGTAAGTAAAAGTGTTTCAGTATCATTAACAAACTAAATATTTAATGTTGTTCTGAGGATTTTGCCCCTCCAAAAATGAATTATCAAACATTAAGAGAAAGTTAGGAAAATAAAATGATTTTTACTCATTAAGGTCATTAATGATGAACTTGTGCAGAATCTCACAGCAGGTTTTCCTTTTCTAGGAAATACTGTAGGCTTATTGCTTTCAAAAGTGCCACCTATTGTCACTCGTGCAGGGCTAAGCCTCCATAGGAACAGAGAGGCGTTTGTGCGAGATGGTGCTACCCTGTCTCGAGTCTTCATGATGTAGTTTGTCAGACTGCACAGGAGATGATAGATGTGCCACAATATCATTCATGTCAGAGATGACAGAAATGTTCCCCCCAATTTTTTTTGGGTGCGTAGCCCACTCACAGAAATTTAACATTGGAAAAGCTGGTCCCGGGCTGCGCGGGAACATTGGATGAAGCAGTGAATGTCTCAAGTATTGGATTCCCACATGTTATACAGACTACTTCCCAATATCAAGAACCAGTGAGTCTAGAAAACAGTTTTGCTGTTTCAACAACCCTCCATCTACAAGTAGGCAAGCCAAAAGATCATTGGCAATCATATTGTATTCCCATACAACTCGAGAAGTGAAATTTGGCATACTAGATATTTGATCTGTACCAGGAAACCTCTCATCATCCATCATGTTTGCCCTTTCTTCATTGTTCACTGCTTCCTCCCCAATATCACTATGATTTTGAAAAGCATTTATCTCTCCAGAATTTGAGCATGCTATCCAGGCTGACACTTCAGTGCATTACTGAGGGAATGCTGCATTGTTGGAGGTGCCATCTTTAAATAACATTTTTACCTTGGGCCTCATCTACCAGCTCAAGTGGCTGAAAAAGTCCCGTGCCATTATTTGAAGAGCCAAGTTCTCCCAGTATCCTGAACAATTTTCCCGCTTCGACCAATGCCATTGAAAACAGATTATCTGGTTATTCATTTATTTGCTACTTGTGAGAGCTTGCTGTGCGCATGGTGTCTGCTGCCTGTACCTACGTAGGAACTATGACTGCACTTCATAAGTAACCCATTGGTTGTAAAACACTTTGGGAGGTCCCGATGATATCATAAATGCAAGGCTTTTCTTTGCACAGGTCATTAAAGGTGACAGTGCAAGCAGAATCTTTTGTTTTGTATCTACAGCTGAGAAGTTAAGAGAGGACCTGAGGACGGTCTCAAGATTGTGAAGGGTTATAATAGGGTAAATAGTGATGGATTGTTTCCAGGAATCTGGCACAAATTTACGACTATGACAAAAAGAAATAAAGGGGAATTTAGAAAAAAATATTTACACAAGAGGGTGATTAGAATGTGAAATTCTCTGTCACAAACTGTTGTTGAAGTAGTCCATACATACTGTGAAGAGATTTAAATAGTTGCTTAAAGACAGAATTAATGAAGGATATGGAGAGCAAGCACCGAGTGGAAAAACATCACATATTTGATTGCATAAATGTTTGTGTTGTGACATTCTATAGCTTCAACTGTTGAATCAGTTCTACACAGAACTTCACACCCAGTCTGTAGCACATTAGCATTGGGTAACTCTTTTTATTTTGTCCTGAGTTTTGCATTCAGATGTCTACCTCAGCATTCCTTAACAAAGTTTTAACAAGTGTCTTTCTTTGACTGTAAACCTGTTTTTTCCCCCCATAAATAACCATTTCAGCCTTTTACTTCTTTGGGGAATTAGCTATTTCCCTAAGTGCTTTATTTTATGTTCATCGCATACATAGAACAAATTTCCATTTTCAACATTTTTTGAACACTTTGCACCTTGAGGAAAATATTTGGTCTGGAAAATATCTTGTGTACAGTGAGTTGAGCGCTATTACTGTATATCCCATGTACCAGTTATCTTGCACATACATTGCAAACCTGTGTAATGTAATTAAAGCTGCAAACCATCTGAAACAAAGCTAGGCAAGAAGTGAGTCCACCTTACAGGAGATAGTCTTGCACTTCTTGGATTTCATACTTGCTGCAAATCAATAAGAAACCAAGTCTTAAAAGTTCCAAGATTTTCATTGGACTCTCAGGAACTTTTTTAACTTAATTTTTAATTGGCATTTGGCTGCTAGTGAGCAGAGCTTCACTGTCCCAGGACAGACTGTAACATGGCAGTGGGCAGAATAACTTGGGTATGCTGACCCAGCTTGATTAAAACTTGGGACCTGCTATTTAATGATGCCCCTATATTAGAGAAGGTGAAAGTTAGTACAGTACAGGAAACTCTTTTTTATCCGGCACCGACAGGACCGACATGGTGCCGGTTCATCAAAAATTCCGGATAACCGAGAGCTATAGTTAAAAGATGCTGAGAGCTCCGTATAAAGCAACAAACCCTGTTGCTTAGCAACAGGTGCAGAACAATGGCCACAAGTTCCAAGCGTCTCAGTAGCTTAGCAACAGCTGCAGCCACACCCATTGCACAGCAACAGATCGAGGAAGGCAAGTAATATGAAGTAAAACTTACCTAAACCTACTCCTGAATTTTGCCGGTTAACCGAGATTTCCGGTTATTTAGGTGCCGGTAAATCAAGAGTTTCCTGTAGTAATGTCAGTCAAATTCAAAGTTTATTTCTTTTACAGAGAACTGAGTAGCATCAGGAAGGAATGGGGAGGAGGAACAGTGTATAGGAGAACATTATAATGAGAAACTACCAAATAAATAATGGGAACATTTCTGGATCAAATAATTACTGAGGTTTTACTTTAAGGGTAATATTCACCCACTACATGTTCATTTTCCATTTTCTTTGTATAAATAACTCATTGAAAATTAGTGACCCAGCTTTAATATGGTGGTTGTACCAGGAAATAACAAATGAGCAAAGAGACTGCAACAAAAAAAACATTTTTTAGGCCACTTGCAGTACCTCTTAAGAATGGCCAGCACAACTGATGATGGTTTCACTCCACCCCATTCCCTTTAACTAAACAAATTAATACATCAGGGACTTTATAAGACAAAGATAGTTTCCAGTAATTTGACTAAATGGATTAAATGTAGAAAAAAACAAATCATTCATGAATTTATAGCTCATCATTATAGAGATGTTTACAATACAGTTAACACTTGTCCCTTTGGCACCGTGTGTTTTTAGTGCAACTATTTTAAATTAGTTTCTGATCTAATTTAGCTATTTGAAATACATTTTAATTAGAGATATATAATTGGTAGTGGAAATTATTTTGCTTAGAGTGGTTAAATTTTGTATTAATGACAAAGATTCATTGATTAAGTTTATAATGAGATTGTGCTGTTTTAAGAATGTTACTTATTAAATGGAATTCCGATTTCTGGCTTGGAGTGCTAGCTTGGTAGCGAGCAATTTGTGCAGCAGTGCCAGAAACAAAGTGAAAATATAGCAATCATATCAAAAGATGTTGCTGTGGGCAAACTGCAAAATAAGCCCAAGTACTTAAAAGATTAAAAGTGGTTGTCAGTAAAAACACCTCACAGTGGTGGTGAGACAAAAACACACTTAGTGAATTTGGAACTACGATAAAGAGAAGGGTTAGAGTTCACAGTGCTGGTTTGTCGTAAATGGTTCTCATGGATTTTTCTTTTCCCATAGGTTTTCTGGGTTCATTGTTTGAACGGCCTGTTCCACTCGGTTATTCTGTTTTGGTTCCCACTGAAAGCCCTCGAGCATGGTAAGCAGCATAGACAAACAAAAATGTTTAGCAGAATCTTTTCAGGTTACCTTATTTCCTCCGGCATACAATCCAGGGCTTGTTGTGTTGTCTTTTTCTCCTAAACTGGCAAATGTAAAATTAAATATTTACCCGTCTGTTCAACTACAGTTTCAACTGTTAGTCCTGAGCCTAAAGTTTCATCAACATTTATTGGAACACAAAACACACGAGACTTGCATAATAGTGAAACAAAAAAAAACACCTTTTGAAAAGCTTTAAGTGGGGGGAAAAATTGGGCGGGGGGGATTCTTTATATTTAAAAAAATCAATTTGTCATGCATACAAATTTCTTCTAAATGAAGCTCCATCCAGTGATGGCAATTGTACTTTAGTAAACTGTAAAACATCATTATACAGTTCACAAGTGTAAGAAGAATGAATCGTGGTGTTAAATAGTGAGCGATCTGAATTTCCTCCTTCTAGGTCTAGATTACTACAAGGTTTCTTTTTAACTTGGGCACATAGATTGAAGATTCTGTCCCGCATTGAAGTTTCTGTCCCGCAGGTGAACAATGTGTTAGAAGTGCCATTTATATTTGGAGTTAGGAAATTGAGTAGCAAAAGATTCACAGTCACCAGACACTCAAGATGAGCTCCGTCACTAGTGGTAACTAATGTATCCTTCCAGGTACTATTATATCATGTAATATTTGGGGTCAATTTTAACTGTGGCCACCTGATGTAAAGGGGGTGTTCGCAGCCTGAAAATATAATCGGGTCATTTACCACCGTCTTTACACTGGTGCTCTGGCAGCTGCAGGGGCCTTTAGATGGGTGGCTGGAATTCCTGCATGTTTCACGCGGGAGACTACTTTTAATATGCAAATCATGGTCCTATGACGTACATGGGACCCTAATTACAATTTTGAGGTACAAATGGGCGTAGCATGTGCTGTGAACACTGCACCCATTTGTACCAGTGTTGAGTGCTCTAACCAGCAGTCCTTAAAGGAGCTGTTGTAGGCTGACTGTCGGCCAGCTTCACAAAGGAGCCAGCTGATTTCCCGCCTCCCTAACTGGTAAGCTCCATCTGAGCCCCAGTTTGACACTTGCCGGATCTATGCAAATAAAGCCCGGGCCTCAAAATGGCTTGGGCCTCACAGCAACAATAATTGGCAGTCATGCAACCTATGGACTGCTGGTTTTGCACAAAATGGCCTGTTTCTGGGCACATGTGACCAAACTAGGAGGCCTGAGGCTCACCAGAAATTGGCCTTGGGCCTCATTTTAATAATGGCGGCAAGCTGTCAGCACCTGTGTCTTCTCCAGAGGCAGCTCGCCCATGTGGCCAGTTCGAACTTGGGCAGCGGCCCTCCGGCAAGTCCCGAAGGGGTAGGGGGAAGAACGCAAGGGTGATGATCGTGAGCTGGCAGTGGCCCTCAGGAGTGGGGCTCCACATTAAAAAAAAATTTTTTTTTTAAATCACCTTTTTGGTGGCTGCCGCCGATTTTGCTGTAGCAAATGCTTGGGAAACCTGAGCGGAGCAGGCCCCGTGCCAGTCATCACTATCCAATTTCCTGCAGGGGCCTAAAACCGGCATTAGGCCCCTCATTGACATTTGGTGATGCGCACATCCACGACACAGATATAGTGCGAGTCATTGAGCGCCAACATTGGTCCTTTTTGTTTTACGCCCATAAAATGGGCGCAACCAGGATCAATATCTGCCCCAATGTTTCTTCTGGAACCTTCTCCCTTACATGTAGAACTTCAAAGGCAGTATGCATTAGGCTAGCAGGAAAATGTTTCCTGGCAGTTTGTACCTCAGTACAATTTCTGCAACTTTTTCTATGCTCTCGGTAACCATGGGTCAATTTTGTGAAGCCACTCTCTCTGGATGCTGCTGTGCTGCTTGTTTTACCTCGTAACAAATGTTGAAAAAAGTGGGTTTTGGGTGACACTAGCCTCCCTAGCTCTAGCCCCCTAAGGTAATAGACCTTCTCCTTGAATGTTTTTTGAACGTCAAGATAAAATATATCAATCGCATTAATGTCATCTGTTTAATTTATTGCAGCATAAAAACCTGTTAATTTTTTGGCATGGGTGTATAGAAGCTGTTGCTGCCTTAGAATTATTGTTCTTGTTCTTATTAAGTATCCTCAGCTTGCTTCTTATGGAATCTACTCCCAATTTTTCTCCCACAGTAGATGTCAAACTAGCAGCCCTAAATTTCCCAAGATCATTCTTCTAATTTGTTTTGAAAGTTTGGAGGAACGTTAGTTATGTGCAGAGCGCTAGAACTGGCCCAGTGCACAGTGAGATGTAAAAAAGGAATTTCTGCTGCAGCTATTACATCTTTATTACAATAGTCCTGGTGGAACAGTTACTGCGATGCCCTCACAGAATAACATAGTTAATGTACAAGCTGATATTTAAAAGAACTATGAAAAATCTGCTGCTGTGATATGACTAGCAGATGTGGGATTATTTTCTTGGAGCTTTCAGCAGCTAATAATTTGAACTATTGAACTCATGTCAGTATTTTTGCTTCCTGCAGACACTGCATTTGGAAATGGAAAGACCCCTGGCCGACTGCTACTAGGAAATATGGTTTACACAGTAAGTTGGTTTGTAAATACTCATAACCTTTCAACATTGATATTAATGGAGAATTTATTCCTGCATTTCTCCTGAAGTTCCAAATGCTTCTGCAAGATTGAAGAGGATGAATGTTCAAAACTACATTATCAAAAATAAATCACCTGATGTTTTTGCTTTGCTCTCCTCTAGTGAAGCTCTCAACGTGAAATCGTGTTAGCTCTTCAAACGTGTTACAACAGGTGACTTCTGACTGAGCTTTGGCTGGTGATTAGAAACTGAGACAACAGCAAGTGCAAATTCAATTGCCATAAACAGTCAGCTTACACTTCCTGGATTTTTGACATTGATTCAATAATTAGGAAGGGAAGTACAGCGTTTTCTTTCGAGAAAGGCCAAAGGCCATTCAACCCATCGAAGCTTGGCTCACTCACTTTAGCATCTGACTGAATTTTCATCTCCCATTCATCTCTACCACCATACTTGCAAAATTATTTCAACCACATATTGGCCCAGAAATTCCGTTCGTAGGCCTCCCGCGGGCGGAGGGCTGCAATTTGGAAAAATCTGCGCTTGGACCGGAGGGCTCCCGGGAGGCACAGAGTTCCTTACCTGGGCCTCTCCAAACTGCCGGTGTGCAGGGCCCACGTATCCCAGAGGCGCAGGCGGTTTGCAGCGTCCCTGGGATCGCATGGGCCATGGGGAGCCAATCAGAGAAGGGAATCTCCATTCCTAGATTTGACAGGAAGACCTGTCAAATATATGAATAGAGATCACCCCCAAAACATAGTAAAACTTCAAATAAATTTTTTTTTAATCACATTTTTAAAATGACTAAATTACATAAATTAACTATTTTAAACAAAAATGTAAATTTTTGAAAAAAAAATTAAAGTTTTTAACGGGGCTAAAAATAAACTTACCTTTCTTTAAAGTATTTTTTAAATGATAAATCAGTGGAAAAACATTTTTTTCCCACTTTTTTCAACTCTTATCCTGGTAAAAGCAGGCCTTGCACCTGCTTTTACAAGCGCAAGAATTGTAAGTGTTTTCTGCGGGCGGAGGGTCTCCAAAAAACAGAACTCTCCACCCGCAGAGGCCCTTCTCCAGCGCAGCCGGAGGATCTGTCAAGAGCTTTCTTGACAGATCGGAAATGCCAGTTTCCAGCACATGCGCAGTGCATGCCTGAAACTGGCATTTCCAATGTCCCTACAGGTGAGTACACAGCGCGTACCCACCCATAGGGATCGGAATTTCTGCCCCCATTAGCTTTTGATTTAAATCAGTTCTTTGAATGGTAGCATAGTGATAATGTCACTGGGCTAGTAATCCAGAGGTCTGGGGAATTTAAATTCATTTAATTAAATAAATTTGGAATAAAAAGCTAGTATCAGTAATGGTAACCATGAAACTATCGGATTGTCAAAAAAAAACATCTGGTTCACTAATGTCTTTTAGGGAAGGAAATCTGCTGTCCTTACCTGGTCTGGCCTAGATGTGACTCCAGACCCACAGCAATGTAGTTGACTCTTAACTGCCCTCTGAAATGGCCTAGCAAGCCACTCAGTTTCAACAAAAACCGCTACAAAATAAAATAATAAAAATGAAACCAGACGGACCACCCGGCATCGACCTCGGCACCAGCTACGGACACGGCAACGGCACACCCAGCCCAGTCAACCCTGCAAAGTCCTCCTCACCAACATCTGGGGACTTGCGCCAAAATTGGGAGACCTGTCCCGCAGACTAGTCAAACAACAGCCTGACATCGTCATACTCACAGAATCATAGCTTTCAGCCAATGTCCCAAACTTCTCCATCCAACTGGCAGGACAGACTTACCAGGGGTGGCGCACAGTGGTATATAGTTGGGAAGGAGTGGCCCTGGGAGTCCTCAACATTGACTCCGGACCCCAAGAAGTCTCATGGCTTCAGGTCAAGCATGGGCAAGGAAACCTCTGCTGATTACCACCTACCGCCCTCCCTCAGCTGATGAATCAGTACTCCTCCATGTTGAACACCACTTGGAAGAAGCACTGAGAGTAGCAAGGACACAGAATGTACTCTGGGTGGGGGACTTCAATGTCCATCACCAAGAGTGGCTCAGTAGCACCACTACTGACCGAGCTAGCCGAGTCCTGAAGGACATAGCTGCCAGTCTGGGCCTGCGACAGGTGATGAGAGAAAAACCTACTTGACCTCGTCCTCTCCAATCTCTGTCCATGATGGTATTGGTAACAGTGACCACCGCACAGTCATTGTGGAGACGAAGTTCCGTTTTCACACTGATGACACCCTCCATCGTGTTGTGTGGCACTAACACTCTGCTAAATGGGATAGATTCAGAACGGGTCTAGCAGCTCAAAACTGGGCATGCATGAGGCGCTGTGGGCCATCAGCAGCAGCAGAATTGTATTCCACCACAATCTGGGCCCAGCACATCCCTCACTCTACCATTACCATCAAGCCAGGGGACCAACCCTGGTTCGATCAGGAGTGTAGAAGAGCATGCCAGGAGCAGCACCAGGCGTACCTAAAAATGAGGTGCCAACCTGGGGAAGCTGCAACACAGGACTACATGCATGCTAAAAAGTGGAAGCAGCATGCTATAGACAGGGCTAAGCGATCCCACAATCAACGGATCAGATCAAAGCTCTGCAGTCCTGCCACATCCAGTCGTGAATGGTGGTGGACCATTAAACAACTAACGGGAGGAGGAGGCTCCAAGAATATCCCCATCCTCAATGATGGTGGAGCCCAGCACATGAGTGCAAAAGACAAGGCTGAAGCATTTGCAACCATCTTCAGCCAGAAGTGCCGAGTGGATGATCCATATTGGCCTCCTCCTGAGGTCCCCACCATCACAGAAGCCAGCCTTCAGGCAATTTGATTCACTCCACGTGATATCAAGAAATGGCTGAGCACACTGGATACAGCAAAGGCTATGGGCCCCAACAACATCCCGGCTATCGTGCTGAAGACTTGTGCTCCAGAACTAGCTGCACCTCTAGCCAAGCTGTTCCCAGTACATCTACAACACTGGCATCTATCCGACAATGTGGAAAACTGCCCAGGAATGTCCTGTCCACAAAAAGCAGGACAAATCCAATCCGGCCAATTACCGCCCCATCAGTCTACTCTGAATCATCAGCAAAGTGATGGAAGGTGTCATCGTCCGTGCTGTCAAGCGGCACTTACTCACCAGTAACTGGCTCACTGATGCCCAGTTTGGGTTCCGCCAAGACCACTCGGCTCCCGACTTCATTACAGCCTTGATCCAAACATGGACAATGTAGCTGAATTCCAGAGGAGAAGTGAGAGTGACTGCCCTTACATCAAGGCTGCATTTGACCGAGTGTGGCATGAAGGAGCCCTAGTAAAACTGATGTTGATGGGTATCGGAGAGCAAACTTTCCACTGGCTGGAGTCATACCTAGCACAAAGGAAGATGGTTGTGGTGATTGAAGGACAATCATCACAGTCCCAGGACATCGCTGCAGGAGTTCCTCAGGGCAGAGTCCTAGGCTCAATCATCTTCAGCTGCTTCATCAATGACCTTCCCTCCAACATAAGGTCAGAAATGGGGATGTTCGCTGATGACTGCAGTGTTCAGTGCCATTCACAACTCCTCAAATAATGAAGCAGTCCATGCCCGCATGCAACAAGACCTGGACGACGTTCAGGCTTGGGCTGATAAGTGGCAGGTAACATTCACGCCACACACGTGCCAGGCAATTACTATCTCCAACAAGGGAGAGTCCAACCACCGCCGCTTGATATTAAATGGCATTATCATCGCCAAATCCCCCACCATCAACATCCTGGGGGGTCATCATTGATCAGAAACTTAACTGGACCAGCCACATAAATACTGTGGCAGCAAGAGCAGGTCAGAGGCTAGGTATTCTGCGGCGAGTGACTCACCACCTGACTCCCCAAAGCCTTTCTACCATCTACAAGGCACAAGTAAGGAGTGTGATGGAATACTCTCCACTTGCCTGAATGCGTGCAATGCCAACAACACTCGAAGCTCAGCACCATCCAGGACAAAGCAGCCTGCTTGATTGGCACCCCATCTACCACCTTAAACATTCACTCCCTCCACCACCAGCGTACCATGGCTGCAGTGTATACCATCTACAAGATGCACTGCAGCAACTCGCCAAGGCTTCTTCGGCAGCACCTCCCAAACCCGCAACTTCTTCCACCTAGAAGGACAGGGCAGCAGACGCATGGGAACACCACCACCTCCAAGTTCCCCTCCAAGACACACACCATCCTGACTTAGAAGTATATTGCCGATCCTTCATCGTCGTTGGGTCAAAATCCTGGAACTGCCTCCCTAACAGCACTGTGGGAGTACCTTCACCACAAGGACTGCAGCGGTTCAAGAAGGCGACTCGCCACCACCTTCTCTAGGGCAATTAGGGATGGGCAATAAATGCTGGCCTTTCCAGCGACGCCCACATCCCATAAACTAAGAAAAAAAAATGTTTGATTTCTATAGTAATTTCCTGCTGTTAGCCCAGACTTCTGTCGGTTTGTTAGTTCTAGACTGTTTTAAAAAAAAATTTCAGGATAAGGCAAAAAATTAAATTCCAAATAATAAAACAAATAAAGCTACACCTTTGTCACTTCTATCTTTCTGAGCATTCTGTATCCTTTTATGTTGAATTTACTCCCAGCCTTTGGATTGAGCTATTTCTGTAAATCCTCTCATCATTTCCTGCCACGTCTCACCTTAAATATTTCAAATACAATGAATTACTTTGAAATGCAGTGGCTATTGTTATATACAAACATGGGAACCATTTTTGCTGGATCCTACAAACAGCAATGAGATAAATATTCAGTTCATCTTTTTCCTGCACTGTGGTACTTGGCCCTTCAGGTTTTTCCAATTTAACGAAAAAAACAAGATGGAGCAAAAATTCTTCCGGCAATGCTGGTTGGGTAGTTTTGGAAAGAATGTTTAAAGTGCCCAGGAAACCAAAATTTACTGAGCAGAGCTAGTGGTGGTAAAGGTGGTGGTGGGTAGAAGTTTTTTCATTTTTAAGAACCACAAAGCATGTACAGTAATGAGCTAAATTCCCTAAAACAAGAAACAGTTGATTACCAGGAAGAAATGCCAAAATGGTGCCAAAGAAAAAGTTATCCAACCATAGGAGGACTACAATCGCTGAAAATTTGGCCTGCAGCAATAGAGATGGCCCCCAGCTGATTTCTACTGCAGTTACGGGTTGGAAAATGTACAGATCTAGTAAGTATTTTCTACTCCAATATTTTTTATAAATGATGTAGAGCAGTTTTAATTTTCTAAATAAATGTTATACAGCATAAACATGTTTCCTATTATTTTCCAAATTCAGTTAATACATAGAAATGTATATTTATATAAACAGTGCCTATATTTTTAATTGTTTATCTGTGAGTATATGAAAATTTCATTTTTCATTTTATTCTTAACAGATCGACCCGGACCTGCCACCATTACCACAAAACACGCATTAATAATACCTTTTGCCCAGAACTCAAAAATGAGTCATTGGCACAAAATTTAACCAGCATCACAAACATTGGTTGAGTCACCAACAAGGGAGCAGGAAATTAGCACTACTGAGAAAAGTGTATTTGAGACATTTGTTGCAGGTGAATGAGCAGAAGAATCTATCTACAGATGTTGAGCACAAATTCAAGGCCTTGAGTGGTATTGGATCAACAAGTGGAGCATTAAAGCTTTCCATAGACCCAAGATTGAAGATCAATCCTACCACCATGGCTTTCAATTGGAAATGCAGCAGACCACAGCGATGCAAAAGACTCTGGACTATACTGGAGTGCTTTGCCAGTCACCTGAAGTCCTTTTAGGAACCTGCTGATCTACATGGTATCTTGAACTCCTAAATGGCTTTAATGGATTCCACTACAGAAGATAATTAAGCATTCGACTGCTGTACAATCCACTATGGTTCATGCAGTGAGTGATATGGTTAGCTTTGAGGGGAGAGATTGCCATAATCTATAACCAGAAAGTTTCTCAAAGATTAAGGATGCTATTCAGATTTCTTGTCAAGCATATGAAATCCTTAAGAGCCCTGCATGATTTATCTTCAGTGAGAGCTAACTTGAGCATCATATCTATAGAGGCACATGAATTGGACATTGGCCTAGATTTTCCTTTGTGGCAGGATTGCCATTGGGATTGCTGTCTCCCAGGACAGTGCTACATGTGAGCCCTCGCACCAGCCCCTCCGATGCCTGCACATATGACAGAAAGCATCCAGAGACTCTGATCACCCCAGTCCCTAAAGGTCCTGCTTGGGAAAAACAGTCAGACACCTCCTGACATTGAGAGAGCACTGAAACATAGGAGGCCTGGTTTAGAAGAACGCACAACTTTAGGCATCAAGAGGAGGCATGGTGGTAGAAAACTTAAGAAATTATGACATTTTGCATCTCCACTGAAGGATTGTTCACACTGATGTTTTATATGCAGATTAATTTGTGGCAACGTGGGTGAAAGGAACCGAATATTTCCAAATGAAAGTTGTGGAGGAGAACTACATTTGAGCATATTAATAAGGTGGTGTAGTTTCCAATTGAAAGCCATGATGGTAGGATTGATTATTCAGTGGGCACAGAACTTTTTTAACTGGTAGTGTCACTTATGAGTTATGCCTGAATCTCTGAGGCAACTGGGAAAGGTTCCTCCTGTTCCTGCACTTCCTCAAGTAAGTGCTCAGCTAGTTGCTGAGTCTTCTAGCCCTGGTCACCTTCCCTGTTGTCCTCTAGGCAATTAATCAGTAGTCCTTTGCAGGTGGCAGAGTTGTGTAGCATGCAGCAGACCACAGCGATGCAAAAGACTCCGGACTATACTCAAGTGTTTTGCCAGTCACCTGAAGTACGCCTTCAGAATTCCTATGGTTTGCTCAATGACAATCCTGGTGGCACCATAAGCCTCATTGTATTGGTGTTCCTTGGGTACCGAACCACTATCACCAGCCACTGCTGCAGAGGGTAGCCTTGGTTACCATCAGACATCTGCCTTTGACCTGTGAACAGTAGTGAGATTGTGGACTTGCTTAAAACAGAATATTGGCAGTTCCCTGGATATCATGCATTGAGGTGCAGAATGAGGTACCTTGCATCGCACACCAGCTGTAGATTGGCTCCTTTCCTGTGGGCCAAATTGATTGATCTCTTAAAAGGGCCAAATATGGCAACATGGGCCCTGTTCAATGGTCCCTTGAACCTGGGAAACTCAGCCAGTCTTTAAAAATGGATAGCCTATTCACATTGATGTACAAGATCCATAGGAAAGGAGATGAACTGCTATGGTTTCACAAAGAAGGTATCAGTTACTTTCCTGGTGGACAGCTGATTAGGTGATATTGCACGTCTCTCGATGCTGCCTGAAAGGCAGTGGTGGTGTAGAAGTGAGTGCCGCAGTGACTTGCACTGCCACATCAAGTCTGGTACTTCTGGTGGAAGTGGGCTCCAGATCTGGGGTAAGCAGCTGGAACAGCTCTGCTATTACCTTGAGAGAAACACAGCCCCCTCGATCACAAGTGAGTAGAGAGGTTCAGCTAAGACTTTCTGGTTCTGTGATGAGGTGGGTACCTGCGACTGGGTGCCAGACAGCAACTATGGAGCCTGATCAGCCTGGACTCGGAGACCTCCCTCCTCACCAGTGGCAAAGTGGAATACCCAAGAGAAAAGATTTCGGAGGGGGGGTGGGTGGAGAACTGCAGAGTCATAAAATGAATGGATATAACCCTGGAGCAATGTTGCACTAATTAGCTAAGTATGGAAAGGTGGAAAAAAATGCAGAAAAAGTTTTGCACAAAAAATTCTGCACAGACTAAAATTCTGATCACAAAGACCTTTAGCAGTAATTCTGTTTGCCTCCTGGCGCCTAGCAACCTGCAACACAAATTTTATCCAGGTGCTGCTTTCTGCTGCCAGATGACCTGCAAAAGAGGAGGGAAATGTAGCTTTTGACTTCAGAACCTTATTTTAATGTAGTTTATACGCAGCAAATAGGTTTGCAGTGAGGGCAGTAGGACGCCCACATCGGTTGGGAGGACAGGCAGGGAGTTGGTGTCAAACCTGCCCACCCCATTTCCCTCCACTGTCCACCCTGAGTCCACCTGAATCTACCACAAAACACAAAGTAAATGGGAGGAAAATCTAGTTCCACCATACATGCAAGACATGTGATTCAAGACCTGCCTGTCCCTGAAAGGGAATCGCAGATATCTTTTATAGGATTACATAGGATATACAGCCATTCAGTTCAATCAGTCCATGCCAGCGTTTATGCTCCACTCCAGCCTCCTCCTGTCTTTCCTCATCTAACTCTATCGGCATAACCCTCTATTCCCTTTTCCCTCATGTGCTTATCTAGCCTCCCCTTAAATGCATCTATACTATTTGCTTCAACCACTCACTGTGGTAGCGAGTTCCACATTCTCACCACTAAAAGAAGTTCCTTCTGAATTCCCTATTTGATTTCTTGGAGCGCGATCTTGCCAGCCCTGGGGAAGCAGGTTTGGAGGCGGGACTGCCGGGAAAATGGCAGAATCTGGGGGCGGGTGCCCATCCCGCCTCCGTGCCATCTTCCCAAGAGGCAGGTAGTTAACAGGCAGATAAGAGGATTATCCCCATTTTACCCACAAGTGCAGGCTTCCCAAAAGCTGCAAACCCCGCCAGGGTCAGCGAGGCAAGCAGTGGGTCTGCGGGGGTCGGGGGGGGGTGCAAAAGTGTGCTGTGAAGGTAAGTGATGGGTGCAAGTGTGGAGAGGTGAGTATGTGAGGTGAGTGAAAAGTGATAGAAAATGTTTACTTACCTTTGTTTCTTCCTGCAGGCTTCAAGAGTTGGGGATGCGGAGAGTCTCGCACCTCACCGGCAGAGATGACAGATGGCTGCTGCGTTCTCCGATGCAACAACCATCTAATTTCTGCTAAAGAAAGAGGTTTGATGAGTCTTGAATACAAGAACTCATCAAGCAACATAGAATGTCAGTGTTTGACAGCTTCACAGAGCTGTCAAATGATGACAATTCGTCTTTAAAAAATGTTGACAGATGAAATGTCATACGCTGACGTTCTCTGTAAACTGCTTCCCCTTAATTGGCCTGCTAAGCCCGCTGGGTGGGTTTAACAAGGTCAATCAAGGGAAAATAGCGTGGGTTGGCCAGAAGTCGATGGAGGCGTGGCTAAAACCCAACAAGTGGGAATCCCGCCTCCAAAAGCTCCCCATTGGCAAAATCCAGCCCTTGGTGACTATCTTATTATATTGATGGCCTCTAGTTTTGCTCTTCCCCACAAGTGGAAACACTCTCTCTCTATCTACTATCAAAACCTTTCATAATTTTAAAGAACTCTATCAGGTTATCCCTCGGCCTTTTCCCAGCCTGTTCATCCTTTCCTAATAAGTATACCCTCACATTTCTGGTATCATCCTTGTAAATCTTCTTTGCACCCTTTCCAGTGCCTCTATATCCTTCTTATAATATGGCGACCAGAATTGTACGCAGTACTCCAAGTGTGGTCTAACCAAGGTTCGATACAAGTTTAGCATAACTTCTCTACTTTTCAAGTCAATCCCTCTAGAAATAAAACCTAGTGCTTGGTTTGCTTTTTTATAGCCTTGTTAACCTGCGTCGCTACTTTCAGTGATTTCTGTATTTGTATTACCTTTGTTCTTCTACCCCATTTAAATTCGTATTTTCCAAGTAATATGTGACCTCCCTGTTTTTCTTACCAAAATGTAATACCTCATTTATGTATAGAATTTCATTTGCCAATTACATGCCCATCATTCGCAAATATATAGCCAATTATATCTAGTAGTACTGGTGCTCTGTCTAGTATCCACACATCAGAAATTAAGGATTCACTTCTTGATGTAACTCATTCGTAGAATCATAGAAAGTTACAGCACGGAAGGAGGCCTTTTCGGCCCATTGTGTCCGCACCGTCCAACAAGAACTATCCAGCCTAATCCCACTTCCCAGCCCTTAGTCTGTAGCCCTGCAGGTTAGAGCATCCCAAGTACACATCCAAGTACTTTTTAAATGTGGTTAGGGTTCCTGCCTCTACCACCCTTTCAGGCAGTGAGTTCCAGACCCGCACAACCCTCTGGGTGAAGAAATTTCCCCTCAATTCCCCTCTAAACCTTCCACCAATTACTTTAAATCTGTGCCCCCTGGTTTTTGACCCCATTGCTAAGGAAATTAGGTCCTTTCTATCCACTTTATGCCCCTCATAATTTTATACACCTCAATAAGGTCTCGCCTCAGCCTCCTCTATTACAAGGAAAACAGACCCAGCCTATCCAGTCTTGCCTCATAGCGGAGATTCTCTACTCCCGGCAACATCCTTGTAAATCTCCTCTGTACCCTCTCTAGTGCAATCACATCTTTCCTGTAATGTGGTGACCAGAACTGCACGCAGTACTCTAGCTGAGGCCTAACTAGCGTTTTATACAGTTGAAGCATAACCCCTCCTGCTCTTGTATTCTATGCCACGGATAATAAAGGCAAGCATTCCGTATGCCGCCTTAACCACCTTATCTACCTGGTCTGCTACCTTCAGGGATCTGTGGACATGCACTCCAAGGTCCCTTTGTTCCTCTACACTACTCAGTGTCCTACCATTTAATGTGTATTCCCTTTCCTTGTTAGCCCTCCCCAAATGTATTACCTCACACTTCTCCGGATTTAATTCCATTTGCCACTGTTCTGCCCACCTGACCAATTTATTGATATCTTCCTGCAGTCTACAGCTTCCTTCTTCAGTATCAACTACACAGCCGATTTTAGTATCATCTGCAAACTTCTTAATCATACCCCCTATATTCAAGTCCAAATCATTGATATGTACCACAAAAAGCAAGGGACCTAGTACTGAGCCCTGCGGAACCCCACTGGAAACAGCCTTCCAGTCACAAAAATACCCATCAACCATTACCCTCTGCTTCCTGTCTCTGAGCCAGTTTTGAATCCAACTTGACACTTTGCCCTGGATCCCATGGGCTTTTAACTTTGTGACCAGTCTGCCATGTGGTACCTCATCAAAAGCCTTGCTAAAGTCCATATACACTACATCAAATGCACTACCCTCATCTACCCTCCTTGTTACCTCCTCAAAAAATTCAGTCAAGTTAGTCAGACACGACCTTCCCTTAACAAATTCGTGCTGACTATCCTCGATTAATCTGTGTCTTTCTAAATGAAGATTTATCCTGTCCTTCAGAATTTTTTCCAATAATTTTCCCACCACCGAGGTTAGGCTGACTGGCCTGTAATTACTCGGTCTATCCTTTTCTCCATGATGCTGCTACAATTATGATTTATTGCTGCTACAATGATGATTTATCACAACCATATTGCTCTAGCAGTGGACTTTTAAGTGAAAAGTTGTAAAGCTACTTGGAAAAAAAAGTACCATAGTGCAAAGGCTAAGAACACATTTATGGAATTGTAAATGGGCATTTTGAGACTTAATTTCCTATTTTTGGTTCCGTCATTTCTGTGGCCTCAAATTCTACATAATGACTATATGCTACATACAGCTATATGCACACTGAGAGTACCTGAACATTAAGAGATTATATTATCAGACAGAGGTGGGACAGCTGAAACCTGAGCAAGTTTAGTACAATAACAAAAATGGAGACAAGGAAATGAGATGGAATACGAGTCCCAGTAGTTGACCACAAAAGGAGACACTATGCATATGCAGCCATTGGAAAACCTGCTGCACTGACCTACTGGGAATCATGATGGGGAGCTGTTGATGACGATGAAAGGTCAGAAATTTCAACTGACTACTGTGAAATTTGAGAAGATCAGAACTGTTTCCCTCCCAGCATCATAAAGTGCCATCCCACATCTCAGAATTCATCTTGCACTTAACCCAGTATACCCCATAAAATAGCTGAACGTTTTGGAAAGATCTGCTAAAAGCACTGCCAAAAAGTTAACAGCCACAGGAGTCACTGAGGTCATTTACTGCCTGACGTAATGAGCCTCCATCCCTCAAAGGTGAATATGTTGGCTGTTAAGGGGGCAATACGCTCTAAGGTTACACAAAGTGCTGCCTGTTAGAGAAAATTCAAGGAATTGTGATTGCTTTACAGATACACATCTTAAAACCTCACACAAGCATCAACTCCAGTGATGCAGAACCTGCAGTGCAAAAAATGTGCAGGCAGAGACAGAAGCCTAGATGTTCCAGTTAAAGTCCTGATAAAAACACAGCTGATCAAAGTACTAATAATGAAGGAAGCCTGGATTTTGAATGCAGTCCTAATATTTGAAGTCTGCAGTGCAGTGTCATTTTTATTTAGGTTTTTGCATTTATCAGGATTAAAATGTCTCTGTTTAAACAAGCTTAATTGGTTTTTATTCTTTTGAACAGAGCTTTTTTTTAAAAAAATCACTTCTCACACGGATCTCACAACTGACAGCTAGATTGAGTACAGTAATTAATATTTCTAGTATAGTTACTGGCCTCTCTCAATCAGACACAAAGCTTTTGATGTATTAGTTGAAAATTCATCTCTCCCTTGTGTTTTCTGCTATTGAACACTGTGAAGAGAACAACAGTGAACAGGTGAGAATTGCACAAGAACTGTGTTGTCGTAGCCT
The DNA here is from genome assembly GCF_052327205.1 of Somniosus microcephalus. Classification (NCBI taxonomy): domain Eukaryota; kingdom Metazoa; phylum Chordata; class Chondrichthyes; order Squaliformes; family Somniosidae; genus Somniosus; species Somniosus microcephalus. The sequence continues at coordinate 216,840,237 of NC_140988.1, read as the reverse complement.
CGGGAGGGTGGGAGGAGAATTACCGGATTACATCTGGAGGGAGAAAGTCGGCATTGTGCTCAGGAAACCTTAACTCATTACTTTCATTTCACTGTTGGTTGAAATTGTTATACCTCAAAGGATTGTGCATGCTTTAAACCTGAACATTTGTTGAGAAGAAAAGAAATTCAGATTTCTGAATTTCACCAGAAGTATGCACAGGAAATCTGTCCGCCACCTGCCATAACTTCAGCGGGAGGAACCTACCAGAAAAGGGCGGGTCCTGATGGCACTGGGTCTCTGACATTTCTGCCATGTCTTGTAAGGAGCGGCGTCTCTGTCCGCCACTTACAAGGTGAATGTCGTCGGAGCAGAGATTCACAAAATTAGGAGTTTCCGATTACTGGATCAGTAATACCATGTGCAGTTCTGGAGGCTGGTATGGCAAGTGAGGTGAGGCGTACCAGCCTTCAGATAGATACAAGTGGATCCTGCTGGGGTTGGAGGCGGGTGGGGGTGGCGAGGCCAGGGAAGCGCCTGAACCCCCGAAGAGGGCCGAAAGGAATATGACCGGGACGAGGCCTTGGAAAACTCCCCCATGGCAGACAGATGCTGCATGGGTCAGCTGAAGATCTGCTCACAGTTGCACTTTCACCTGCCTGACCCATGCAGGTTAGGTGCCCTCCACTGAAACCCACAAATTACAGCAGAGTCATCGCTGGAAGGCACCAGTGGGTGTGATCCCAGCAGTTATGTCAGGATTGTGTTCCGAGGATTCTCGGGACCTTTATGTCCACAGAAATTACAAACCACAACACTTATTTATTGTGGTGACTACATTCTTTGATAGAATTTCACGTGTTGATGGTGCAGTGTTACTTACCATTTACATCTTTCATTTCTCCACAGTTTGTGGTGATCACCGTTTGTTTAAAAGCTGGTCTGGAGACCTCATCATGGACTACTGTAAGTAGTGATAATCCATAAACTAATCCTAACAATGCACTTTTAACATGCTTGGAAATCCCATCTTTTTTTTTGCCTGGATTGTTGCTACGAAAGTATAATTGTTTTATGTATCTTAACTTAATATAGTCTAATCTGCTGTGCTACAATCACACAGAGTCATTGCGTATCTTAGACTTATTGGCCCAGATATTCCATTCGCAGGCCTCCTGCGGGCGGAGCGCTGCGATCTGGAAAAATCTGCGCCCTGACCTGAGGGCTCCCGGGAGGCGCACAGTTCCGATGCTGGGCCTCTCCAAACTGCCGGTGTGTAGGGCCCACGTATCCCAGAGGTGCAGGTAGTTCGCAACGTCCCTGGGATCACGTGGGCCATGGGGAGCCAATCAGAGAAGGGAATCTCACTTCATACATTTGACAGGAAGACCTGTCAAATATATGAATGGCGATCACCCCCAAAACATAGTAAAACTTTAAATAAATTTTAAAAAAACATCACATTTTTAAAATGACTTGAAAGTACAAATAAATTAACTATTTTAAACAAAACTTTAAATTTTTGAAAAAAATAATTAAAGTTTTTTACGGGGCTAAAAATAAACTTACCATTTTCGTGAAGTATTTTTAAATGATAAATCAGTGGGAAATTTTTAAAAACTTTTTTCAACTCTTATCCTGGTAAAAGCAGGCCTTACGCCTGCTTTTACCAGGCGCAGGAATTGTAAGGGTTTTTCTGCGGGCGGAGGGTCTCCAAAAAGCGGAACTCTCCCTCCGCAGAAGCCCTTCTCCAGGGCAGCTGGAGGATCTGTCAAGAGCTTTCTTGACAGATCGGAAATGCCGGTTTCCAGCGCATGTGCTGTGCATGCCTGAAACCGGCATTTCCGATGTCCCTCAGGTGAGTACAGAGCGCGTGTACACACCCGTAGGGAATCGGAATATCTGGCCCATTAATAACCTTAATACTTGTGCAGTTCATCATTAACATGAGCAAGAAGGAAAATAATTGTACTAGTTATTGCTAGGTTTACAGAGGGGCGAGAGGATTCAGAGTAAATAATTTTTCAGCCACCAAGGATCTTGTCTCTGAGGCCGAAGATTAAATGAAAAGCCACCAAAATTTTCATCCCTGCAGTTAATAGATAAATATGGGTCAGTCATATTTAACCCCGTCACCACCAACAATTTCATTATTGCTAAATTGGTGATGGCAGATGTAACATCGCTGGTGTCTCCCCTGTCTCAGTAAAAATGCCAAAAAGTAAAAACACTTGAGAAGGTGTTTTTTTTAATCTTTCAGTAACAGAATCTGTGTTCATTCATTAGATCTAAGCTATTTTGGTTAATTAGGCAACATTAAACTCCAAGGCATTCAAGTGTTGTGGATTTAATTATGTTTAGGTATTCTATACATTCACATTCAGGAAATCTCAGTGCTTAGGAATGATTTCGGCATGCTGTTTATTTCCCAAGTGACCACCAGAGTAGCACTTTGTATCTATATTCCTTTCAACTTGAATGGGTATTTCGAATTGCCTTTGGTTTCTTTCTAGATATAAATGCAGCTGTTGGGGAGGGATAAGCTAAGAGTTGCAATGCAATTTCAACCAAGAATCGCAGCCGCTCCACCCAGTGCCGGACCTGGCGGCAAGTGGATCCGGAACCATGAGAGGGCCAAAAAATTTAATGATTTTTTTACTATTTCCTTGCGGATCAGGGGGAGAAGGAGTTGCCCATCTGAGCTCCACAGGAAACCTTGGGTCACCATTGCCCCGAGCTTCCCTACCCGCTTCCTGACTGCGATACCTTCCTGACATTTCCTCCCCCCCCCCCCGCCTCTCCTAAGCACTTCTGAGTGCGAGGGACCATTCCTATAAGTTCCCAGTGGTGGTCTCCTGCCTACAGTATGACGGGTAGTAAGTATCACCCAGTATGCCACGCATTTAATACTAGATATCTTGGGTGCTCCACCTTGGGGATTTCTTCATGTCTGAAGTGCATAGAAGCCCATCACTGTGTTTAAGTATCTTCAAACTCTGCAAGCTACATGTAAAGTTTCTGTTTGCCTGATATGAAGTATACACACTCTGCCCATAGAGCGACATCCCACTTACCTAAATCCAGAGAAATTACATACCTGTTGATAGATCTAAGGCTTGGGGATGTAAAAGCGTGTGTAGAAATACTGCTAGAGCTTAACCATATAAATTCACCCAGCTTACCAGTACTCATCTAAGGCCACCCTATTCATTAAGGAATTGACTCCCAGTTATCTGGAGTCACAGCCCCTCAGTCTACAGGTTGTGTTGGTGAACAGTGCACAGTGGAGAACTGCAGATCTGTTGAGGTTCGGATATCAGGTTACAAAGTCTACTGATGAAGATTGATTTGGTTTTGAACTTCCATTGGATTCCACCTTGGATCCACCTGGTCCTGCTGATCTTACCCCAAGGGAATAATCACCTTAAGAAGGATGTGCTGGCCTTGAAGAAAGTCTAGTGATGGACGAAGGAAGTGAGCAATGAGGAGAGAGTGGGTAAACTTGAATTATATTCACTAGAGATGAGGATGTTAAGGAATGATCTAACTGCAGTCTCTAAAATAACAAAAGGAATTGAGAGGGTAGCGGGGAACAACTCTATCCTCTAGAAAGGGAATTAAACAAATACCTTAAATTTGAACTAAGCCAGTTAAAAAGAAATAAAAACCGCTTCACGCAAAAAATTGTAAGAATGTGAAATGCACTGCATCAGTAGGCCATAGGTGCAGAATCAATTAACAGATTTGATGAGAACTTACTTGGGAAGCAAAAGTATTCAGGGATATGGAGAAAAGATCAGGAATTGGGACTAAAAAAATGAGTGGCAAAGGCTAACAAAATGGCCGATCTTCTGCCTTCTTATGTGGAACTGTATTTCTACTGCATGTGTTTCAAAGATCTGGTTCACCAAACTATAGTTATCACTTCAATGAAACTGGGGGAGCATCACTTTCTTTGTTCCATACCCTGTTGGACAGGTAGTTTCCAATTAGATGCTCTCTTTCATGATTGGACTAATTTCAGGTTGTCAAATGGGGAATCACGCTCTCAGGGAGCATGGACTGGGGAATTAGGGCAACAATGTTGTAGTTGTAACTCCAATCCACGTCCCTTTCAGCGCAGCTTCCCTGCCGTGAATGCGGGATTTTGGAATTAGCTGTCTCTGTGGGCTTTTCCCGTTTATGTTAATCTCCTGCCCTACAGAAGGTTTGGAGTGAAGAAGCAAAGGTCATATCAATGCCCCATACTGGTTAAGACTGCCACGGTTCTAAACATTTGGCAACTCCCCAAATGGAATAATATTCTTCAGGGAAATAGAAATTTGCCCACCCAGATCAAGACAATATGCTCCTGGCATGGGTTAATTAACTTCTGTCTTTATTTCGTACATATACTCTCCAGGAAGTACTCTACAGAACTCATGTGTAACAGGATTTTGGTCTGTGCTGCTATAAATATTCCATCAGCCCTTTATGTCTGTTGCTGAAAACCTTTTTAAGAGCTGCAAGAGCTCTAAAACCTCGCAAAATGTGTATAGCCACCATCTTATTGTTGCAGGAAAGTGCTCACACTGTTTACTCCTTTAATTAAAGGGAATATTGTTTTTCAACCACTATGAAACCAGATTTCCTTGCATGAGATGTTTTCCCATCAGTATCTTTACCTTCTTTTGCAGTTTCATGATGCATAGGGTTTCTGTCATATAACATTCAAAACGGACTTTCAGTAAAAGCTCTAATGTATGTTGCTGTAAACTAAAACTGAAAAATGTATGGAATCACTAGAACCCTGCTATTAATACTAGTAGTACATATTTTTTTTTAAAACTAAAAGTAATCTTGGTGACTATTTTGGTATACAAATGCTGTGAGATTTAAAAGATCTACCTACTCAGACAAGTCTAGGCAATTGTAATAAATTGTGAACATCTTACTTGCAGTAAAAGGCAACTCTTCTGCCTGCAGCTTGGCTTTTTGTGGAATAAAATAAACAAACTGATGCTGAAAATCAGAAACAAAAGTACAAAGTGCTGGAAACACTTAGTCAATATTTGTGGAGAGAACACATATTAACATTTCAGGTGTAAACCCTTCATCAGAACTGATGGATGTTACAGATGAATCATAGAATGGCTACAGCACAGAAGAGGGCCATTCGGCCCGTCGAGCCCGTGCCAGGTCTCCAAGAGAACTTCAGAGAGTCCCACTCCCCCTGCCCTTTCCCCGTAGTCCTGCAAATTTTTTTCCTTCAGGTACTTATCCAATTCCCTTTTAAAAGCCACGATTTAATCTGTCTCCACCACCCTTTCAAGCAGTGCATTCCAGATCATAACCACTCGCTGCATAAAAAAGTTTTTCCTCATGTCGCCTCTCTTCTGCCAATCACCTTAACTCTCTGTCCTCTGGTTTTTGACCCTTCCACCAATGGGAGCAGTTTCTCTCAATCTAGACCCCTCATGATTTTGAACACCTCTATCAAATCTCCTCTCAACCTTCTCTGCTCTAAGGAGAACAACCCCAGCTTCTCCAATCTGTCCATGTAACTGAAATCCCTCATCCCTGGAATCATTCTTGTAAATCTTTTCTGCACTCTCTCTAAGGCCTTCACATCCTTCCTAAAGTACAGTGCCCAGAATTGGACACAATTCTCTAGTTGAGGCCGAACCAGTGTTTTATGAATAGCATTTAAAAAGGGGCAGAACAAAGGGAAGGGAAAATATGCATGCGTACATACACACGCGCACACGTGAAGTGCTTACTTGAAAAACGGATGGTTAAACGGCAGAGTGATATTTGCTTAAGACAATAGGAGGCATAATGAGAGAAATCAAAGAAATTAAAGACATATATGAGGCACTGAAAACAAATGATGGGTGGTAAGGCAGTTAGAAATGGAAACATGAAAAACTGGCAAAGGGGAGAAGGCTCCCGTGGCCCAGATGTCGGGGAGAATAAAATAGCAGGTTGACACCAAGAGTGCAGATTGCTCCATCAGTGAAATATACTAACAAAGGATCACCACCTCGAGCACCAACCCGTTTCCCACCCCACTCCGTAAATGCCAACACACCCATCCTGCTTTGCCAGCACTTCCTGTTAAAGAGAACGTGAAGCTGTAGTTAATGTCCAATGTTATTAAAGCCCATATTAAGGCCAGAAAACTGCAAAGTATTGAATGCTGTTATTTTATTCTGTTCCTTTTTTAAGTGCTGTTCTTCTGTCATATCTTCAGTTCCAACAATGGGTCCACTATTGAAATGCCAACTCGTCTGTGTTCTCCACAGATGCTGAGTGCTTCTAGTTTTTCTGGACTTGTATAAGGCAGCCACCACCTTATTTTTGCACACCTTTCCCAAACATTAAAGTGTAATAGCAGTATACTTATTCTTTATTGGTAAAGATCTACATGAAGTTGGGTTGCCAGATCTAAGTTGCAGCTTCTCCTTTTGCTTCCCCTCTTTTGACACGTTTATTTTTACTGTTTGAGTACATTTCCCTGTTACTATGATGGGTAAGTAGGGCCAGGATGCATAGCCAACATGAACTGGGGAAAGAATCACAATCTCGTCATCTCGGGTAGCTAACGGGGTGTTCTCCATACAAATGAACATTTATATACTCATACATTGCTGTCTACCTCCTCTTGAGACAGTTGGCAGGAATTTAGGTTTGGCCTCAGTCCAAAAAAAGGCTGACTTCCACGTACTTTGCGAGAAGTTACAAAGGTAGGTGCCAGAAGGACAGTTCGTTAAGAGTGAATTCACTTACCATCTCACTGCAAGGCCGAACGTGGTTTGTGAACAGTCCAATTGAATCGATCTGCAGACCCAAAAGTTAAAACCCAGCAAACCACCAGGTGGTTTGAGACCTGGCCTGCAGACTGCAGTGTGAACAAGGTCTTCTGATTAGTTTGGGTCCCAAATGGAAAAATTAAACAATGTTAAAGAGGATTTTTTAAATCATATCTAAAATCATCACTCAGGCAATATAAACTAAATGGTACAATATTAAAGGGGGTGCAGGAACGGAGAGACCTGGGGGTGTCTGTACACAAATCTTTGAAGGTGGCAGGACAAGTTGAGATTTTTTTTTTAATCCTTGGCTTTATTAATAGAGGCATAGAGTACAAACCTTTATAAACACTGGTTAGGCCTCAGCTGGAGTATTGTGTTCAATTCCGAGCACCACATTTTAGGAAGGATGTCAAGGCCTTGGAGAGGGTGCAGAAGAGATTTACTAGCATGGTGCCAGGGATGAGGAACTTCAGTTATGTGGAGAGACTGGAGAAGCTGGGGTTGTTCCCCTCAGAGCAGAGAAGGTTAAGAGGAGATATGATGGAGGTGTTCAAAATCATGAACAGTTTTGATAAGAGTAAATAAGGGGAAACTGTTTCCGGTGGCAGAAGGGTCGGAAACCAGAGGACACAGATTTAAGGTGATTGGCAAAAGAACCAGAGATGACATTAGGAAACTTTTTTTTAGACAGAGTTGTTTTGATCTGGAATGCACTGCCTGAAAGGGTGTTGGAAGCAGATTTAATGGTAACTTTCAAAAGGGAATTGGATAAATACTTGAAGGAAAAACATTTGCAGGTCTATGGGGAAAGAGCAGGGGAATAGGATTAATTGTATAGCTCTACCAAAGAGCCGGCACAGACACAATGGGCCGAATGGCTTCCTTCTGTGCTGTATCATTCTATGCAGTGGTTATCACTCCTGGACATAATGTAAACAAGAAAATATTCATTACCTCCAAAATTGACGTAACACTTGTGTGCTTATGCTGTGACATCATGCAATTGTCACCAAACACATTAATTTCATCAGGTTTTGGAGGTGCCAGTATAAATTGGCCTTGCAAACTAGTGAGTGGCTCACATGTGAAGGCGGTATCTTAAATCTCAGTAAAGCTGAGTATTATTTCTTCGAGATGGAAAACCTTCCTTTGAAGAATTATGATTTACATGTTGCTTAACTGCTTTTTTTATTGAAGGAGGAAGAGTTTCATGAATAGAGAGCGATACATTGTTATTTAAGCAACAGAAGGAGTGCTTGACTATTTTATTGCCAAATTAATGAGAGGCTGGACACTCGAGTACAATCTGCCAGCCTGCCCTCAATTTACCCGTCATGTCCACACTGCTGTTCAGGCATCCTTTAAGAGGTAGATTTTACGAATTCTAACTACATGCACAGAACTTCTCATGCCGGAAGTACATATTGGGAATTCCGGCACGGAGGTCAGTATACCCCACAGGATTATTCAGTCATTCATTTTAATGAATGGAAAATGTGGATGTCCACTGATGTCTGTACCCGAATTCTCAATGTATGCTCCTGGCGTATAAAGTGCTGCGCCAGGAGAGTGAATTTATAAAAACTATCCTTAAAGCTTTTTGCACTGCAATCGTATACTTTTCTGCTAAATACTGTGCTTGTCACGACAGGCTTATTTAGGCCTTTGCCTGGTTCCCTCGAGTGTTGTAACATTACATCATCCTCAAGGCACCCTTAAGCAGGCTCAACTTTCCTTCAGTGGTCGAGAGTAGCCTTTAAGCTTTCAGCACTCAAGTAACCTGTGCATGAAGATTCATTTTTAGCAAATCTCATTTTGTTACCAGAATCTTTCTTGGCAGTAATTGATTAATGTCCATAACAAATAATTGCCAGTTGGTAAATTTGGATAAATGGTTCAAAGGTTACAGATTTAAAAACCAGGAAAGATTTTCTATTTCCACTATAAGTAGCAAAATTGCGGTAGAGTTTCCGCTTTGGGCACAATCAGGACATTGTGCATAAATTGTGCTTGTTAGATTACAGTTCAGGTTTTCGCTAAAATTAACTTGCACAGTTACAAACTTAAAATCTCAATGAACCAGCACAATCGGGCAGTATAATCGAGCGTAATTGTTTCTTTTTTTCCCTTTCCATTAAAAAGTATTCCTTGATATATTTAAAAGTGGTAACCTGGTACAATTTTATTAATCCAGCTAAAAAAGAGTTTATCACCAAAAATAAGTTTTTTTATTAAGAGTGTCCAGCCCTCCACCTGTGAGTAACCTGATTTAAAATCACTGAAAATGGCTTTAATAAAATCTACACTGAACCATTTAATAGTTTCATTATATCGAATATATAGCACAGGATCAGACCATTCGGCCCAACTAGTCAGTGCTGGTGTTTATACTCCACACGAGCCTCCTCACATTCCATCTACCTCATCTCAGCCTTTCAGCATATCTTTCTATTCCTTTTTCTCTCATGTACTCATCTAGTTTCCTTTTGAAAGCATCTAAGCTATTTGCCTCAACCACTTCCTGTGGTAGTGTGTTTCACATTTTAACCACTCTCCGAGTAGAGAAATTTCTCCTTAGTTACAAATAAATCCAATAGGGAAATATTTTGTATTTACAGCCCCTAGTTCTGGATTCTCCCACAAGTGGAAACATTCACTCCACATCTACCCTCTCCAGCCCCTTCATAATTTTAAAGACCTCCATCAGGTCACCTCTAAATCTTCTCTTTTCTAAAGAAAAAAGTCCCAACCTGTTCAATCTTTCCCAATAGATGTAATCTCTCAGATCTAGTATCACCCTTATAAAAAATGTTTGCACTTTCTGCAGTGCTGCTATATCCTTTTTATAGTATGGAGACCAGAACTGTGCACAATACTCCATTGGCGTACACTAGCCAGTTTCTTAGTAAATTAAAAAAATTCTTGATATGAAGAAACTTTTAAAACATGTCTAATACTGTCTGTGCGCCTAAGAAAATGAATGCAATTTATTGAACCTTTCCTAACCAGTGAAACTGGCGGAAGGTCGCAATTTCAACCTGGGGCCGTGGCCAGTTTTGTGGGTGTGGCCTCATCCGGGTGAATTGAATCTTAAACCAGCGGAAAAGATCATGAAAAACACAAATATAAGTGGCTTTGGGCGTGACTCACGTTTAAAATTCTCCAATCTTTTGAGCTGGTTCGGCCGATTACTCAGATTGCGCTGATATTACTGGCGGAAACAAGTGGAAACCCGACCCCCATGTTTGCAATTTCACTACAAATTTTGACCAGATAAAATCATCCAACTCTGTGCCTACAAATAGCAAATAAAATGTAAGAGCTATGGGGAGCTAAACTGGGTAACCCCTGAAACAGGCGTGGGGCTCGCGATGCGTGATTACCCCACCTCCCATTCAATGTAATGCAGGCAGCATGCCAACTTTGTGCTGCCGGCTCATTACCATGATTGTAGCGTCCAGCCAGCGCTAACCACGCTGTTGAGTGGCTGCACACCTCAGCGGGGGCCCAAAATCGCAAGAGACTAGCACAAGTTAAAGCTAGCCTGCACTTTTTAAAGGGGAGATGCATTGTGGCTGGAGAAGGTGGAGGAAAGTCACTCTTAACGTGAATAATGGCACAACCTGGGAGAGTGTATGCACCAAGGTTCTCTGATGCTGCACTGGAGGCCTTGGTGAAGGAGGCGGAAAGGAGGAGAGAAGTGCTGTATCCACGGGGGGTCAGGAGGCCATCCAGACAAACGTTCAGAAGGCAGTCGGAGCAGATAGCCGTGGTGGTCAATGTCAGGCGTCAAGCCCCGAGGATCTGGATGCAGTGCCACAAAAAGTTCAATGACCTCACATGAGTGGTCAAAGTCAGTGAATTTATCTTCAGATGCCATATCCCACCAACTGCACCACTAGCCTCAGACACTGCTCAATGCACCATACCCCTATCACTCAGCTACCAACAAGCTCTATCAATCAGGATTCATACCTAACATTCATAGCTCCACTTCACCCTCACACACTTAGCACTACTGCAAGCCTCCCACCACATCTCAGCTTGCACACACTACCAGCTATTCAACCACATCACTCAAACAGATAGCCCCATACTCACTGGCACACTTCCCTCTCTCTTGCAGGACAAGTTGGCGTGCAGCTGGAGGCAGCAGGAGCTAACCGGTGGGGGACAATCGTGCCTGCATGTCCTTACCCCCATGGAGGAGACGAGTTCTGCTGCAGAGGACTCGGATGAGGACTTTGATGGGGTGGTCTACAGAAGAAGGCTGATGGATATGCACAATAAAATGCTTGGTGCATTGGCAGGCCTGCCAGAAAGCCTGCATGCAATGTCAAGGAGCATGGAGGAGTCCAGCACCAACTTTGCACAGTGCTTAGCGCAGAGCTTGGAGCCCATCCTTTCCAGCATGGAAGTGGTTGCTGTAATGTATATATACCTTAAGGGAGAGAACTACTTTTTACAGCTCCTGTATACTGTAGTACCGGCAGTGACCACACCTGTATATAAACCCTGAGTAGTGATCTGTACAGATAGTTCTAGAGTAACCCTCATTCAGTAAACACCTGTTGAATCGTTCCCTGCAGTCTGTTGTCTGATTATTGAAGGACACAACATTGGCGACGAGGCAGATTCGAACCTACCTGCAACTCTGCATCACCTCCCAGGGATTCGCTCCTGGGAACAGTGGAAGAAGGTCGAGTCCAGAAGCATAGGCATCGACCACGGGCAACCGCCCAGTCATCCAGCGGAGATTTGAGCATCGCAGGGGAGGCTGTCGAGAGCCAGGCTTGGCTTTCCAGTCATGGTGGTCCAACGAAATGGGCTGGCAACAGGTACTGCGCAGACCCTTTCCGGACAGCGGCGGGCTAGAGCCCGACCGAGCAGCACAGAAAAAGGCCGAGCAGCTTCGACGGGGGAGAGAGAGAGGGCAGAGCGCGCGGCGTCAACGGGGGAGAGAGACGAGAGAGAGCAGAGCGCAGCCGGTGTTCAAGGGCCGAGCAGCGTCAACGGGGGAGAGAGGCGCGCAGGAAAACGCAAGGCGCTGCCATTGCCACGAGGACCACAGAGAGCGGCGTTGGCAGCAGCGCAGGAGCAGCACGCGAAACCCACAGGGCGTCGCCATTTGCCACGAGGACCGCCGAGAGCGGCATTGGCAGCAGCGCGGGAGACGCCATTTTAAGCCGCAGCGGGGAAGAAAGGAAAGCGTGGGAGATGCCATTTTAAGCCAGTCTAACCACACCCAAAAATGCCGAAGAGTGGCAGCATCACAGCGTTCGACAATGAAGTTGAAGATTGGACGACATATGTCGAACACATAGAAGTATACTGCAAGGCGAATGAAGTGCCAGATGACAAGAAAGCGCTGGTATTGTTGAATTCAATGGGTGCAAAAACGTATGGCTTACTACGAAACCTAGTAACCCCAGAGAAGCCAGTAGAAAAGGATTTTAAAAACATAGTGTCAATCCTACAGGACCACTTAAACCCCACACCGCTGCTGATAGCAGAAAGATTTAAGTTTCACAAAAGGAACCAGCATAAAGATGAAAGTAATGCTGAGTATTTAACAGAACTGCGCAAGCTATCGAAACACTGCCAGTTTGGAACGGGACTAGCAGATACCTTAAGGGACAAGTTTGTGTGTGGGCTTCAAAGTGAAGGAACCCAGAAACGGCTTCTATCAGAAAAGGATCTTACGCTGGACAAGGCTTTCAGCATTGCAGTATCACATGAAGCAGCAGCACGGGGCACTGCAGAGATACAATGGAGACCGCAAGAATATGGCACAAATGAAATGTCATACGGAACAGTGAAGTGCTATCACTGCGGCAGAACAACACACGACCATAATGATTGCTGGTTCAAGGACAAAGTGTGCAGACAGTGTGGAAAAGTAGGACACATAGCAAGAGTATGCAGGTCAGGAAATAAAACCAGCAGCAATAAATCTCCACAAGAGAAGTACAAGAAGGTACATAAGGTGACAGAGTAGTTCAGACGAACAGAAGAGTGATACAGACTCCGGAAGCAAGGAGCTGGGTTGTCTGAAACTACATAATGTGATCAAAACGGAGGATCACCAAACTATCTGGGTCACGTTGAAGATAGCAGGAGTCCAAGTGAAAATGGAATTGGACACAGGATCAGCCCTAACAGTCATAAACCGAAGGGACTACAAGCGGCTATTCTCACATATACCCTTGAGAGATACAAAGATTATCTTGAAGATGTACACGGGGCAAAAAGTCTACCCCAAAGGAAAAATAAGGGTGAACGTTATATATAACGGCAAGGAAACACCAAAAATGGACCTATATGTATTGCCAGATGGAGGACCACCACTACTAGGACGTGAATGGATCCGGAAGATACAGCTAGATTGGCATTCCATACAAGCACTGACTGTAGATGCCAAAAAGGATGACGACATCACACCTGGATGACTGTCAAAAATGCTAACTGACGCACAAAAAGTGTTCCAGCAGGGACTCGGAACACTAAAAGGCATAACAGCGACGATCAAAATAGAGGAAAATGCAAGCCCAAAGTTTTTTTTAAGGCCAGACCGGTACCTTATGTGATCCGCCCAGCCGTCGAAGCAGAGCTGGAAGGTTTGGAACGTTCAGGAGTACTGTCCAAAGTGGACTGGAGCAAGTGGGCTACACCCATCGTTCCTGTAATGAAGAGGTCGTTGAGTAATACGCCTGGGGAACCAAAGAAGGTTTGCATCTGTGGGGACTTTAAGGTGACAGTGAACCCAGTCCTTCACACTGTACAATATCCGCTTCCGCGGATTGAAGATATTTTCGCTTCGCTATCTGGAGGGAAACGCTTCACTAAGATTGATCTGGCCCAGGCGTACCTGCAAATGGAGGTAGAAGAAGCCTCGAAACAGTACCTCGCGATCAACACTCACGAAGGTCTCTACCAATGCAACCGGCTGGTGTTCGGGGTAGCATCAGCTCCAGCTATTTGGCAAAGGGCAATGGAACAAGTCCTGCAAGGGATTCCAGGGACCCAGTGTTATTTGGACGACATCCTGGTCACGGGCGAAAATGACAGTGATCACCTCGCCAACCTGGAGCAGGTGCTCACTAGATTGAAGGAATATGGGCTCCGAGCTAATCGCCACAAATGCGAGTTTTTCCAGAAGCAGATCTCGTATTGTGGCCACGTTATTGATGAAGAGGGGTTACATAAGTCCCCTGAAAAGATTGAGGCAGTAGTCAAGGCTCCAGCACCGGAAAATGTGTCACAACTGAGGTCGTTCCTCGGGCTGGTGAACTACTACCATAAGTTCTTGCTGAATTTGTCTACCGTACTACACCCACTGAACACCCTACTGCAAACGGGGGTACCATGGAAGTGGAGTGACTAATGTAAACGAGCTTTCCAGAAGAGCAAAGCATTGATCACATCAAAAGAGGTGTTGGCTCATTTCAACCCAGCACTACCAATTCGGTTGGCGTGTGATGCATCACCTTATGGCATTGGAGCGGTGCTGTCGCACAAATTCCCGGACGGCTTGGAGAGGCCAGTAGCCTTTGCGTCTCGGTCACTAACCTCAGCCGAGCGTAACTACGTCCAGATTGACAGGGAGGCCCTCAGCCTAGTGTGGGGAGTGAAAAAGTTCAATCACTATCTGCACGGGCAGAAGTTCACCTTGCTGACTGACCACCAACCACTTGTCTCCATCTTTAATCCAAAGACGGGCGTTCCGGTGATGACTGCGCAACGGCTACAAAGATGGTCCCTTTTTCTAGGGGCACACCAATATGAAATCGAGTATAAGGGCACGAAACAGCATGGAAACGCTGATGGGCTATCACGCCTGCCACTGCCTACTGTGGAGGAAGCACCAGCAGTGGATCCTGTCGAAATATTTCATTCGACTATAATTGAATGCTTGCCAGTAACTAACGCTGGTATAGAGAAGGAGACCCGAAATCACCCGACACTGTCTCAGGTATATGATTTGACGGTGAAGGGATGGCCAGCACATGGCGACTCACTGTTGCCAGCATTCTCATCCAGAAGAGAACAGCTGTCAGTATGCCAGGGGACCTTGATGTGTGGATCCCGAGTGGTAATTCCACCCAAGTTAAGGGAGAGAGTGCTCAATGAGCTTCACGAAGGTCATCTGGGAGGGGTGAAAATGAAAAGCCTAGCTAGGGCTTATGTGTGGTGGCCGGGGATCGATCAGCAAATCGAGGACCTGACAAAGAGCTGCTCAGGATGCCAGAAGGTCCAAAATGCACCACCACAGGCCCCTCTACACCCATGGGAGTGGCCCTCATCTCCATGGCAACGGGTGCATATTGATTTTGCTGGTCCATTCATGGACTCGATGTTTTTAATAGCCGTGGATGCGCACTCGAAATGGCCTGAGGTGATCAAAATGTCCTCCACCACCACGGAGAAAACTCTTGCAGTCCTACGGACCATTTTTGCCAGGAACGGCTTGCCAGAGCAGATTTGCTCTGATAACGGACCACAGTTTGTGTCCGAAGAGTTTCGAAGATTTATGAAAAGGAATGGGGTAAGGCATTACACATCCGCCCCGTATCATCCAGCCACAAATGGATTGGCTGAGAGGTTCG